>NC_090669.1:13483702-14154640 GCF_013368605.1 Nyctibius grandis
CAATGTCAGTGCTTAAAAGAAAATTGTATATATTCACTTGACAAAGATGAGGTTAGTTATGCAAAGCCTATTGTACACTCATATTCATAAATATCCAAATAAAATCACTATGAATTGCATAATTTCTTTTTAAGTCACCTTTAACAGGAGCCCAGTAGCAAAGTGAACCTTATTAAAAAGATATTGCTCTGTTGATTCTACTCCAGTTATACTGACTTATCCCTGAAATGAGTTAAGCATTTTTCAACTGACAGTCCTTTCTGAATAATGGATATGGAGGTATGCTTTTTCCTGCACTAATGAAAACTTACATAGTATAGAAATAACAGGAACCTAAAGGAATAAACATACTAAAGGTATAAACTATGTAGGCATGACAGAAATGAAAGTAAAGGTCATGGAAAAATGCTGTATTTCAATAAGTGGGTGACAGTGAAGAACTCTTGAAGAACCATTGTTATCTTGACAAAGCAATCACTTCTTTAGAACTACTTAAGATTGTATTGTCAGTAGTAATGCATTACTTCCAAATGTGAAATAGTATGCACATTTACATAATTTTTAATTACATCCAAAAATATTTGCAGAACAATGAAATATGTTGCCTGGACACAAACACAAGAACTTTAAACGAGAGAAGAAGAACCCGAAAAGATTTTACCACTGAAGAAATCAGCTGTCTTTTGAGTGGAGTAAAAGAAATGGGTAATCACTGGAATTTAATTTTGTGGTCTTATCCATTTCAGAAAGGACGGACAAGTGTTGATCTTTCCAAGAAATACTACAGGTTACAGTTGCAAGTAATTACAATTTAATTTTCTATTAATCATATATGCTGTCATCTCCGTTTTCAGCTTTTGACCCTGAACTGACTTGCAAAAAAACGACAGGCTATCAGAATTTGCCACCCATGGGATTGTGCTTTGTGTCAGTTCAACGCTGTGCACGCTAAGTGCTAGAATGGTCTCTGATGTAATTCAGTCGGGGCTTGTGCTTGGAGAGAGAGAGAACTAAACTGGGAAAAAATTAGCCTTTGCACCTTCCAGTGCCACCTGACAGGATACAAAAAGGATAAGAATTTCAGTTAAGGACACTAAATTAATCCCTATGTTTATTAGTAAGTGGGTATTTTCTCTCTGTTCAGTCTCTTTTCTGATGATGGTTTGTGAAAATCTCTCTGGCAGTTTTCACTGTGTTTAATATGCACACTCCTTACAGGGAGATGCTATCTCTGCACGGAGTAGGGAGCATTTCTGCTGTGCTTTGGGTGCCTGCGGGAGTGTTTAGTGGCAGGCGTTTTTCTACTGAAACGTTTTCTAAAATTGCGAAGTGTTTTGTGTCAACATTTGTCTTGATATTTTCTTTTATCTCCATTTTATAGAGGCAAGAAAAAAACAAAGATCATCAATAACATCTTTCAAGAGTATTTTGGATTTTGTTGCAGAATGTTTAAGAACAGCATTTTTAACAGTGAGGTGTTGTCACAACAGTATGAGCCCTTGGAGAATTTAGATTGGCCTGGACTCATGGTTTTCAGTGGTAACATTCACGAGCAGAGTTGTTATGCTTTGTAAATTTAGATTACATGTAATTTGATACTTTTTTTTAAAATAATGCTAACATAGCTAACAATCTTTATCAGTAAAATTTATGGGTTTTTTTAATTTTCTTGAATATTTGATTTATGTGACATTTGATTTGGCTTTTTGTTTGAATCTCTGTATAGTTTGCTTTATACCATTTGTAAGGAAATGCTATATTGCTAAAATGAATATTTTACATCAGAAACATAAGTGTTAATGTTGTGTCTGAATTTGTTTCCTCTTAATCAGTGAAATGTTTAAAGCAGGTGAAATACTTTGTCGTGTGTTTAATGTGCTGTATGTGCAGAAAAATCTATCTATGACAGAAAACACCACAGGTGTGGTTAATGCTGCTGCATATAGTAGGCAAATCTTACATGGGCATGGTGAGTAAATTGAAATAGAAAGCTTGTGGAAATGTCAGAACTTCTGGGTAGAAGATTTAGTGCGTGGTTCAGCTGCAGTATTTCTTGACTGATACTAGTGCCTGGGATAACATTCCTGCACCTACATAGAATACTTCAGTGTTGAACTAAGTAGAATGCAGGTATTGATAAAATTTTGCTTCTGTTTACAGTTGGACATTTTTTTGGTGTGTTATTCAAGTAAGTGAGCAGAACCACTGTTTCCGCTGATTACACAATTTTTATAGAGAGCTTTAATGAAAGCCTGAGTAACTTGATTTTTCAGTGATAGCCTTAGTATTTAATTTGTACTTTTATCTATTTTGATAAAGGAATGATTAATTGATAGTTAATTTATTATGGCAAAAGTTTAGTTATCTTATTAGCACTAAGCTTTTACTGCGATATAGCTTGAATCCTTAAAAACAAGCAAGATAACCAAAGACTGAAAGACTTGCAGTAAAGATGATGCCAGTGATATAATACATAGCTCTTCTAATATTTTCAGCTGTTGCACTTTGTTTTTTACATCATTAAAATATTCAAGCATCTATAACAGATGTCTTTGGACGGAGCTATTTGAAGCAGCACAGTTAAATATTGGCATATGTATTTGCAGAACACAAGCCAAAACGAGTACCGGGGACGGCCTGCGGGGCAGGGAGGTTTTGGTCTGTCACACACTCTGCAGGGGGTTTTACCAAGGACTCAAAAGCCCGTCTAGCCAAGCTGCTATTGCATCTCTTGACTGAATGTGTATCAGTAATCCCTATTATTCTGGCCTAAATACATTTCAAGTGGAGAAAATATGTAAGGTGTAAATCTTCACTTGACGCAAAGTCAGAATATCATAGTACTGATAATTTACCTAATCTTAGGTATAATTTGGGTTGGAAAGGACCGCTGGAGCCCGTAATCTAATCTCTCTCTCAGAGCAGGGAGATTTCAAAGTTAGTCAAATTGCTCAGTGCCTTGTCAACTTGTGAGATCTTCAAGCATGAAATTCCCACAACCTCTTTGGGCAACTTCTGCTGCTGCTGCTTCAGCTACTCTTGTAATGGAAGTTGCTGAAAAAAGACATCATTAAAGCATTCTTGTATAATCCAAAAGGGGAAGAGTCACGGACTAGAAGCAAGCAGAAACCTGTTGTATGAACTTGTGCAAGTCAATTAATCGTTTTCTCTCCTTTTTGATGGACTGTACAATCTTGATAATCTTACTAATTTTCTTCCATAAAATGCTTTGAAATCCACACGTAACAGGCACCATAAAAATATGATTGCAGAAGAATAATTAATGCTATTTTTGAGGCTACTTAAGCTACCCCGCAGTCTTTTAGCACTTCGAAAATCTGGGTTAACTGACCAATCACAAAGGAAAGCATGTTTACAAAAAAACGAACTTGCAGTGGAAGAACAGAAATTATGGGCGGGGTGTAAGAATTTGGGGGGCAATTAAAGCTTGCTTTAGTAGGAAATCATTCAAAGCAGGCAATTTCATCTGAATACATCACTTCATCCACCTTCCATGCTACGCGCGGTGCTCCCGCGCACCAGGGCTCGAGCAGGGGCCGTTGACAGCAGCTCGTTGACAGATCGAGCTCGGCCCCGGGCGTTCCCCGACGGCGACGGCCGCACGTGAAGTTACCGGGGCTGCCCCGGAGCGGCCGGGTCGGGCGCCGCTGCCGGGACCGCCGGCAAACGCCCCGGGCGGGGACCGCGGCGGTCGCCGCGACGCGCCGGCACCAGGGGGCGCTGCCGGCGGCGGCCCCACCCGGCGCGGAAGGCACCGCCCAGGGCGGGGAGCGCTGCCGGGACTGCCCGGGCGCCGCCTGATCGGAAAGCGGCGCGGCGGGGAGCGGCCGCCAGGGGCAGGGGGCGGTGAGGCGCCGCGGCGGGGCCGGCAGCGCGGGCGCCCGCACAGGCGGGCCGGGAGAGGGAGGAGCGGGGTCCTTGGCGGGGCCGGGTGAGGTCACTCTTTGTGGCTGCAGTTGGCAAGATGGCGCCGGTGCTGGTGGAGAAGAAGCTGCTGGGGCCGGACGGGCCCGGCGGCGCCGAGCTGCCCAGCGAGGAGGAGGAGGGGCAGAACCTCTGGTGAGCGGCCGGGCCGGGCGAGGGCGGGCGCCTCCCGAGCCGCGGCAGCCCGGCGGCGGAGGCGAGCGGCTGCTCTCGGGCATCCCGTGCCTGTCACGACGGGGTCTCCCTGCTCCGCCGAGCCGCCTCAGGCCTCCCGCGGCGGGCGTGAGCCCCTGCCCTGGCCGGGCTGGAGCGGAGCGTGCGCCTCGCTCGGCCGGGGCAGGGACGGCGGTGGGCGCCGGCTGCGGGGCCGCGCTCGGGCCCCGCGGACAGGAGAGGCGGGTGGCGGTGCCGCGGCAGGCAGCTGCCCGCGGCGGGGGCCGGCCCGGCCGGCGGCCGAGGCGCCGGGTCTGGTGCGGAATGCAGCCCTTCCCGGCTCTGAGGGGGCTGGTGGGGTGCGCGGGGGCAGCCCGCACCCCCAGGAGTGGGGCCAGCGTCGCAGCGGGGGTGAGGGAGAGCAGGTGTGCGGAGCCCGAGAGGTTTGGCTCTGTGGGACAGGCTCCAGGAGACTCGCTCTCTTGTTTTCCCGTGGCTTATCGCTGAGTAACGCTTATACAAATACTAATAATGGTAGAAGAAACTGTGTGTAAAATACAGTAATGGATTGTGGGAGGACTTAGTCATCAGTTGAAAAGTAATGTTTTGCAGTAACGTGATCTCTTATAAAGGAGAAAAGATGTTACGGCGTGTGTTTTAGAAGTGATAAAAGCTTTTCTCAAAAAGGTGGCATACTTTTGGTCTTTTAAAATGAACTTAAATCTTCAACTGTAGAATCCTGTCTAGTTTGTAAATAGCATGAATGTGACTGGATTGGTCCGTGCAGATCTGCTGAGCTCATCGGTGCTGTCAAACGGGCAATGTGTGGGATGTGTTTGTGCGTGCGTGTGTGCGCATACCCCTGTGCATGTCAGCCTGACAAGAGCGATGCTGTTTTTCTAGGTCTTCAATACTGAGTGAAGTTTCTACCAGGTCAAGGTCTAAATTGCCATCGGGCAAGAATATTCTTGTTTTTGGTAAGTAGCATATGCAAGCCGTGGGGTGGTTGGGTTTTTTTTGTAGAAACAAAGTGTGTTTAAAACAAAGATGTGAACGAACTGACACATCAGTTTGTTAAAATTATATAATACGATCTATGGTATTATTGTCTTCAGGTTGATAGATTTACTTTCTTTTTGGTTTACGTTGTATGATTTATAACATATATTTAAATGAATGGAATGTAATAGAGAATACTTAAGTGCCTCGTTCTTATTGTCATGGTATAAGCCGTTGGATTTATCTGGAATACTTGAAAGAAAACAACAAATGAGTGTGGTCCAAAAATGTACAAGGATACTTCTGATTACTTAAACATGTTTTGAAAAAATCTTTTATACAGAGTTAAAATTAATTCTGAAAATGTCTTTTTTTCCTGTAAAAACTTACTGGCAGGTGACGATGGTTCGGGTAAAACCACACTTATGGCTAAAATACAGGGAGCAGAGCACGGCAAGAAAGGAAGAGGTCTGGAATACTTGTATCTAAATATTCACGATGAAGACAGAGATGGTAAGTTCGTTTTGTGTGTAATCTCTTTACTGTAATTAAGTAGCTGACATGTTTTTTTTATAACTGTGGTCTCATCAGTGTATTTTGGTTACACTGAAGTAGCTGGTTCCAGCATTGTTCTGTATGTTTCAGAAGCTGAAGTGAAATGCATTTTACATTTAGTGTACGCTTTCCCTCTTGCCCTTCTTGCAGCTTGACCTGTGTATGAGGAACAAGTACACTTGAGCAGCTCTGAGGATCCATTTACTTTTAGAGTAGACACATTTGCTGACGTTGACTTGCTAGCAGAAATACTGTCATTTGGTATGACTACTTAATAACTGTAGAAAGTAAGTGATACATCCATGAGAATTTAATTCTCAGTATGGATTTCCAGGCGTGGGGTTTTGGTGTTCTTTTTCGTGGGGACTGTGTGCAGAATTTTGGTTAACTGTAACTGAGATGTTTTGTAAGAGTTGAATGAGTGAAGAATAGAACTTAAAGTGAGAATTGGTATTTCCTTTTCTCAGATTGGAGCTTGTCTCTTTGCCCTGTGTCTTTCTCTGTTGCTGTTGATGATTGCTCTTCTCTGCTATATGGAAGGGAGATGACAACGAGGCCATTTAAAAGCAGGTCTAATGATTAGAATACTCCTATTTGTAGGAAGGTTAAGGACAGGAAGAGATGAGTGAGTTCGTTTTCCTTACTCCTAAATCTACCTCTGGTTGTCTCATTTTGGGCAAATGGCTGGGCCTCTGTATTAGTTTCTGTCTTCAAAAGTGGGGAATGACAGTCTTCTTAGTCATGACTTCCTTCTGAGTTTTCAGTTCAGAAGAGGGAAGCAGTGGTGGTGGTTCATCCATGTTCCTGAAAACAAATGAACTAGGAAGATCATATAATGGTATTTTGGAAACATACTGAAGGCTTGCACGGATGATTAAGTACCATACGTGACTGGTTGTTATGGAGATTGGTCCTGTGCTCACATGGTAGTAAACTGTCTTTGGATACTAAGTTAGGCACAATTAAAGGATGAGTACATTGCCTGTGTCTTCAGTGGCCACCTAATCTTGCAGTTTCTAAAAGTATTTTGTGCTGTAATTTTAAGTGCTGAGCCATTCTTGGCTTCCTGAGGTTCTTGGTGTCTGTGCTTTCTCACCATGCACAGTCTTCTTTAGTACTGCATAAATACTTTAAGGGAAGAAAAACCCTATGATTAGGAGTGTTAAGACAGCTTGTGACATCAGGCTTCTTGCAACATCAAAGGAGATGGCATTAGAAGCAGAAAAATGTTTGGTGTGCTATTTTTCCTGGTGCTGTCTATCAAACCTCAAGTATGTCCCTACTTTGGAAATATTTTGGGGCTATTCCTGGTATCAGGAAGTGATTAGTATTTGAGGTGATAAGGAGAAGCCTGTCATAAGATGCCAGGTAGCACTACCAGGAAAAAAAAAAAAAGACCTTTTTGCCTACCAGACTCAGCTGGAGAATTCAGGTCTTAATGGATGTGTTAGGATCTAATAATACATGCCTTTTTCCTTTCTGTCTCATTAGTGTCATCAGCAAGCAAAATAAATAGCAAAGTGGGTCAGGACCTCCCAGCAGGCAAAGATAACGCTCTTCCTTCTCTAGGACAGGTTTGGGTTTGTTTTTTAAACTCTCCGCGTGCTTTAGATGTGTGTATGCTCAGATACAGGTTGGGAACAAAACCCTTATAAAAGAGCCACAATTCTTGGAAGCCATAAAGAAACTGAAGATAGGCATTGAGGAGCTTACTGTCACGTATTCATTTTTGAGGATATCTGCTTTTTATTGTACCCCGACCTATTCGAGACCAGCAAACCACAAGGATTTCCAGGGATGTCAGATCAACACTGGTAACAAACTCTGTAGTGCAGTGAGAAGATCTTTTCAACTTCTTTCCCAGGTGCTAGAAGATTTATTTTCTCTCTTTGCCACCTTCTTCATTTCAGAAGAGTTTATTCTGTCCAGGAGAAATATTTTTGTCATAGTGCCGACTCATTAGCTCCCACCTCCTTTTGGAAATCAAGGAAAAACTTCTGTGTTACTTCTTATCCCCCCGCCTCCCCCTTCCTTCTTAAGGGGTATTTGAAACTGGTTCCTCCTACATTTGAAGTAGGATTACTCTAGATTGCCAGGTGCATATCTTAGTTTACAGTTACTTTTGTCTTTTCCCCTAAAGATGAGATCAGTGATTAAATTGTTCTTTTTTTTTTTGTAGGAAAGTTAAATGCACAGAAAGCACCTATTTTTTGAAGGACCCCTGTGGCTAATACAGGTGCCCACTAACTTTTTGCTTTTCACTGTCATCTGCTTGTTTTTTGGCAGTGGCTGTACCTTGCTTGGATGGCAAGAGACATACTACCACTGCGTTGGTAATTAGCTGGCTCAGTTCTGTTAGATGTTAGTCGTTTGATGTAACATGCAGTACTTTCGTCCCTAGATCTTGGGATAACTTAGAATAAGTCCACTACTGAATCTCTCCCTGAAAAATCTCCTTCCAGTGGTACTATGCCAAATTCTGCCTAGGCTAAGGCATTTGTTCAAGAAGAGGTTTGGGGATGCCTGAGAAGCAATCCCAAGAGAGGATTCTCCTAGATCATTAGCTCCAGGTACAATATTGTTAGAGCATACGGCTTCTTCTGCATACATGACAGTAGTTCATTTGGATGAAAGCACTTATAGCACTAGCTGTAAAGTGAAATCAGAATATTAAACGATGTTGGAGCTCAGACCCGAGAGTCCCCTGTTAGTGGAATTTCTCAGGGAGTGTGGCCAGTTTTTATTTTTTGTCTTTGTGATGAGCAGATGTTTTGTGTCTATCCTGGTTAGTCTGCTTTTGTGAGCTGAGAATCTTAGTTCGTAGGAGGTAGAAGAGAGGCTCTGCATAGTTTTCTTAAAGGATATGTGTTTCTAGAGTAACTTTCAGAGTCTTTTGCAGTGATGGGGCAGAGTTATAAAGTGAGGATGTACAGCAAGACAATGAGACAAACTGCATTGGCTGGTTTTGTAGAGATACTTTATGGGTTAGCTGGCAATTATAAACGCCATAGAGAACTTTCAGTTGAACTGCCTCAGATTACAAGTGCAGTACAGTTGTCCTGACTGACAAATGTGCCACTGAAGTAGAGCCATTCTGTTGTTGCATTCTTACTTGTAACAAAATCAAGTAGTCTTGTTTTTTTGCCTCAGGTTTGGACTGGCCTCAGTCATATCATATGCATATTCCAGTTGAACTGGTTGTTCCAGATTTAGCCAAGTGCTGCTGGTACACTGGTTTCTAATGGGAAAATTTTTTTTTTTCCTTGGCATCTTTAAAGTAGTTCTCTTGAAAATTATTTTTCCCTGTTTTGCTTCTCTTCACAGCTTGGACAAGGGATATCTAATTACCACTGATACCTTTGGAATAAATGCAGGAGATGTAGTTGCAGTTCCCAGAGTCAATCATCTGCAGTAAAATTCATCAAAGCTGGAAAATCTTTTTCATGGCTAAAGGGATAATGAAATATTGACAGGATATATAAATGTAGTTTTAGCAGCTGTTTTAACAGTCTTTAATAAGTAGCACCTGCTTTTCCAACAGAATCTGGTAATTGTTTGCTGTGTTTTTGTGTCTCGTGTCACAGCCACTATGAAAGATCCAGTTAACATTCACATCATATGACTAACTAGGAGCTTGATGTGGTGCTGACAAAGTTGAATTTGCCATCAAGTCCTTGCCAAATTGTGAACAACCAGTACTGTATTTTTAAGTCTGTTTTATATTTTTAGCAAATGTTAATCACAAGCCATACCTCTTTACTACAAGAAAGGGAGGAAACCCTTTAATTTTCATACAGTGTTATCTTTTTTTTTAAAGTACATTTTAATGTGAGTGCTAGACTTCCAGTCCTCCTAGCAGATGATTTCGTTTGAGTGATAGTTCCAACTGCATTCTAGTTCAACCTCTGTTCTAGTTCAGTCTGTATTCTGAATGTTAAACAGAAACTAAATCCTTAAGTAAGACAAAGCTGTTTAGCAGACAAAACCTTTGTAACATTTAGATATTGGCTTAAAAAAGTGATTTAGAAGTAGTGAATTAGGATATTATTAATTTTTGTTACTTGCTAAGGTGTGAAAGTCTTTTCTGCAATCAAAGCACTTGCCACAGGAGAATCCATGGAAGTGCTGATGAGAGTTGTAAACTTCCATGGGCTATAGCTAGACTTGAGTTATGTTTTTAAAACTTTTGTGTTTGCTTCAAGGGGGCAGTTGTGCATAGACATAGTTAATGTCTATTAATGACCTTTAACTCATAGAAAGCTCACAGGGTTTTTATTCCTGGTAGATTTCTGCTTTTGTGAATATACAAAGGATGCTTCTGGAATGCAGAGGATAACTAGAGTCCTGCATAGATGTTTCAGTTACTGTTGTGCAATAGTAAAGGTGTAAATGTGTTCACCGTACGTCCTAGCTTCCTTTCTGTTTTTTCAAACCTTTACCAGACTTTCTCCCTGTCCTTAGAGGTCTTCTGATAGCTTTAGATCCGTAAAGCCCAGTGCTGTGAGAATCCTGTGTGAGATGGTTTCCTGAAGTGGGGGGGAAGGAAGGGGGAAACGATTGATGAATATGCAAAGGTGTATTTCTTGGGTACACAACGATTATCATAACTGTTTACTGCAAAGGATACATCTGAGAGGCACAGATGGAAGTAAGAAGACTTCTAAGTTTGAAAGCATAACCGTTGGCCTGTTTGTGTGATGGCTGATGTTTGAATGTCTTATGACAGCCTAACAGTGCTTAAGTAGGAGCATAACAAATGCTAAATGTAGACTGCCCACGTATAGCATCTTGATGTAATGTCTGTAACTTGACTGTTCAGTAATTATATCCAAGACCTGATTAGAAGGGTGGCATGTTTATCTCTGTACTCTTTTCTCCTTCCAACTTCCTCAGTCAACTGTGTGCCTTTTTCTAGAGCAGGTGTTTTTGATCCTGATGGATTCTTGCCTAGAGTAAAGTTATGATAGCCACAGCAACTGGATTTATTTTGTGAAGTTAAAAGATTTGAGCACAGGGCAGGGAAATATAGTGGGGCAGAGTAATTATGAAGCTCAGTAGCTGTTTTGAAAGTCTGGGCTCTGCAGTGATTGATTAGCTGATCCGTGTATTTCAGAATTCACCTATCTTGTATGTAATACCCATGGAGACCCACTGTTCCCTCTGGACGGCTGTAGTAGAATAGGGAATACTTTGGAAGTGGTACTAGGAATAGTCTAGAAGATAGAAACAAATGGAGTTGTTCCTTTTCAGGGGGAAGTTCTGAGGATAATGTAATTCTTTTCTTTTTTTTAACTTTCTTTTTTTTTTTTTTTAAATTTGGACAGAATTGGATGTTCAGAGTACTTCATACATCATTCCTGGATGATGCTCCATTTTCAGTTTCTTCTATTCTTGCCAAAGTTCATGTTTGGAGTAAAACTTCTCATGATGGCTGTCTGTCCTAGCTGACTTTTCCCACCTCCCCCCACCTTGCATTTCAACAAAAAATATCCAGTCTCTCTTAAAACACTGGGAGGGAGAAACACAAAACTAAAATACCAGATCTTTTGTCCAGTACTCATTCTGTAAGGAGTCTGTAAGTAGGAGCTGAGTCAGTGTGAGTTAAGAGCAGGTAGCACAACTTCACAAGTGTGGTAGGTTGTAAGTTTATCCTGTGTTTACTCTTCCTACTCCTGTGCTGGAAACCTAAGCTGCTTATTGCTTGTATCTTGTTTGCAGCTTATTTCTGTTGTGAGGTGTTAAACCAGCTTATATGTCTGAGGAACACCTAAGGCTTCCCTGCTGGACTCCGCTGTAACCACCCCCTTTTGAACTCAAGAGTTACATATGTGTCACATGTATTCTGGTTTGACTTGGTATATACATATTTCAAATTCAGGAATGCCGTGCAATGTCTGAAAACTGTTGTGTCAGCTGTTCTTAGTAAAAGCCAAAGAACAGAAATTATTTTTTTAAACGAAAATATTCTGAACCAAAAAAAAAAATCCTGTTAAATGAAAGCATCTACTAAGTAATGTAGGCATTTATACATGCAGCTGTGTTAAAAATAAACAGGCAAGATCTGCTGATAGCTGGGCTTTGGTCTTCCATTTAACACTAATGTACTCATCTGTTTACTGGTAGACTAGCAAAGCAAAAAGTTGGCATCTGTTGAGTTTCAGCTGTACCTTTTCATTTCAGATCATACTCGCTGTAACGTTTGGATTCTGGATGGAGACTTATACCATAAAGGGCTATTGAAGTTTGCAGTTTCTGCAGAATCCCTGCAAGACACCATTGTAGTCTTTGTTGCAGATATGTCTAGACCTTGGACTGTTATGGAGTCTTTACAGAAATGGGCCAGTGTCTTGCAAGAACATATTGATAAGATGAAAATTCCTCCGGAAGAGATGAGAGACATGGAACAGAAGTGTAAGTCTTTGTGCATCCATACATTCTTGCCTCTTTTTTTTTTTTTTTTTACTAGCTCTTGTAGATTTCTTTTGTGATGGTAAATTTCTTCGGATTAGTGTTTGGAGAATGGGTTAAATAAGAATTACTTCGAAGTTGTGATTACAACTCTAATTCAAATAGACTTTATTAGGCTTTAAAACAACCCTTCCAGTTTTGCTGTGCTAACAAAATATCAGGTGACTTAATGGCCTAAATCCCTTGCAATAATGAGAGTTTGATAATTTGATTTTTTTAGAAGGCCGATTTAAAAAAAAATAACTTCATATAGAATCACATTGTTAAAAATAATAAAATTCAGTAACGAAGTGAGCTGTCTGCTTTCCTGTGATGTCTAAGCCAGGTCCCATTCCCATGCTGTGTTTGTCTTCCAGTAGGTCTCTTTGCCCTTGTTTTTCATGAAGCTTAGACTGTGATCCTGGTACATCTAATTGCCTCTCACTACAGCCATTCCTATCCTGTGACTTTAGGAATGTTGTATAAATTAATGTCCTTTCCTGGCATATCTGTGGCAGTAAAGAACCTGGCGCTGGCAAGCAGTCATCGCTGCAGTATTGTTTCCTGCAGCTGCTTTTATTTCCTAAAATAGTTTTGAATGTTTCTTGAGCGTTTTTTCTCTTTTCATATTGAATTACTCCAAAATAATTTCCTTTAGTGGAAAAGGCCTTAGCAACATGGGTTTCTTTTCAGCTGAAGTATAGATTCAGACTGATCCTTGCTGGCTGCTGCTTTTGTTCTGGGCTGGTGGCTAGCTCTGCTGGAGTGTTTAAACCTTGCAAACACTGTCTGGTAACTTCCTTAGATTCACTTTAGGGAGCAGTGTAATCTGTTTGGCCTGTGAGTGTTCAGATGTATTTATATAGCTGATATCCTTTCTGAATGTTAAATATCACTTTCCTAAAAGGCTTGTGCCTACAGCATACTAGCTAGAGTTTAAACTTAATGATTGAAACCACCTGGGTTTGCTCAGCAGGTTATATTAAAAAAAAAAAAAGTAAATCTGGCAATTTTTAAGGGAAGAAGCTTTTTTTTTTAATGTGAGAGATTTTTTTGGGAATGGGAGATGGAAAGGCAGTTCTAGTCTCAAAATACAGCAGCTAACCCGATTTTCACTTTTTCTGAGACACACCAAATATTATGGCAGTACAAATAAATGTGGAGTTTGTGCACTTAAATTTTACTATTGAAAAGAGAAGTGTTTTCAGCCTTCACTGAGAGTGTACTGTGTGGAGGAGCCAGGTACAGCTATGGCAAAGCTTTAGCACTGTGTTTGGGGAACTTAGAAGACATTCCAATAGTATTGTCTTAGAGTTTTCTAAATTAAAGTATCATAGAAATTCCTAGTTTCTCTTGCACTTTAATAGAGTCGAGGGAAAAGGAAAATTTGAGAGCTGCCTAATTCACACACTTGCGGGACTCTGCTGCCGTCCTATGGCTGAGCGGTGAGCTTCAGTCCAATATCAGCATGCAGGTACAGCAGCAGCCTTAATGTGTCCACTGCCAAACTTTTGTCTTGTTCCTTTTCTCAGTCACTGTGTAGGACACTTGTGTCATCTCAGGTACTTATCTTCTGAGTTCTTGCAGACTGTCCCCAAGGCCAGATCTGTGCTCAAAACTCTGGCCACCATAGCTTGTAATTTTCTTAACAGCAAATTGTGCTAAAAGGCTGTTATAACTGTGGCTATGTTAGTGTAACTGCTTAGACAATATAGAGCACACATGCCTCAAGAATGCCTTGTGACTACAGTCCATCAATAAAGCTACACCAGCAAAGTTTTCCTTGCTAAAATCCTGCTGCACATGCTTCCTGAGACAAGCTGCATCTTAGAAAATGGAGAATCACTGTGTTGCAATAGCCTGGATATGAAAAAACTGGGATAATAAAGCACATATGCAAAGCAGGCAGTCAAAACATAGAAACAGGGTGCAGAGTGAAGGGATGTGCTAAATTCATTCCAGTAAAGCCCCACTGCAGCATAACACCACATGGATGGATGTATGGTGTATGTTTCTTGACTTCAGCTTGCAGAACCACATTCCCTTACGCTTGCTTCTAGATACAAGCTGCGGCACGTGGGCCAAGCTGAATGTCCACAGCGCTTTCCCTAGCTATTACACTCAGTAATGGTAACCAGTAGTTCTTGTTGACCCTGGAGATGTTTTCTACTATTATCCCATTAGCATCCATTTAAAGTGCTGCTAGGTTGTTTTCTCTCCATTACTAAGGTCTTATTACCAGTTTTCAGAAGTCCTTTTGTTAGGTCACCATTCTCAATGGAATTGAACTTTGGGCTGTTTGTCTTTGCTTTCAAGGTTTTCAGGGCCTTTCTCCACCCAGCCTTTTGCCTTGTGTTTGCTATTTGAGATACTAACTCTTGGCTTTACTGGGTGGATGACGCTAGGCCCCATCTGGTATGTTAGAAGCTTGCCTTTTGTGTTGAAGAGCTGCCAGAATGTGAGGCAGGACACACATACGGAAGCAACAGGCTGCCTTGAAAGAAATTGAATTATTCAGAGTATACCAAGAACGTTGTTTGTCTGCACTCGCCCCTGTCACTGAACTGCTCTGGAAATTCCTTGCTGAAAGCTTGGCTAGTGTGAGTTCAGATAAATAATGTCAGTTCAAGTGTTCTAATTTATTTTGGGCTCAATTATGATAAATCATTGTTTAAATAACACACATTTGAATAATTATTTCAGGGAGGGTCTAAATTTTCCTTCCCTGTTTATGACAGCAAAGCAGAAAAGACAGACTACTGTCAAGAATCAAGAAATGCAGAAAGGAAGTATACTGGTAAAATGGCTGTTACATTAATGTCCTCTGGAGCATTTGAAGCTAAAGACTTGAAACACAATAACATATTTTCTGAAAATTAAGTAGTGTCCCACTCAAGCTGAATTAGTTTCAGGTTCTCTGCCGCCTTTTTTTTTTTTCATCTGACATACAGCTGAAAGAATTCTTATGCTAAAAGATAAAAGAAACTTAGTTTGCCCAGACATCATTTGTCTAGGAATTCTTTTCACAGGACTGAAATTTATGATCAGTAAAAATAGTGCACAAAAAAGCTAAAGGCTGCATGAATTGATTGTGAAACTTAATAATGGAGTGATTGTCTCAGATTTTCTGCGTTTTGCTTGTTCTGCTGTTCAGTGCTTTTGTGATCTGTCTAGTTAAGTAAGTTGTAGCGTTTGTCTGCCATTTCCATATTGCAGTTAAAAGGTACTCCCAAGACTGAGGATTTTATTGTTACTAGAACAATCAAACCTAAGAATAATTGTGGATTGCTTTCTCGATGGTACTTCGAGTCAGTTGCTCCTGTGACATGAATGATACATCTATTCTTGTTATAGATAGCTCTTTGTAGCTTGTGTGAATAAGCAGTAAAATGAGAACAAAACAGTTAACTGGAAACTTGCATTCATTTGCTGTGTTAAATGCAAAAGTCTAAATAAAAGGCTTTTACCTAGACAAGCCACAAGTTTGATAGATAAATCAGCACACTGTAGTGGAGGTGTGATTTTTATGGCATCTCATCACCTGGTGATAATTTTTCAAATGTAATAGGCCATTCCTAGTACTCAACCTTACTGACAGGTAGCAGAATATTACTTATTTGTCAGATGAACAGTTGTTTTTCTGGCTTCCTGTTTTATGTGCATCATCTTATCTGTATTTCCTGTTCAAAAAAATTTAAACAAAAGTCATTTTCCTCTACTTATTAATAAAGAAAAGAGTTATTTCCCATACCATATAGAACGTGATTCCTTAATATTAATTATGTGGAGGATAAAATATTCATAGCTCACTAGAAAAAAGGAAAAAGAAAAGATTTATACAAGCTTTTTGGATGCATGATGAACTTTATGTCCATTAAAAGTTTGAGGGTGGAGATCAATTGAGAAATAGCTGTGGAAGGTAAGGAAAAAGTATTAAATTGCTGTGTGACAAAGAAACACTTTCACTGAAGTGAGCTGTTTCATTAGCTGCTTAGAATGCAGTTGGTTCATAAGAGGTAGTCTGACAGCACTTGTGGTACAGGTTTACTGGGATTTAACAGGACTAAATTTTGAATGGGAATGGGGATTGAATGAGGGTCTTTAAAAAGTGTTAAGAGCCTATCACTAACAGGCACTTTAATTCAGAAACAAGTGTATCTGCGTTCAAGATACAGTAGTTATAGGTTCTTAATATAGGTTTTACCTTCTTTTAACCCTAGTCATCAGGTGGCCATGTTAACTAAAGCTTAGTGTTTTCTGTAGTGTTTCTCAGTCTCTAGTTAGGGATTAATGCCAGACTATAAACATTATTAACAATCCACAACAACAGTTCATCTCCAGAGTGAAGTGGTTTTTTTCCCCTCCGTGCATGGGTTAACCAGAGTGAGATACAGCCTTCTTGATTGCTGGTCTGTGATACTGGTGTTTGGTACTGCTTGCTCTTGGGGAGAGGGAAGAGTTGGGAACCTCGGCTCCAGGATTATGGTCTTTGTTCCCATTCAGTAGAAATTCACGAGGACGTGCCATCAGATTTCTGAAGTTTCTATGTTGCATTTGCTATTTATATTAGTAAAATTCTTGGGGTATCTTGAGTTCTTATTTGTATCATGTTGTCAGAGTTTTACTGTTTTCAAGAGAGGCTTTTCTTTCCCAAATTTGAGGGACTTTATACTAATGGATATCTCAGTAAAGAAGAGATTTTTCTGCTTTGATACGAACAAAACCTAGGAAGCTAATATTGTCTGATTATAATGTTGTAGTAAATTGAGAGCAGTATTGTCAAATATTCTTTTACATTTGATTGTCAGGCTTATCCGAATGATTGTAGTGGATGTAAGTGGTGTTCATTTAACTGCTGTCATACACTTGTCTTCAATAGGTTTTTTCCTATCCTGAGCTAGGAAGAGTCTGAATAATGGAATAAGTACTTTTTAAAAACCCTTTTCTAGTTAAATGCTCTGGAATTAATTTGCTTTCTGTGAGATAGTAAACATATTTAATGTGCAGAATGTATAGTGGAATTTTGATTTCCAGTTGCTGAACATGAAACAGTACTAGAGAAAAGCATCTCTGAAAGCGTAGTTGTTTCCTCTCCACCAGAAGGCACTGCCTCCCCAAGTTTAAAAGCAACTGCATTTAAATTTCTTTGAAATTTCCTTGGACCTTGGGATATATTGAATTGGTGATTGGAAGTCTTCTGGTCTATATTTAATGTGTTTTTTAAGCTTTTCTCTGGACTAGAGCTCTCTTGTTTTCCACAAGAATCACACAATTTAGTATTTCAAATAAAAATTGTAGATTGTGCAGCTTTGAACAGAAGTGTTTTTCTGATTTGTTCTTCCTTCCACATGCCCATTCTATTGCAGGAAAGGTTCCTATGTTGAAAAGGTACAGTGGCTTCATTTTGCAAGGTTTGTATTATAAACTTTACTGAGGTTTTGCTGCTTCCTAAACCTCAGAAGTATCGGATGGCCTGCAGTACAGTTGCGGTTCCTTCCCTGTCACATGGATGGACGTACTGAACAGCACTCTCTGTGACTGTGCTGGAGACTGGGAGCTTTTTTCAAAGAGTTTTCCTTACTGTACATACAGTCAGCCTGCTCCCATGGTTTCTAAAATAAAGACGCCTTCATGGAAGCAAATCATGGAGCTTTGCTTGCCTCTTTCCTGGAGGCTCCTCATGGATGAGGGAGGAGGGAAGCTTCAGGTGGGATTGTCATGTGAGGGAGAGCCGTGGGCTTTCGGGAGGTGCTGTGCCTGGGAACGTGCACATCCAGTAGGCAGATTTATGTGGTCTGTGGCTTTCATCCTGAAAAAAGACAAAAAAGCTGTAAATTGCAGCCCAGTTTTGGTAAAGCATGCATGGGGTTGCAGTGCGCTTCCAAAATTGTGTTAATACTATTTCTTAGGCACTTCAGTATTTGATAGTATTAAGTATTGTTGGAACACTCATCGTTGCCATAAAATTAAAACAGTGAAAACATAGAAAACATCTAGTTTCCTCAGGACTCCATTGTAGTTTTCCAGAATATAATTGACTCTCTTCAGATAACATTTAGAAGTCCTTGAGTGTTTATGCAGTGTATTTTTTATATTTCTAGCATTGGACTCCTGCAACAGAAATGTAGAGTAACAGAAACTTAAATTGAGTAATAGTTTATAAGAAAGAGTGGCTGTTTCAGCATGGTGTTTTCTGTGTCCATTTACATCTTCACCATGCTTTCTTCCAAAAGTATGTACAAATTGCACTGAGTATAGGCTATGTTGCATAACTACATTTACGTTTTCTGTTGTCAGCTCCCCTACAGCGAAATGCATTGAGTTGAAGAATGTGCATTTGTGCATACTATAGCTCTTGCAGCTAGTTTTGATTAGTTGTAATGGCTCCAAGTTGCACTTGATTTAGCTTGCTGTAAATACTGGTGGAGAACTGTTGTGTTTGAAGGGGCAACAAGGCTTAAGGTCACATTCTGTTCTCGTGTAGTGCCTCATTATAAAAGGAAAAAAAAGTTGAGATTTCTGGTTAGTCATAGATTAATTATGGTTTAAAAAGAAGAACTAATTCCTTTGTTGTATCTGAAGAAGATCTCTCTCTCAATAGTTATAAAGGAGTTTCAAGAGTATGTAGAACCTGAAGAAGGCTACCAAGGATCACCGCAGAGAAGAGGCCCTTCTTCTGGCCAAGAGGATGAACATGTTTCTTTGCCACTTGGCGAAAATGTGCTGACTCACAACCTTGGTATTCCTGTGCTGGTAGTTTGTACAAAAGTGAGTTTCTGGTTCTGTTTGCTACTATGGAAGAGTTTAGTTACTTTTCTTTTAGAAGACATGCTTTATACAGACATGCAAAATGAATTCGGGTTTAATAGTAAAAGGGTTTATTTTAAAAGTAAGCTTCTGCCATCAGTGTCAGTTTTTAATTTTGCAGAAGGGTAATCATCTTGTCAATTATATGTTAATTACTTTATCTTTTGATTTATTGTTAACATTTTAAAACCAAAGGCTCAAAGTAACTGTGATGTGTGTGTAATATTAAGAAAGATGTTTTAAGATATGCTGGGATTAAACGACTGCGCTTTTCTGATTTAGTTTTTCTCCCTTTCTTCCAGTGCGATGCCGTGAGTGTACTAGAGAAGGAGCATGATTACAGAGAAGAACACTTTGACTTCATTCAGTCGCACATTCGTAGATTCTGCTTACAGTGTATCCTTTCCTGTGCTGAAGAGATTTGCTGTAATCTGGAAGCAAGAAAATATGTTTTAATGTTGAATTGCGCATAAACTTAATCTGAGAAATTGCACTTCAAGATTACTTGGTATTTAGTTATTTACTATGTAGCATTTGTTGTTTTGAAAATGTTGAGAGATGTATAAAACTTTTTGTAGTTTTTAAATTGTGTATGAGATTTGGAGCTTTTGTTCCTTTACAAAGGATTTGTCTTGCATTTTGTGAGGTTGTTTTTCCTGGTTTTCCCCTCAGAACTTACAATTTCCATGTAAACCTGAGATCTCAGCTAGCTGTCTCAAGTTTTTGTCTTTTTCAAAGTTAAGTGCCTGGGAGGGTAGGTAACTTTTGTGTATGTCAAAGAAAAGTATCATGAGTCTTCTCCTGTTATACCCCCTTCCTCTCCCTGAATACTAAATGTCTGTAGCTTTTGCCTTGAACTGCCTCTCAAAATTAGGTCTGGTAGATATATGTCCATTAGCTCCTGATTTGAAATTCTTACTATAATTTAAAAACTATATCTTACATAATTTTCCTTAAATAAATAATCAGATGGGGCTGCCTTGATTTATACATCAGTTAAGGAGGAAAAGAACCTTGATCTGTTGTATAAGTACATTGTACATAAAACATACGGTTTTCAGTTTACCACACCTGCCTTAGTGGTAGAAAAGGATGCGGTTTTTATGTAAGTCAATTGTATAAGCAGCATGGTTTCAGATTGTTTTCTGTTAAGCACTACACTTCATATA
The DNA here is from genome assembly GCF_013368605.1 of Nyctibius grandis. Classification (NCBI taxonomy): domain Eukaryota; kingdom Metazoa; phylum Chordata; class Aves; order Nyctibiiformes; family Nyctibiidae; genus Nyctibius; species Nyctibius grandis. Next base: position 13,503,778 of record NC_090669.1, read on the forward strand.
ACATAGATATAAAAATAATTTGAATAGTTTGTGTCGTTCAAAAGCTTAGTATGCGAATCCTCTGAAATCCTGGATTAAAAAAATTGACTTAGTGCATATTACTTGGGTTACTTGACTCAGAGTATGCCATTCCAGCTTTTTAGTGTTTTTGGAATTTAGCTGAGAATCAGGACTGACCTATAATAAAATTGCCTTATTCTGGTAGAGGTCAGTAAATAAATGGTCTCTGTAGAGTGCTTTTTGTGACTGAAAAGGCATAGCTTTCCTTCTTTTTATAGACCTGCTGGTTGGGACAATGAAAAGAAAATTGCCATTTTACATGAAAACTTCACAACAGTGAAACCAGAAGATGCATATGAGGACTTCATTGTAAAACCTCCTGTAAGAAAGGTAAAAAGGGGTAAACTCTTCCCTGTCCCTGACAAATAAGTGCCATTTGCTTGAATGGCTACTAGTAACTATTAATATTGAAGAACTCCAAGTCTAAATGTATTTTTTTTGTATCCAAATGTGTGAAACATCAGGCTTTCTTTTTCAAGTTTTTCCAAGCAAACACAGAAATCATTCACCTTAGTGAATGAAAGGCAGTCCAAAAAGAACCACTTCACATGAACTTTTTTGCGTGTGTGAGGCAAAAACACTTTTTGAAAATGAAGAATACTGTTGTAGGACTTCAACAATTTACATACATACACACATGGCATTGTGGCTACTGTGTAAAGGCAAATCTTGTAAAACAAGACAGTATATCACTATTGCATTAACATATTAATGACAGATTTCTTCATGTAAGGCAAGAGCAGTAAATAATCCATATAAATCTGTATATTGCTAATTTTGTGAGTATAGGCACACAGGAATAGGATATGTATAAAATGGATAATATGGAAAATTTTAAATGAAGTTGTATTCTAGCCTGTATCAGAAAGCTTCTTTTACAACTTTCCTACACGCTTAATGTTTCTATCTCAAGCCCTAGTATTTGGAAAAGAGAAGAGCTGTTTGAAGCTTTCATGTAAGGGAAAGGTTTAATCCCTTTGTTTGTAACTCACGACACCTGTAGGAAATAATCATTGCCTAATAGCAGCGTTATGACTGGTAAGAGCTAGCGTAATGCTTTTGGGGGCTGAGGGACTGAGTGTGGGGTCTTATACAGTAAGGTAATCTCAGGTCTTTGAAGAGATGCTGATGCGATTAATACCTAAACTTAAAAAGATGAATGTGGCTACTTACCAAGTACTGGTCTTTCTAGGAGAATACCCACAGGCTGGCATCAATGCTAGTCTACTCCATGCACTTACAATACTTTTTTTAATGACAACTTCTTTAATTTTACTACTCTTTTAAATGTAAAAGAAGGGTTTGTTTTTTTTTAAAAAAAAGAATGGTATTAAAATTTGCCTCTTTTTCTTCCCTTTTGATCACCAAAACATAAAAAGTTACAGTAATTTCAGTTTTTGCTTCTAATAACAAAATGTTTTGTTCAACAGTTAGTCCATGATAAAGAGCTGGCAGCAGAAGATGAACAAGTATTTCTTATGAAGCAGCAGGTAAGAATGGAAGAATGAAAATAAGTCCTTACTAAATGAGATTTCGCTTTAAGCTCTCCATTGTTACTGTCTTCAGTTTTTCATTCCTCATTTAAATCACTAGATAGCCACTTTTCAGCTTTGCAAATTCAGATGTAATTGTGAAATAAGACTTTTCTTTATTTTAACAAATACAAATAGAAAATATGGCCACTTACCTTGGCAAGTTGAAAGGAAAATATGCTGAGAACAGAAATAATTTATATTTCAAAGGAGAAGAACAAGAAGATAATTTGAAATTTCAGAACATAGATGTACTGATCTGTAAAATATAAATACTTTTAAAACATAACATCTTGGCATTGCAGTTTTCTTATAGCCAGAGGCTTGAGAGACTTTAAGGTGTCAAATTTGGCTATGCTGTATCTTGTTATTTCCTTTACTGCTCTATTGTTTAAACAACCTAATAATACTTTCCTGTATAGTTGATTAGAAATACCATAGAGGTTACAGACATGGGTGTCTGGTTCTGGCTTACGGTTCTGGAACAGCTGTGTAAGACAAAGGACTGAAGCTTACTTACTAATTTTAACTCTGTCCTCTAGTGGTAAAGTCTGGAAGTATATAAATATCAAAGAGGAAGCCTGTAAATATCAGAATAAAAAATCAAACAAATTAATGGTTAGTCAGCTTCACTGTATTTTATTCCTTTATATTTTCTGAAATGTATTTAGTATTCTTAATATGTTGTTTTTGCAGTCATTCCTTGCCAAACAGCCAGCAACGCCTACAAGAGCATCAGTAAGTAGATCCAAGAGAAGAGTAGGAGGTGTTTTGTTTCCTTGTAGGGAAGAGGGAATGATTTTAACCTGTAGAGGTTCATAAGGTAAATGTAAAATACATAATCTCCCCAAACTGCAGAGAGTAAATAAAAAGTGGCAATATTTTAAAATATTGCTTATAAATTACTTAATTCTAATTCACTGTGGAAGCATAGAAATATCTGATTATTATTGAACTAAAAATTTCCTACAGTGATTCATCCTTTATTTTATTGGAGGCACATGCCCAAAATAACTGTTGGTGTTTTGTTTGTTTTTTCTTTTTTTCCCCAGAGTGCATATACTACACTGCTAATATAAAGGTTTAAAAGTAATTTGTATGTAATGTTACATTTGCTTTATGTAACTAATCCAAATGTTACATCTGCTTTATATAACTAATCCATTTAAGTTCTCTGATTTGTGTGATTTGGACTTTTCTTAAGGAATCTCCTGCAAGAGGCCCAGCAGGATCCCCAAGAACTCAAGGCAGAGCTGGTCCTGCCAGTGTACCCAGTGCCTCACCAATAACATCAGTTAAGAAACCAGATCCAAATATTAAAAGTATGAATAAGCGTTTTACTGTTTTTATCATGTGCTATTTCCCTTCTAAAAAAAAATCCTCGTTTGTAGAAATATTTTGGAATTTATTCACTAATGGTGTAGTTAGTTTAACAGCAAGAATGAATTTATGACAGAGCTTTGGGTTTTCTTTTTTCCTTTTTTTTTCTTTTTTTTTTATCATTCATATGACTTGAAGTAGAGTTCTGTTATTGCCAAGCAGTCAGACAGAGTTCAAATACATTATTTCCTTAAGTTGCCTAAATACATTTATTATGCATCAGTTGGATTATTAGAGTGGGGACTGCTTTAAACTACGTGCAGTTTTATACTTCATATCACTTATTCTGGAAGCCACAATGAAACCCGTTCTTCTACTAAACCCCCTCTAGAATGTGATTTTCTATAGTACATGGAGTAACTTGGAAATTACACCCTTCCCCTCCCTCAGCCCTAAGTTGGAGCTATACGTTGATGAGTGGTATCTTTCTTCTCTGTGCATTAAAAAAGTTGGTAGGGCCACTATTGTTTTTAATTCTGCACTGTGGCGCCATACCTCACTTACAGTGGATAAAATGCTCGTGCAGTTCTGGATCATGTCTCATTGCTGTATGTCCAAGTTCTGATTTATGAAAAGTAGTGTGGCAGGAGAGGCTGCACTAAAATGTCTATGCAGTTTGCTAATGGACTTACAAATCTTTGAATTGCACGTTTATACTTAATACTTTGTTTCTTGGCTTCTACATTTAGAAAAAAACAAAAGCATACAAATACATTAAAATTTTGTGAACCCACCCCATTCCAGAAGAGCAGTAATATGCTTTCAGTCCTCTCTGACTTTGCCAAAGAGTGCAAAGGACTAGTGTCTTTAAATTGAGCAAGGAGAGACTCTCATATTTGAGGTTTATTTTTTACATAAATACTTAACTCTCTTACCAATCAAGGAAATAAGTTCTATTATTTATCAGCAATAACTATCCTATGATACATGTATATATATTTGTTTTTTATTTAGATAATGCTGCAAGTGAAGGTGTCTTGGCTAGTTTCTTTAACAGTCTCTTGAGCAAAAAGACTGGCTCTCCTGGGAGTCCTGGTGCTGGAGGAGTGCAAAGTACAGCCAAGAAGTCAGGTATTGGACTTGTTATTGCAGGCTGTTTTGCATATTTATAATATTTTATTTGGTCCACATTGGTCTAACTGCATATATCTTTTAAACTGGTCAGTAAAGGGACAGACCTTGACAGATGATAGTGCCAAAATGTGCAGTCTTTAAAAAAGAATTAAACTACTGCAACTTTACAACTCCAGGGCTTCTATTAAGCCTGTTACAATTTGATTCTTCGAGTGACGTTATGCTGCTGGGATATAAATAACGTTTGAGCCTTGACCATATTCAGAAAGTGCTAATTTCTTTTTTTACTTTAGAATTCCTTCCTTTTTTGACATGTAACTGTTGCTTGAAGGAAATGCAGTTTATTGGGTTTGGACTGTAGTTTCCAGTCAAGCTACTGAAATCTTGCCAGAATTCAAGTTTAAATGAATTACTTATTGTGACAGCTTGAAGTTATTCTCTTATTAATTGTTTAGTATTTTATTGTGATCCAACACAACTGATAACACCGATCAAGTGGATTCGTTCTGTGTATGTGCCTATGACTGCATTGTATGAGATATTTACTGATAAGTAATTGCACTAGTTTAGGTAAAAATAAAAGAAACCCGTCAGAATACTTGGTACCTGTACAAAACTCAGTGTTGTAAAGCGTGTGGTTGTTCCACTCAATATTAGAAATTTACTACTTTGATTATTTAACTGTTTCTTTTTGATATTGCGTTCCCATCACACTTACACTCAGGAGCTTTCCTTCCAGAATTATTTCACTACTAAATTATTGATAGATGTGCTACTTCTGATCCCAGACTTGTGAAATCATGTAAAATTTAATGGTGATGCCAAACCCATGGCTTCTGATGCATGGAAGAGAGTGTAAGGCCCAGACATTCTGAACTGGAAATGAAAATTGTTTGATGCCAGCCACAGTGATGATATTGCCAGTAAGAGAACTAGAGCAGTTGTTGGAGGAATTGTTTCGGTTCAAATACCTGCAACAACTGTTCCTGGAGAGGGGAAGTAAGGGTTTGGTTTTTTTTTAATTGGGAAGTGTTTTATAACATTCCATGCTCTGAAAGCTCAAAAATGGCTAGAATTTGACTTAAGGCAAGTCAGTATTTTGTTGGGGTTTTTTTGTTGTTTTAGCATGATGAATTCTGTAATTTATCTTCATTAAATGTATTTATTATAAAGATAAAAATAAAATAATTACTTATCTAAATTATAAAAATATTTAATTAATTCTTTCTTAATTCAGAATGCCCTCTTCAGTTAAACACTGAAAGGTGTCCCCTGCTTCATCAAGTGCAGCCTCGTGCTATTACTGACCACAATGTCAAATTAACTGTTTTTATAGAAATAGGACTAGAGATAATTTTTAGGGGTTATTTCATCCATGCTCTTTATCTAAGGTAGAATCAGTCAGGTCGTTTCTGGCTAGTGATTAAAAAGCAAACTCTGAAATAAAAGATGTGATGTCATCTCTCCAGGAAGCCTGTTCCATTACTTAATTTCTTAGTTATTTTTTCTCATGCACAGTCAGTATTTCTTAATCCCAGTACTATTTGTCTTGTTCGAGTGGAGACAGAGATCAGTGTAGCCCCTTTGTCCTTGCAGCAGTCTTTAGCATATTTGAAAGCTGTTGCCCTTTTGCCTGTGACTTTTGTCTGGACTACAAAAACACACTTCTGTCAGCCTTTCCTCACAGGACGTGTTTTTATGGTGCTGATAATTCTCACTGTTCTCCTTTGGACTGTCTGCTCAGATGACCTGTTTCTTTTGGTGCTCAGAAATGAATGCAGTACATCAGACAAGGCTTTGTCTCCCCTAAGTAGGGGTTACTTAACCTATGTTATGTATTGTGCTTCTGTTTAGACGTCTCAGCGTGATGCTAGGTTTTTTTCATCTGTATGATATTGATCAGGATTTGTTATTAAAATACAGCCAGTTTAATACAATTTCTGCCTCCTAGTAGGAGGTTTTCTAGTCTGTATCAAATTACCTTAGTATTTCAAAAGGTCGTATGTTTGCTTAATCATTGTTTTCTATTCTGTTATTATGCACCACTTTGATAATTTATGTAAATAACTTTTTACTTCCAGTTCTGTCTTTCAAAACCCTTTGTAGTCCTTTCAAGCATGCTTGCCTACATATCTGATATCTTCAACAGTTGGACAGGGTAGATTGCTGAATAAAAATATTGACTAGTACTAGGGGTAACTAATGGGTAATTTTATGAATTACAATCATTCATTTCTCTGAAATATCAAGACTGTTTTTTTTTTTCTAGTTTATTTATATGAAGGTTATGTGAGATGTGATATCGACCACTTCTCCCTTCTCCACAGGACCGGTTATCATATCATAGAAAGAAATTTGGTTGGCTTGACACAACTTGTTGGTAACAGATCTTTGTTGATTGTTGTGCTGGTAGGCTGTTCGTAAGCCTAAAACACAATTGCAATTTCTGGAAAATATACTAGAGTAAAAACTAACTAGTTTGTAATGGGCTTTACTCTTTCCTCTTCCGGTCTTCTAGAACATCATGTGCCTTTCAGGAGTTTTCAAAGATAACAAATGGCTATGTGTACCTTCCCCCATACACACCCCATGTCAGCATTTACTTCTAATTTAAATAGATTTTTCTCTCCTGAAACATCTAGAGACATCAGTCATATATCCTTTCTTACCTTTCTTGTTTTGGTAGACTAAAGTAGACAAGTTCTCTTCTAGTCTTCTGTTAGAGGCTGAGCTCTGTTTTCCCTGCTAGTTTCTTCTTCTTTAGTTCCCATCATTGGCTTATCTTTTCTTGAACATGAGTGATTAGAATTGTATGCAGCACTGCAGATAAATCTCATTGTAGTGCCTGGTACAGCAGTTCTTTTTCTTTGGTGGACGTACTTCTCCTGAGTGATCTCAAGATCGCAGTTGGCTTTTCTTGGCTGCATCAAGTTGGCAGCTCACGCTCATTCCCTGACTTTTGGAACAGAACAATCAGCTTTCACTCAGAAGAGAATATGCCTGTTCCTTGTCAGCTGATGTGCCCACATCTTATATTCAACCAGTATAAGATTAAACTTTCCTGAGAAGGTAAGGGTTCCTGACATTGGTATCTGAAAAGCTCTTGTTGAGTTTATAAGGTCGCTGGTGCTGGTGATAACAGAAAAGATTATTGCTCTTTTGTGGAAGAGTTGAGGAGAGTATCTTGGAGAAAGTCTTATTTATGGCAGCATCCTCTCTGCAAGTAAATGTGCTGAAATTATCTTTGTAGGCATTTTAAATGTCTAATCTAAACTGTTTAAAGAGCCCTAAGTTTTCAGAAGGTTGACACTAAAAATATTTAGCTTTAAAGAGACCATCTGTTTCCCCACAGCTGTGAGTATCCTGTGGTTGAAATGTTGAGATTCTGTCACAGGATGAGGGAGACATTGTGGATCTCAACCTACTGGTCAGCCTAATGATTGATTGGTTTCTGCTGTGTTAACTCTTACTTGAGAGAACTCTTATCTGGGCAGATGCTGCAATGTCATGTCCATTTTTCATGCTGTGTAATTCCTCACCCATCTTATTTGCCTTTATGTTTCTGGACTTTCTTCCATGTATAGACCATGATATTTCAAAGAACTTCAATTGGTGTTTTCTGTGGTGGATTATTTTTCCTTGAATGGACTTCTAGACTTAAAAAGTTATTTCATTTATATTCACAAGAAGATTCTTGCAAATTCTAAGATTTGCCTCCACTCTTCTATTCCTGTGCAATAGATAAAGAACTAGGGTTCCGTGCTTTCACTCTGATCTAGAAAGGAGAACGCATCTAATTGTATAGAACACATCTAATTGACCAAGGCTGTGACTGTCCTTGAAAATATTTTTGTAGGGAAACTGAAAGCAAGTATCAATTTAGTTTATAACGGAGGGGAAATTTTTATTTTCTTAAAAACAGCTCCTTGTATTTCTTCTCCTTTGAAAGGTGCTCACCTATGATGGTGGTAAAGGGGAGCACGTAAACCTACGTATCGTTGAACAGCTTGGCAATGTTTTTCCTGTCCAGTATGAGATAGTTGCAGAAGACAGCTGCTTGGTATTATTTTGGAGGCTTAAGGATCCAGTTCATCTAGGCTTAAAAAAAACCACAGTTTTTGTTCAGACCTCCTTTTGTTTGAGCAAGACTTTTGTGTGTTTTTTATTGGTTTAGGGTTTAGGTTTTTTTAACTTCAAGGTACCATTAGTCTACATGTAAAGTGTTTTGTATTGTAAGTTATATTACAGTTAATTTACTAATTTTTACATTTTCTTTAAATACTTACGCTTTAAATAGATGCTATAAGAGTACTGTGGCTTATGACTAGTGCTTAAATCTAAAACCTTGATAGTGATTAAAGGTAACCTTTTAACTTGGTTATGTCTTTGTACTTTGGAAAAAAACACTTAAATCTCTAACAGTCAAATCTAGCCTTCTTAATGCTTTCAGCATGTACCCTGGAAAAAATCCACCTAATATTTCACACACATTTGAGCTGGAAAACAGATGCTTGTTAAACTCTTTGGCTATGTAAGGAAGCTGTACATGGTTATATTATCTACTTTTTGTCTAAAAATACAGCTTTTTAATCTTAAATGCTTGTATGCTCTAAGCATTAGAATATATTGTTCCAATTTTAGCAATTAATTTGTCTGTGGATTTATAATTTTCAGAATGAGAGAATGAAACTGATGGTTCAGTTAGAGAATTCTTAAAAAGTTTTGAGTCTTATATAAAAATGTAAGATATGCTTTTCCATGAAATACTTCGGTGTGTCTGTTTCCAATTGAAGAAGTCCTTTGAAATGACTGCTCTGAGATATTACATGAATATGCAATTTATGTCCCCCTTTTTAAGGGAAACATTGTCTGCAGACATAAGAGTTCTTCCTGTTATTTGTTTAATATTAAAACGCAGCAAGTGTAAGTATGACCAAGCAAATGTGATTTTTGTAGCAGGTGTCCTACGTACCTTGGAAAACTTGTTAAAATCTGGGTTTAAGTAAAGTCCTTGCTATCAATACTAATAATAGAATTGTGTACAGTTGATTTTTATAGAAAATTGAAATGTGGTTGTTTTTAAAATGTTAGTTGCTGTAAAATTCATCACAAATATTTTTATGCTTTATGCTGCTGTATAATTAGCATTTAATATCTTTAAAGTGAATCAAACCTTAGTATTTATCAGTCTTTACATAGACATTGCCTTGCATTGTGTCAGCCCCTGCGTTCTTGGGTAGGGGGTGAAATAATGAGAAACGAAATAATATATTGTCATATAAAAGTGATTTTATGAATACTTGTACTCATCGGTTAGAAAATTTCATTGAAATCAGATTGCTTTAACTTTGTCCTTTTTCTTTTTAGGACAAAAACCAGTTTTGGCAAACGTTCAAGAGGAATTGGATAGGATGACTCGCAAGCCAGACTCTATGGTAACAACAAACTCTCCTCCAACAGAGAACGAAGCTTGATAGCGTATAAAAATGCATATGTAAATGACCAAATAACTATGTATATTGATCTGATAAGACCAGGAATTTTCTGCTATGGCAGATGCTATCAGTTTTCTTGGGGCAGGGGAAATGAGCTTACTACATCATTGCCTTGTCCCAGTACAAAGTGCACATTCAGGAAGTTTGCATATAAAATCCCTCTGTATAAGATAACCATTTAGAGTTTATATAGGGCAATTCTTTTGGTTTGGGAGGTAAGCAGGTGCAGCTGCATTTCCTGTTGTGAAGAACACAGAGAAGCAAAACGGAGAATTCTTATTAAAATACTACTACTGACTGCACACAAGGCAAGAAAGGAATGAAATCCTGTTTCAGAGTTACTGGAATTGGCTACTTGTATGTTTGCAAATGCATTATATTCTTGGAAGGGTGGTGGTGGTGATGGTGTAACAGCATTAATTAAGTGAAAGAAGCCTAGGCAGGGAATGGAGCCCTAACAGGGGAAACATTTGGGACAGTGAGAAACCAGAATGTTGGATTGATGGGAGAGGAGCAATGTTGTTAAATCCTGTGTTTCACATAGGGTAAATAATCACTGTTTTAAAAAGACTACTTTACATTGGAGAATTCCAGGCCAAACACTAAGCGTCATGGGAATTTATTCTTGTTATAAATCTTGTTTTAGTTTTTAAAAAAGTCTAAGAGTGTGGATGCCCTTTCTGGTGTAGCTGACAAAGGGAGAAACTATGACTTGTTTAGATCCAAGTGCCTGGCACAGTGTGTGATGTGTCTTTAGAAGGTGCTTGAACTTATTGTGCACTGTAGTACAAACAGTCACTGTTTGGTTTTATTTTAAGATCAGTAGTTTGGCGATTTGTATTTAATTTTAAATCCTGTTTTCTGGTAGCTTCTGCCTTTTTTTATGCCAAGAGGCTAGCCTATGAAGAATGGTGGGTGACGTATCATTTTCCCACAATGAAATGTGCTACAGAACACTATTCAGTATTTTTTTTTTCTTACTTTTTGTAACTAAATATTAGCTACCGAGCTAAAATTGATTCCTGCCTTACACCTATGGAAGTTTTTAAAAAAAACTTTCAAGGCCCTAGTTCCAACCACGTCTGCTGCAGGTGCAGCCAACTCCAATTCTGAAGGTAACCTAAAAAGTATGAATGTGTACATGATGAACATACTCAATAACTTGTCTTGTATTTTCTTTAATGTAGCATTTCATTTGGAAAGATGGGTTGTGGTTGTCCCCGTTGCTCTAACGGAGTTTTGTCCATGGTCACATAAAACCATCATTCTGTAAAAACAAACAAAACTGCTACGGTTACTGAAATGGCACTTTGATTTTATATATGGTATGCTTGTTTTACATGTACACACTACCATAAATGAAAAATACCAAGCATATTCTGTGCTCTTAACGCTGAAGGGAAAAACCACAATTTGAATTATACAGAGTTTACTTTTTATTGATATGAACTTGTTGTACTAAATCTGATGTCTGGATATAACTTCCCTAATATATATTGTTACTTAAATATACAGAATTAGATTGCCCACTAACACAGTACTGGATGTTAACTTCAAATCCTATGTTACATCAAGAGGCTGTTCTTGTAAGCCTGTGTAAACATTATCTAGAAAGCTAAGAGTATTTACTTGCCTCTTTGACAAACATTAACATGAGTATGTTATTTGTGCCAGTTTTTTTGTTGAAAATGCTATTTTTTTTTACTTTTTTTTTAATAAACGATATGACCTGAAGTTATACAGTTTTCTAGATAACAGCTAGACTAAGGCTGTGGATGGCTGCCTGGTGATGTGGATGTACTTCCTGGTGTGATGGGTGCCAGCTGCAAGTTACCACACCAGAAGAAGTAATTATACACTGTTCTCCTGACACTGAGAATTGAGATTGGAGACTAAAACATCAAAAACTTGACAGGAAAATTGAAAAAGTGTGTGATTATAACGGGATATAGTTTGAAAACCTCAGTCTGAAACGGCATTTTTTTTTGTCATCTTAACCTGATAAGCACTTTCTCTAGCAACATGGCTAAAACTTAAAATCGAAGTACTTTCCAGTTCTATAAAAATGTTAAATATACTAAAATTGATCAAAACTGATAATGTATGATAACTTACCAGCTTTGCAGAAAGATGCTTCTGACAAAACAGAAATAGATTACCAGTTTCTAATTGCAAGTGAATGCTCCTAGTTTATTGACAGAAAGTTGTAAGTAATGTAGCATCCTGTGGTTGCCAAAGTCTGTCAACTTTGGTGAGCTGCACAGTTGTTATTCTGGTGTCTTCAAGCATTGGAACCAAAGGCCAAATTGCAAACAGCCTTTACATTTTCAAGTGAAACTTTTTTCTTTGCAGATACACTTGTATGGTAGACTGTTTAAACTATTACATGACTATATTTATATGGGTTATAGTGACTGCATCTACTGTTCATATTTAAACTAAGAAAACAAAAGATGAAAGCATTCAACTTGAAGCAAATAGAAAAGTTTAAAGATTGGCCCTCCATAAAAATGCTGTGGTTATGCTGCTTGATTTTAAGTTTGCACTTTTTTTTATTGGCATTTAAAAAAACTGTTTAAACTGAACAGAATTTCGTATTTTATTTAATTTAACTACGTTGAAAGTGACTGCTCTGTACATCATGAACTTAACAATATACATGCTGTAAATGAAAGTTCACTGTCCTGTATACTAAGTTTATTGGTTTTTTTTCCAACTTGCAATTAGGACTGCAAATGTATGAAACAAACCTTAGTCCAGTTGTATGGCTTTAACCAGGTGCAGTATGCAGTCATGTGGAATCTTGCTTTCTAGTGCTGGCAAAATGAGGACGTCTTTAATTACTGGCTTCAATAAACACGAATCCAGACTGCTTTATGCTGTGCTTTGTTCTTGTTTTTAAGATCCCCCTTCTAGAGCTGTTTCTGCAGGAGCAGAATATTAGTGAGTCCTGTGAACAGGAGAAAGAAAATGGCTTGTGCAGTTGTGTACCTTAATGACAACTTCCTTCTTGGGAGTTCTTGTACCAGCCTTTGCTAACGCAACTGCTCTCCCAGAGTTTAGAGCGTGCACCTTGTGTAAGTAAAGCAAAGTTGGTATAGCTACGTTTGCAGAGAGGTGTACTCTTGATGGCTTATACATAAACAGTTACGTCAGCAGAACTGGTTTCGATGCAAAGTAATATATTTCATGAGAATAGAGAAACAGTTGTATATTTTCCCAGGTTAAGATGTATACCTTCTAATATATTTTGTGGAATACTGTATCCAAGCAGAGCACTGGTCCTAAATTTGCAGGATTAAAATCCAGGTTATAAGAAGTTTAAGGAGTAAATTGCTTGGGTGGTGCAAATGCCTCTGCCAATAGCAAAGCTAAGTTTTCTCCCTTTGGTGAGTGTAACAAGTTCTTCCTAGTAAGCATAGAAGAGTAGACTGATTTAATTAGGATTCTACTTGTTTACTTTGTTGTTACTTTAACTGGATGCCTATATATTCCCCTGCATAGATTGAAGTTCTCGTTATTAATGTTTCTTGAGTCACCTTGCCTCTGAAATATAAACCAACTAGGCTTTTGGTTTCTAAAATACATAGTTTCTCTGGAAGTGAATCCTTACGAGGCCATGAAACAATTATAATTTTAGAATTGCCATAATGCTTTATGTTTGAATGAGTTCATGAATGTAAATAATTCATTTTAGTCCTTTAAGATGGGATTTAGAAATTTTTTTTAAATATATGAAGAGAATTATCTATTATGTTAATTTGGGAGGAAACTAAATGAAGACTTCGTCTTCAGACATGCTGAAGTTGAAAGTGACTTTCTTCAGAAAGACCGTAACAGTGGATTGAAATGGAAGAACACCCTTGTAACTCTTATGTTTACTTTGCTGTTGTTCAACTGTAATTTGGTTTTTTTTGAAAGCAAAATGTCTCCAAGTTAAAAAAAAAAAAAAATAGGATAATAAGGTTTTGGTGTGGCAAACGTCTTGCTGGAGGCTCTAAGCTGCTCTTACAGGACGAATCTTTCACTGCCTGTACTGTTCCAGATGGTGGTGGTAACCCCTCCGGCTTTTCAGCCATGGCAGGATTTTGTTAGGGAATGAACTTTTCAAATAAGAACCTTTGCTTGAATAAAATCATCAGTTTCTGAGTCTTTGTATTTCAAATACATACAAGGGAAAGACTATAGATTATGAGGCTGTTATTTATGACCTAAACCAGACTCTGGTTGTCTGGGTCTATATGTAGAGCTGCATGGAATATCTCAATAGAATATGTAGTACCAAAAGCAGAACTTGTCTGTTATTTGGTCTTTTTAATTAAATAATATATTCATAGGATAGAGGCAGTTTAATTCTAAAAGCACACTTTTGCAGGAATTCAGTTTCCCCTTCAAGGAAGCATTGACATAAAACTTCAGCTTGTTCGACTACAGCCTTCATAATAATTAATTACTACTTCTCTGATCTACTCAGATTGTGTGGAGAAGATAATGTAAGCACAAATAATTAAGAAAGCCAACAGTCTGAACTAATGCTTTGGGACACCACATGGCTCTGGTTCCACAAACATCTGAGATTTCTGCAGTCAAATATAACTGTAGTTTATAAACAGCCATTCTGTGTAATGGGAGCTGCAGAAGTGCAGGTGAGGGCAGAATCTGATCTAGCATGCTTGCCTTTTTCTGGAAAAGTGAAATGAAGCAAGCTCTGACTTGCACATGTACATCAATGCCTCTTGAAATTCAAATGCTTAAAAAAAGCTCAAGGAAGATAATTTTCTCAAATGAAGCGCTTTACAAGTTGTAGTATAAATGTGGTGTTACAGTGCTTCAAAATCATGCATGTTTCCATAAATCTTAAGAGTATGGCACCTAATTCTGCTTTAAACTGACTTAAAAATAATTAGTAGTATTGGCACCTTAGACATTTCTTTTGCCAAATACAGCAACGCATCTAAGAGCATGGTGCTGGCACTGTTTAGAAATGACTGATGGAAAAGATTTGACTTGTCAGTGTAAGTTGATACGTAGCACTGTTGCCTTCTGAAATACCTCTGTAATCACTTCGGTTTGTGTTCTGGTATTCACGGTCCCAGCCTTCGAGTTACTGGAGGGGTTATACTGAAACCAGGCTAATAGTTACATGCAAGAGGTCTGTAAGATAATGTCATAAACAAGGGAAGCAATTAATTTTCTCTGTTGCCTTTGTTTGCAGACTTTCTATGTGGCAGAATCAACATTGCTAGTTGTAACTTTTCACTTGAAGAAAAAGATCCTGAGTCCCCTCTCCCTGGCAATTAATTATAATTATGTTTTGCTGAAAGTTTCTGGACATGAAATGTTCCAAGTCCAGAAGGTGGCAGACTTGGGATCAGTGCCTGTAGGTAATGCTGCTTAATGTGGTATATGCATTTCTTGTGATGTTCCCTTAATAATTCTTGTTGGGCAGTTGTTTTTTTTTAGGCTAAGTACCTTTCAAAGAGTGAACTGCTGAATTTTTCCCAAACACAGTTTCATTCAGTTGTAAGAATTTTGTTAATATGGGTTAAGTTTTTTCCTTTCTAATTTCGACTTGTCTTAATTAAGACACTCTGGTTCCTTTCTTTCAGAACAAAAGCTGAAATAGCAATGTCTAGCACTAAAAGAAAACAGTTGTATCTGTGCACAAGAAAGCTGAATTAGGTTGCACAAGCTGCCTTTGGAAAGTGTTTTGATTTTTCAGTATGAATATTCACTAATGAAACTGCTGGTACTTGTTTGTGTGTAACACTCAGTGTAGCTTTATGACACATGTAAAAATGGCATCCTTGTCTCAGACTTGCCAAATGCTTAAAAACAAAATTCTCCAAAACATGCCACAAAGGTGTTTGCAACTAAAAGTGCTAGAAATAGTCTTGCATGAATATTCGCAAGAATATGCAGTAAAATACTGAAGTTCTCGAGGAAAGGAAGCATGCAATTGTAAACCTCTGGCACTCAGCTTACCGGGTTGGCAGCATTCCAAAAACCAGGGACTTGCCTTTTAGAGAGGGAATGAAATGACAGCATTAGAGTTGAGTTAATTGACAGAATGCAGGGAATAAGACCACTGAAAAGATAATGGATGGAGATGGCTACTGAGGCTTGGACCAGATCAGCTCTATGTATTGTTTAGTGGACTTAATCTGCGGGACTAGAGGACAGAGTACTCTGACTTGCATGCATTGGCCCAAGTGACTGGCTACAATTTGTGTCTCCCTGTGTTGCCTGTTTCCCTCTATGAAAGAGCCAAGCCAAGTTTTTGATCTGACACCAGCCTTTTGACTGTCCTGCAGGGCAGCCTGGGATAGGCAGTAAAAGCCTGAGCCAGGTACAGCGAATTCACAACATGGTCACAGTGCAAATGGGAATGGTGGGCACGTGTTGTAGGGGGGTAATACCTGCCGGGGCAGCGGCCCAGGGATTAAAGTCTATCTGAACACAGACTTAACACACGTTGCAGTTGCAGAGCAAACTTGGATGTTGCACCCAAGTTTAAATGACCTTGTTTATCATGTATGTCTTAAATGGTAGAATAAAGGTGGAGATGAATGTTACTTGCTGTGGTTGGTTAATGAAAACTGTTTTACATAGATAATAAATCAGTAAGTGCTATCAAGTTAAAACTCTCTTTTCCAGAGGAATCAAATGATTATCCATTCAGAGATTATTAGAAAGTGACGATGTTCAATATTTTCAGATGGTCTGGAGCACTTAAGTTACCGTGCCCATAGGCAGAGAGGGAGAAGTAGGAAAAAATTCCATTTTATTAAAGATCAGTCACGGACTGCACAGAAAATATCTTAAATCCAAAACAAAGGCAAAAGGCTAGGGGGAGAGCTCTTGGTACTTCCAGGCAAACCCAGAACTGGATTTACCTAGCTTAGGTGTGGAGGTCAGTAAGGTGAGTGACAGAGACTTTTGTCATCTGTGCTGTAATCTCAGTGTGTGATTCAACCCACAAATACTCAACAGCTGTCAGCTGACAGTGTCCTTTGGTGATAAGTGTTAGTTCCTCTTGTAATGGGCTGGCTTTGAAACAAGTGGTATATTAGCCTTTGATATATGTAAGAGATTGGGGTTACTGAATTAATACTAAAATTCGTGTATGTTATAAACCTGAATTGTTACACACAAGTTTCTTTTCCTGGGAAAAGCACACATGCCCCAGAAAAATACTGGGTTGTCAGTTGGCAACTATAATTAGTGACTGTTTAACTAGCTGTATTAGGATGTTTTGACCGATACCTTGCAATGCTGTTTTGCTGGGCTGAGAAATTGCCAGTGAAATTGGCAGGATCTGAAATATTTCAAATTTAGCAGAAGCCTGTCAAAATCTCTCCAAGTCACTTTTTAGCTGAACAGAAGTACAGCACAACTAGTAAGAGAATGCTGTCATATTAAAATATTTTTAGCTTGTTTTCCTCTGCTTTTGCATTTGTGCTTTGTCCTATCCCCTCCTCAAAAATAACAAATCTTTTATCCAACTTGAGTAACAAGAAAGATCTCGCAAATAGCTGACTTAATACCAGTTGCATGAAAATTAGTGGCTTGGTGGAGACGATAAATCCAAAGATTTCCTCTGCTTTAGGTAGGGATTGCCAAGTAAATTTGGCTAGTTCATAGGCGAGACAGGCCAAACAAAAATCTGTCGGTCTGCACACATGGAACCTGGCATAGGACTTGCTTCCTTTCGCTCAAGCGGTAGTCTGAGGACATAAATAGGAGCTAAGCCTGCTGTGTGTGAAAAGGGACCCTCGGGAGGGTGCTGGGTCATCAGGCTCGGTGGGAGGGGTGAGGTGGGGAAGGTAGGAAGAGAAGACATAAGTCTGCAAGGAATCAGGATTTATTAGTTCCGCTGTGTATGGCTTTGTAGAGTTGGGGCCATATGCCTGCCTTGAGTTTATAGCCAGTGATGGAAGACTTGAAATTATTTTTCCTGTTTAGAAAAAAAAAAAAGCCGAAACTTTCCCTTGCATGTAGAAGACCCACGTAACTAAAGAAATACTCTGCAAGGGAATGAGCTACATTAGCTGAATATAAAGTTCTGTTGTATGGAGGAATTAAGTGCTGTTGGAAAAAAAGGAATATTCTTTGAACTGTTGTCATGTTAGCTGATGTTAGCAATAAACTGTAGTTTAGCTGTAACTAAAACAAATTCAGGAGGATAATTTAAAAATGAACTTTTTAAACATGTGCAGTTCCCCACCAGAAGTCCAGGGGACTGATTGGTTTGGTTACCTCACAGCAAACACTGCATTAAAACAGTTGAGGTCAGTTGTTTTCGCTGGCCCATTTCATCCATGGAAAGAAAGAATGTAGTGAGTGTACTTCATCATGGTTTTTTTTTTTATAAGCCTGCTAAGGGACCTTTAAAACTTTGCTTATAAAATGTGGTTTATATAATTTTTTCATCCTCCCCTTCAGCTTCCCACCTCCTCAAAAAATAAAAATCAACTCTTTCCCTCCAAAGGCCTGTGGTACCCTACACACTCCTCCTCTTGCTATAAAAATACTGGGTATCACAGGGGCAGCAGGACCATGCCCACACGGTCAGAGGGAACTAGTGTTTTCTGACCTTCTGTTATAGGCCTGTGTGTTTTTATGGTATTATTGGAAGAAGACTACCTTTTTTTCTCAGTTCAGGGCTTTTTTTTTTTTTCCTCTGTTCCCTGAATAAATGTAGTGCCATGAATAAAATAAACACTGCTGTCAGTCTCTCTGCATATTTTTCAGTGTGCTTCATTATACAGGATTCTTTCAAAAGAAACATAACCCACAGTCTTGGCTGGTTCCCAGCACCATTAAAGGTCTACTGGCACTTTTCTTAAGAATATGAGGTTTTGCTTCTATTTTTTTATAGAAATTAATTTCACTTCCCTGCTATGTAGAATGTCTACTGCCCTTCAGCCCAGCGTGGCTGTAAGGTAACCCCTCTTTGGCACTTGTAGATTGCAGATTGCATATGTCCTTAAAAGTTTTTGGAGGTGAAAGGAGTCAGCGACTACTTCATCAGTGATGAAGGCAGGGGGGGGAAAAAAAACGGGACCAGTAGACAATACTGAAGGAGATGTCAATCTCTAACCCTGGAGTAGAAAAAAAAAAAGTTGCTCTGTGAATGGCTCGTTAATAGCATATAAAGTCACGTTCGTAAGTCTTCAAAGTAAGGATCTAACTAGTTTTATTGGCAGCGTTGCCTTTCTTGGCTTTGTTTTTTTGGGGGGATTTTTTCTTTTGGTTGGTGTGTTTTTGAAGGAGAAATACTGTTTCCTATCATGATGGTGAAATTCCAGGAGTGACACTTTTACCTGTCCCCTTAAAGGTGAAGCCAACCCCATACAGCAGGTTGGGACAGGCCCTGTGGTGACTTCCAGCCACGGCTGCTTTTTGGTCCCAGCTGTGAGACCTGGTCGCTGCCCCATGGTGCTCATGTTGGAGGAATCTGTCACGCAAGCACATGAGGCCTGTAGGGCCTTCCAGGGCTGCTCTGCTTATTTTCCAAAGCATAAGGGCTGGAATACAGGTGAAGGTGTTGAAAGTATGCGTGGGCTAACGTTACGGTCTAACTGCAGATAGGAATAGGATTTGCTAACGCTTTCTGTTACTAGAGCTGCACTTTTTTAACCAGACAAAAAGCCAAGAGAGACTGGCTGTGCTGCGTCAGGATGTGCCTGAAGTACCCTGACCAAATGGTCAGATCTGAGAAGCAGGCACTGCTGTCAGCCTGTGAAACTCTTCTGGATATTCAGTGGAAGAAGTTTTTATAGGTTGCCCTTCAAATTAGTTTCTTTCTGTCCTCCTCTCTGCTCCCCTTGGTACTTTCCTCAGTTGATTCGACTGAGCTTTCATTCCTAGCTGAGGAATTCAGTTCTCAGTATTGTTCCTGACATGCGTTTACACTGAGTGGTCTTACCCTGGGTCATGCTACTTCAGCTGTGGTTGGACACGGTGAAGTAGGAATCATCGTACCATTCCACACAAGTGACTTGTACCAGTTAGAGATAACTGGCTGCATGACTCCCCACCGTTCTGTCTAATTTTCCTTCTACTTAAAGTCCATGTTAGAACTTGCAGCTTATTCCTGTTGTATTAATTCCTAACTCTGACTCAGCAAAATTATTTGCCTGCTTCCCATGCTTCTCATGGCTACAGAATCAAAGTGTGCATGCCACATTCCCACACTGTGAAAATGGACAATTTACTGAACTAAGGCACTTAAAACTACCAGATGTTTTCCTAAAGCAAGTTCTTTATTAGCTTTTTAGGGTGGGGTTTGTATTTTTTTTTCCTTCACTGAAAAGTTGAGAAAAAGCTTCAATATTTTTTACATTGAGAAATTCAAGGGGAAAAAAGCCTCCTCTCTGATGCCAGAGTTAAACTCTAATCACTGCTCAGCTCTCTTGGAATTTGGCAGCATACCAGTGCTCCTTCCCTTTGGTAGGTCATGTGGAAATACCGGAGCATTTTCTTAAAGAACCTCTCAGCTCTTTTCAGGTACTTGCACAGATGTAACTTTCCTGTTAGGATTCTAATTCCTTTTGCACTCTTAACTACATTTAAGCACCATTTATAATCACCATTCAGATCATACAAAATTTTATGTATGAACATTAAAATACTTTTAAGCGTGTTAAAACTACATAAATGCAGCTTTAAAAATCTGGTTTTAAGTTGATACTCCTATTCGGTCCCAATAGAATCACACGCTTTAATCTTGAAAATAAATGTGTTTAATGAAATGAACCCACAAGAAGTTCACAAGTTTATTAAAGGCTGTATGAATAGCTGAGATGAAAGTTGAGAGATGAGGGTTGTTTTGTTCAGTTTGATCAGTGGTAATTTTTAAGATTCTCTTTCCACTGCTTTCTACACCTAAATCACCAGTTGGTTTTAATTTATCACCACTGTCCTGGAGATTCTTTCTGATGGGGAATGTTTAATTCTGTCAAAGCTGGCTTAACTGTTCTGTAAAAATACAGATGTTTGATCATTTAATTATAGTGTCTATGAATAGCATACTTGGATTTCCTCTCCTCTGTGCTGTTTCTTCCTTGTTTTCACTATTCAGTCATATTTTAGCTGGATATGAAGTGCTCTCTGAATTTTGTGATCTGATTAGGTTGATACTATGGTGGTGTCTTCCATGCTGATCATTGACCTGGTTCCACATTTTCCTAGCCTTGGTATGCAGCCACAAAATGAAGTGGCAGGCTGTGCTTGAAAAGCTCATGACCTTGTAAAAACAAAGTTATCTGAAAGCAACGTGATCTGCCTTGGATGAATGCAATGACCTTTTTACTGGATCAATACTTTTATTTACATATTAAATGTAGACATTTTTTTCCTTCGAGTGCTAAAGAGCAGGCTGAAAAGGTGCCGTATCAGGCAAGTATGTGTGTAAAGGATTCCTTTGTTAAATGTTGGCAGCAACCTCACAAGCCCTTGCCAAGTCTGTCCAGCCCACCCACCCATCCAGGAGGATGCCAGAAAATCCTCCAGTATGGTTTGGTGTTGGCACTGTGCCATTTATAGCAAGGGGTAACACGGGCTGTACAGACTGTGGTGCCGAAAGGGGCACCATGGCTATGGACGGCGATGCTGATATCCCGCTGCCCTAGGAGCTGCCTGGAATGTCTGTGAAACCGCGGTCAGTGACACTGTCAACACGCTCGCTGAAAACATGCCTCACAATTGTTCAAATAACACTTCGGATAGAGCAGAGAGAACACGTACTGTTCTTTCACTACCTAGGCAGTTAGCTCACTAAAGAACAGAGGGCTTTCGGTGTGTCCGTACTTCACGGCATTCCCCAAATGCTCTAATGATTTTAAATACATTTAAACTTTGCGTCCTCCACTTCATAGGAAAA
Organism: Nyctibius grandis; assembly: GCF_013368605.1. Lineage (NCBI taxonomy): Eukaryota > Metazoa > Chordata > Aves > Nyctibiiformes > Nyctibiidae > Nyctibius > Nyctibius grandis. Next base: position 13,525,206 of record NC_090669.1, read on the forward strand.
ATTAAGATATTAAGAAGTTTGCTGAAGGCTGCGCAGGAGACGGTGGCTATGCCAAAAACCAGAATCAAGATCTCTTATCGCCTAGCCTTTTTCTTAAATCACTCAACCGTCTCTCCCTTTGTCCTTCATTTGCCTTCTGCAATACCACCTTTTGATTCTCCTTCAACATAGTGATGTGTTTTGGTTAGAACTGCAAAAGAGTCATCAAAATAATGTTCACTGGATGTTTAAAAAAGGTTTTCATTATTTTGCTCAGGATAGTTTTCTAGAACTGCCACAGCAATCCCTCAAAACAAATGTTAAATGTCTCTGTAGGTAAATGTGGGAATCCTGTGTTCCTGAAACAGCTGTGGAGCCTTAAGTTAAAAAGAATCCAGAGAAGCTCTCAGAAGTGGCAACCACCTACCCATGGTATTTCCTGCAAGAAAAGCAGCTTTGTGAGACTTCTGATTACCCCAGAGTTATACAAGAACTGAAATACGAGACCGTAAAAACCTATTAGTCCATCATGGCCAGCCCTGTGCCAATGCAGGATTTTCCCGTTACACTTATGATTTCATATTGTTAGGCTAGTTTCATGTGACCCAAGCAACAATGTTTCCATCCTTCTCCATGCCTTGCTCATGTTCTCTTTTTCTTTCCCTGCCATTTGCCCTTCACCAAAGGGCAATGGTTTTGTTTTCTTAAGCATGTCTTCTAACTCTTCGTCTTGCTTGAGAATATCAGCCTCTTCCAGCACCAGGGTGTACCAAAGAAGCTATGAAGAGTTTTCTCTTGGCTGCATGCTGTCAACAATGTCTCCAGGTAACCAGGCAATGACTGTTAATGGTAGACAAAAACCCGACTCCAGCCAGGGTTCCTGGTGTGCTCTCTGGCACCACTTCTTAGGGTCTATTTATACAGAAGCCAAAGAAAAGAAAAATCTCTTGAAATTAAAAATCGTGGTACTGGGCAGAACCCTGTAAAAGAAGGAGGATTAAAGGGGCTTCAAGAGAACTGAAAGGGAGAGATTAAGCAAAACACAAAGGTAAGTGGAAAGGCAATCACAAGGTTGATAATCCACAGTGTTCATGGAAAACAGAAAAACTGTAATGGTAAGAAAGGCTCTTGGAGGCCCGAGGAAGGTGCTAGAAGAATTAACGCACATGAAAGTCATGTACTAGTATGTGAAAGAAGAGAAAATGGTGTAGACTGTCAATGACAAGAGTAGAGATCTGGCTGATAAAGATGGCAGATCACAGGATGCAACACTGAACACCTTGAATTTCAGCTCAGTCTGTGATACACAGCAGTCTGTCTGTCTCTGGGTTAAAAAAAACTTCAGTTGCATTTGATACACCTGTATTTGCCAGATTATGTTGCAATTTCTCCTTATTTATGGTGACACAGCAAGAGAAAAAGTGTCTCCAAGAAGTGATTCAGAGCCTGTCAAAACTCACCGTTTACTTGGAAAGCTTCACTATTTGAAATTACACTTTGAATGTGTCTAACACTCACGGAAGAATACCCTGAAGGTTTCCAATATTCGAACTTCTGCGGGTACAGTATCCTAACAGCTTGCAAGTGTAATTCTGAGCAGTGTGAACTGCTTTATGTATCTCGAAGGATTAACTCCAGAGTTACAAATACCATTTAAAATGTCAGTATCGTTGGCTTTCTCAGTGTTAGCATCAACATCAATGCATTTTAAAACACCCTAAGTCAAAAAGCCTTTAACGCCACGCACCGCTAATGCCTCCTCGAGTGCCAAAGCCGCCCGGAGGCACCGCCTGCCATCGCCACACGGCTTCTGCCGAGAGAGGTGACCCGGCGCCCGCCTCCGCCCGCCCCAGGCCAGGCGCGGCGCCGGCCGCGGAGCACCCCGGCGGGCCGGGGGCAGGTGCCGGCCCCTCCCCTGCCCCGGTGGCGGGGACGCGGCCGGGGGCAGGTGCCGGCCCGGGGCCGGGGCGGGCTGGCGGCCGCGGGCCGGTGGAGGCACCGCCCGGCCGCGGCGCGCCCTCCGGGGCGGGCTCTCTCCGCCCTTTCCGCTGAGCGCAGGGGGAGGAGCGGCGGCGGCGGCAGCGGCAGCAGCGTCCCTGGTCGGAGCGGAGCTGCCCTGCCGGGACCGGGGGAGGGGAGCGAGCGGCGGGGTGGCCGCGCCGCCGCCGCGGGAGCTGAGGGTGCCCCGGCGTCTCGTCCCAGCGAGAGCCCGGGCCGGGCGCGGCGGCTCCGCGCGCCCCTCTGCGGGCCCAGGGCGCCCCCGAGCGGCGGGGCGCCGCGCGCGGTGTGCGGCGCTGAGGGGGCTCCTCCTCCCGCGCGGGGCCGGGGCTGAGGCGGCGCGGCCGGGCCGGGGCACAGCACCATGCTGCCTTCGCTCTGCCCGCGCCGCTCCGCCTGACGGGGGACGGGGGCAGCCATGCAGCCGGCGCTCCGTTAGCTGAGCGCGGCGCGGCTCGGGCCGGGGCTCCGCGGCCAGCCCCTCAGCAGCGCGACGGCACCGGCACCACCGGCACCATGAGGAACGGCGATGACCTGGAGGGCTTCGACGGCGAGGCGTCCAGCACCTCCATGATCTCGGGAGCCAGCAGTCCCTACCAGCCCACCACGGAGCCCGTCAGCCAGCACCGCGGGCTGGGCGGCCTCCGCTGCGACCTGGACTACCTGCGGGGCACCTTCGGCAGGATCAAGCTGGCCGAGGTGGTAGGTACTGCCGGTGGGGAGCGGGCACGCGACCGCCCGCGCTCGGGAGAGAGACATTCCCCCCTCCCGCCGGGCTCCTTCCCCCGTACCGGTGAGGGGGGGGAGCCGGGGAAGGCAACCCTCGGCGGCAGGGCCGTGCCGCTAGCCCTGCCGGCCCGGCGGCGAGGTGCGGTACCTGCGGGCGCGGCGACTGGCGGCGGCCCAACCTTCCTCCATTTCAGGCGGCCGGGAAGCCCGGCGCGGGCCGGGAGCCGCCGCAGGCGGGCCGGGAGCGCCGTGTCACCCGCTGCTGCCGAGCTCGGCGCTGGGGCGCGGGGGGCTGTGTCAGCCCCGTGCGGGGAGAGGCGCGGGTCGGGCCGGCAGCGGCTCCCGCCGCTCTGCCCTGCCGCCCGCCCCGGCGGCTGGAGGAAACGCTGCTGGATGTCGGGTGGCTCGAGGGACGCGCGGGCTTGCTCCCGTCAGGTGGAGTCGGCTTCCCCTTGCAGCGGGAAACGGCCCGGGTTGGGCCTCCATTACGGTGGGCTTTGTAGGGGTGTTCAGCTGTGCCGGTCGATTTCACCTCCGTGTGCGTGCCTGAGCCTGCCTGTGGCCCTGATGGCTGGGGCATTAGAGAAAACTCCACTACTACGGGTTTTGTATAGGTTAAAAAAAAAAAGGCAACTTCTTAGCACATAAGTACTTAAATTTGAATATTAAATATTCTTTCACTTTGATGAACTTACCGTAGAAGAGGCGTCGGAGAGCGGGCTGGCTGTGGCGGGGGGCGCGCTCCGGCCCTGCCCGGGTGCGGCCGGCCCGCGCTCTGGCGGGCAGAGGCGCCGCCTGCCCCGCTCCCGGCTGCGCGCGGGCACCGCGGGCTCCCGCTGCCGGGCGCGGCGCGGGCCGGGTCCTGTGTCCCTGGCACCGCTGCTGCGCCATGGCTGGGGGCTGCCCGGGCTTTCTAGGTGAGGAGCTGCAGGCGTGGGATTGTCCCTGGGGGTCGACCGGGGAGCCCGCACTTACGTGTCTGCCTTTAACAGGCTGAAGTTCTCATCAGTGCACCGAGTAAAAGAAAAGAAACGCTGGAACCCCCCCGCTCCCCCCAAACCCCCGTTTTTCCGTTCTGAAATAAAACGTAAGCTGTATTTGTTCATGTACTTTGAACAGCTAAATTGTTCAGTTTGATGGAGCCTGTGCAAGTCTTAGAGCACTATAGCAGCTAAATGTGTAATAATACCTAAGCGTTTGATCAGTTCTTCTGTTGGTGGTGCTGATGTTTGTCTTCATCTGATCTGCTTTCAAAGTCACTTTGATATTAGTATTTTTTCAAATCAACAAATGTGTTTTTCAGGATATTTTAAAATAGGTGTTTTTTGAAAGTGGCAGTAAGCTTGAAATAAATTTTTAAATAGCTTCTTATAGGGTACTACAAATTGTGTTCCCTTAAAATGGGTGAGTTCTTTGAGGACTGTGATGGCAGAAACATTTCAATATTTCACATATGTAACTTCAGCATTTAAAACCACTGCTTGCACATACAGGTTTCATGTAAAATACATCCAAAGGATCCTAGGTTTAGCAGGACACAAGGTTATAGAGGACTGCAGTGATGGATTTATGATAATTTTTTATGAATACCCAATAAAATCCAGGGTTTGGAAGTGCGATTTGTTTTCTTCTCGTCTCCTCAGTGTAGAACAGAATCTGTGGTCTGCAAGCGGTAGCAATGAGCGTGTTACCTGAGTAGTCTAACAAAAAGGAATAGCTGTTAGACTACCTGAGTAGCCTAGCAAAAAGGAACACACATTGGCATTATGTGTTCTCAGGACTGAAGCCAAAGAATCTGTCATCGCTGTGCAACATCTGCCTGTCTTTGAACTGTTAAAAACTGTCCGTGTGGTAGAAATCCTGGGGTGGTGCTGTGTAATACGCTGAAATAATCTGCCCTCCGGATTTTTGTTTCTGTTCCTGCTGCTGATCCTTTCTGTAGGACACAAGTAACTGTGGCAAGTCACATTCAAAGCTTGTAATTAAAATGAGTGATCACTGATCATGAGTAAGTGAATCCTTTATTATTAAACTGATTTGCTTGGAACAGGTTCCAAAGTTACACGAAGTACACATCTTAATTTTTTAAGTCTTGTGAAGAAAGATGTGGGGGAAAACCATGCTGTGCTGGAGTTAGAGATAGGAGAGTTTTCTTGTCTGTTGAACAGAGACGTCACTACTTCCAGTATATCGTTAGGAGGATATATATGTGCAGATTAGTATCGTCAGGGGAACCGAGTAATGTTTTGTGCCTTTTTAATAAGAGTGATCTGAGCTATTGCGCGTGGTTCCTACAGAGCGGGTGTCCAGTGGGTCAGAAGTTAACAAGTAATTAGATTAGCCAGTATAGGGTGGAAGCCTGTGTACCATCTCGACACGTTTAGTTTTCTGCAGAATTGTACTCAAAGGAAGCTCTGTCTAATTCATGGCAATAACTGGTAGAGCAGGCTACTGAATTTTGCAAACTGATAGAAAAGTGAGCAGTTCTGGAAAAGAAAGAAAAGAGAGAACACGTTCTGCAGTGCACTTAATTTGCTTATTTGCCAAGTATAATTATTTTAGTTATAATGTTTAATAATACCTTTACAAAAATACTGTAGGAACTAAAATGTATCAAAGTCGATAGTATAGAACTCTAGCTCTTAAAAATAAGGAGAAACTCCCTTTATTGCACACAGGAAAACTTAAAAAGACAAGTATTGGCTAAGATAAAAGGTCTCTAAATGTATTCTAGTAGAAAGAATGCTACAGGAAAGATTACAATGCATGTGCTTCATTTAGCATCAGGATTTGTCTTAAAATACATATATGATTGGCAGACAAAGGTATCAGCTCAAGACAAACATTGCTGTTTTTTCTAATCTTCAGTTGAAGGACTTTCCGCATATTAGTTCGTGGTGCTGTATATGAAGGATAACTGTTGGGCGTTGTGGCTTAAATGGCTCTTCTTCCAAATGCCCGTTTTTGATTGTCAAAAGCAGAAGAAACAGGGAATGGGGAAAAAAAAAAAAAGTGACTGAAAATAGGTGATTTTAGGGCTCTACTGTTTTCTTGTAGATTGTCTTTATTAATTCAAAACATTACAGGAGTTGTTAGAAGATGTAAAGCAGTGTGACATCTTAGGCATATGGAGTAATTAAAGTGGTGCTGGGGGGAGAACAGTTTCAACTCATATTTGTTAATATTGCAAGAGAATGTGCCCTAAAGTGTCCTTTAAAGGGGGACTGACATAATGGGTTATGATAATGATTCATGTGTAGTATTGTGCAGCTTATTTCTGAGTCTTACTTTGGCTTGCTTTCCCTTGACTCCCAGAAAAGATTGAATAGCATTATGGTTTTTTCTTAATTTTAAATTGGGTATGCAAACTAAGAAAACGGTATTTTACTGTTTAGGGCTTCTTATTCAAGGCTAAGTTGAACAGTTATGCAGTACATACGTATGCCTGCTAATGGTCAATAATACTCAATATGAAGAATAGCGAGGAAGTGATAAAAAGGACCCATGTGGAACAGCTTAGTAGTGAACCCATTTTCCTCTTTTGGTAGGTGAGCTTTTCGGAAAGTAGCTCTTTTGCCTGTATCTGATTGTTCTGTTGCATGGGTGTTTATTTGGATCTGTGAGGAAACATCTGCTGTAACTGGCGCTGGAGCTGTAAGCCTCTTTTAAAGAAGCAGGTCAAAGGAAGGAAGGTGGTGGGTGTTGGACCATATCAGGAAAGGAGTTTTCAGGGCTACTGGGGTAGCTGAGACACCTGGTCGGGTGTTACCATGCAGGTGAGAAGTAAATGGTATGAAGGGAAATGAATTAGAGGAGGAAGACTTAAAGTAGTATGGAGCTCTCATGTTTGATTTTGTGCCTTTTTTTGTTTTTTTAAAATGAGGATTTGAACTTGAAGAGGAAGTCGGGGAGAAGCCAGTACACTTGTGTACCAACAAGAGAAATGCTTTTCCTTTGGGGAAGTTGCAGTCTATATGGAAATTGTCTCCGGGGACTTTCCAGCATTTAGATGGAGCAGTACCTTGCCTTAGAGCAGATGTGAGAGATTAGATAGCTGTCCTTGGAGAACAGGGCAGAAAAGCTCTTTAGAGTTTATTTTCATTACTCTCTGGCATGGTATTGTGTTTCTCATGCTTTTAGGGGCTTTAATACTTCCCATGGAGATCATTGTACAATAATCAAACAGATATCCCTGGAACACTTTTCCTATGGACATCCTCAATTGATTCGTTTCATTTCAGTACTACTTCTCCATTCCCTTGGATTTCCTGAGGAGAATATCTCCTTTTTCTGAGTATGCTTGCTGAAGAAAGGTGTTTACTATGCGAGGAATCAAGAGGAGCTCATTGCTGTCATCCAAAAGAGACAGGCTGGTTAGCAGGTACCACCTCTTTGCTGGAAGTGGTTTCACTTTAGATGAGATTGCCTGCTTTTTTTTTTTCATTATTTTTCTCTTCAGCTTCTCTAAATGCGTTATTATTTTTCCTTGATTGTTATAATTCTGCACTTTCAAAGATCTTACTGTCAGCAAAGTTGCGCGTAGACATATATTTCCCACTGAAATTCCTGTGGCGAATCATGACTGCCTGTTGTCTGCTGCTTGGTTTCTTTGGGAACTGTAGCTCTGGGTGGGCTGTTCCTCAGGCCACCAGGTGAGTTATGAGGAAACCAGGCAAGATCCTGTTGGGAGCCTCGTTGGTTCTCACCAGGATCCTGACAGGTTTTCACAGGCACTTGATTTAAAGTAACATATCACATTTAACAGCTGTGACAATTGATGTGAAAAATTGTGCCTGGCAAGTTCTTGTGATATTGGCAGTAGTTAGGAATGGTTTAACTGGAGCAGTAAGATCACAGAGCAACCTTCTGATGGAAGTAGCAAGTGTCAGAAAACCCTTATCATGTGCTAGCTTGAAAGAGGGTGGCATTTGTGGTGGTTAGTGACGGCCTCTGTGGCTCAGACACCCTAGACTTTCTTTTCTTCATGTGCCGGTTCCAAATGCTACAAAAATCCATTAGAGACTTCTTTTAAAGAAGATAATACTTCTGCTTGGGAGGTCTCTGAGCTATAAGTTGCTGATGAGTGTACTGGGAAGTATCACTGCGTGCTTGCTCTCCTCTTGTTCTCTGCAGCATATGCTATTGCCCATCAGTGGAGGCAAGATTTTGAGCTAAATGAAATCTGGTGGGAATAGTGGTTCATATGTTCACAATTTTCAGAATAAAAAGTTCCATCTTCATTGGTGGAGAGTAGCTGAGCGTTGGAAAGAGTTGTTTTGCGGCTTACTGTTATTATACATTTCCAGATCCAGAAATTGGTTACGGCCAGGACTACAGTAAAATTCTTTGCTATCAGGATCTATTGCAATGAAGAAAACAAAATTCAAAAAGCCTGTAATACACGCCTACATGGGTAATAAGACTATTGAGAATTCTCATTGTTAATTATATTGAAAAAATAGAGTAATAACATTTATATTCCAAGGGGTAAGCTAATTGCTATTAGAATCAGGTTGAAAACTGTTATGAGATGTTCAGTAATCTCATATTCAATTATTGCTGCCTTCTTGTGCCTTCAGTTTAGCATCTCATTCTGTTCACTTCTGGAGGGGAGGATTAGATGGCGTCCCCAACCTGCCACCCCAGTCCAGCGTGTCACGTCTTGTGGCATGCATGTCTAACTCTTCCCCACTCCTTTCTCCCTTTCATTCGTCTTCTTTCACATTAGTTATTGTGGAGTTTGGTTTTATGTAAATAGGGTGTTAACTAAGCTGCAAAAAATTAGACTGTACCTGATAGAGGTCAGTAGATGTTCTCTGTCGTATTTATTGCATGGTAGGGTCACTCCGTGGTGGTCAGGTCCTGACATAGGGCATTCAAGTGGTCTCGGGGAGAAGCAGAGCACTGCAGGAGACATCTGAGCCTTCTAAGGCAGCTTCGGTGTCACAGGCAGCCTTGTACCTGACAGCTTTTTTCCATAAGTGATAGTTTCACCTTGAAGTTAGCTTTTGTTCATTTGTTCTGCACTTTGGAGGTATAGAAACCTTCTGTATTTCTGGTGTCAACTTAATTCTAGCAAATTTACAGCCATCTTTTCTTGTGTTAGCATTGCCACTTTCCAGAACTACTCCTTACTCCTTTGTGCACTTTGAAACAGCTGTCTGCACTCAGCCAGCCTTCATCTTGCTGCACAAGGCAGGACAAAATTGGTTTGGACTCTGCTTGTAAGAGGGGCTCTCTGGTCTCGGGACCATCTGGCAGCCCTTCCTTGCACCGCCATCTGACTGAGGTAATTGTTTCTCAGTGGACACAACCTGAGCAGTAGGTACCCTTTCAAGTGTGTCTTACCAGTGTGTATGATGACATGTCACTTCTCAAGCCTCTGCTGGAAATCTCTCCTGTTACATCCTAGGATTGCATTGGTAATTTATAGTCATTCTGTGATTAACTGTATCTTCCATGTTTCATTCTCTTATAATTTCCAAACAATAAATGTGAGTTTATGTAAGAAATCCTTGTGACTTTGCGTGTTGCATATTGAGCTTTGATTCTCAGTGGTGTTTGTAGCTGCTTGTTCAGAAGATGTTAAGGATGACATTGGATACTGGTGATCTCTGGCATTTGGTCTTAGAAAAAGGCTGTTGTAATATCGTATTAAAACAATCAAATTTGTAATACATAAATATGCTTAGAAATCCTCTTTAGGTAAACCATGTTCTCTTTAGTGTCTCTGAAACTCTTCATTTCTCTTTGGGAAGATTTCTCTTTAAAGGTTGTAGATCTGCATTGCCTTGTGGTGGTATTTTTATACTGACGTTTACCATAGAGGGAAGAATGATGAGATAACTGTTTAGCTTTGCTTTTTATTGTTTCTGTGAGCAACTAAAGACAAGACTGTGGTTGTCTTCCCACAGAAAGGTGAATGGGTTTTGGTCTCTTTCATGTTGTCTCTTAACTACCATCTGGCCATGGGCTGGTGTCCTACTGTCAGTAAACTCCCAAGTTCCTGCTATAAATTTCTCTCTAAGATGGTGGATAGTTTTAAATTCTGCTTTCAGAAGACATTTCCATAATCTCTGCAATAAGTATGTGCTGTTTTTTTCCTCCCATTATGAACCAGTGTAATAGTAATAGGTACACTATACTAATTGTAGATGCTGCAGTAAGAAATGTAGTTCTAATGGAATTACTATGTGGAAAGCTACCTTCTTTTCTTGTAATCTTTCTGGTAATGTCTTTTGTTGATGAGCCTTTCTAGTGATTTAATTATCATCTTGAGATAAGAAGACAAAGAGGAGGACTAGCAATTTAAGAGCTTGTGTTTTTCTTGTAACATAACAAGTATAGGAGGAATCTGTTATTTCTGATGCGAGTTAATGCGCCGTTTTGTCAAATCAGCTTGGGCCCTTTTTTGATAGTTGTCATCCCATGCTCAAAATCACGTTTCAGGAATACCTGCCTTGCTTCTAGATCTCAACAAATAATTTTGTACTGAAATTTTGTATACAAAAGGGGACTAGATATACAATGAACAGACACCTTAACAGTGGGTCAACTGCTGTTACTCTGTAGTGGTAGTAGTCACTATTTGTAAATTAGAGCTGGATTAAAAAAAAATACATACTGATTATTTGAAAAAATAAGTCACCTAATTCTCAGATGATTTGTGTAGTCAGTTGCTCCCTAAACATGGAAATAATGTTTAAGTTTCTCTGGAACTTGCACCATCAACTCTTCAGAATATGAGAGGAGAAAAGCAAAAGCTAGATAACACCAACCTGATGTTGTATATTCTTACATCTATTCTAGCATGAGTAGAGGAAAGATGGGTCAAGAATATTACTGACTGTGAGCAAAGAGGTCTTACAGCTGCCGTAGCACTCGCCTGAACCGAGAAGCCCATGCAGCACGCAACAGCATGAATCAAGTAGTGCAGTCTACAGTGACAGGTCTCAAGCATTGTTTTATTTAGTAGGTGTCCAGGATGAAATCTGCGCTCACACTGCACTGTGTTGGACTTGATGATCTTAAAGGTCATTTCCAACCAAAATGATTCTATGATTCTGTGTTACTAGAATGGCACAATGCCTGAAATGTGGTTTCGGGTAAGCAGAGTAACTTTTAATGTTTTAATCTGACTGTGTGCAAATTAAACCGGGAGCTATAACTCAGAGTATCACATTTGTGACTGTTGTATTTAATTAATTGCAATTAAGGCTCTGGTATTTAATGCCTTAGCTTGTGGAAGAATATGGTGCATTTTTACAAGTGTCTACAGCATTGTCTGCAGTTAAACTTTTTTAATACTTAACTTGATATTCAGGTGTTGATGCTTGAATAATGTCTTGTTCAAGACACTTTAAATTTTCTTTACCTTGTATGTATGTTCACAAAGTGTTCAATTTGCAAGTGAGCTGAACTTGTTCGTGATAGTTCCCTTCATTACAGCATAGCTTTAAAGCACAGCAGCCATGTGCCTGGTATGTAGGAATATGTCCTGCACTTAGATCTGGATTTGCATACGGTGACACTTCCGCTGTAACTTTCACTTAAGCTAAACATTGTTATTTGCAAATGCTATAAATCTGCCAGAGATACAGCACTACTCATAGTCTCTTGGGATGTTCTGGCAATTTTTTGTGAAATAATTTTATGAATCAACTACAAGCATTTCTGTATTAGTAATTTTCTGTACTTTTGTACATTTTAAACTGAAATGTTCATGCAAGAAAGCAGCAAGCACGCTTGTGAATATTACGAAATACCCAAGTTCTACAAGTCTTTAATAACCTTCAGTAACTTTTGTCTTATGAAATTATTTTCATGCTAGGAAGTGATACTGCCACTTGAACGTTGTGAATAAATTAATTGTTTGATCATATAATCTTCTTAAAGAAACTGATTGTTGGATTTAATGCTTAGAAACTTTAATGTAGATGAAACCTTCTATTAAACATTGGGATCTTTTAATTTTGTATGATGTTATCACTTAGTAACATTTTTTAAGTGTTTTGGAAAAAATGCTCCTCCAGAATTATAGGATAGCGTCCTAAGTCTTTGGGATGTTCAGTGTGTTTAGTTCGTGGTGGCAGTACAGTAAGAATCATGACTGAGAAGGCGAAGGCATTGTTGCCAGAGTCTTGGGGCTTTTGTGTTGTTAACAACATTTTATAGTTCTCTGTTTGCAGCGTGCCAAGTTTGTTTGCCGTCTTTAGGCAGATCTGTTCTTGAGTTATAAAATCACGAGTAGGTGGATTTGCAGTTATGCAATGGAAGTTTGTGGGCTCTTTTCTGTTTTGGATGCGATACTACTGTATAACGCTTCTAAGACAGTCTAAACAGCAAGACGGGCTCGAAGGTTTCATGCATTCCCCAGTACAGCTGGCAGTGCTCTTTAATGTTCTGGCCTACGTCTATTTTTTTAATGTTCTGTTTTACCAGTATGTCTAGACTCTTTTTGCCTTTTAAGGCATGGCATCTAAGGGGGCCTTCAGATTGCAATCTTGGGAACGTTGGGATTGCAAGGACATTTTGCACCATTTCCTTTAAATAAAAACAAACCCAAAAAACTTTAATGGATTCCTTAGGACTGCTTTAAGTTCTTGATTGTTTTCTCATTAAAATTCCTTTCTTGTTTTAGTATTTGTGGGATGTTTGATGTTTACTCATAATTGGGATTAAATGGGGTTTTAAAGGATACAGACTGATTCTGATAGACTTAAAATAGAACTTTTGCTTTTTAAAATAGCCTAACAGGCTAGTTAAACAGGAGGCTGTGCAGATCAAATACTTGACAAATTTTATGAGTGCACCTTTACTTCTTAAAACCAATTAATTTATCCTAGTGTTTGCTACAGATTTACAGTACTGCGTTTTAATGTTGTTTTGACTAGCCAGGTTTCCAACACAGGTTGGCCTATGAATGTGAATGGGAACACGAAGCCAGGTCAGAAGTGTTGATTTTTCTTTTTTTTTTTTTTTTTTTTTTTCTTAAAGAGCTGAGTAGAGGGTTCTTGTGAGTGAAGCAATAGCCAATTTTTTTTTTAATTTTGTTTAAAAATCATACAAACACAATCTCGGTAACTTGCTGCATTCCAGCAGAGAGCATGTGTGTGTATGTACCATACTGAACATGTGTGTGCAGCCTGAGGACAAAAACAGGGTAACTGTATGTATCCATTTTGTTTAAATAGCAAAGATATGATAAGTTTGAGTTCTTACAGCTTGACTTAATAGAAAATACTAGGAAATGGAGTGGAGACCCTTGTGGGGGTCTCCCGCTAGTGATACCCTTGCTGGAAGATTGGGGATGAGAAGTTGGACAATGTACTAAGAGGTGCCTCTCCTGGACACGCTCTCTTGAGCATCCTACACAACTAATAAATGCTGATGCAAAACTAGTGACTTTTAGGGACACTATCAAATTAGTCTTTAAGACAAACAAGAATTACCAATGATTTTTAAGGAAGCTAAGTTGTATCTTCCCCTGCCTTGGTGACTGAAAGTGGGAGTTACTAAACTTTCTTGAACTCAGCTGTTAAGCTAGATTTTTTTTTTTTTCCCCCATTTTGTTTCCTGTAGTCAGTTTTTACTCTGTGTTACTACTGTAGTAAAGCCTACATGAGTAGGACTAGCAGCAAATGGGACTAATGGAAAAACATTTTATTCTTCCCCCTCCCACCCTTCTGCCCCCACTACGTGCAGCTGGCAATGGCTGAGGAAGATGTAGAGGACTCCAAGTATACAAAGTTATATTTAGTGCAGCACTGCAGAAATGTATGATATTTTTCTGACCTATTTTTACCTAGCTTGTCTAAGAACATGATATGCAAATGCTAGTCAAATTGTAATAAAATTGGACTTGAAGAAACTTAGTTGAGTAGTTTTACTCTGCAAGAATTTCTGCTCTTCTGTTACGTGCGTGATTTAATTATGGTTTTTACCGGTGCTTGGGAGCGCTGTTCTGAAGTCTGATGTGGACTGTATTGTAGTGATTAGTCTGCAAGTGTTCCCTTTGCTTTGTGGCATGACCCTCTCTGCTCCTCTGGAGTAGGCATGGGTATGCTGAGGCTTGTTGAGGTGGCTGTTGAGAGAATTTTACTGCCTGACCTTTGTGAGCTGCAGCTGAATCTGAGGAACCTGCCATGTCTTGCACCAGGCAGACTGGTTAGAGAAATGAGCCTGTGATGTTTGGGAATTAGAGAGCAAGAGATGGCTATAAAAAGCTACGCTTGCAGATGTCTGTGAAAACGAGCATGAGACAATGAATGGGAAAATTAAGCCTCAAATATCAGGATATGGTGAAAAGGGGGGAAAACCCCCCTACCTCCTGTAATTTACTGTTTTATGTCCACTCACTGAAGCCATTGGCACAATTCAGTGTACTATAGGTTCAGAATAAGCCATTTCCATCTATGAGTTGTTAGTTTCACTGGATTGCATAGGAATTAAGTGATTAATTCAGCATCTAAATGGGAAAGTTAGAAATGTGTAACTCAGTATGTTGGGGTTTTGTTTGTTGTTGTCTCGCAAGACCTGTTGCTTATGAAAATATTTTGAATTATGATACACATGAATTGTTTCTGGGGACTGAAGGTGCAGGTTCCTGTGGAGAGAAATAGGTGGGAGAAACTGGTTATGTTTTGCGTGTTTTGTTTGCCCTTGTTTAAAGCGTGGCTCTGTGTATGATCTTCAAATGCACGTTCCTGTAGGATGGGGTTGCTACAAAACTATTTTTTGTTTATGTTTTTAAAAGAAAAAAACATAGTTCTTCCCGTTACTGCTAAATAATTTAATGGCTTTTGTTTATGGGACAGGTGACATGTTACAGTCCTTTTTCGTCTAATCTGGAAGGTACGTTTGAATCGCATTCAGGTTTATGTGAGGAAATGTGATGTGCCTAAAACAAGTATCTCCTCGCAATGTGCCTTGGCTTCAGGTTCTGTTCAGTCGTTCCTTTGGTCATCTGCTAGGTTGGATAAAAACTGAATGAGAGTGATTTTGTTTGTTTGGGATTTTTATTTGTTTTGTTAGGAAGATGGTTGTGTTTTGGTTGGGTGCAAGTAAGACAAACTCGTAGCTGGGTCTGCAAAGTCCTGCGAAGTAGGGATGAACAACTTTTTACGGGTGCCAAAGTAGCAGCGGGCCAGATACTGATGGAGACGGGGCTGAGAGTGGGGGTGGCGAGGTGGCTCTTCCAGTCCCCACGGAGTGCACCCCTGAGGCAGAAGGCACTGGTGTGAGGGGCCACCTGGGCAGCGACCCTGGTCCTACAGGGAGAGAGGGGAGGAGGTGGTGGCTACGGCCGTGGCTGATGCTGCAGC
Source organism: Nyctibius grandis (assembly GCF_013368605.1). Classification (NCBI taxonomy): domain Eukaryota; kingdom Metazoa; phylum Chordata; class Aves; order Nyctibiiformes; family Nyctibiidae; genus Nyctibius; species Nyctibius grandis. The sequence goes on from NC_090669.1 coordinate 13,540,235, forward strand.
TCGAGGCCACCTTGTGCGGAGCAGCGCGACGTGGGTCTGGTCACTGGCGCCTCCAGAATGACCCGCGTGGGAGTTGTGCAAACCAGCGCCTCACAACTGTCTGCCTGTTCAATTATTACTTTGAATGCTGAAATGAATGTACTTTGAGGACAATATAAATGTAACGTGAAAAAAGTCTTAAATTATTTAGCAGTAACAGGAAGAAATAGGTTTGGTTTTCCTTCTTAAAAAAAACTAAGCCATAAAATACTTCTGTACTGTAAAATACTATTTGTTTAATGGTATTTGAACTGGGATTGGTTTTGCATTTACCTAGCAGATAATAATGTTTGTTGTATAGGTGTGTCCAAGCAATAAGCAAAACACTGTACTAAGGCAGAGTTAGCAGGAAATAAGTCACTGCTTCATGTCAGCAGCTGTTTTTTTGTCCTGGACTCTATGATTAATTTCACTTTTAAAATTGATGCATTTCTATTTTAGCCAGTTGAGAATTTCTTCTGTTTACCTTGGTTCAGTCCAGTTAATTATTTTTTTTAGAATAAGTGTTAGTTTTGATGTACTTAGTGTTTCAAAACAGCTATCATTCTGTAGTTAACTTTGAGTGTTGATTACCCTTGTTCTTAAATATGACCCTTTCTCATAATATGCCATCAAAATGTTTCTGGCCTCAGAAATATGTTCTGTATTTAGAATTGGTCTTTTGCCTGAGTTGAGAAAGGGAAGTCAGCAGTAGCTGAATCTTTCAAGGATTATAGAAAACTGCTGGGGGTGGCAAAAGATGAGCTGATTTAATAAAGATTCCACAATATTTAATGCTCTGAAGTCTGCCATGTTATATCCAATAGTGAACTAAGAAATCATGGAAACTTGAGAATTGCAGCTACATGTAAAACTGTAGAAGTGCAATGAAGATGTGAAGTTTGAATGTTCTGCTATTCTTTCTATCGTCACCACCAAAACCAAATCAGAGTTGAATTTGGAGATCTGGTTCAGTTTCTGGATTTTGTTCAGTGTTGTGTTTTGTGCCATTAGAGCACAATTTAGTTTCTCCAGGGTGCTGAATCACTGGTGCTTCCTAAGCTTCCCTCTCTGGTAGGCGTCATTTTCCTAGATTTTCTGTCTTGTAAGAAGAGTTTAATACTCATTTGTGATTTAAGGCTCCTTGCAGTCCAATTACCAGAGTTAATAACACATTTCTTTTAGTCTTAAGGATGCAGACTAGGAACAGGCGGGAAATCAGTCATTTTTCTGCTTAGGGTAAAAGATGGTTTCCTGCTGGAGAAGCAGGACTGTGTTTAAGCCATATGATCCCAAATATTCGTATCTGTGCCAGCTGTTTTAGATGTGGGAAATGCATGTGCTTTACAAGGAATGAGACCCACTTGGTTTCATACATTAAATTGTGACTGCTGGGCCAAGTAAATGAGAACAATAAATCTAGATTTTAATTCAAGAAAGTTTAATGTCTTCAGATACTTTAAGTGGTGTAAAAGCAATTTATTTCTTCTCTATTTTGTGCATATGTATTGTGCCGTACCATTAATTTAAACAGTCTGGATGTAAAAATCTCTCGGTAGTGTGACATTCTTACTAAAATTCTGTGGGTATTTTTCAGGCAGAAAAAATGCTGACCATTTTTGTGGGTTTTTGGAAATCGTGCGTAATTATGTCATTTAACCACACAATAAGGCTTTCTGTGGTAACATTTTAGATAAACAGGAAAACTCATTTTTTACTTTGTTTTCATTGCAGAACTGTCTTTTTTATTTTTAGTGTAAAGTTGTTTGATTATTTTCTTCAAAAATAAAAGTACATGTTCTGACAGGAAAAATACACCGATAGCAACCTCCTAAAAGCTCTCTTTTAGCATTGGTGCCTGTCGTAGCACATTTTCTCCGTTTTGGGGAAATAGTGTTTTATGTCTGACCTGCCAGTGTTGCCAAGAAAGTGATGTAAATATAAGTGATTTACATAGCCCTAAGGCAGATGATTTCTTCATTAAGGGCCCTTCTCCAGGGGAATTTACAGGAAAGTTGAGATGAATACAATAGTGGTAGGAGGCTAATGTGGCTACGTTAAAGGACATTGAATCCCAGTGTAGAGGCTCTCTTTCAGGAGTTAAATGGCCCTCAGTTGTGGTCGCTTCATCCACTTCCAGTTAGGGGCTGCTTCACTCTGAATAGAGCCTTTATGTGGGGGTTTATTGCTCTTTAATAGAAGTGCAGTAGCCTGGCACTGTACATGAGTTATCTTAGCGGTCCTAAATGGCCCAACAATAAAATTGGACGACAGTTTGCCAGTTTATTCAAGACAAAAAGCAGAAAAAATCATTACTGGGAAATATATCTCATACTTAATCCTCTTCTTGGAGATTTTTTTCTTCTGCCTTTGCACTATGTAGTGGTGGGAGATGAGGGACGAAGGGCAGGGGGAGGTTTGCTCCGTCACAGAGTTAGAGCTGTATTGCACGCATTGGGAGTCAAGTCTGGGCAGACCCAGACCTTTTCTCATCTTACCCTGAACCTCATTCTTGTTCATCCTGCTTTGTTGACCGGATTTTTGCATCTCCTTTGTTCAAGAAAAAGGTGGTGTTGGAGGTAGTCTGGGATGCCTCTGCGTGGACCTGAGCATCTGGTACAATAAGCAGATGTTTCCATAGTGACAAAGTTGTGTATCAATGCAATATCTGCTGTACTTATTTCAAGAAGGTGGAAGTAGAAGAGAAACCAAAAGAAACTGTTAAAAAAGAGAAAGTACTAGAAGAGAGTTAACAAATCTTAGGGCATTGGAGGAATTAAGGTGGAATAGAAAACTCTCCAAAGCACTCAGTGCACAGAAAAGCAGATGAAAAGGTTTGTTTCTCTATTGACTCTCCCTGCGAAAGTGGTAGCTGTGTCATTTGTGGAGAGCGCAGTAATTCATGTAAGAGGAGATCTCCACCAAGTTCAACTTCTCATTTTTCCTCAGTAAACCAACCTTGAAACTTCTGCATGTGGAAAAACTTGTCAAAGCTCATCACCCTAAACTATGAGAAGAGGTGTGACTCGAAAGTGAGGGTCGCCTCCTGCATTGGACAGATGGCAGTATGCATATCGTTGGATGAGACCTCTGCTCCAATACGATGCTGAGGTTTTTGTGTGGTTTGGTGGTTTGTTTGTTTGTTTTTTCCCCAAGTTAGTCCTGTAACTGCAGTCATGGGAGGCAAATGCAGGCCTAGATAGATCCTGTCTCCTGGTTTTCTGAGGTAGCTGTGGTGACTAGTGTTACAAACCAAGAGCAAAGCTTTAGCACCTGGGGAGCAAGGGTTTTTCTCTGCTGCAGCTGTGTGCCTCAGTCACCTGGGGCAGCACAAGTCTCTGTGCCCTCAAATGGTGTCTGGATGGAGCATGGAGGCTTCCCTGGAGGGCTGGAGGGTCCTTGTCCTTCCTCCCTCTTCCCAAAAGAGTGTGTATAGCCAACACGGTAAGGTAAGGCAAGGCACGGCAACAGTTTTATCTTGGATGTGTGGTGTGGCAGAGAGGAGAGCGTAGGAAGCTCTGAAGTAGTGACTTTTTAGGTCTTTGAGGCTTGGCAAGATGTGAGCTGCATGTAGATTAGCTAATTCAGTAGGCAGTTATGGGTGGTAGACAGGCAATGGAGATTAACGTAGGTTAGAAAGATAATGTTTTCATTATGGTTACAGAGCTCTGTGAGAGAACAGGAGAAAACAGTGCTAAACCTGCACTATAGTCCCTCGGAGAATAAGCTGGGGTAGCTGAGACCAAGACTAACTTTTGGTCTGTCTGCAGTTTGCAGTGGGACACTCTAGGGACACGCTTATGGACACATCAGTGTACTTTGTGGCCATGTCAATCAAGTGGTATTCTGGGTGGCAAAATTATATTAATTCACTACCTAATTTATATAGCCTGTCTCATAAATCATTTAATTTCATAAATTTAAAAATGCGGAGAAAATGAAGCATTTTTCTTACAATGTTAACACTTTTTTTTTCTTAAATGATCACTGGATGACCTGTGGCCTTTGGCAAGCTGCTTTGGCTCATGTTGCAGCATTTACACAACACTTTTAAGTAATGTAGCTGTCTCATTAAGTCATGGGTTTGATTCTATAATGTATTTCACTTTCATTTCATGTGTTCAGAGTAGTTAGCTTTTTTTATTAGAAACAAAATTAGATTCATCTCTGAGTGGAATGGCCAGTGAAAGCAGCACTAGTGTTTTTTTATAGAAGATTCACATTATTTGTAGTTAATTGGAAGGATGCTTCTGCCAGGTTTGTAAATGTGTAGGAGGACAAGATGACCCTGATGTTTCAAAGAGAAAATATTTCATATTAAAGACTGAGATTTTTATTGTGTTTATGAAAAGGGAAGCTTCTGTGGGAGGATAGCTTTTTCTGATGTGGTGATTAATTCAGATTTCATTTTTTTGTTGTAGCATTCATTGTGAGACTAATAATGGGCAGTTAACAGGAAGGTATTATCTGTAGCACTGTCAGGATGAATAATCTTCGAGAAGGGTGAAATATATTTTTATTGCAAGAAAAATAGTAATGCTTTTAGTTGGAATCTTACTTGAAGTACAAAAGTGTTACAAAGAAGTTGTATGCCTGGGAATGTTCTACTTTCCATGTTCCCCCCAACCAACAAGTGTTCAGGTGTCCCGATCCACTCTCTGATGATAATACTCCTGATAATAGTCAGGTATTGTGCATGTTTCCAAAACACAGCCCCTGCTTTGTGGCCAGAATCTCCATCATAAACTGAAGCAGTCGAGCTTTTCTCCCAACCTTTCTGATAAACATATCAATAGACTTGGGCTGCCGCAACCCAGACCACTGTACACTAATGCTGCTGCGTATTACTTAAACTGATGGCACATCTGTACTTGCATTTGAAGTGGTTTGGGTTAAGTCAAACCTAAGTGTACACAACTAACACTTTTTTTCTTATGAGGGTTTGTCACAGGTAAATGTATTTTATAATTTCTTAAGGGATAAAATGAAGTCTTAAGGTAGATTTGCTCTGAAGTTTATTAGTTATGAGCTTGGGAGGGTTTATTGCTCCAAGTGCGTCTTCAGTACATAATTTATTTCTAATGCTGTATGCAAGAAGCTCTTCCATCTTTTTTGAGCTTTGACTGCTACGATGGGTACGTTAGCCTTGCAGAAGCAATGCTGTCTGGTATGGAGAAGAGTCAGTGTAAGATATTTATCAGCAAAACAACAGAGACTCCACATGCCAAGTAGCAGTTGCCCAGTGTAGCGATTGGTGTGCCAGAGTTTTTGGCTCCTTCAGCCTAATGTTGGTGGCACAATTCAGAGCTGTTTATATTTTTAGAAAATTAACCTAATACTGTTTGGGCTTGTACTACAGTATTTCTAGAGAATGTTGCAGAATGGTTTCTTTTAAAAGAATACAAATTTTAGAAATGTCGTAATATATGACAAATAGTGGCAAGAACAACAGAGATTTTATTATATTGGAACATCTAAAAGTTAAAGCTTTGCCAGCTAACGTTTCGTGTTAATACTTGATATTGATCCTGCTTGAAACTGCTAAGATTTGTTTTTAGACCTTTATTTTTTTTTCCTCTTAAATTGTATTCAGTTTTGAGGCTTGAGTTCACAGAAACGATGGACTTCATTACATGCTAGTACTGTAAAATGAAGCTGTGTTCTGGACAGTATATTTTTGTGTGTGTGTGTCATTGCTGAAATCATAGTTTGACTTTGATTCTGGTTTTCTGAATGTTCCATTTCACTGCATATTCTTTCTTTTTTTCCAAAGCTAATCAGTGTCAAAGATAAAATCTGAAGTTAAGTGGTTAGTCAGTGGGTATCCATTCAGAAGTTGTTTAATGTGAATTGATCTGCTCTGTTAGCTGGCAAAAATTAGTATGGCATGTGCTCTCTTAAAAGAGCCTGCCTAGTGAACTGTGAGAGACTTTCTACCCAAGTGTGCGTTTTTTGATTAAAACTGTTTTGATTTGGTTTAATCCATTTTTAAACTTAAATTAGCTACTGTATTCTGAAGTGTGTGGCAAACGGAGCATGTGGGGTGTTGTCCTTTACTTAGAATTACTGCTGATGTTAGTGACAAAAATGGTAACTTCTTTCAAAATCCTTTTTCTTCATTTTGCTAGTTTTGTTGTAGGAGACAAAGACAAATTAATGGATGAAGCATAAAAAGTGCTGGAAGAAAGTGTATCTGCAAAACATTATTGAAATTGGCAAAGAAGGATTTAGCAGAAATTGATTTGTGTTGTGGCTTCTGTCAATCTTTTAAACTTATGTTTTGTTTGTGCAAAACCTTCAAATTATGGAATATTTAGCTCTGAGGAGGCTATCTCCTGGAGTTCTTCTTTCTCAAATTAAAGTGACGTACTATGGTCTTGTTAGAATTTTGTGGCAGAGCAAAAAAGTGAATTCTTTCTGAAAAAATGTAAGTGGGTGGGTGGGGGGGTTGTTGTCTTGAAAAACAAAGCAAAACACTCTTAAGGCTGTCCTTGCTTGCCATGGAAAATTAAAAAAAAACAAAAACAAAAACAAAACAAAACCGCCCATGCAACTGATTTTCTTTTGCCAGTTATATTTAAAGAGGAATCAGTTTGAAACATACACTTACATATGTAAGGTGCATACTCTGTGGTAGCTAATCAGTGGTATCTAATGGTATCTAAGTGGTAGCTGTCAGTGGTAGCTAATATTGGTGTATGGTTTTTTTATATATTTTAGTTTTGTCCACTGGGCAGATTTTTTTTTTAAAGTATACTGAGTTTCACTGTTTTATCCTAAATAGTAAATGAAACTCTTGTCTTGCAAAAGTCTGCATTTGTGTTAACTCTACCCAGATATCTTCTGAACTTAGTGTGTCTAACCATTATCCCAGTTAGATGTATGTGTTTGCAGCACCAGTTTTTCCTTCATCTATTAGCTACTCATTTATTGTCTTACAAGGGAGTATGTTTTTATATGAAATACAGCATATTGATGATAAAAAAAAAAAAACATGAAAAAGGCAGGCATTTTTGGAGGCAGGTAGAGATCCTGAATCTATTCTGTTTTGAAATGATTTAGATCTCAAGTTGGTAGTGAATTTTAAATAATAGCTCTATTGAAGTGTCTTTCACAATTACACTATTAATACTATGTAATTGAGCCTGAGGTTGGCCCAATAGACAAATGCATTCTATTGTCAAATTTTGGAATAGTGTATCATGAGTGAAAAACGAAATAAAATGTTTGAGGTGCCGTTTGCCTATTAAGCCAATGGCCTGAAGGGGTTTTATGTCTTTCTGGGTATCTCGGTCATTTTAATGTTAGACTCCTTATAATTTTGCTAAAATATACGTTGTTGAACAGGAGATACCCAGAAAGTCTTGCGTTAATTTGCTTTTGTTTTTGCTCTTCAGACAGTGCCCTGTTACAAACTAAAATCGCACATTCCTTAGTGTAAACTGATCATGTTCCCAATGGAAATTTCAGGAATACTTGTGGCTACTTTCAAAATGTGGAAATCTATTTATATTTTTTCCACTTGTTTTTCTTCCTAGGTTTTGGCACTGATCGCATTCATCTGCATAGAGACCATCATGGAATGCTCCCCTTGCGAAGGCCTTTATTTCTTTGAGTTTGTGAGCTGTAGCGCGTTGGTGGTTACTGGAGTTCTGTTGCTTATGTTCAGTCTAAATCTTCACACAAGAATACCGCAGATCAACTGGAATCTTACTGTAAGTTCATACGAATCCTCACTCTGTTAAAAATAGCTGCAAATCTGTTTTTAAGTTTGGTCTTTGAACTTTACTTTCTACCTTTGTTTAAGATTGTGTATGAGTGTTCTTTATGCTGAGTAAAGTATGCATTTTACTTATATTTATTTTGAATACTAACAACAGAATGAGCTTTGAAATGTAGCAAGATTAACCTACATTAAATAGAACTAAAACTGTCTTCTGGTAGATTCTGTTTGGAAGGAAAAACCTCTGGCTAATACCAGCAATTACTATTTGTGGATGAAGTGGATAAAAATGCAGCCTGTAGTTACTTAACTTCGACAGATGCTGTATTTACAGTAGCCCGTTGTTCTCTCTTAAGCTGTTTTTTTTATGTTAGGACAGCCATGCTACATATATTTTCTTAAACAGATTAATACAATCGTCGAGTGGTAGTGTAAAAAACTATGTGCTTTCTGTGAAGATCAGGTTTTGAATTGCTTACACACATAACTATTAAACATTGACTGGCAATGCTTAATGTGTTCTCAAATACGAGGAGTTTTAGGAAGAGAACTGCTGGCAGTGCACATTCCTTTTGTACAAGTCTCTATTTCCATACTGTATTATGAGTTAAACTTTCAGATTGGGTTGCATAAACACAGGTTACAAAATCAACATGCTAGTCACTCTAGCAAAAGATCTGTCAGCTTCAAGGACAACATTTATATCAACTTCTTTGGACAGCACAGATACATATGTGCCTATGTTCTGTTCTGTTTTACAACAGTAACTCTGTAAGTACTGTTGGAGACAGTCCCAGGGGGTTTTAGGCTTCTGTGTGATTTTTTTAAAATTTGTTTTTAATGTAATTTATTAATATTGCAATTTGCACGTTTGCAGTAGCTGTGTATAAGCCTAAATGACTTGTCTAAAATGAGACTGGAATGTGGAATTAATGATCCTTTGTACCCTGGGGATGCACGATCTGTTGAGGAACTCTTCCTAAGAGTTACTTGGTAGATAGATTAGATGGACTGAGGACTGTGACTCGTAACTCTAAGTGGGGGAGATCCAGGTGGCTTGCCAAACAAAACCAGTGGAACCACTGGAATGTTACTGGGTTGTCTTGCCTTTGCTCCTTTTGTCTGCTTTCTACCAGTATTGTCACCACTTGTCTTTGTGGCAAGCTGAAAAGCAGCAGCTGCAGAGAGAAGGTAGTCTCTGTTTCTTTTGCCAGCTTGTTTGTTCAATGAGCATCACAACAGCCTGACAGCTGATAACAGCAATTGAAGACGATCTTTTTATACCACACAGTTCTGTACATGCTTAGTAGGATGTACAAGAGCATGATAACAAGTGTGTAAAAGTACATCAGTGTCACATAAAATACACGATGGTTTTGCTGGTGTGACGTGAGTGGTTTCACAGTGAATACCAGATGTCACTTATGTTCAAAGTAAGTTTGACCAAGGCTTTTTATCAAGAGACCAGAGAGTGGTATGCCATGGTGTCCACGACTGAGCTGAAGTTGTATCTCTGGAAGAGTCAGTTTGATGACTTCACGTACCCTTGGTTCTGTGTGTCTGTACCTTTTGTTCTGTTGTTGAGACCTGTGGAACACTTTTATGGCCTACCAGAACACTTTGACAACATGTTGAACATATGTAAGTACAGAAGCCTAAATGCAGCTCTCTGCCTTTCCCCCCAAATAATGCAGTAGATATCAGTGTGCGACTGGTAGGTCCTTTCAACCACTCTGACTTCTTACGGTATTTGAGTGACAAGAATTGCCGCTTTGAGTGCAGCGTTACTTGTCTCTCTACCCAGCACTCTGTTAGAGATCTTTGGAGAAAAGAGGGCTTAAAAAAATCCAGCCAGTTGTGGTGTGGTGTTTGTTTGTTTTGTTTATTTAAAAAAGTTAAGTATTTTGGTTTTTAGGGCAATAGTCATATTCTGAACCCCCTACCTAAACAGCATGGAGCAACGTGGTTGGAGTTCATCCTGAAGGGCAAATCGAATACACTGCAAATGCTTTTGCTTTAGTTTGTATTGCCAAACCAACAGAGGTAGAAGTAAATTGTCATGATCTCACAAGTCTCATTCTTTTAGTTATGTACTGAAGATAAAATGCTTCTTCCAATTCTCTTCTCACTTCTGTCAGAGATCTTTGGTATAATGATGGAAGCTTCTGACTTCCATTAACTGATGAGACCATCTTTCCTCCTGGTGTTGCTTATCGATTTTAACAATCATTAGTCTGGTAGGAGAGGAGTGTGGGAGTACGTTCATTATTCAGATAGCTGTTGTCTGCTGTTGCTTCTACAGAGTACGAAATCGAAGGCTGCTGATAAAATGCCTATGGGATATTACTTTGGCAAAGTCAGTAGGAAATTTGAGAATGTAGAGTTGTGGCTGAATGGGTTTTTTTGGCTTATTTTGGCATTCTATTCTTTACAATTTTGATGTATATTCATACATTATTTGTCACTTCCAACATTTAGTACTTTCCTGTGTTTTGATGGTTATTTTGATGATTTTGCAGCCTCTGTACATGACACAGTTATCACAGGAGTTGCTTCTGAACAACAGCCTTTCACACTCCTGAATGCTTTAGGAGGAAGTCACTCCTGCTTATGTATAAATTCATTAATATGCATGCTTTAAAAAAAATATGTATGGCTTTATAATGGGTATTTCCCTTCTGAAAAGTCTCAAACTTTGCTTTTAGAAGCTATGTGAGAAGAAGAGGCTGTTACAGTGCTTGAAAGAATTTACTAGTTTTAAATTTAGGAAGAAGTCTTTCCTTAAACACAGCACTGGCACAAACTTCCTAGGAACCATTTGCTTTCAAATGATCCTACGTATTAGAAGGTACCAAGCCATCAACTGCTATTGTCCAACACAGGATTGTTTCCTTTAGTACTTTATTAAAATTAGACTTGTTTCTAATGCATTGTGGATATTGTCTTATGTCCACTGCCCCTGGTTGGAATGAAAATGTGGATCAGAAGGTACTAGCATCTAACAGATGTGCGAATTTAGTAATTTTTTTTTTTTAGTATATATTTTTAGCTGTTTGGGGAAAAGAACCTTGTTTTGGTCCTAATTAGAAACTTGCCAACCATTTTCTGATTGTCCTGAGGTAAACATGAAAGAAACATGGAGATGGTGAGGCCTGAAAAGAACCTTGCTTGGGTGTGTTGTGAAGAGGCAGATCTGTTACAGTAAGATGAAAGAACAGTCACTTGTCTGTGTTGTGCAGCGCTATCAATATTATGCAAAAATGCAAAAACTGGGGAACCTGTCAGTGGAAATTTCCATTTCCTTTATGCTTCATAGCTCAAAGGGAGCCTGTTCTTCAAGGAGACTAGCAAGTGGCATAGGGGAATGAAGAGCACACCACGGCAGAGATCCCTGCTTGACTGATGAGCTGCTGCTTTGAAATGTTTGTTTTCAGAGTTAACTAATAACTGAATGTTTGCTATAATTTTGTGTTTGGCTAAATGATATATATATTTTTTTTAATTCCTTATTTGAATCTCATGCGATGTACAGGGAGAGCTTAAGATCTTGCAGCCGAACTGTGTGCATGAGATGGCCCTCTTAAAGTAGGGACAGGGTAGGAAAGTTAACAGAAGTGTTTGCAGTAACTTTGGTGTTCTGGTGAATTTGCATGTGGTTTGCCAGGCTTTCTGACAATGACTATCACTGCAGAGCGTACCCACCGTAATGCTGCAGTACCTTTTTTTCAGGGCTGACAACTGAGATGACTTGGGGAGGGGGAGAAGTGATGGCAAATAGCTGAAAATCCTGGAATTTAACAGTGTCTCTTGGATGAGAGTTTGTATGATGGGAGAAATCCCAGTCATTACAGATGTAAATCATTGCATAATCAGCCAGTAGAATGGACTATTTATGTCTGTGTGTAGGAAAAAAATCTTCCAATAGATTTTGACCATTGATTTTAATTTTTTTTTTTTTGACATCCATTGGAGCTCTGGTAGTGCATTTTTTGTGTGTGTGTGTGTGTGTGTGCGCGCGCAGTTCTGAATGCAGAGTTTTTCAGCCTAGAGCAGCCTCAAAGATGAGGCACAGAACTGAGCACAGCACAAATTAGAGTTCCTCTGGGCTTGTTAGCCTGGACTCAGTCCCAGGGGAGCACTGCTACAGGGAGGAAGCTTGAGGACTCAAGTGTCTCTCTGAAGGCGCAGATCAGTGGTTATATTTTATGCTGCCTGAACATTTATTTCATCATCTTTGCAGGGTTGGGGTTTTTTTCAGTTGTTGCAGTGATGAAACCTTGTGTGTAAGCAACTGACACTTGAAGGAGATCGCAGAAAATTTGATGCGGTGCCAGAATGACAAACTGTCTTATGCCAGCCTTGCCTCTGAAGAGTGTAATTACAAAGCTGTAGTTCAAAGGCCTTTACAGGGCAATCTTGAGGGTTGGTTTTTTTTTTATTTTTTTCCCCGTTCTGTTTTGAAAAAACATCTTGGTTTTCTTTGGCTTGCTTAGCTGTTGAATGAGAAATTAAGTAAGTCATCCTTCACTTTTATGTTTACTGCTGTCAAAATAGCAATACCTATTAAGGATGAAAATGAATATTTTATAAATTTAAAAAAATTGTCAGAATTAATTTCCTCTGGGTTAGTGTTCTTCACGGACAGTTCTCATTTGGTGCAGCATGGTGTAAACGCGTTGTTCTGTAACAAACACAAGTTTTAAATACAAGAAATATTACATGATTTGGTAGTTATTGCCAGGTAAGATCTGTTCTTTGTGACAATAACTGCTGGTCCTGTCTATGTGCAGGACTGCTTATTGGAAACACAGGGAAAGCAGTGAGGAGCAGCTAAGAAAGAACTGGGAAATCGGCAGGTGATCTTCAAGAAAACAGTGATATGGGGATTCTAGAAGCATTCATTCAGGAATGTGTTTTGTCATTTACAGCAGAGTTGCTACATCTAACAGAGCTTGTATTCCAACTCAAAAATAGTTAGAAGTAAGAATAAAATAATATGAATCTTGGTTTTGAGGCCATTTCTTCCATTTCTTCAAAATCATAGCTTGTCCCTGACCTTTCGGAGAACTGACTAAGATTTTTGAAAGTCACTTGTGTTAATGCAGGGTTTTTTACATACTTTGCTTGAGATGCTGGAAATAGAACTGATTTCAAGCAAGTGCCAGACACCTGGGACTGGATTGAAGCGCCTGAACAGGAGCACCTGCAGACGAATGCTAGAGACCTTTGGGGGCTGCTGTGTGTGACGTGGAACCCACAGGGACCATCAGCCCTGCACAGGGGCCAGGCAGCATAGTCCCATGCTGTGAGATGGGTACTAAGATATCTCTGTTTGCACAGCATGAATCCAGCCCTCTGGGTCACTAACATATTTCTGAAACCATTGATCACAGACTGTTTTATCAGGGAGAGCGATACTTATGTGAATCTTGGAGTAGCAGAATCTCGTGTTTGAATAAAGGCCCCCGTACCCATGTAAGCCTAAATAAATGAGAAAAAAAGATATGAGAATTAATGCACATACAGTTTATCCAGTTCTTTCTACCTAGGACTTATTTTTGCCTAAGAAACCATGTTTCCATTTTTAATTGTGGTGCAAAATACTCATACAATGTTTAATAATATGATTATAGAACAAAATTATGGAAATTTGACTGGAGGTGCTTGTTTAGAGGACTGACTGGTATGTGTGTAAACTTCAAAGTGATAGCTTCATATAGAAACAAGGGAAAAAGTTTTCAAAATGTGCAAGTAAAGGACTGGTTGGAGGAAAAATTAGGGGCATTGTACAAACAAACAAACAAATAAATAAAACCAAGAACCCCACTCCCCCTCCCTTCCCCTGCCAACTGAAAAACAAACTACCAAAACCCAAACAGAGCTAAAAGGAAATGTTACTTTGAGCTCTCTCTTTTGTGGAAAATAACCTGGACTGCAGCAGGCTACTAACTTCTGTCACTTTTTGTGACAAAGTCAAGCTGCTGAAATGTGCAGGCTTCTTTTCCAGATTACATTCATTTAGCTAATTTAAACTCCATCTAAATGTGAACTCTTGGATTTCAGAAAGCAAATGACAAAAGCAACCACCAGTTTAAATATCATATTTTTGTTTGTACAAATTACAACTGCAGTATGGCATTGTCTCCCTTTTAAAGAGTACCTGATCACTTGTGCAGTCTCTTAGTTGACCACTAAATACAGGACAAAACGGCAGAGCATGTGTTTTGATTGAGTGTCTCTTAAAAGTTTGCATGTGTGGGTCACAGAGAGCGATGGATATTACGGACTTCCGTGAGCATCAGAGTCAACTCCTGGTAATGTACCAAACTGGAGGAGTAAATGGAAGCTTTTGAAGCTGATGTGCCTTGCAGCTTTCAGGAGTTACTTAATGGGAGTTTTCAGGGCTATTAACAGACTTCTCATTCATAGCACTAATTCAGCTTCTCCATCCTCATTAATCCAGGAACCATACCTGCCCAGACCCTTAAAAATGAAACACTGTAGGATGCTGTCCATCTTTCTTTTCTAGAGTTTCCCACCTTTACAGCAGAACAGCAGAACAAAAGCCTCACCCTTTTTTAGTATAAAATGCTGTCTTGGCATAAACCCATCTTCATCCACAAGTTAAGATGCCTGCTCTGCCTTATGCTCCTTCTGAGTGGGACAGATAGTTGCTGATGGCAGTAGCAAATATATGTCCGTGGATACTCTCCTTTGGACTAGTAGGACCATTGGATGACTGAACAGAATGACTTGCAAATAAGTACCAAGTGACCAGGAGTCAGTCTTTCATTTTAAATCATTTTGGAAAAGAGAAAGGGAGCAGCAGCAGTCTAGAGTGGATTTGATTCAGCTCATAGATTTTATTCTCTGTTATGGATGGCAGCTTTGTACAGTATTTTATGGCACAGCATACTGTCTCATGAGGTTGCTGTAATTTCAGCAGAAATTCTTTTATCTGTGTGATGTGGTTTTTACTTTGTCTATAAATATAATAGCAAGAACTTCAGCTACATCATAGCCAGATTTGAAACAGCTCATATTTTTTCAGTTAGTTTGTTCTTTTTATTGTCTCAATTATTCATTTTTTGTTACGTGGAAAAAAGCTACATTATTTTAGGGAGTGTCCTTTACTTCTTGAATTCTTGCTGTAGTTCATTCTCTTTTGTTTCTGCTCTGACTTCATCTAAAACTATTGTATTTTTTCTTTTCTTATCTTTCTGCTCTAAGTAGTAAGTACCAAATTTTGGATTAAACACCTCCACCAATATTTGCATCTGTGATTTCACCATTATATATCTGTATGACAATGTTATTGATAAGTGTCATTGCTCCTTAAGCTCCAAACAATCTGATCTGTGGAGATGAAAGATTGTGTTCACTTCCAGCTTTTTAAGAAACTAGCCTTATTGTATGAATGGGAATCAGTTACTAATTGCATTAAAAGGTTTTGACCTAAACTGGGAAAATGGAATTGCAGAAATGAATAAATTTGAGCTTCAAAATGGAATCAATTCTTTAGATTTGAATTGTTGGATTCTTTGCAAGGACAAATTTGATATTCTTTGTAAAGAGTACAATAAAATAAAATGTCAGTGATGATGATGACAAAGTTTCTAATGTACTTACATCTTTGGTTTCCTGGAAAAATCATGACAAAGGCACCAGCAGTTTAATTTCAGCAGTATTTCATATTCTGCAGTATCTCAAAATTTCTTACAAGAAGCCTTCAAGTCAATTTGTAGCATGGAGATGGATGACATGTTGTGGAGAGGTTTAGCTATCTTGCTTAGACTATTCTCCTTTGGCATTATGTGTCATCTGCTTAAAGTATGGTACTGAGGAAGTACAAAATGTGGGTCTGAAAAAACATAATCTGGATTGTAAGAAATGAAAAGGTGGAATATTAAACACCTCTTTGGTTGTTTGTTCTGATGGTTAGCTCCTTTACAATTAAAACTTACTTCATTTTGAATATGACTTTTGTCTTTACTTTGTAGCTGTTAATTTTGTTATACTCTTAATTTTGGTGTGCTAAAAACTTTTAAACTTTTAAAACAGCTAGTATTTTTTGAATATTTGAACACTGGAGTCTTCATGTACACAGCTCAATTTTTTTAATATTGAAAGCAGTTGAGGTTCTTTGATTCATACTGTGAGAAATTTTCTCCTCCTTTCAAATAACTTCTGTGACTCTTGTCTGTACCCTGTCCAATTTTTCAACATACTTTTAAAAATGTGGATACCGGAACAGGATGCAGCATTCCAGTGTCACTTGCAAAGGTAAGATTACCACCTTACACCTATCGTGTCCGTATGTCCGAAGGAGCGCTAAAGTTTGATGTTCAGGTTACTTCAGTGTCAGCTGAGGTAGAACACCTTTACTACATTGTTTATGCTGACAGTACTTTTCTAATAAACCCAGTACAAATTGAGGTAACACACCCAGAATCTGCACAGGTGCTTTATGTGTACATGCTATTTGACTTCAACAGACTAATGCACACACATACTATGTTTCCCGTGTAATATTCTTTGCCTTCTTTTGCATAAGTGGTAAACTGCATAGAAAGTGGGAAAGTATTGCTGTAGTTCTTGTTCTAACCTTCTCCTGTTTCATCACTTCTAATAAAAGCAAGCAAAGAATCATTGTTTAGTAATGCTAATGAATTTATTTTTTTAGGATCTGGTCAACACTGGACTCAGCACTTTCTTCTTTTTCATTGCCTCTGTAGTACTTGCTGCTTTAAACCATAAAACTGGAGCAGAAATTGCTGCTGTGGTAAGAATTTAAACTTCTTCATGTATGACTCTTATCTTCTATTAAAACTAACTCTTCCCTCGTGTTCATTGAATACTCCTGTTGCCTTTGCCACCACAATTTACTTCTAATTTTACAGTGGGCTATAAGCTAATTCTGATTTTAAAAGTATTGACATGCTTTGAGTTGTTTGTGTTAAGGCTTGAGGCAAGAACAAACAGAATAATGACTTGCAGAGAACACTTGTAACAGCTGAACTTGCCTTGCTTCTTTCTTTATAGCTAGTTTGGAGGTACTGCTCTATATTGCAAGCCTGTGGGAAAGATAGATCCAAAAATTCCCAAGAAATTGGAGCTGCTTACACATAACTTGCTTAATTCTTCTTGCTCACTGCAGATCATTTTTGTTCTGTGGAGTAGTATAGTAGTACGTCAAGATTTTAAACCTAGAACAGTAAGGTCAAGCAAATTAATTTTGTGCTTGAGTTGGCAACCTTTCCCCCTTGCCCCCCCTCCCCAAACCTGGACATTGAAAGTCACACAACAGTTCTGCTGCAGAAACATATAGGAAGAGCTGCAAATTAGCTCCTTCTCCAGGCTGATGGTCTGGACTGGTCATCTGTTCTCTTGTCATTTGTTCACTATTCTGTGCACCCTGAGGAATGAACTGTTGGATGAAGAGCTGTGTTCTTCTTTACAAGATGTTCTTCCATTGAAGTTGTATTGCAGGATTTAATTGTCATATTTGTAGACAGAGAACTTTGTTTTCTGGGATCATTGATCTTAGTTGCTTTTGCAGATTCTCTAGTTCATTGAAGAAGAAAAACAATTTTACAGGCCATGATGATTTGTCAGTGCAAATAAAGTAGAAAAATAAGCTTCTGAGGAATTTATTGTGAAACTACTATTGTTCTTGTTTTCAAAAATTGTCTTTGACAATTCTTTCTACTTCTTGTAGATATTTGGTTTCTTGGCAATGGCAGTGTATGCTGTGAACACATATTTAGCTATTAAAAAATGGCGAATAAACAGCAGACAACAAAATAGTCGGCAGACCAGTGATTACATACGTGCTCGGACAGAATCCAGAGAAGTAGATCATCGCCCTGAGATTCAGCGTCTGGATGCGTGAAAGCAACATTCAAACGGGACTGCAAAGGGAAAAGAAGAAGTGCTTAACTCCCTCATGGAATAAAGGGTTTTTTCTTTAATTAAGGAAGAAAATGAAGATAGATGGTGGCAAGGAATGCCCAGCCCTGCATGTGTGCAGAGATGCATTGAATCAGAAGGCTGTAAATGTTGGTCATTCAAAAGCAAGATCCATTTGATGTCCACATATATATACACATATATTATATAGCTTATATAATATATAATATATATATGTTTTGAAGTATGTTATTGTTTTGGTTTAACTGCACAGTACTTTCCTTCCGTCTCGCAAGCGCAAGCTCTGAATATACATGTTCTGCCACTGTTTCTTCGTCTATCATAAACACTAAGACCAGCACTACATTGGTTAGTTAATATAGGAAAGAAGTCCACCAAAAGTAAATTTAATACATGTGAAAAGGAAGTGAGGGGCAAATAGCAATAACTTTAGCCATGTATCGTGTCTAACAAACTCTCTGTATCCATCCTCATAAAGCCTCAGCAGTACAGCTCAATACTCATCTGCAAGATCTCCTGCAGTTTCACTGTTGGTACACTTATATAGCTGAAATGGACAAGCATTTCACATTTTTGTTTGATGGATATAGTATTGAGGTAGTTACCCTGTGGGTTACTCTGAAATTGCCATATTCAGTTCATTCATGACCATGGCCAGATCTGAATTTGTGCAAAGTCACCGTGTGTACTGAATGGTCACCCTAATGCATCAATTGCATGTACGTGGTTTTCTGCTAATGTTGGGGTACATTCTATTTTTCCTTCCAAAATGGGAAAATAAATATGCTTAGGAGGCAGGGTGTCCCCCCTCTACTGAGGGGGACAGTAGAGAAAGAAGGGGGTTTTTTTTGGTTTTGTTTTGTTTTGTTTTTTTGTTTTTTAGGTTCAGCCTTCCTGAGAAGCCTAGGGTAAGCAAGAACTAGCAAAAATTATGATGTGCTTATAAAGTGTTTCTAAGATTGCAATATTGTGATTCATGTAAGATAAATATTTTCCTTTTTGGAAGCTTGGTTGTTTCTTCTAAAATTAAAACTGTTGGTAGTAGGTAAACTGATTTTTCTTATTTTTTTTAATTGGGTGTTTCTGCAAATTTTTTCACTAATATTTCTTTGGAAAATGAGTTTAGGTAATTGGAGGATAATATGATTGTATAGATTTGCTCAGAAATAGTTTTACCTATACGGAGTTTTCTTATTTTAATTGTACCTCCAGTAAAGAGAAGGATATTTTTCTCTATTCAAAACTTGAATTCTGCAGTAATCAGTTAAGCAATATCATAATGTTATTAGGAAGATGTCCCTTGATATCGTTCTGTTCTTTTGATTGGTGTTTTTATCTATGTAATTCATTATTTGGCATATGTGTGCCTGCATGTTACATGAAGAAAATGTGTGTGAGAGAAGATCTCTAGAGCTGAATTCCTTTCTGGTGTAAGCTGATGAAATCTTGGAAATTAGTGGAACTGTATGCCACGCGTGCCTGAATTTATCTCCCATTTGACATGAACACTTTTTGCATTGTGTTCTTATGTAGCTGTACACTTAAGTGGATGAATGCAGTTAACTGGAGTCTTAAGAACAAATGGCAATACGTTGCAGATAGGTCACTTTTAAATATGAAAAACAGGTTATCCCAAACAGCAGATCAATAGAAGTACCTGGGCTTTTTTGATACCAGAGGGAACTGGGATGGTGACAGGTGTGAACCGAACGCTGCAACGTTTGAAGCAAGCAACAGAGAATTATTGTGATGTGTGAAAAAAAGGTGACAAAACTGATGTCTTTTCATTTTGAATTTACTGATGTCTACAGTGCATTTCATCTTAGTGGCTAAGATGGAGATTAAAATTAAGGACGAGGTACTAATGAGGTTGAAGAAAACTTGCATTTTCTTAACGAGTATGGTTTACCAGTTACTATAGCAACATTTTATTGTGCTTCATTGAAGGTTAATGCCAAAGGGAACACCAGTTCAAAAAAAGATGGAACCATATAAGCCAACCTCAGGTGCTGGGTTTAGAGGTGTTGGGTTTTACATGAAATGTAAACGACAGTTCCATGTTCAGTGTGGTATGAAATAACAAAGTTTATTATTGCCAGTACAGTTGTTATCAGCTCTGCTCTTTTTCAGTACTCTGTCTAGTATCGGCAGAGTTTGCAAGGAGAGTTTGTAGATCTTGTCAGTTATTAAAGGAACCTTTTAAAAAGTAGCACAAGCATACCTAGGCTGGAATTGTAAACTGGCATTAAAGCAGTTTGTATTGGGGGGAAAAAAAAAAAACAAACAAGGAAAAACCAAAAAGACACACCAAAAAACCAAAACCCCCTACTCAAATACAGAATATTGTCCTCCAGAAGATCCATGCTTTTGGAGTGCAACCCTTATTTGAAATCAAGAAACAAGTCAGGTGATGCATAGCAAAGGCGTTTCATTAGTGTATCCTGTTTGCTGGTTACGGACAAGGACTGAAATGGTGCGTATGTAAGAGAACGCCCCATTCCCCTCCTGTACTCCCTGCGCTGACTCTGTTTTTTTTCAGAGGTGTGGGAGGTCGCTTCCATCTAGAAGTTTATGAATTTGGTATCTTTCAAATCCTTACACCTTTCCTTACCTAGAAAAGGGATAACTTCACCGAGGTTTTTGTGGAGTGAGCTTTTGTTACCTTTTAGCTGGAATGACAAATGCAGAGTGATACAGTTATACTTCTAATACAGTGTAATACTTCATCATGTGGTATAGTATACCTGAGTGCTTTTACATGTGAAATAAGTTTTCTTGAGCTGAGAACAGTATGCCATTATTTATTACTTACATCATGACTTGAGCTTAACACACTTTTCAGGGTAGAATTCAAAGAGAATATTAATTTAAAAAATACTATCTGATACACTTTGTAAAACAAAAACAAATGTAAATTTGTAATTTCCTTATTTTGGGGACCAAAGATTATTTTAGTATTGTACAGTATATACTTTCTAAAAATCTAAGTTAAGCATTTATTACTGTACAGAGACATTATTTGCTATTTGGATTATATAGAAGGGAAATAAAGTAGCTGTGAGAGACAACTAAATTTGAAACATTACGATCATATGATATATACATGGTTGATCTTGACACACACCCCCACACTCCCCCCAGACTTAATTTTACATGGTGTATTGAAATATTTTAAGACTGTTACCCAAACTGCAGTCATCATAAAAAATTCTGAAGTAGGAAAATAGGGTAGAAAGTTTACATTTTTTTTTGAAACTTGCTTAGAAAAGTGACATTAAATGGCTTCTGCCAGCCAGTTAGTAATTGCTTGTAATTGCTGAGTGTGTAGGGATGATTTCTTTTAGTCCTTAAGAGTGCTGTTTAGCTCCATAAAGGGACTCAAAACCCACTGTAAACAAAACTAAATTAAAGATAAAACAGCTGAACAGTGTAGGAATGGGATGCTCGAAACTAATGGTTCTGATTAGTCCTCTTTCGTCAAACTAGGCCCTCAGATATGCAATCTTCATGTATTTCTGCGTCTAGAAATGACAGTAAATTTTGCAACCAATGCACAGACATCAAAAGATTAAAAAATAAGATATGATTGGAGCAACAGCATAAAAATTGTTGTGTAGTCTTGTAAGAATATGTTTTCCTCCTAATGCTATGTGTGCTCAGTTTTGTCAGCCGTAGTTCAAGTTCATCATACGTTCCTGTAATGATGTGCAAACTGCCTACTATAGGAGTTTCTAAAACCATAACTAAGAACTGGTTTGACAGTTTCCTAGCTTCTTGGTAAAGTTGATTCCTTCTTACTCTCACTTGTTCCTTTCGTTTCATATATTCATGCTTCATCTAATATTTTAATATTTAATTTTTGTTAAGCCTTCTTCATTGATCTGTATAGTGTCTGCTTCAATATAACGAAGATAAGAGTACTGGGTCCAATGTCCTTTTGCTTAAGTATGGTACTCTTCCCTTTTGTGATAGCTTATGATGTTTGGGCTGGATGTGCTGGGGGAAGTTTTGTTCTTTCCCCTAGCACTTTGGAAGCTAGCTGGTATACTGCACGTGTTCCTGTGTAAGCTTTCTGGTAGGAGCCACATGCTTCGAGGTTGAGAGGATTAGAGATTCATCTACCTCTGCCTTTTTTGAGAGACAAGGTACTGACTCTAGAGATTTGATGCCTACATTTCACTCTGTGCTGTTCATCATGGGCTTTGTATTCAGAAGCATGGCATCAGCGATGAGCTGTGCCTTGGAAGCAGCTTCTCATCTTTTGCTTATAAGATGTCTCCTACATGTGAATTTAAATAAAATCAGTAATGTGGGGTGCTTCTTCTTAGGCTTTGTCATGTGTTTCACTGTGCATCTCATGATTTGAGCTATAATTGTTTTATCTCTCTGTATTTCATTGGTTCTAGAAAGAAGCGGGGAAAACTGGGGAAAGTTTCCAATCTTCCCAAAGATAATCTCATTTTCCTTTCTTTTCCCCCCCTGTGAATTATTTTGTACCATATGATGATTGTCGCTTCCTAACACAGCAGACTTACTGGTTCTTAAAATGCTGTGGAACACAGCAGGAAAATTGATCTGCTACGAGCTGCATATGCACTGTTACGAGTGAAGGAACCACTAGTTTTCGATGAACTTTAAGGTCCCTAAACAAATTTGATATTTGTCACCTTTGTGCTATTTTGGGGATGTGCAGGCACAGCAAATGCTTATCTAATATGTGGTTTTATTAATGCAGCCTTTTTCCCCCCCCCCCTTCCTGAGTCCTTGTTCTATATCTGTTATTTTCTTGTCTCATGACAACTTTGTAAACATTCCTATTTGTTCTCTTTTGTGAGGGAAAAAACCCCAAACCCCAAAATAAGAATAACGTTTCTAGGGCATAATTAAAAACAAACAAACAAACAAACAAAAAAAACCCCACAGCACACCAAAAAAAACTTAATAGTAATTCAAATAATGTAGAAAATAGTATCCTCTCTCCTACTCAGATGAGATACTGAGCAGCTTTGTATGTGAAAATCAGAGCACAAAGAACAGGTTTTACACTTAAAGCTCTGGAGCCAAACATCTTCAGCAAGTATTTAGGATAAATAAAAAGGCAGGCACAATCTGATCATGAATTTGAGATGTGATGAAGGGTGAGAAGGAGACAGAAACCCAAACTTGACGCTTAATAATCCAGTGCTTTCAAAATTATATGGAAACTTTAATAATTCCTAACCGCAGAAGGAAAGATTGCTTCTGCGCTTCATAGAGAAGGGGAGAGAGGCACCTTGAATCAGTAGTAAAAGTAGGTGTAGAAGTGTGTCTGTGTTCCTAACTCTGGGGCCGTGCTGGCTGTGTAATACAGTTGGAGAGATTCTACACCGATGTTAATGGTGCATCTTAAAAGCTGAGGTGTGTTGACAAACCGGTGTGATGCTGAAGTGGAGTAGTTGGTTCACAGAGATCTGCAGGACGTAGGTGCTTGCATTGGAAGGGCTCTGTGTCTAGAAGAAAGGATAGTTTCAGACCGATTTCTGCTCCGTCCCACTGAAATGAGTAAAGCAGTCATGTAGCATTTCTGAAAACTGGGTACTTAGTTCTTGTTTATAGCATAAAACAATGGATTGTTTGGAGGGCCAACAAAGCTCAAATGACTGTGCAGATAAGAGATGTCATGGTATGATTTTTAATGGCAACAAAAGTAAGAATTAAAAAAATGATATTGAAATAGGTACAAAAACCAGCAGAATGTTTGAAAAGACTTTGTCGAAATTATGCCATATTCCTCTCTTTATTTTAATGGAGGGAGCTGGTTAAAAATGAATTTGTGCAGATATTCAGGAGATCTCTGAATGCCACTTGAGAATTTTTCCTGGTATGTTGTTTTCCCTGTTAGGCATTTGGCCACCTGGATAAGTCTGTTTGACAGTGTCAGAGCAGTGCTGTCGAACCTGAAAGGGTTCCTTTGTTGTTTTGGTCTTATTTTTGTGTTGTCTTTTTAAAATCTGTCTATATTTTAACCATTTGTATTCTAAAAATAATCTTTAAAAAAATCTGCTTACACTGTGATTTATGATAGCCTTTAATTTAGAGTATACAACACAATCTAATTTTCTTTTGGGATATGCAGCTTTCAAAAGTGTTCTTATATACACCCAGAAATGGAAGTTGTCTATTTATCATGAAAATGTGATTAAAGTTACCTATTCAGAATCCCAGTGCAGCTCTTTCAGATGTGCTGGATGGATGAGTTAGTGAAATTGCCTTTTAATCTCTATCGGTTAATAAATATTTTTTTATAACTAGCCACAGATATTCCTTTTTAAATTATACTTGGCAAACAGAAGATATTTAATTTTATATACAGTATACATAGTTACCTTGATTGACATATTTATAACATAGAGCTTTGTGTTTACTATGAAGGGTTTATCTGTATACCATGGACTTCATGGGTAAAATTTTTAAAAGCCAGTTAGCATATATGGAAGGATATGGAAACTCTCTTCATGAATTCAGAATGAGGACATAAGAGCATTTCAAAAAGCAAGTCAGATCATAATAACGGAGTATCTGGGTTTTTTCTTATTTTTTGATTGGGGCTGGTCCCTACAGCTATTTTAATAACATCTGGATGTGAGTAACAATGAAATATGACCATCTGCCTCTTCTGACTGTCACAGACTTTTGTCTAGAATATGGGAAGTTTCAGGGTGTTGTATTTGTTTTGCTTTGGACAAATGTCTCAACAGACATATTTAATTAAAAACCTTCATGTGTTTGAAAGAAAATACCCTCTCTTAACTAGACTGATTTATCACTTTTGGTAACCTTTTAATCCCAAAAGTATTATTGTCTAAATATTTTTAGTAATGTTACATTTATCCTGATGTCTACAGGTTAAAGTGGTTCTGGCTAGCACCCTTTTATTACAACAATTGCTACCTTCATTTTTCTACTGTTTATACTTTAATCTTGAATGTTTACCGGTTTCTGCTTGTTGGATATCGTGGAGGGAGAGTGTATCTTAGCACTACAGTTCATCCAGCTTTAACTCATACATCACAGTTCTGGAGTAAGAAAATATTTTGATTTATATATTGTGGCCAATTGCATTTTTAAATGATTTCTATACTTAAGACACAACATTTATGACATAATATAACAAATGACTTAGCTAATCATTATATCTGTCTAGACTTACTCTCTTCTCTGTTAGTGTCATTTTGAAATTATTTGTATATGTTGAAGTTTGTAAGGGTTCAGGAACCCACAATAAAATAGTAAAGTATGTATTTATTTCTCATTATAATGCTCAATTTTGATTTGAAAGTTGACACTTTGTATGTCTTTTCACAGAATTGTAAACAAATACCGAAAAACTGCTTCACCTAGTGTGCCTTCCATGTGTGGTATAAACACTTGTCATTCACAAAAATAGAGATGTAAATTTATTAAACCAGTAAACACTATTTTTGTAATGTGAGTCACTAATGCATCTCTGGCTTCATTGTGCTTTGTTTCCACTAATACCAGTTTCATGGCTACTGTAGTCATTACTTTCCCTTTGTGCACTAAATAGTAAATCTGAAATGACGAATCAAAAGATTGTATCACTTTTGCTCTGCTCTGCCTTCAGCTGCTACCTGAATGATGGAGATAAAGCAGATTGCTGATGTGAGCTAGAAGGTACCCCAAATTTCTTTCCTTGAGACTTTTGTAAAGAGATACTCAGTGTTGGATATCTGTATCCTCGGTGCTGATTCTGGGTCCTCTAGAAAAACAGGTAGCAGCCATAATCTAAATGGCTCTGATTCTGGCTCATAATTTATGATTATGGTGCCTGAGGAAGGAGAGTCCAGGCCTGGCTGAAAGACTGTCCTTCAGGGTATAGGTCCTGTACTGACAGATGTGTAATTGTACACAGCTCAAAAGTATTAGTCAAAATAGTGGGTTAGAATTCCATCTCGGGCTGAGCAAAGGGCATGCAATTTTCCTTTTATCATATGAGCACAAGTCTGCTGTGTAATACCCTTGGTACTTTGCTTTTGAAATAAGAAAAATTGTAATGTTTTGCCGCCAAGGAAAACCTTACAAGCACACTCTGTATGTAAATGGAGAACCTGACTCTGTTGTCCTTACTCAGGCAAAATTCCCCATTGACTTAGGGGACTGCAGATCAGGTGCCCATTTATCACCAAATCCTGATCAAGGATTTGAAGAATATCACAAGTTAGCAAATGTTCATATAAAGACAATTTACAGCCTTGAAGCAATTTCACGTTATTTTGGTAAGTGTTCTTGAAGTTCTCAAACTGCACACGAGGCCAGCTGATATAATAGATGCTTTCCGTAGCGGTACCTATCAGCTGTGATCACTGTCTCCTCAGTATCGACAGCTGTAACTTACACGTGTAAGCGTAGCATCTTCCAGTTCTGTATGTGAAAGTTGTGCTGTTAATGCTTGACCGGGTTCAAAGGCAAGGTAACTCTACAAGAAAACGTAACCCCCAACTTGTTTTTACACCAGTAATGATTTTTCAGTATGTTGTGTGCTGCTTTTCTGTTGTTTTTTATGCTAAACAAAAAACACAAGCTGAAGAATTGTAATGTCTTGCAATACAGAAAGCAGTCTTGTTTTTAAAATCCACACTGTTAAAGCATAATTTAAATGGTGTATTTATCAGTTTTAAATGTCATTTTGCTTTTCCAGTCTTTTGTATATGGGCACAATACTTTTGTAAATTTTTTTTAATGTAGTTGTCTTTCTTTTTTTTCTTCCTGATATTTGAAGATTTGAGCTCTATGGATTTTCATGGTACTCTTCTGATCATGTCTTTATAGTGGTAAAAGTCTGTATTTTTGTATGTAGGGAAAATGGTAGTTTTCTAACACTTATCTTGATCAATATAGTATGGAATAATTTGTGAAGGACTTCCTGTTTAATAAATGGACATATTAAAGTAGTAAAACATTGTCTTCATCTGTAAAGGCAACATATAAACTCATTATACCAAGTGTTGTGGTTGATTAGTTGATAATCTAGTAAATGCAGTTGCTAAATGCACTTCCTGTGCAAGACAATGGCATAGAGGTTAAACATCAACCAACCCTGTCTGAGGTTTTTGTGCCTGTGTCTCTGACAAGACAAACTTCATAGATGCAGGAGTTAATGAAAAACCATGTATAAGCAGTCCTTGATGAGAGGTTATATGTAGCAGAAAGCACATGGAATTGCTTTATTGCTGAAGTGGTTGTGGTGGGATCGCTTTTGTGGAGGTTTCTCCATCTGGTACGCTGTAATGGGACGAAATGCTATATCTTGTGGTTTGCAGCATCACATTCTGGACTGAAAAGGAATTTGGGAGCTGAAATGCCAGAGTGAGCGGGTGATGCTCTGCCATGTCATGGGCTGTAGGTTGCAAGTCCTACCTTGATGCAATTGGTATTTTTGGTATCCAGGCGCTTTAGGTGTGAGGTGAAAGCACTGAGTTAATAAGGGTAAGAACTGAGGAAATGCACGGATGGTTGAATGAGTGTTGTGGAAAGATTTAGGAACATGGATGATGCTCTTAAAACACTGCTTAGGGATAAATGTGTGTGAGGAGGTGGACAAAGGGGGTGGTATGATTGAGCTTCTACAGAAGGATTCACTAAGGAGTGTCATGTGCTTGTACAATTTTTCTGCTAGAAGATGGGCCAGTTCATTTTGGCTGTGTGGGGTTGTCAGCAGCGGTAAATTCTAATCTGTTGTGGTATTGCATGCATTGGACCTGCTTAGAGATCAGGCCTTAATGAAATTGTGCTCTTTAAGAAAACAGAGTTAAAGCGCTGGACTTAATGCCATATTGCTGCTGATGTTGTTATTTGTGGTGTTCCTTGGTCAAGAGAAGCTTTGTCAGCTGTTGAATCAAAAAAAAAAAAGTTTATTCTGTTTAACTTTTAAATACTGAATCTTCCTTCAGTCTCCTGGGAAGACTATAATTGATTTCTTAATTAATGGATCAGACTAACAAAATGTGATGGGACAGCATCACGAATATATAAAATAAAAGCACGGGTATTACTTGGCCAAAATTAACATTGGAATCACTCTTTCCTTTTCCAAGAAAACAGATTGAAAAATGGATTAAAAAAAATTTTTTTTTTTCTAAATACTCTTACATTTTCTGGGTAGCATTGTTTTACCTTCTGACCTAAAAGTTTTACAAAACATTCAGAGAATTGTGAATTCTTCCAGTAAAGGAGGAATCTGTATTGCAGTCAGGGTTTTTTGATGCAGTCCTGTTTACTTAGAAGAAAATCAAGAGATAGTGTCTCCATCCTGACTTTTAAACCAATACTCCATGCAAAAAGGTGTCTCAAGTATCTTGTAACAAGATTCACTTTCTCAGTGCTTATCTAAATTTCCTGCTTCCTTGATGTTCTCCCCCCCCACCAAAGACTAAAGGATGACTAGGTGGAGCTGCTTCATGCATATGTAAAATACAAGGTGATATGTATCTTGCATTTGCTCTTCCAGGGCAGTTTGTGTTCTGGTCTTTGGAATGAAGCTGCTTCATTTTATTATTTTTAATCTCTTAGGAGGTTGGTTACAAGCTGCCTGCTATGAGGTTTAGCTCAGCCTAGCAGCAGTATGTATGTTTTCTCATTTATGCATTTTAGAAGTACGGGTGTCAGAAACACGCGCTGTTAGTGTTTGGTTACAAGTACATGCTCACTTAATGATACAGGCTGCTGGTCTCCTAGCAGGGGAAGATGCAGCTATAAAATTCAGGCTTAGAAAGTTGCACAATGAACACTTAGCAGAAGCACAATGAACAAAAAACATCTGCTTGCTATGCAGAGCATTAAATTGTCTTCTGCTTTCCAACACACTAGGCTGGCAGAAGTGTTCTTCTCAAATACCGCATAGGCTGAGGTACACCACTTTTCACTTAGTATCTTGGACGTTACTTTGTCAGTTGGAAATTTGAGACTTACAGAACTTTGAACAATATCAGGTGAAAGGCAAAATTAAGTGGAGTAATGGACAAAGCGTTAAAAGGACAGTTGAGCCTCTTATTTCAGTAAGAATTTAAAAAGGCTGCTTGGAAAGGTCTTTTGAATTCCCTAACATCACCTGTCCCACATCACCACACAAGACTGAACAGATCTTCCACGGATAAGTGTAAAAGCTTTTTGATAGGAGAGGGAGGGAGAGAGACCTTCAAACAGTGTGAGAGCTGAATGAAATCATTCATCTGTGATGCCAGCTGATTGTTTTTCCTTCCTGTTCGTGGCTTTGATTCACAGCGTTGGTATCATAAGACTTTTTGCATTGTTTCTGCATAGCGTTGTTCCACGCTTGGTATGGGAAACTCTCATCACTCCCGAGGTTTGTCTGCTGCTGAGTGCTGTTCAACCAGCCCAGGAATTCAAAATGGGAATAGTTGTGCTCTAGTAGTAATGAAGGCGTACGTTAGCCTGTATGGGTTTTGGAAACAGCTCCTGTTTTGGAACAAGAATGTAGTGTGATTGAAAAGAGATGTTTGATTATGACCCTGCTGGTACACCGAAATAAGAGCTTCAATAAGGCCTCCACGCTGCAGGTGTAACATTATGCTTGTGTCGAGGATCCTGAATTGCAGAGGAACTCGTGCTCCCACTGTTTTGATCTTGTCAGTTGAGGAAAAACAAGCAAGCAAACAAACAAGGCAGAGAACCAAGCAGGCTTTTCCTCTGCCCTACACCAGACTCTGAGCTTCATGCAATATTGCTGGCAGGAGATGAACAAAAGACTGAGTCAGCCCCCTCCACCCCAAATCAGAATTGGCTTTAAAGTAATTATTTTTAATTGAATTCTCTTTTCTGAAATGATACTCATAAATTACAGAAGTGTATTTTATTTCAATCATGGGAACAGATCTTTTTAAATGCTGGAATCTTACACAAGTGCTTGACCCTGGGAGCAAACTGCTTAGAAATAAATGAAATCATCAAATACTTGAATGCTAGTAACTAAATACTCCGGACAGGCAATTCATTGCATGCCTGCTAAAGCAGTCCTGAAGAAATTAATGAGCAATTTTGTTTGCCTCTTCTGTTGATTTTAGTATTCCAACGTGAAAAAATTACTAGAAAACCGTAGCAGATTTTAGGTTATAACACATCTGTGAAGGGTAAACCCAAAGGGGATTGTTTACAATGTTATTAGTTGCCAAGTAAGAGCACTGTCTCTCTGATGTCTACTAAATATGCTAAAACTAATTCTTGATTAAACTCTTTTGTGCGTATGCACTGAAGATGAAGTTTCTTCTTGCAAGACGTGTAAGCATGAGTGGTTGGTCTCCAGTGCTGGCTCTGTGCTCTCGTTGCCCCCCAGCACTCTGCATCCTTCTTGATGGAGTGTCTTGAAACACCGTTACTCTCACTGGTCAAAGGCAAGGCAGTAAAACCAGGTCTTAAAAAAAGACACCCAACACTTCTATTAAAAAAGGTTTAATCCAGCATGGTTTCTAAATATTAACCATGTACTATTCTCCAGCTGTGACATGCAGTACATTTTTTAATTAAAAAAGAGAAATACAAAACAATTGAATATAAAAATGAGCCCAGGTCCCCTGAAGTCACAGTGTGTGCCAGTAAAATACGACAATAGAAAGGAAACTAACGTGGAATTTCATACCAGAAAAGGTCCAAAGAGCTCTTTCTCATAAAAGCAAAGATTATTTGTCACATTTGGAAGCAACTTGTTTGCTTTTATTCAGTGGTCTGAATGTAGGAGATGTAGGAGCTGCCTGTTCGACAGCTCTGAATCTGGCCAGCATCTTCCCAAGCACCTGCTCGCTGTTAGGTACCGTGTTTCTGCCTGTCAGCAGCCAGCTGCTAGCAGGGAATTGGAACCCAAGCGGTAATTTTGTTCCAAAGGAAATCTGCCTTTATTGTTGTATCCCTGTTTTTAATTTACTCTGTTAGTACCATCTGCTCTCATTTTAATTACTTTTTGTTAAGGCCACCTGTTCTGGTACTATATTAATTTTTTTTTAAATGTATACAAGTTTCTTTGAAGCAGACCTATCTGATGCCATATGTAAGGAGCACACCATGCTTTTTCCAAGCCATATGTGTTTATAGGTGGACACAAATATTTCAAGGTAGGTTGTGCTACCCATGAAAACACCTTCTTGTAAATTCAGAAGGCTTTTCCCCCAGAATACTAGATAAATCATGAGATAAATCATGTCCTTCCAGGGGAAAAAAAAAAACCAAACCAAACAAACCAAAAACAAAACCAAACCAAAATACCCTCCCCCCCCACGCACATAAAAGAAGGGGTCTGGGAAAGTGAATTTCATTGCAGACATTCTTTAGTTTGGAGGTTGTTTTTTTTTTGCCTTTTCACAGTGGGAAGGAGGTATCGCCCTCCTGGGGCCCAGGTATCCTGAGTTTGACGGAAACAGTTGTCTGGTGTTCGAACCCAGCGGACTAAGTCCAGCGCTACTTCTCATGGGAGGACCAGTGTTCACAACACAGAGCATGAGATCAAACAGTGACATCTTGCACCCAAATGCTGGCAGACTTCGATAGGCAGATAATGTTGGGTGGTATTTGGCAAGCCTTCCTTACCTGTAGGTAACACCTATAAGGACTTCCACACAAATGGTAGGAAGGGGCCGGTAAGACAATGCCTCATCTGTTCTACCTCATATCTGTGGTGAAATTGCAGAAGATGGGATGTGACCCCATCAAAGCAGCTTAAAAAAGTGATATTGAGTGTTTGATGAGCAGGCTACCCTGCGGCACAATTATACTTTGAGGTTTGTTCTTGCTGCAGATTTCCAGTTGTCACTTTTTCTTGTCGCGGATAGGCAGTAGATATAAATGTATTGAAACCAACATGGTAACTATAATTACGCCTTCAGTGCTTGAGACAGTGGAATATTCAGACTTCAGATAAAGAAATACTGTTAGTTAATCAAGAAAAATACATATAAAATAGAGGCATTCTAAGCCTCTCCTCTTTGGCACAAGAGGAAGTATAAAAGCTTAAGTGTTAAAGATTTGGAATTAAGAAAGCATATTAAAAGCTCTGCTTATATGTGTAAAATACTGTGTTCCCGTTTACTCAGTACATTGTAGTGCTGAGTAAGGAGGGGCAACGGAGAATTGAGATGTGTTGTTTGGATAGAGATGTCTGTGGCAGGCTACTACTGTAAAATCCGTAGTTCAGAAGGAGTGTCTAATGGCACTGGGAATAGTCTCCTTTTCCACATCACTGCCCTGTCTGTGCTTTGGTGATTCCATAAACAGGGAGGTGGAAAGAGGACACCGAGGCTGAAACAAGGGAGATACTTCAGTTGGCAGTGCATTCAGCAGAGAGGAAAGTGCTTCATCATCTTCCCTTCACACTTGGTTGGTGTTCGGTTCTTCAGTCCGAGTCGGAATCCGAGTCCTCATCTGAAATTTAAAACAAGGAACAATAGTGAAAATGAAAACTGGAGATCTCCATGTCAGCTTTAGCTTTTGCTGGGAGAGATATGCAGGTGTCTGCTTCAAAGGATGTGGCATATTTAGGAAAAGGCTTGTAAAATGACAGTTCTAACATGATGGAGCTTTAAATGGTGTTTCAAAGGACTTGAGAAATGCTGCTGAGAGGCACTTAAACCACTGCAATGTAGATAACAGTTCAAATAAAAGAAGTTGCAGAGATATTGTTAGCATGACCACCAGAGGAAGTCTGCTGAAGACATGTTTCCTGTACTAGAATATTGCTGTTTGCGGGTCTCAGTTACACACTGCCAGTTAAACGCATCTGAAAACCAGAAGCTTTTAAGACATTAAGAAATCCCAGCAGGCCTGTAGAGGAACATCTTGCCCAAGCTTGAGACTCAGCTTGCAAGGAAGCAAGAGACTTCTGGCCTTGGCAGTTGAGAGCCCCAGCGTGAACATGAGTTTGGTGCTGAAGGAACAGTGCTGCAGGGCAGAGCCCTTCTTGCATGGTCAAATCATCGACACAAAGCTGCGTGACTGCGTATTTGTAAGTTTATATGTTTCTTTCTCCATCTCCAGGGAAATGAGATCTAATCTTTAGCCTAATTGTGTACCCTTGTCACCTGGTCTTCTTGAGGTCAGTTCAGTTTGTGGGGATGAACAGTTTTAAGTCAGTCTGTTTGCTATGATGTGTTCCCTTAATTCTTGCCTTTGTCTCTCTTTTTGACCTACAGCTTGCAAAACATGTAACAGTCTACTAAAATACCTAGAAAAGACTGTTAGCATTACTATAGACCTTCTAGGATTCTGTGAAGTCTTGGGTGTTTGCTTTTGAGGGGTTTTGTGGGTTTTGTTTTTGTGTGAGGTGTTTTTGGGGGTTTTGGGATTTGTTTGTTTAAGTGTGGAGCAGTCTTTTTCATCTGTGTGCGTGCAACGAGTAGTGTCACAGGGGCATGATGCCTGATTTGGGCTCCTGGGTACTGCAAAATAGCTACCTCTGTCCTGCCTTCACTTGAAATGGGTTTGAACTCCCAACAGCGGGTCCCTCTTTTTATCTTTGTCTAAATGGGTCTGTCTGATTTGAGGTAGACTGTACCTCCTACATTAGAAAGAAATTTGATAATCTTGTTAATTTTATGCTATGTAGCCCTTGGATTTCAAGGCCATTTGCCCACAGATGGTCAAAGCTTGATCCTGAATAAGAGGTAGTCATGATAAAGAGATGATAAAGAGAAAAGCGCTATTGGACAGAAAAGACTCTGGACTAATGGATGTTAATTATTAAGTTACCAAAAAAAAGGAAGATGTTTGTTCATTTTTAAAGAAAGACATCTTGATGGGAGGAAAAAAGTCTGTGCTGCACAATAATTTCTATAATTGGATTTGGGGCCTTTCAAAGTTAAGACGGCACAAAACTCTTGAGAAACTTCACATTCTTGGCTTGCCAGTTATCTTTATAAATCACTGAAATTTCAGTTGTTTTATTTAATACTAAGCAGCTTCATAATTCAGCATAGTTGTGCCATACAAAACCAAGGTAGCCAAGAATAGAAACTCGTATTACTAGGTGAGTGCTCTTGCTCCCCTGTGAAGGGTGAAATGGAGAAGAAAATCTCACGTTACATGCTTGTATAACCAAAATGGGGAATTCTACCTACCTTGTGACTTGCGCCCTTCAGGGGAATCAGAACTGCCTTGCTTGAGAAAAGTAACCAGGTCATTGAAGGTTATGTAGAAATCAATGGCGTACACTATTGTGGCTATAAATCCAAACACCTAAAATGGCAAAATAATATTCCTGAACAACCGCTCATGTCCATCAATGACAAACCAAAATAAGCTTAACTAACACAAGAAAAATTCTTAAAGGAAACTTGGGATTGATTTTTTTGGCCTGTGCCTTTCTAAAAAGACAGGGAAGGGAAATGTCTCGTGACCCATTGTCATCAACTAAATTACAGCTAATTTGAGAGCCTGAGTAGTGATCCCTGCAGTTGCTCTATCGGATGCGTCCTTAGCCCTTCCCCAGGCTACATCGCTCTCTGGCTCTGGGCACGTTCTGAGCGTCAGCTGGGAGCTACAGGAGAACGTAACCTGCACCTCCACCATCCCAGGGTATCTCTTTGCCACCAAGAAATCACCTCGATTTCTCTGGAAATATTTTTTTACTGGTTTGCAAGAAGACATGTCTATTGCAAAGTGAACTAGATTGAGATAAAATTATTCTGGAGTTACCTATTTAGTGTCAAAGAAGCAGCAGTGTGGCAAGAATAGGCTGGTTGTCAGTCTGAGAAGCTAAGGTTAACCTATGTTGCATCACTCTGTGTCTAAACCAAGTGATAGATTAAAACAAGATCTTTGTTTTGAAATTGTGTATGACTTGGGATGGTTTGGTAGGGGTTGCTGGCTAACACTACTAGGTATTGTTCTTCCCTATCTTTTAAAATTATTATGTAAATTTTATTTATGTTGTATACATTATTGATGCTTAGAGTCGAGTTGCAGATGGAGAGGCTGTATCTTATTTCTGAACACAAAATGCTGACGATGAAGGCTCTCTCCTGGGCAGTCCATGCACTGGAGGGTAAAATGACACTGCTCTTGTTTCAACTCATCCAAGTAAAATTAAGCAGTAGAGGCAGGAGGTTGAAATGACTTAATTTAGACTGTCCTTAGTAGTTACAGGTTTTATTTCTTTTTTATTATTATTTCCTTCATTCAAGGATCTTGATGTTCTTTGCAGGAACAGAGAAGTTGTATCTTCCCTGTAGAGCTGGTGAAATTGAAAAGCAGAATAGGTGCCCTCCCTAAGTAGTACAGTTAACACTGAGCAGCACCGTTAGGATGAAAAAACTATTCACTGATTCAAAACCTGTTTTTCTAAATAATGGACCATTCCTTCCTTGCTTTAGGCAAATCTAATTATCAGTTAGTTAACTGAAGAAACTTCTACTACTTGCAGTGGGGTCAAAACTGAATTGTTTCTAAAGTATGTCCATATGCAGTTCACCAAAATACCACAGTAGAAAGCTCATGTCTACTTACTCCTGCTGCTTTAGACGCTCCGTCGTTATATTTTGAGACCGCAGCAATTGAAATGGCAAAGTAAATAATGGCAGCAGTGACGCACCGCAAGAAATCCTGTAAAATAAGGAATGTTGCGTTCTCAGGTCAGTCGTGTAATTCCAACATACAAACTCCTCTAAAACTATTTCAGAAATGACCATTAAAAGCCTTTGTTGTTGCGTCAGTGGACTCGCCCGATGCTGGAGCGTGACTGCAGCCTGGTATTTTGTAGCGGATGAATTGTTCATCTGGGAAATATTTTTAAATGCGAGATGACCGGAATCTTGGCATAAGCTTCTGCCTACTTTTAACATGCGTATGTCAGGCAGACCTTTCTTCAGGCTGGGGAGGGCTCTCTTTCCGTGACGTTTAACGTGGAGCACAGCAAGAGCTCCAGGGGAAGAGTAATTTGAATTGCCTTATCGTTAAGCAGAACTCCTGCAGTACCAAAGGGGACCAGGCGTGTGCTTGTTTCTATACAGAAGTAGGCCTGTCTGTAGGAACTCCTCATTTAGGAACTAAACACTTTTAGTGTTTAAAACTATGATTTATACTTAGTACGTACACATAGGATGAAGCGAACCATCAAAATATGTGCTTCTGTGGCTGAGTGTAGCTCTGCAGGGCAGGGGCCGTGCCCTGCAGTACAAGCATCGATGTGCTGGAGCAGCAGTGCCTCTGAAGTGTATATTGAATAAAGAGCTGTGATTCCCAGGGCATGTGTAAATCATGTGAGCTGGAATAATGGTATCTTGACCTCTGTTCATAATTAGGTCTTCTGCTTTTCAGAACAGATGGATGAATAAGATGCTGTCTCAAAACACAAATCCTACAAGAAACTTGACTCTCCTGAAGTCAGGATGAGGTCAGTTATCTACGTTTTGCGGCTGGAGTATATTACGGTAATGGACATAGTAAACATACAAGCGCTTTTTTTGTCTTAGTTCTGGAATCAGATGCATGTAGAAAACGGGAAAACGATGGAACTGAGATTACCACCTTAAAGCCATGCACACTGTCGTGGTCAAAGTCACTGCTATTGTTTTATCCACCAGTGGCCTTGCTAATGTTATTTTTATACATTTAAAGCTCTAATTCAAATCTCACTATGACGAACTATTGCTAGACTGTACCCAAAGAGAATCCAGATCGATTGGATTAGCAGTTTATATGAAGTACTTGCACTGCTAGGCTCCCTTCCCGGTGGGCGGGTGAAGCAGCAGAGCTGGGATCGCCCGCGACAGCCCCCAGGAACCCCCCGAGGAACAGCCACCGTCCGCCCGCAAGAGCTGCAGGGCTTCCCCCCTTAACAAAAGTACTTGTCAGTTTGTTTGCGTGTCAGTATGACTCTGCATCTCAACAGCACTGACCTGGGAATTTTAAAACATTTCAGTAAAGTATATGCATTACTATATAGCATGCCTCAGTTTCCCCATTTGTAAGGGTGGCAATATTAAGGAGACCCCAGCAGTGGTCAGACCTAGTTAGGCTGATGTTGCCTGCTTCTGAAGATCCAGCCCTAAGCCATTTGCCTGGAATCGGGCATAAATTCTGTGCTTTAATAAAACCACGCTTTGTGTGAGCACCAAGAAGGCTCTGGTATGTGGTATAGCATGGTTTAAAGAGTGCTTTGGGGCCTCTTGAATGAGAGGCAATATGGACAGGTTTCTAATAAGGGGCTGAAGTTGTTAACAGTCAGCCTTAACTCCCGTATAGTCCCTTTTACTCTTGTTACGCTGTACAATGAAATCTGTGTTTTTACATTGCACATTTCACTTACTGTCAAAGGCCAGTAGAGTCCTTTAAACTTCTCGTTCAGTTTGGAGGCATAGGCAAAAAAAAGAAACAGTGCCAGCAGAAACTCTAGGAGCGGTGCCATCATGAAAGAGGCAGCTAGAGACGCAATATAGCAGATAAAGATGATAAATGACAGCACCTAGAGTAAAGGGAAAACACTAGTTATTCGCATGGAATAGCAGAGCCTCAGGCAGCTGAGCAGCTTTGAAGCGTTACTCT
Organism: Nyctibius grandis; assembly: GCF_013368605.1. Classification (NCBI taxonomy): domain Eukaryota; kingdom Metazoa; phylum Chordata; class Aves; order Nyctibiiformes; family Nyctibiidae; genus Nyctibius; species Nyctibius grandis. The sequence continues at coordinate 13,577,445 of NC_090669.1, forward strand.
CCCTCCATATTTCTGTCAGGGCTGCTGGTGATGGCACATCTTGCTTCTGACTTTTTTTCTTTCCTTGGGCCAAATGAATTTGCTTGTTTAGCATGGAATAAATCTAAAGTAATGGTGTTTATTTCAATGCCTGTGAAGTTGACTTTCCAGAGAGCTCGGTGGATTTGCACCTCTCTGAGTCAGTCATTTGCTCTGGATTGTAAAACAGTTCTGACAACATAATTCTGAAAATAGAGCGGGGCATTGCCAAGCCAACAGAGCTTTAAGCTTTCAACCTGACAGTTCTCATTCGAAATCCAAATCATTGCTCAGATAGCCCGAAGTACCTCAGCACTTATAATATTCTTAGCCTTGAAAGAAAAAAGTCTGCTGTTGATGAATAGAAAAGAGCTGAGAATTAATTATTCTGTGATTCTGGCAGGCTCTGGTTCTAGTTTTCCAGTGTAGACAGCTGGTTTAGCAATAGGACAGATAACTCCCATAGATCTGTTTTATCTCCACGCTGTTTCCTGACTCTACAAAATAATAAAAATGGCATTTGTTTTCAAATTCAATTAAAATACCTTTAGAATACAGTTTATGGCTCAAAATGGAAAGTTTCACAATGGGAAAATAGGTAAAGAAAATACATTTTCACCTAAACCAGACAGTACCAAAGTGCTGTGCTACACTTCTGGACTTTCAGCTACTGTATTTCTATGTGAAAGTGGGAAGGGAGGGAACCGTGGAGAAACTTAATAAAATTTTCAAATGATGTACTGGGAGTTGGTCACTTCCAAGAAGAGGCTCCAGCCCTAGGGCTCTACTGCCTCATGTGGTAGATGGTGGTTGTTTTCTTCAAATTAGCTAAAAAAAAAAGTAGCTAGCATACTGAATAAAACATTTTCTGCAAGTGTGAGTATTATGTGCTATTTCATGCCTGAGCTGCTCTATTCAGCCTTTCCTCTTGGAGACAAATCTCCGCCTTAGCAATGCTCAGAGATGCTTTTGGTTAACATAGCAGCAGGTACTGCTGGAGCATTAGATTACAAGGATTTTTTGAACTTCTAAATTGGGACACTGACTCTTGTTCACATAATACTGAAAATAGATGTATTATTTTCCCCGAGATGGCACATCTGAAGGCAGATGGGGCTTCTTGAAAAGCATAAATGTTTGGACTGGGACGATCAATGCATTTGCCTCAGTGAATTTCAGATCTATGGATTTCTTTGCTTCTCTGCTACCATGTGTTCCTGGGAACCACCTGTACCTCAAAACCAAATCATTATTATACTTGAAAGATAAGGCTCCTATAATTAATTATTAATTAATAATTGCTCCTATGAGAGGTCAGTCAACCCTCAAATACATGTATCAGAAGAGCCCATTTAGGTTTAGGGGGCAACTAAGCAGTTTAATTCTGTTGACATAATTTCTTAATTTAATTAATTAATAAGCCTTTATTCTAAGCCTGTTTTTTTTTTGTGGAAAGCAGTCAGTTCTTGACCAGGATGCTAATAACTGGAATATATTGTTTTGATCCATTAGGACTGGGTGGTGAAGTTTGAGAGGATGTGCCATTTTTAGTAAGATACTATATTTAACTTAAAATGCCTATGCATTGTTCTTGCTTTATTGGGTTGTTAGAAACTGATTTGGTATAATATAGAGAGTTCACTTCTGCATCGAGGCCTGTTACCTGTTAGTATTTACCCTGTTTGTTGTTACTTATCCTGTTATTAGTTGCTTATTGCTTACTTAGCCTCTTTGCAGGTTTTTCTAGAGTTTTCATATAGCTGAGGGAACTTATCTTTAATGTGGTATTTTATTTCTGTGAATGAAAAGTGATAGGTACTCTTTGATAGAAGTGAATATAACAGAACTTGAAAACTGCTAAGAGAGAGGACTTCTTTCTCCTTCCTATCACGCTGCCTATTCCCTTCCCACCCCCCCAAACTAAAACCAGAAAGGACTGGACTTTAGTTTTGTGAAACTGCTTCACTTGCATTTGTGGAACATGATTTAGACACTGTTTCACGTTTTCTTGGTTTGAAAAGAAATCACCATGTAGCTAGGACATTTTTCTTCTGGTGTTAAAAAAAAAAAACCTCTCTTCCTTTTTCTGGCTAAAGGAAAGTGTGTGATAGCTGAGACGTAGAGACAGAGAAGTATGTGGGGACGAGCAGCAGCAGGGAGGAGATGTGTTCAGGATACGTCCCACCAACCCGATCCCCTTTCAACAGCGGAACATTAGACCTGAACTAAACTGGGTAGATCTCTTCTGAAAGAATTAAATGCAGCATTAAATAATACATCATACTAGAGCAGCGAGGGGAGGTAGAGAGGCAAATTTCAGATAAGTTGATGATGCACAGCAGAGATCACTTTGATCTCGATTCTGTTTGATACAGTGACTCCTGTGTTCTGCCTGCCTTCATCCAGAGAGAAGGTTTTTCTGTCAGAAGCATTAACTGTTAGGTGAAAAGAAGAGCCTTTGCGTTCTCTTAAGATCAGCCTTATGGTAATTTGTGTAATTTAAGGTTCCTGCTGTCTTCCCCTCGCCCTGATGGCCCTGGGCAGGTCCGCGTGGTTTGAAATGCAGTGCAGTGCCCGAGACCCTGCTGTAACGTGGCTTGGGATGCAAACAGGAACTGCTTCTGTGGCAAGAGCACGCCAAGGGGCTCCTGCTCCACTGTGCTGGTGGGATTCCTGCTTGGGTGCAAGGTAAGTTGCTGAAGAGACAAAAGGATCAGTCTGAGCAATTCAGCTTTCTAACTCAGTCTGATCTGGAGAAGCTGGCATCTGGGGAAATACTAGTTGTCCATTTTAAAATCTAGTTAACAGGCCAGTTATGTGCTCAAACCAACCCCTCGGTTATCGGTAGGATCACAGCAGTCTGCTGCTGTCTGTTCCTCAGCCCTGATGACCAGTAATTGTACTCTCGCCATCAGGAAGGGGAGGCAGGCAGGCGTTAGCACAAGAGAAACAGAAGGAAGGAGGTGCCTGAAGGCTCTGTCAGGCGACAGCTACAGTGCTACAGCTTGTTCCTTGGTTTTCGTTTCTTGTCTGCCTAGTGGCTACATCACAACCCTGACGTGGATTTTAATGCCAGATCTACTCAGTAACTTGGGGACAGCCCTGTATAATGCAAGAGCCCACAAAGCTGTTGGCTTTTGACCATGCTTCTCATTTCGTTTAGAGCTCCTTTCTCCTTCTGACAGGTGCAGTGCACGGACTCCCTGAGCAGTACTGGATATTATCTATCTTTTCTGAATTACAAAAGCGAGTAGGTTTCTTGTTATCTTGTCTGACCATTTAATTGCAGTGCTACTAACTGAAGCATTTGATGTCATCTAAAAATTTGGTAATCGAAAAAATATGCCTCTCCTCCCACAATACACACATTGATGTGCCCGTCTGTACCCAGAAATAATGAACACCTACCTACTTACTTTTCCAGACTTCAAGTCTTTGAGACAAACCTCTGGCAAACTGAAAGTTGCTCTAAAACCGATGAACTCAAAAGCAACCCTCATAATACAGCCTGACCCCGCTAAACACCGTCAGACGATCCACTGCACATCACACTTGTTTCGCACCGTTTTTCCTGAAGCTGCGTGTTTAAAAGTGATTTCAGCGAAAGGTCAAGCAATGGGATCGTCATTCTTCTAACAGCTCTGTGTCTATGCTAAACCAAAACAAAAACCAGCAAGAGAGGAAGTTTGTGAGGCTCAGTGCAGTTGCAAGTTCATTTCTAGCACTTTCAGGCTCAGAAAGCACCGCTGCTTCTGGGAGGAAAAAACAAGTAGCGTTTTGTCAGTTTTGTCCATTTGTATTCATACAGGGGGCTTCTTTTTCCTTTGGGATTACATCCTCGGCATTGATAGCAGCTTGGAGTCCGAGTGGTTCCTGCGCTGCTGCTGAAAGGTTAGCGTGGGTGTCGCCAGCTTCACTGTGGAGGAATATTTGGATGCAGAAAGCTCTAGTGCAGCAAAGAACAGAGCCTGATCCTTTCATTGTCTGGCAGTGGTAAGACTATAAAAAATCCTGGCAAAAAAGAGGCCTGATTCTTCGTTCAGCACCTTTTTTGTGGGAATGGGAATGTACATAACAGAGGAAGAACTGTTACATGTTACTTTTTGTTTTTTAAAGGAACTTCTTTGGTATTGTATTTCAAAAAGTAATTTTCTCTCATGTAATTACTACTTAATATTGTGTTGCTGGGCTGCTTAAACTGGCCAGGCATTGTGAAGTTATACTGTATCATATAACCAGCTTGCAATCTAAGGTACAAAAAATAATTAGAATGGTTAGAAAGCACTGTGCTCCTTAAGGGTGGGAGGACTGCCGAAGTGCTGAGGTCATGGCAGAGTGTGAAGGCGTTTGTCCCGTCTGTGCAGGGAGAACAGACCCGCCGCAGCCCGTTGGGGACGATGCGGATGCCAGGAAGCAGCTGACATCATCCCATCCGTGCCCCGGTGCCCTCCACTCGCTGCTCTGTGGGGTCACATGCCTGCTGCTCGGTTCCCCTCCACAGAGAAGAACAGGTTCACTTAAACAGTTGTAAAAGTGGGTAGCGGTGATCTCTTTTGGACAAGAGTGTATTTTGTTATTGTTTATTGGCAGAGAGAGACAGTAGATCACTTCGTGGTCTCTGCTATTCAGTTACTTCTTCTCCATCGTTATTTGTCATGGAGGTGAAGTTCTTGATTCCCTCAGAAACAGCTCCAAGGGTCACCTTCTGGCTACAGACCCAGAGAAAGGCACAGGGGTTGTCTTCAAAGGAGGCTTTACACAGAGCAGCTGGAAGTTACAGTTATGAAGGTCAGTTCAGAGAAGACTGAACAGAGAGAAGAAGGACAGGAAAAGAGGAGAAAAATAGGCACAACCTTTGTGTCACCACAAAGGTGACATGACCTTACACAGGACCGCCTTACATATTCATATATATATTATTAAAAAAACACCTAGTGCCTCTGCATACTGACTTCAGGGGACTAAGGAGATGCCAATTAAAGTAGTCACTGGGAAAAACATAAAAGCTTGACTGAAATAGCTGGGGTGAGCAGCAGAATGTGTAAGTGTGGATCTTGCCTGGACAAGCTCTGGTGGCAGGTATGAGAGTGGCTGTTAAATGGTTCCAACACAGGACAGAGGGAACTGAAAAATGCATCTCTTGAGGGGGCAAAAGAGCATGGATGAGATGCTGACCTCCAAGATAGCAACTTGGTATTTAGGAAAAATGAGTAGCTTAAGAGAAGAGTGTTCAAATATATAGAAGAAATAAGAGTATGGGGAGAAAATAGAAAGAAAAAAAAAAGAGAAAAAAAATAACCTGGCAGATAAAGCATGGTGATTAGAAAGTGGAGGAGCGAGACAGTGAGAATAAATAGGATCAGGAGAGACAGCAAAGCTTATACACGTACTTGATGTTACTGCTTCTTTGTGGCTATGTAGCTATCCCGGGTGGAATAAAAAATTAATAAGGCAGGAAGATCAAAAGGAAAAGGAGTGTGTGTGTGTGTGTGTGTGTGTGTAACTTCCTTCTCTGAATAAAATTTGAGATTATAATTAAGCTTCTAGCAGTAATCAGCTTCATTGCCAGCCTAACTTGTTCTGGAGGAAGCACCAGAATGCCCAGACCCGACAGCCCACAGAGCAGGTTACATGCCGACATGAAAATCGCACCCGAACATTGTGAAGATCCATACTCACTTCATGTGAAAGTGTGTGTAAATGACATTTTTAAAAAGTGGCTACAGGAGTTTCCTTCCATGCATACAAAGCACTCCTCGGCGGCAGCGCGGAGCTCCCTGCTCCCGGGACAGCCGCCTGTGCCACCCTCTCTGGGACGCCCCAAACTGCACCGCGGGCGCCAGCGCTCCCAGCCACCTCCAGCAGCACCAGCGAAGGGAACAGCCTGGCGTGGATGTGGCAGTTGTGTTACTTTACAAAGTCTGAGTGGGTCCACTATAATTTGTGACAGCGGAACCGATCATTTGCCAGCCACTTCCACTGGGCAAGACGAGGCTTTTTAATGAGGTTACTTACACCAAGTACACAGCCAGCACGGTCACTGGGCTGAGGGAATTTGCTGAAGCCAACGCCTGTTCCCTTTCTGACACAGACCCAAAAAGAAGTATAACCATCTGCCCCAGTCAAGATAGACCTGTAAGTTGCTGCTTTGCTGTGGTGGTAGTATATTTTTCAGTATATGGTGGTTTGGGTTTTTGAATGTTGAAAAAAAGTGACTTGGCATTTCCTGCAGCTGAACAGAGACCCTCTGATCTACCTGCAGAGATGCCACTGTTTGCGTGACTTTAAAGGCGGAGAAATAAAGTGCATCTCTCATGACTTGCCGAATAATAATGTGACAGAGATATTCGGTAACAATAATGAGAACCCATTTTGTTTCTGAACAAAAGACACTATTCAAACTCTGTATCCCATGAATACTATTTACATACATTTAAGCAGAACCCAACCCCACCCCGTATTAGCACTATGTCAAAGAGGAAAAATCAAACATTCAAGACAAGAAATACAAAGCTAAAGATGAAACACAGATTTAAACTATGATAGATTTAACTTGGACTCATCTTCAATTATTTGGCACTGCATTTCTCTAATTGTATACAGGCTGGATTTATTCTCGGGCCTGTGTTGTCTTCAAGGGTTTCTTCTGGCAAAGCTGAGACAACTGGAGAGAAATTACTGCTGCTGCCTCCCCTCTGCCAGGAAACGACGTCCTAAGCACGTGGGCTGGCCTGCGAGGAGCACGCAGAAAGCTTCGCTGCAGCTTCAGCAGATGGGATTTTAGAGCTCCTTTCAGCCACCAAACCCTCAGGAAGCCCTGAGTGGCCTTACAAAGGATAAATCCCTGTTTTGTCAAGACAGAGCAGTTTTTATTACTCCAAGGAGGCATAATCAGTACTTCTCTATGACAACAAAAGGGTGAGTCTGGTCCCATGACCAAACCAGTATTCCTCAAATACGTCATCACTCAGAGATGTTAAAAAGCCAGGCTCTCTGAAAGTCCTAATTTACTGTCTGTGAGCTTGTATAGGAAATACAAGTATGTAACAAAAACATGTGCCAAAGGAGCAAAGTTAGTGGGGCTTTGGTATCTCCTAAATGTGTGGTTTTGTCAGTGACAGATGCTGTATGAGTGATGGGGGGTACCTGGAATTTTTAGGGCATTCTCAGTGGAGCTGATAAGACTGTGGCCTGCCTTTCCCCACCACAGAAGTCATCCTCATCTGAATGGGGGAGTTGTCCTCTCCAAGCCAGCCTTTCACCTGACTGTTCCCCTCGATGTCTGCTGTAGGGTTTGTGAGGCCCTCACAGGGCTGGTAGAGAAGGGCTGGTCAGGGAGCCTGGCGGCGCTGCCTCCTCCTGCCCGTCCCTTCCCTTTCTCTTGCTTGAATTTCCTTGTCTCCTTGTCTGAGCTAGCACTGGGGATAGCCAGCAACAACTTACACATCTAAACAGTGCCCTGCGTACTTGACTACTAGTTTGGGCTGTCCCAATATTTGATTACCTGCTGTCAAAACTCCAGCTAAAATTACAGAGAACTTAAGTGTTTAAATTTCTCATTATTTCTAGTATAAAATCATGTTGAAGATCTAATTTCAATCAACTTAACTTCCTCTTAAAATTTAACTTTGGATTGTCAAATACCCCCTACTCATGGGTTAAGTTTTCTCTTTCCCTACCACGTGGGTACTGTGCCATCTGTCAGGCTTTAAGCCTTTACAAGTAAAACACCAGAAAGTGTTACACCAAAAATCAAAGGCCCGTAATTGCCACCAGCCCCGATCTCAGAACTTGGACTTAAAGAAAAAACATCATAAATTAATGAGTTAGATCTTTCTTGACATACTCAGGAGAGGCTGTCTGGTAAACCATGCTTCCCCCCCGGCACTGGAGGTAACACAAATCTGGATTCACACTGCAAAGAGGTTAAAATGAAATCAAAGCTGTTTCTAACCGAAAAGGGGTTCCTGCTAAAGGGGAACACACTTAAGGCACTGGAAGCTTAACATGACAAGTATTTTGGTTTCCTAACGTGCTCTGCCTGAACACAATCAACTGAACCTTCAGCCCTGCAGTGTCCCCCATGTCAGTACGGTTGTTCCCCGTTTCCCCCCAGCTGTGCTCCCCCTCGGCCCGCACCGCGCTGTAGCCGGACAGACGAACAGCAGCGAGGAGGGTCTGTTCAGCTCAGCAAGGGGGTGAGCCCTTCCCTTCGCACCGCCCCTCTCCCTGCAGGTAACCGGCACGTTACGGGGGCACACGCCCGGAGCCCCCGGCCTCACCGGCAGCTCTGCCCCGGGGCGGGGGGCTGCGGGCCGGCCCCGGCAGTTCCCACCCCCCCAAATCCGTGCGCGCTCCCCCGCCCCGGGGCTGCCCCCGCCCTTACCGACTCCGCGAGCAGGAGCTGGCCCTTGCGGGAGCGGAGCAGCTCCCGGGGGGCCAGGAGCGAGCGCAGCCCGGGCGGCGGCGCGGCGGCCCCCGCGGCCTCGGGCTCCTCCATGGCTGCGAGCTGCTCCGGCGGCCGCGGGCTGGCGGTTGGGGCGGTGGTGGGGGTGGGTGGGTTTTTTTTCTTGAAGGAGGGAAGCGGAAATCGTGACACTGCGGAAACGCGAAAAAAAGTTTCAGCATCCCCAAATCTGGGGGGTGCGGCCGTGCGCTCGGGGCGGCGGGAGGGGGGTGGGTGTGTGTGTGCTCCGCCGGCTGCCCCGGGGCTGCCCGTCCCCAGCCCCCGGGCCCGGGGCTGCCGCCACAGAAGCTGCAGGGGGTTCCCGCAGGGGCAGTGCGGACCCGGGCCGCCGGCACCAGCCGGGTGCGCCGAGCCAGCTCCGGCCCCGCGCCGGGGCTCCGGGGCAGCGGAGCCGCAGCGCAGCCGGGGGCGGTGGCTCGGGCCGTGCCCCGCCGGTAGCCGTGTGCGCTGCCCGGCCGCCCGCCCCCGGCACGGCTCCCGGTGCTGCCCGGGAGGGCTGTCCCGGCTCTGAGCACACCTCAGCGTCTGAAAAAGCGTTTTGCCCCGCACCCCCTTTTCCCAACGCGTGCCCCGTGTTTGTTCGCTGGTGGCCGTTGCACGGTGTCAGCCTTGAGACTCTTCCCATCGGTTTGGACAATCAGACTCTCTCCCATGCGGGGCTTAACTTTACCGTTGGTTTTCAGTGTAGGAGCATCTGTAGGAGCAGTCCTCCCTAAGTATTTCATGTGGCTTATAACACGAACTTAATATTATCTTCTATCTATCTTCATTGCACTGCAATACAGTAGTGATTGTGTTGCACCAGGGAGACTGCGGTTGTTTTCAGCGCTATTCTGAACATAAGGAAAATTCGGGGATCAAAAGGTGTCACAGCAATAAAGCTCTCACGTAGCATGAGACAGTCGTCAGCCAAGAGGCTGATCTATGGAATGAGGAACACAAGGGTGAAAAAGAATCTGTTCCTAAAGATGTTTATTGGTACATGAAATCAAGTAATTTTTACTTAATAAATTAATAATGTTAAGTAATACACTTAGGCCTATTTGTATTGTCTTTTTATTACAGAAAGAAGACACTTACCAAATTAATTTTCATACAGGTGAAAATGTAATTAAGTTTAGAAAAACATGACCTATTTTTGTGAAGCTTTTACTGGTGAAATTGCAACGCTGAAACTAGATTTGTAAATGTAAGAAAACTTATGAACAATACTTGCAAAAATATACATAAATGAACACATGAAATTACAAATTCTTTAAAAAGAGATCAGCAAAACAGTCATAAATGGAGAAATCGTTCTTTTACTACAACAGTAATCTTATTTTGCAGGAGTATTCCTTCTTGGTCCATTAAAGCTAATCTTCTGGAAAACAAGGACCGCGTCGATAATAGAGAGAACAAACAATATAAGACCCAACACCTGTAAAAATAACGATCATGTTAGTTTCCCCATAGAATCTCTGTCTTTTACTGTAGTGACTCATCTACCATTCCTCCAAGAAGCAGTAAACACATCTTCCTAACTTGCTTCTGGCCTTCTAAATATATGCGTGATGTGAGACAGCTGATAAATTAAACATCCATATTTAAATCCCATCAGCCTTTCATACAGGAGTCTACACCCTGGCTTTGGTTTGATGTTTGTCTGAAGCCTTGGAGATGATGTGTTCCCCTTGAAAGCTAAGCTGATGCTGCATTATGCCAGACAATGCTTTTATCCTCAATGAAAACCCTTCCATCTCTTTAAGGACTGCCTAATTAATGGCATTGGCCCGGAGACAAGTCAACATTTGCAGAAACAAGCCTAGCAAAAAAAAATAGTGCTTCTCTCCTCTGAAGGTCTGAACGGGAAACATATTCCAAATTGAAGAAAATGTACACAAGTATGTAAAAAATATACAACTTCAAGCAGGCAACTGGAAAAATGTGTTTGCAAAACGGCCGCTGAGTTACGTGCTCAGCTCTTGCCCTTCAGCCCGATCCCACATGCATGCAATCTTTTGGATGCAAGCATGTTTTAAAATGGCATTATCTGATCAGTGGGAGGCAAGCTTTTCAGGAGAGCACAGTTCAGGGCAGTTTGTGCCCCAGGAGTTCAGGCCTGGGGGCAATTCTGTTCCTCCTAACATTGAAGATGTCAGCCATTCTACCCAAACTTGTTTTCCAAGCTACCTGCTTCGTCTCCTATTTCCAGTTTAGCTTTAATTTGTATTAACTTCACAACTGAGAATATAAATTATGTTCTAGCATAGCCGGTCACTTTACCAGAAGTCTCCTTTTTGCTTGGGTTGTCATTGCCAGCACCAGTGAAGGCAACAGCTTTGCACCTCCCATGCTCTAAAGCTGGTTTTGAAAAACTCCTGTGGCAAGTTCTGTGTTTCTTTTGGTTGCTTGCTGCGCTTTAGCTTATCTTGTATTTCAGCAGACTAAATACTTTCAAAATGGAGTTTGCCCCCTTATTGTTTATGAATTTTAGTTATATTAGTTTTAATTTGAATTAAAAGTAGCAGTTGCTTAAACTACTGAAGTGGTTTAATCTTAAGTACACAAAAATCTTTATATTCATAGTATGAAATAGTATTCCAACTGCCATAATTTCTCAGTTTGTATCAGAAAAAATAATATACATATGAGGAGGGAAGTACCAGCACGTCTGTTAAAAAATTTCATCTCCATTCAGCAGAATTGTAGGCATTTCTTCTTAAATAGTGTAACCAAACTGGAGAGTCCTAAAAGAGCTAGAGATTCTCCCACCTATGATTTCAAGCTATGGAAGCAAATGCAGGTTACTCAAATTAGTTAAACTCCACGAGTTTTCAGTGTTGGTACTTCTCTGTAGTAATATCTTTAAATTACTAATGATTTGAAGATTTTTTTTTTTTTTGTGATATACATTGAATGTGTATTCACTTTTGCTTGCGACTGCTGAGTACCTTCTTCCATGACAGTGTTATTTTCATGGTCTTACCACAACGTAAGTATGCCAAGAGGTTCAAATCTACTTTAAGAACTGAAATTCGTTAATAATGTTCCTACTTACTCCTCCAGCCACTGTCCCATTGTTGGTCTTGATTATTACTGCAAACAGGCACACAACGAGGAGGAACAACGCTGCAATCACCGAGTTGAAAAAATCCTGAAACAGCCAGTGGAAGCAAAATATTTATTCTGACAGACACGCCTGAAGGACGCGCAGAGCTCCGAGCGTGTCGGCATCACTAACAATCGCGGGTTTGCCACGCAAATGGCATTGCAGCGCGATCCACAGTGACCCCCGGTGGTGTGATGTTAAACAGAGCGTTTGTGATAGAACTTCCTCATTTTACCTTTTTTCTTTTCGCAGTCAAATTTATGCAACTTGGCTACGCTTGGTAGTCTAAAGCAGCAAACAAATTTTAAAAAGGACGGTAAGGAGAACTCATCAATATTTAAGTGAAAGTGTGTGTGTGATTTGTGCTGTGAAGGATGAAGTGCACAGTATGACGAAGTGAAGCAAATCGTGCTCGTTACAGGAGGGGCTGCTGCGGGGTGTGAGGCAGCTGTGCAGAAGAACAGTGTCATCTCTGTTAACAAAAATGAAACACTGATTTTTGCTTTAACTGTACAGAAACAGTAACTGAAGGGGTGGCCAACAGCCGCGCGAGCAGGCAGCCGCACGGCGGGTACAGCCCTCCCGGGGCCGCCGACACTCACCGCCAGCGGCCAGAACAGCCAGTGCATCTGCTTGTCCAGCCGGAGCAGGTATAGCAGGAAGAACAGCGCGCTGAAGGCCGCCTCCATGGCGACCAGCGTGGTGTACGCGCCGTCGGCGCGGGAGACCACGAAGCACAGGAACGCGATAAACGCCACCAGCTGAGGGGACACAACGGGTAACGGTGGGTCAGCGCCGCGCCCGCGCTCCCCCCCGGGACCCCGCCCCGCTCCCCTCAGGGCCTACCGCGCGGGTGAGCTTCACGATGCCCCGCGGGGAGAAGACGAAGCCGCTGTCCACCACCGCCATGGCTGCGGGACGGGACCGGCTGACTGCTCTCGGCTGGGACCGGCCCAGCCCCGCTGCGCCCCTGGGCCTCCCCGGCGGCGGAAGTGAGCGCACAGCGGCCGGAAGCGGGGTGGGGCCGCGGCGGTGGCGGCGGCGGGGATGGGCCATGTGGCGGCTGGGTGCGGCCTGGGCGCGGTCCGCGGCGCTGCGCGGGGCCCGGGGCCGGCGGGGCCCGGGGAGCGGCGCGCCGGGGGCCGCCTGTATGGGCGGAGCGGCCGCGGGGTCCTCGGCGGGCGGCCTGGCGCTGCGCTCCTGGCCCGGCCCGAGCGGCGCTGGCGGCTGTAAGTGCGCAGGCGCGGCGGTCCTGGCAGCGCCGGGCGCGGGTGCGCGGGCCTGGACGGCGGTGGCTCGGGCCCGGCGCAGCGGTGAGGAACCCGCTGGAAAGGGGGGTGCGAGCAGGGCGGCCCGGCGGTGACGGCCGTCCCCGCCCGAGCGGTGAACGGGAGGCGGCGGGGGCGGCTCTGGGGCAGGCAGGAGCTCCGCTCTCTGTTAAATTCTGCATCGGTGATTACAGTGGTGTGAGGAGCCAACGAGCCTCTGAACAGGCAGCAGCAGGGCTCCCCTCACCCTCTTTTCCTCCGACTGTGCAAACCAGCTTCTTCTGATTTCTTGTAGACATGATCCTGATAATCTTTGTGGTCCCTCGCTGGCCTTCACCGCGCACAGCAGGGTGTTCCTTCTGCTGGGGTGCTGAAATTGCTTGCGTTTTGTTTTGTTAAAGAGTGTCGTGATCCTACCATTGCTTGCATAAGTTTTATATATGCAGTTCTGAGATGTAAGACATCTAAATTGCTTGACTTGGAGGTGTTCTGAGATCTTCATCCTTACCTGGCTCTGTGGCTAGGCCTGCGAAGTCGGTGGGCATTGCACCCTGACGGGCCTTTCCACAATTCTTTCCCCCACAGTAATGGCAACTAACTGAGGAGCAGCAAGTATAACAGAAATCTGCTGAAGGAGCGTAGGCACTCGCTGTTCGACTCTTTGTAGTGTCAAGGACCACGGAGAACTTAAGCTAAAACTGTGTCAGTGTATGCCCCGACAGGTCTGTTCTGTGACCCAATGATTATTTAGAACCTTAAAGATTGGTAATTTAGCAAATGTTTGTATTAGCCAATAGAGAACCTAAAAACTTTGTGGAGGGGCTCACATTAAGAGGCTCAGTAAGTTCTTGGTTGTAACTCTTGTTTCTTTCCATTCTAGATAAACATCTGATGAAAGAAGATGACAGAAAGACAGTTGTAAGTATTTGCATTTTGTTCAGAAAACTATGTAAATCACACTAAATCACACTCTCATTTTGTTATGTACATTATTAACCATGGGACATGGCTGTTTTACTGGGTGGTGTACAGGTGGTGGGTCTGTTATGGGGTCTTAGTCAGTGCAAACCTACGCTTCTCTAGTTCTGTACATTGCAATAAAATCATGAGGGAGTTGTGCCGCCGCAGGGTATTGCTGCAGGGACAGGTGTCGCTGTGGGGTCAGCGTTGTGTGTGCAGCATTGCGGCTGCCCTGTACAACCCTGCCTGTGAGGTTTTGGGTTTTTTTCCTGTTGTAAATTCTAATGCTCACATTGCTGTTCTTAGAATCTCATTACTTTAAATTATTTTAAGACAGCTGAAACAAAATTCTCTTAGTTTATTTTAATTGTGCAGGTTTCTGAAAACAAAAATTTAATGCATCTTAAGGTTTAAGCTCTCTATTTAATGGATACTGAAGCTGTTACTTCAGTTGGCATTTATTTTAAGTTGAAAGTTAAGTTGAAGTCTCTCAGGTGAGCTGTGGCAGACAGTGTGAGGAGCAGCAGCCCTGCAGGTGACCCTCTGAAACTCTTGGGGACCATGGGAAGGGGATGGGAAGTTGGAAGCAGGGGCAGGCAGCTGAGTGCGGGGGTACCAGAAAGTAAGGCTGCCCCTTGCCTGGTGAAGAGACAGTTGGTATATGTATGTCAGGGAGAGACAAAGTGGTGGTCTGCAGGGAGTCACAAAATCCAAACTGATCCCAAATGTCTTCCTAAAAAATAATCTGTTTACGTTATAAGGAAATAGTATGCTTGATGTGGAAAGAGTGTATTTTTACATATGTTGTTTACTGCTATGTGGTAGGATGACTTTTAAAGATGATACTGTTTTTCATCAGGTATGTATCGAGGGGAACATTGCAAGTGGAAAAACAACATGCCTGGATTATTTTGCACAAACTACCAGCATTGAGGTACTGGGTGTCAATTTCTTTGTTTTTATTTACATCATTAAGCAGTTGCTCATCTTGACAAAGCTGACAGTTAACTTAGCAGTGCTGTCCTTAGGATAAGGAGAGAGGAGCAGCAGGTTGTCAGCCAGTGCACTTACCGGTGCACATATTTAGCCTCCCCTTCCCCAACTATTTATAGTCAAATTGTAGAAGAGAAATTTAGATCATATGTAATTAGCACAGGATGCCAGAATATCAGTAAACCCTGTGGATTAGAGTTTGTACTTCTGGAAAGTAACTGCAGCCCCCGTGGGCTGGGTATGTTTGGGCATGCTTGTTCACTCTTTCATGTCACTTAAATCTTAGATGTATTCAGGGTGGAAGCTTTTCTGATTAATTTTGAAAAAGTTTTGAATAAATTTTGTTTGTTAGATCACAAAAATAAAATGAAAAGTAATATGATAGCATTCTGATCCTCCCTTCCTTTGCTGGCAAGTGTTACTCTCTGAGAAATTAATTTCTGAGGGAACAAGCAGGTCATTGAAATGCAATCAGTACTCGGCTAAGCCATCTTCCCCTTACATTGTACTGATTTTGACTTAAAAAAGTTAAATTATACCCAGGCTCATAAGGTAATCGATCCAGTATTTTATTTTGGTGGTTTAAAAATGCTAAAAAGATGTTGTATAATGATACTTCTCTATTTTTTAATAGTGTTCATTATTACCTTTTGCATTAAAGGATTCAGTGCTGTTTTTTGAAGAGGGATGAGCTTTCCAATACGAGTCCTGAATACTCTGACTTACTGAATGAATATGCATTAAAAATAGTTGTAGACTTGTAGGGTCAAATTACATATTTCGAATCTAAACAATATTTAACGCGGAGTAATTCTTTTTAACAAGGTTTTGACGGAACCAGTGACTAAGTGGAGGAATGTTCATGGTCATAATATCCTGGTAAGTAGCAGGAATTAATTCTACAATTACAATTACTGTTCTAGAAAGACACGCACGAGGTCTCCTTACCAATCAGCAAAACTGTTATGAAAGGTGTGGTCATAATCTCACGCAGCAAAAAATAAAGGTCCGTGATGTAAAAGATTTTTACTGTGATTAAGACATGCATACAATAGAAACATTGCATATAAAATGTGGGTTTGGCAAGGACTGGGTCTTTTATTGGGTATGAGCTAAAGAAATTCACAGAAAGGTAAGCCCTGAGTGTGACAGTTGTTTCTAAATCTACTTATGCCTATTTCAAAGAAGGGAAGAATGTCTTTGCTATTAAATTACCTTAGAAAGTGAGAGGTGGATCTGATCAGTTAATACTGTTTGACTGCGGAAGATATGGAAAATTCAGTCCTGTGAGGTGTTGGGAGCTTCTGTTGTCTTTTGGGTAGTCGTCGCTTCTTGGAACCATTCCCCACAAGTATGTCCCTTTGCAACAGCTCTGCTCGGAGACAGCAGGCAGGGCTCTGACTACAGCTGCAGATGGGCTTTTGCTGGGATGGTTGAAGTGGTTTCTGATGTCAGTCTTGCCTGCTTGTATGATCACCTCCATTGCAAAAATCTCATTGCTGCCTGAGATGGGTATCTATGCTCAAGCTCACGTGGAATTTGCTGTCAGCACAGCGGTGTGGATACACCCCAAACCACACGTGCCCAAACATGTATTCGATGCAATTACTGCTAGCATAGGTCCTCTGGAAAAGTAATTTCTCCTTACTAGGAGTTGCTGATGCTTTACTTTCCTATTATTATTAGGATGGGGCATACTTGGCTGTGTCGCACGTAATCACAGCAATCTGCACTTCACAGTGCTTTCTCATTCTGATCTTGGACAAGGAGAAAAGAAAGAGGTCAGATCTGTGGACTGAAGCCATGCTGATGACTTAAAGCTTGTCACCTCAGCAAACAGACACTGAATGATGTCTTATTTTGAGTTGCATCTTTTCTCTGCTTTGCATGATAGACTGGTGCTTGTGTAAGTGTATGTGTGTGTGGAATTGCAGCAATCAGAAAGGGTGGAAGATCTGAGAACTGCTTTGAGGATCCTTTGGGAAGAACAGTTGTCTCTGTTAAAAGACATCTTTTCTGAGGCCCAGACCATACTTGCTGGAACCATGTATGCATTTCTGGATGGACTGGGTATAACTGAGAGTCTCTCAGTGCACAAAAATAGAGCAGCAGATATGTTTTTTTAATTTCTAAACATATTTGAACTGTCTCAAATGAGTTGTGCCTTGGTCTTGACTGTTCCAGGTGCAGAGTAACTAATTCCTCTGACTTCAGCAAGCGTTCCAAGTGCCTCACTTAGTGTCTGTAAGGACCAGGACTGTAATTCTTATATATGCATTGTGGAGAGCAAATGATCACTTAATTCGTGTCAAAGCTGGTGTCAGCTGGTTTAGTGCACTTCTTTTAGCAATTCTGTTGTGCAAAAGCTTACAAAATACCCAATTTCACTTTTTTTTTCTGCTTGACCTTACGAACATGTCTGTCTGTCTCGCTTCCATCTCTAACCCCAGGGCTTAATGTACCAAGATGCATCAAGATGGGGGATAACACTGCAGACTTATGTACAGCTTACCATGTTGGAGCAGCATACCAGACCAATGGTAAACAAACATATTTTTCTTTTAATTTAGAAAAGAATTAGATGTGGTTTTGAGTAATGAATATTTTTAACCTTGTATCCAAAAGTTAAGATGCTATTTGGGTTCTTTCTTTGGTCCTGCAGCGAGTATGAATTTTTATGGTGCAAAGACATTGTTGATACGCTTAACACGTGCTCCAGGGGTGAAACATCTGCCTCCTAACCTGTGTAGAACTTCTGCTTCCCCAAACTAATACTGCTTTTTTTTGCACCACCCTCATGAGCTAGACTTGCACAGATGTCTTCATCATCACACGTCAGTGACTTGTCTGTAATTGCTGTCTATGTAAATTTAGCTATTTCAAATCTTTGGCAAACATTAAGTAATCTTAAAGAGAGTGTTAGTATTCATTCTACTGCTCCATGCTGTCTAGCACAAATTTAGTCACTGCTTCTTGTGTTTATCCAAAATACTTCCACTAAAATTTTCTATTGCTTTTTTTCAGGTGGTTTGCATCCTTTTCTTCTTGTAATTTTTTCTTTTTCTGTATCGATTCACACACTCTACCTTTTTATCAAGATCTGTTCATTTCTCTTTCCTTCAAACGCCTTTTGTTACATTCTGTGCTGAATCTTCCATTCCCTGATTACAAGATCTGATCTTAGGTGGCACACTTACACCTTAATCATTGCTGTTGCATTATATTTTCTGAGTTTGTGTCAGGGCACACTTTCAGAAGTACCACATATGGTAGTGATACCACACATACAATCATTAGCTTTTTGGAAGAGGTGTTTTTCCAAGATGATAGAAATCTCCTTCTGTTGCAGAAAAAGTTCATTCAGAAATTCCTGTGGATCACCCTGCATTTTAATCTGTGCTTTGCTGTCATTTGCCATTTGAGCCTTGCTGGAGCAATTGTTGCTTCCGTGGTCATTAATGTGCAGAATACCTGGTTGGAAAGAGCTCTGCCAGAGTTGCCTGGCTCTGCAGGGGCCAGAGAGTATCTCTCTTCTCCAGAACGAAGCGCTGTTTGAGCAGGTGCAACACTGGCTAAGGCAGCAGTACTTTGTCAGTTGTAATTAGTGTCAGTTGTAATTATTTCTTTAAAAATTCTGTTTTCTTGTTATAGTTTTTCTGATGTTAGGCCTGTGCTGCTAACACAGTAACACACCTGAAGGTGGCAACAATTCAGGTAGCAATAGTTCCTGTTGCTCTGCAAATCCTAAGTGGATTGCTGCTTTTTTGTCCCCCTAGTTAACTTCCGTTGCTCAGGTGAATGCTTCTGCACTTACCTTTGAAACTTGCATGTGAACAACAAATTAGTTATGTAGGTGTTTAATAATGCAGTGACCATAAGTAATATTAAGAATACTTGTTTTTTGTGGTTCCCACCCTCCCAGTAAATTTATCACAAGATCTGGAAGAACTGAAAATGTTACGTATTTCTTAATGTAAAGGACATGATGTGCAATATGAGTTTGAAAAGAAACAAACATGCTGAAAAATGTAAACTAGTCAGTGACTGTCAAGTTTTGTTTTGCAGATTTCCCCAGTAAGAATGATGGAGCGATCAATTCACAGTGCAAAATACATTTTTGTAGAAAATTTGTATCGAAGGTATGGTATATGGTTTTCTACTTTACTTTCTTGGCTTAATTAGATTAAAAAAAATAATCGAGTGATGGTTTCTGTGGTAATTTGCATCTAAGTGGTCTGTGAAATCTGTCAGTTCTGTGTTGGAGTGGCAGTGTGTTTTGTACGGGATGTGGTGCCCACTGGTAGAATAAAAAAACCTGTAGGACGTGGACTAGATGAGAGCGTTTTTCTGGAGTGCTCTTGTATATTTACAATATCGTATTATTTAGAACACCATTTACTGAAGTTATCTGCTCTCCAGCTGAATACAAGAGTCTTGCTTAAATCAAAGCAAACACATACTGAACACATGAGGATATCAATAACACTGTAGGAGTAGAGAACTAAATAGTGTTATCCAACCTAGCATCCAGGACTGGCATTTCTTGCAAGCAGGAACTTGAGTGACAAGCGTTCAGCCCTCAAGTGCTATTGCTCAGAATCAGGATTCATAGGATCAAAACAGCCTGAAAACCTTGGTAGGGTAGTGAGTAAAGAAAGAGCAAGAGCTGTTTGTCTCTAAATGTCACTTCTGAATCAGGTCCCCACCCCCAGGTGTGCTTGGGCCAGAGGTAGAGCAATGGGGCCTAACCCGAGTTACTTTGTTCTGGGGGATAAGATTGTGGCCCGAGATAGAAAAAGCACTTATTACCTGGCCAATGTGTAACTCATCCATCCCATACTAACTAAAGTAGTGCAGTAATCAGCACTGATTTTGTTGTCGTTTTGTTTAGAACACTGACCTTACATTGAAAAGTGTATGTAACAGATCAGTTTTTAATGGATTTTTCAGTGGTCCTAAGGGACAAAACCAGTTTCTTGCCCCTGTCTGCATGGAGAATGGCTGCATGCCACAAGGTGGCATCCATGCTACGTAAGTTCCTAGCCTGTTACTGGAACTGCTTTGAAAGTTGAGAGACACAGTAAGATGCGAGGCAAACAGAAAGAGATGTTATTTATCCCAGTCTGTATGCGGTGGAAATGTACTGGAATGTTATTCTTGTTTTTAATTACTGACCTTTTGTTTTCACTGTCAACAAAGTGCTTTTGTCCCATAGACTGAGAACTTTGTTGCTATGAGGCTAAGTCTGCTTGTGTCAACTCTATGTATGAATTTTGTAATAACATTTTTAAGGGCATCTAAGATGTTTCGTAGCTTCAGCACTTTTTAATGTTGGAGAGAAGGCATTTGCTTTGTTTTGTTACAGCAAGCTAGAAGCCAGCTGATGCTACCAGCAGCAAATCAAAACATGATGTAAGGCTGTGTAAAAGGATTATAAATAAAACAAAGAAAAATTGGGGCTAGATGAAGATAGCCATTTTGAGTCGCATTAAAAAAATAAGTAAATTTGTCCTCCCTCATAGCCTGTCTCCAGTGGTGGCCAAAAGTATTTGAAAAGAGTGTACGAACAGGGTAAGCATTTATGATAATTTCTGAGTATATCCAGTAACTTACAGTTTAGGGACTTCCTCATTCAGCAGTGGTTTCTCTGTGTTAGTAACCCACTGGGAATTTCTTGTCCATGAACCTGTCCAGTTTCCCCCTAAGCTTGTGTAAACCTTTAGTTTCCAGGATGTCCTATGGCAAGCAGTTCTATAGCTTTACTCCATGTTGTTTGATCACTGCCCTAGCTCTGCGTGTTGTAGTTCTTTAAAAATAATCTAGACTTGTTTCAAAAACTAATGCTTACTTCTGTGTACGGGAAAGAAAACTGCATATAAGAAAAGACAGGATGATAATGGGAGTATGGAAATAGTAGTAACCACAACTCCAGTAGAAGTCCATTTCCAAGTTCTGAAAGCACGTGAAATCTCACACTAGGAGAAAGTATTGTACTGTAGAGGCAGTACCCCTGTGACGTAAATCAACTCCTGCAGAGCCCATGTTAGCGGGTAGGGAAAGTCACCTTTGTAACTGCAGGTTTGTTATCTCCCTCAGTATTTAGCACAACTTCAGACAAATGATGAAGGAGAAAATAATTAAAGCTTTGGACAAAAATGTAAAGTCAGTGACCAACAACACATCATGTTAGACTAATCTAGTAATTGTGTTTTGTAACATTTCCCCCCTTACCCCCAAAACCAAAAGCGTTCTCATCAGTCTGAAGTTACGTATTTACCAAGGAGGTTTGGGGAGACTTTCATGAGTTATTATTCATAAGTGCAGAAGCTGGCGTTGTAATGTGATAGGAAATCCCATTGAAGCGAGATTGTGAAAGGGCATGTATCAGGCTGGAAGGAGATTTCTCATGTTGGATCAGCCTTTGGATTGATGCTTTGGTACAAAGGGTGGGAGTATGCCAATAAATTCTGTCATTCAATTGAACTGACAACAGAAATTTCAACTATAAGATGAACGATTATACGTCGAAAAGCAGAAAAAAATACATCTTTTAATATATTCCTAGATAAATAAAAATTCATCACAAAATAACTCTAGTATTGTGTAGCCCAGAGAAGAGTAAATGTGACTCTTGGAAGTATCTGGCAAAGGGCTTCCAGGAGGGAAATGGAAATATTGGTCCTTTTGTACACAGCTTTCGTGAGAGCTTTTCAGCATTATTTTTTACACTCCTAACTGCTTAAGCTGCAACAGGTGTGAAGGTGAGATACTGGCATGATCAAAAGAATGGAAGGCCTGTTTAAAGAGACATAACCAGCTTGACATATTTGTATAGAAAAGTTGGGAGGAAACACTTGTCACCTATGGGCACACTGTGTGCAAACACAAAAAATGGGAGTTCTTGAAATTGGAAGACTACTACAACAAAAGAATACTTAGATACAAAAAGGCTGTGGATACAATAAGGGCTAAAAATTAGAAGATGGTGTCTTAGCCATCAGGGGAACAAAGAGAAAATACGAACTTTACACTTGATGCTTTTATGTAGAAAGATGAGTGCTCAGTGGCAGGGGAAAGGCCTTATAGTTTAAAATGATTGCTTCCCATGCTGTGGTTTTTTTGTTCAACTGCTGCATGACAATTTTAAAAATCATGCTGCAACCAAATTGACTTTGCAAAGGAAAATGCCTTTGTATCCTTCCAGGGCTTTTTCCTTCCTTGTTACTATTTCCTAGAAGGAATCTCCTGTCTCCGTAGGGGATGATCCTACTACTTGTGTAGGTTAGTCAACATGCAAAAATCATGCAGAGAACACGGGAGAGGTTGTCCATTGTAGAAATTGAATTACGCCTGTCTGATGAAAGGTCTGGAAAACAAAACTGACCTAATGTATCTTTAAATTTTGCTGAAAATGTTATCAAAAAACCCCTCAGGCTCAAGCTATTCAACAGGTATCTTCAGCAAAGGGACTGTTAAATAGCTGTATGGAAGGCATTTTCCCATTAAAAGTATGTAAAAATGAAACATAAAATTTTTTATTCAAAACAACACTTGGACTGAATGGGGTAAGCATGCTGCAAAAGGCAGAGGTTATTTTCTGCTTTCTTTTCTGTAAGAGAAGGTCTTGCTTATGGTCTCAGTCTTAAAGATGGTGAAGAATCCCTTGTTATCTTTAGTCTACACAAGCTCTTCTCGTTTAGGAGAATGATTAGTCTAAGCGAGGGATGAAGAGCTGTGGGAATATCAGGAATACCAGCTCTTCTTTGATCTAGTGTCACTCAGTATTTGTGTTTTGGCTTTGCAGGCTTTTTCCCAGAGAGAGAAATAGAGTAAGATTTACGACGATGATGGAAGGCTTAAATTGTGAGCAATTGCTGAGAGCTTCTCCGGCATGCACAGATATGCATGAGTGTCCAAGTTCTTACTGCGATTGCACCTCTGAGTTTAGCGCTGAAAGACACGCTCATGTTAGGTGTAAAATCGTAGAAGAATTTTAAATGTGTGCACGTGAGTATGCATGATATGTTACAGGGTTAAGCACTGCCAATTCCCATTTGAATTTATAGTTATTTATGATATAAAGCTTGTTCTATTCGTGTTTAACTTTTCTTGGTAGGAGTCAAATGTCAGCAAACCTTGGAGATGAAAACACCCTTCAGTGCCTTTCACAACTACTGATAGATACATTAGAAGAATAGTGAATTGTGTTATCCCATTTCTTGGGTGCTTTGGGAGGCAAGATATTCAGCTGGATGGCAGATAAAGAAGGGAGGTGGTACGAATACTGGTTTTGCTGTCTTGCATACTTAAGTGGAAATAGCTTTCTGGATTATCTTTATTTAGTTTTGCCAGTGATCAAAGAATGTTGCCAGCAGAATGGTTGAGAAATCTATGGAATCTTTTTCTTCAGTACTATTTAAAATGTTGCAACTGGTCTTAATCATTCAGCTGGAGAGGACAGGAGCCTCTCAGCCCTGTCTCTTTTTATATTTCTGTTGCAGAGGCATTTAGGAAAGAGCGTGGAGTATGTATTACTATCACCAGTTTTGAAGACAGAATAATGTAAAACTAGTAATATTTGACTGTTTAGGAACATGGTAATAAGTGAAAATTCTAATAGTAGTAAAAACATAGTATGTGATTCTTAATATGTCATCTGTAGACTCCCTTTTACATGAGTTTTTTGATATTTTATTATTCTTACTGAGAGAACTTTGGGACAGTTGTCTCCAATATTGTCTGTGCTCTCTGAATACAGAGTTCAAATTAAGCATGTTGAATATTTCAGTACTCTTTCCACAAATATTTCTTATAGTGGGAGGAAATCTTATTTACACAGTATCATTAGTTTTTCACTGCTCCTTACTATGGCTTCTGTAATGAATTGTCAGTGCTGTTTAGTAAATCAGCTTTCTGGTGACATGCACTGCAGTAGTTCAGATATATTTGAAATGATCCTGATATCAAGAACTTGAGCAATAAATACCATTGACACTAATTTGTTATTGTATAAATGTCAACGTAGTAATGTTTTTCTTCTTAGTAACCAAGTCATTGTTTCTTAACTGTAGTGGGAAAAACAATTAATATTTGTAACTGTTAATAATATAAACTTTGTGTTTTAAAAAGAGAAAGAGATTCGGTCTTTCTGTTGTATAAACAATGCTTTATGAGGCTTTGAATTTGGGTGGACATATAATCGGTCTTGTTTTCATTTCACATATGCTGGAGTAAATTGGGAGTAATTCTATTCAGGTGAAAAAAATACAAGTTTAGAATTGATCTGTGTGTGCTGTTCAGTGAGTGATGACTCTTATGTTTATTCAGTGGGAAAATGCCAGAGGTGGATTATGTTGTCCTAACGGAATGGTTTGACTGGATCCAGAACAACACTGATGTTTCGGTTGATTTGATAGGTAAAATTTTGATGGGATCTGAAGGGGCATGCTTGTGGGTGGGTTTCCTTAGTGGGAGGAAAAATAATTATTGTTTCTTGGGTCATAAATAATCACATTATTCAATATGATAGTGGTTGCAATGTGTAGCATCTGACAGCATGAAGTAGTGGATGGTGCATGGATTGATTAACAGTAATGCCAAAGGGGAGGTTCAGTGGTGGTACCCAAGTCAGGGTTCCTTCCTTCTACAGTTTGTGAAGTAAGTTTCTGTGCTTTTACAGCTGATCCTTGAACATAACTATTATAATCTTTGTTATGGCAGTTTATCTGCAGACTTCTCCTGAAGTCTGTTATGAGAGGTTAAAGAGAAGATGCAGAGAAGAGGAGAAGATCATTCCTCTGGTAAGGAGTTCCTTCAATATGTGTGGTTACAATGAGCTTTAAAAACATAATGATTCTAATCTACACACTAAAATTATATCCTGAGTGTATTGCCAAAATGTGGTGCAGCTGTTTCCACAGCAAACTAAAACTTCAGTATTTAATTTTGATTTATTTTATAAAAATGATCTGTCATGCGCACTGACTTTCCCAAGTGTTATGTTTTAGTAATCAGTGTACTATAGCTGACTGTTTAGGTGGAGTGTTAATCAACCGTTAATCTTCCCTAAGATGTAAAAAGGCAATTGCTTTTGTATCATTAAATGGCATAAAAGCACCCAGTTGAAGCACACATACCTGTGCATGAAGGTGCTGAAGATTTATGTGGGCACCTTCTGTTGTCTGCTATTACCAGGATTTTTATGCATGAAAAGTGTCTCTGCTTGTGTCTGAAAACAAGCAACTTCTTGAAAATTGTTAGTGTGGGAATCTGTTTAAAAATAAACTGGAGTAATTGAATGATCACTTTCTGTGTCACGGTTTACAGAATGCCCCTTCATTAAACAAGTTTTCTCCTAAAGAAAGCCTAACCAAAGTAAATGTAGTTACAGAAGGCATACTGTGTACTGCAAAGGTCTCTCAAGTGTTGAGGAGTTCAGTAGAAGCAATTGTCAATTGAAGATACATGCAAAGAGCTAAATTTTGGGCCATGTGAAATTTTGCCTTGGAGAATAAATCTTCACTATAATGGATTTGAAGAGACATTGTGTTACTTTGCAGCTCTGCTGAGGGATGGGGGGGAGCAATTATGAATGAAAAATGTTAAGTGGTCTCCATGAAAAAAACCAATAGTTGATGACAGGCAGAAATGCTTTTAGAGGAAATTGAGCTGGAGTTAGGAGAAAGTGAACTGGGAATTTTAGGAAAATGTATTGACACAGAAAGTGCCTTCAATACATATTCTTTGCAGTCTTGCCCTTTTTGTCCTTACTTCTCTTTGTTGTATTTTTCTCTGTAAAACCTTGAGCCGGATTATACCTATAGGAGGGAAACGTGGTTCTTGATCGTAAAAGGAGCTGAGAGCCCTGTGCTCCTGTAAGCTCTGTGTCTTTGAGGTTCTTCATGGTGTAAAACCTTACACTGGGAATTAATTTTTCTCAGAAATGTTATGATGCTTTTTATTTTTGTTAGTGGAAATATCTGATGCTGGCTTTTATATGTGGTTCTTAACTACTTACCAAATATATAAAAATTGCAATGTGTGTTTCATCCCTGGGTGTATGTGTTATTTGAATGCCTCTTCTCTAGGAATATTTAGAAGCTATTCACCAGCTCTATGAAGAGTGGCTCATTAAACATACTCTGTTTCAAGTTTCCTGCCCAGTGCTTGTGAGTATTATATTTTACTTAGAACCAATTTAGCATATGGAGGATTGTAGTCTTCAAATATTGAGTGTTATTTAGTGGTAAAAGTAAATAAATCTGCTTTTCTAATAACCTTTGGAGAAGGAAAACCTCAGAAGACTGTTTACAGCTATCCATAGTGTATAGCATAAAAGTCTGGTCTTCCATCTCTTTGGTGGAATTTGAGGGTCTGTTCACTGTGATTGTTTGCAGGATCAGACATGTAGCTTTTCAGTGAATGCCAAATTCAGGACAGAAGGCTAATTGGACAGATCTCTAGGAGTATAGCGGTTTGGCTTCAGTGGTAATCCTGTTCTATTTTGCTCAAAAGCAACCATGTTTTATGGTGTCAGTTATTTCTAATGTTCATATTCTTCTTTTCAAGGTTATTGGAGCTGACCATGACTTGCAGAAAATGATAGAAAAGTATGAAGAAAACCGGGACCAAATACTAAACCCATATAATATGCAACACCATTTTTAGAAGTCTGCAGTTGTATTTTAAAAAAAACATGTTTCTGAAGTCTGATTTGAGGGCAATTTTGAGTATTTTTAATATTTCTATTTTGAATTGTGCTTTGTAGAATGTTGTGGACTTACTATGGTGAAATGTTCAGCTACAAGTCATAAACAGAATATAAGCCAGTTCCTTTTCATATTTTTAGGTTCTTCATCAGCTTTACTGTGTCAGTTCTATTCGGCTAAAATATGGCTATTTCTCCCATTTCCCACTTCACTGCTGCTTCCTATAAGTAACCTAAGTTTCCTCCCCGCCCACCCCCCTCGCACCCCTCAGATAAGCCTGTTTTTGTAATTCCAAAGAAATAGTTCCATACAAGAGGTGGGATGTCCTTTTTTATTATTAGAGGAAGCAAAGTGAAGTGCATCAAGTTAAAGTAGCTTTGCTGAATAGGTCTTGTCAGGTCAAAACAGGCGGTCTTACTCTAATCCTACCTACACTAGTGCAGTTTCATTGAATTCAGAAAAGTTTCTTCTGCTTTACATGAAATCACAATATAGCTGTAGTTCTGAAGATAACTATGCACTAGTACAGTCCCACTGAATTCAGTGGCAAAAAAAAAACCCAACAATATTTGTAAGTGATTGCAGAATGGCTCTTAGGCTTTTTTTTTTTTAAGCTAGGTTTTTAAAAGGGCTTATTTCTCGCTAGTGTTCATGAAATCACCAGCCCTGCTATGGCTGAGTTGAGGACTAGTGAAAATGCAGGCTGCACAGAACTGAATTTGTTGTTCCTTTCAAATGGTTATAAAAACCCTAGAATTAATTGATTTGTTAACGATTTTGGATTATTCAATTGTACTTTTTTTTTAGAAAGAAAAATACAGATGGGTTATTTGGGTTTATATCTTGATCAGTTTATTGTGACTTACAGGTACTTTGAGAGCAGAGAAACATAGTGGAGGTTTCATTCTTGCACTTATTTATGCTGAAGTGTTGAGTTGCTCTTAATTTCTGCTTTACCCTCTGAGTGTTGTCTTCAAGATAATCCTTTTAATGCGGCATTTCTGACTGTTTTCACATTACTTTTTCTGCTTAATTAGAGGGGAATGATTCCTGAAGTACAGTATGTAATTTTTTTTCCTTAATAGTTTTGGTTGGTTTAATTGGAGCAAGGTTAGCAGTGCTTTAAAACACACTTAGATTAATGTAGTAGAGCATCTGTCATAGCTTTGTAGTCAGTACTCCTACAAACGGCTAATGTCCAAGACTTCAGTTAGTACTTTGATCACTTATTACAGACATTTGTCTGTAACTTGTTGGAGGATATAAATTTTCAGTTACTTGGCTTTTCCATGTGCCACCTGATTTTGAAGAATAACTGACGGTATTGCTTTTGGAGATCGCTTCACTACTTTTATTTTGTAGTTTTGTGGTAGCTGGTTTTGTGATATGCCTAAAATTCATTTAGTTGAAATGACTGCACCATTTTCCAAGGCAGGAAATACAGTTCATTTCTTGTTCCTTCCATCTGGTGGGATACTTCTTTTTTTCCAAATTAGTACAACTTAATAATGATCAGTGCACTGAAAGAGCATTTCCTAGTGAAGTACTATATTAGTATACTAAAGCTTGTGAACTCAGTATTGCCATTCTATTGTTCTGTTGTAAAGCTTTAGGATTCTAACTTAAAAATAACATTTTGTGTGTTAAGTAATCGTCTTACGTACTGAAGCTTATTTGTAGGGGGATAGTAGTCATTCTTAAACCTGCTGTTAAACTGTCAAGAGTTTTTTCTTCTGTAAGAGACCAAAAGAACTATTTATTTGGAAGTAGTTCTATGAACTTGAAGTTCAGTCATCTTCAGTTTGTTCTTAATTCTTATTTCATTATGGGTTGTAGAAACCAAGGTTGTATATTTTGCACGTAGTCCAGAAAATAGCACGTAATCATTTTGTACAGAGAATCTTACAGTACAAAGAATCTCACTGTTCTCTTTCAGCTTTTGAAAGCAATTTATGCTTTTTGGTCAGATTTTTTCCCCCCTTCATTATATCAAAACAGTAGTTTGGATGGAGGTTATTGGTATTCATAATTATAATGGAATATAAAGGAATAATTTCTATAACTTATTTATTAATTACAGATGCAATGGCTACAGAGAACATGTTTATTTTATGTTTTGCTATCTATTAATTTTCATGTATAGATTTTCATATACAGGAAGGTTGGGGTATTTAATGAAAACTGGGAATAAAACCAAACAGGTTGCTTGTTATGTGTCATAAATGTAAAATGTTTGCAGTCTGCTACAGATGTGTAGATAAAAATACTGTAGTAATCATAAATAGCTGTTTGTAAGCCTGGAATTTACTTGCTTTTGTTTCCTGAAATCTCTCAGTTGATGAGGGGATGGAAAAAAGGGCAATCAGCATTAGTCTGATACATATTTTATTCCTTTATGACTGTCTTAAGCAGTGATTGGGTAGCAAGTCGCAGAATACCAAGAAGGTACTCTGTTTCCGTAGGGAGACCGAACTTCAGTACCACTGGAATGGATCATATAAACAAGCTGCCACTTCTGTTGGCTTTTAAAATTTAGTCCATAAGTTGGATGTAGCCTATACTTGTAGACTGAACCATACATAACTGTTTTTGCATATATTTTGGCTATTCTGGATTTAATGACTTCTGTCACAATGAGTTCCACATCTAAACTCCAAAATGTGTGAAAGTGATTATCTCCTCCTGTATTGCCTTTTCTTTATTACATACTAGTCTGGATAGAGGGATGTCTTCCTCAGACTTTGGTATGTACTTTGTCCTGGTCAAGGTATCTTAGCAAATCAATAGTATCTGGGAGCAGCATATAAATTGATTTGAAGTAAGTTAGAGAGACTGGCAAAATTAAAACATTTAACAGTTGCATTCTCTTAGCCTGGCCTTTTGTATAGTTCTTCTAGCATGGGAAGCATGTTTAGGAAGTCTTTGTTGTTTGATTAAACATTACAGAGGTGACTGTCCAAAACTGTAGGTCTTAAGAAACCTTGAAAATTGCTTTCACCAGTGTAATTAGCACACAAAACGACTGCCTACACCAGGAAATAATCCAGCATCTCTCTTCAGTGCACTTCCTCCTGCAGAGACTGTAGAAGTGCTGGGTATTCTGTCATCAGTTGCTATTAAAAGATTCAGACCTCAAGGTCTGTCCCTCTTCTGAATAATGGCTCTCCTAGCAAGTTACTGTCTTGTTCCTGGACTTGGAGAAGCCAGTCCTTCCTGTAGCATATGGAGGTTTAAGTAAACATTGTGCATTTCTAAAGCAGGATAAGTCAGGTGAGAATTATGGTGGTGGTCCCCTCCTGCCCCAGCATTTGAGGGGGCTGGCAGAAAGTTGCAAGCTTTTTTTCTTGAAGAAGTTTAGTTTCAGAACAAAAACTAGCAGTTGGTAGATTAATTCCTACATAAGAGAAATGTAGTCTTCTGTCTAGTCCAGATCAATTGTTTAATTGTTCATTTAACATTTTTTTTAAGCGGCTGGCATGTGATAATTATTTGTGCTGTATCAGGATCAGGGCACCATTTTGCCGAGTGTTGTGTAAACATACACCTGCAAGAGAGATCTCTGTCTGAACACATACAGAGGTTCAATAAGGAGAGTGACAGAATAGAGGAGCTCTGTTTGTTACCTATGTATTGCATACATACTACTTGATTTTCCTTATTTTTATGCCAGAAGGCTTTGAGTTGAATCCTCTGCTCCACCCTAGAGCCCTCTGCCTGGTAACAGTGACACATTCCTCCCTTGCATCCCCAGAAAAATTCTTGAGCTGTTAGAACTGTCACTGTGAGTATCTTGCTCTGCAGATGTCACCTTATTCCATCCCAGTCCTAATTTCAGTTTTTTTACTATTCAATGCTGTGAAAATAAGCCTTGTGGGATTTAATCGGCTATCTCACTTAGAGAGCTGTGCCAGTGAATTTCCAATGGGTGGGACCTTTAGCTGTGGTGGTGGGTTACTGGTGGTTATTCTCACAGTGTTTAGGTACAAGCAAGGTAAAAAATGATAAATAAATGATAGATCAAGTGTTTCAGAAATTGTCTTTTTGTGATGAGATGGCTCTGAACAGTAGAGACGTGTATCTTCAGTGCTTTGCAGGCCTTTGCCAGTCCCTCTCAGGTGCTCTTTGTTTGTCTCGGGATTGGTTTTTAAGATCGTCATTTCCAATTCTGAAGCAAATTGTAATTTTTTTTTTCCATTTAGTGTCTGCACGCTTTCCAGTTGTGTGGTTTTTGTTTCTTTGGGGGTTTGTTTTTCTTTTTTTTTGTTGTAACAGTGAAATTTCATTCTTGGCTTTAAAAACAACATTTGTTCTAAAACCAAGCTATGCTTCTTGAGCACCTTAACTCCAGACAGGGCAAGGGTGTATGTGTGATATGAATGTTAAGGGGGGAGGAGAATAACTATTGTAAGAGACCCAGTGGGGAGAGGTTGTGTGAGTGAGTATCACCCAGCTACCAGGTCTGCTGCCAGAGCTCTGAGTCTGCACTGATCAAAAGAGAATTTCTGTAATCCAAGGCTTGGGAGAGCTGAGCCATTCAAAGTGGTTGTGTGTAGCATATAAATTTGGGAACAGAATTGGCTGTGTGTCTCTATGATGGAAAGACATCCAATCAGTCAGTAAATCCCCATTCAATTCACAGACAATCAGGACCAGCTGTAGCACAATTGAAGTTGACAGCTCACCAGAGGATAGGCACACATTTTACAAACACAAACCACCTTCCTTTAGAAAGGGGCAGGCAGCCCTCTTGCTCGCTAGCAGTGCAGCTTGAGTGGTTGCCCTTATTTAAGGTAATTAGCCAAGGAGAGGTGCAGTGGTTGCTACCAATAGTGACAGGAGGGCACTGGCAGATGGAGGTCAGAAATCTTATGGTCCCTTTTGTCTGTCCCTCTTCTCAGGTCTGTCTGTATTTACAGCTAGGATTTTAAACCCAGTTCTGCCTCACTCATGTGGAAGCAGCTGCATGAAGGACTGCTGCCTAAGGCCTATTAAATATGACTTTCAGCTGGTTTTCAAATTCCTGTACAGGAAGAGAAGTTAAAGGTGTTCTTGCAGCAATAACAAACTCAGATGAAAACATCCAGAAGACTTAAAGTGCATAGTAGCTCTCCCTACAAAGGCAGACAGAACACTTACCAGTCCTGGCCAATCTGCCATAAAGAGGAGATTCTTCCTCAATCCAGGTACTCAGACATTAACAAAAAGTAGATTCTCAGAACATGGCCATTTTATATTTAATATTTTTTGTGCAGTTTAACTGTTTGGTGGGCATTGTTCCTCATTACTATCTCCACCAGTGTTCCTCTGACTTGGTGGAGCTGTGGACCACTGTTAGCGAGTTAGGGCTATGTTTCCTCTCTTCTGAAAGACCCTCTGTGTATTTTTTTTCCCCATGTGAGGTTGTTCATAAGCTCCTGGACATGGAAGATGCTGGTCCAAAACTCTGCTCACAATGGGGCAAAGTGAAGATCTATGTCTCCTGTATGCCAGGCACCATGAAGATGGAAGCAACTGTGCACAGGCTCATCAGGGGAAGTTTAGTAAAGACGTACCTGTTTCTCACAGTAGATGTTAACAAGTTTAGTGAAGGCCAGCAGTGTGGCATTAATGGAGTTAGATGCTCAAGATGGTATCTTTACGAGTGGTAGTCTTTAGTTCCTTTTGTACTGTTTTTTCATGTGTAAGTTGC
Source organism: Nyctibius grandis (assembly GCF_013368605.1). Taxonomy (NCBI): domain Eukaryota; kingdom Metazoa; phylum Chordata; class Aves; order Nyctibiiformes; family Nyctibiidae; genus Nyctibius; species Nyctibius grandis. The sequence goes on from NC_090669.1 coordinate 13,609,639, forward strand.
TGTTAAATACTCTTCCTTGTATGGCTACAGTAAAGATAAAAATGGGATGTTAGGTATATGAATTTTTTAGTACTGGTGGTCATTAAATATTTAGGAGACATCTTCCTTTGTGATGAGGTTTTTGCAGTTTTAAATCAGAGTTCCTGAATAATTGACAAAATATGAGATTTAAAACACATAATTTTAATAACCCCCACAGGGGGAAAATATAGCTTATAAAAACCAAAATGGATAGGAAGAACAGATACTTGAAAGAAGAGCAAGGAGGTTGTGGTGGGTTGACCCAAGCAGCAGCTAAGCACCTACACAACTGCTTGCTCCCCGCTTCCCCAGCAGGATGGGACAACAGGAAGAGCAAAATTAAGGGAGCTTTTGGGTTGAGATAGAGGTTTAATAAGTGAAGGAAAGAAGGGGAAAAAACAAGTGATGCAATGGCAGTACCTCACCACCTCCCACAAGCAGATCGATGCCCAGCCAGTCTCTGGGCAACAGCCACCTTGGTAGACAAAAAACTCCACCTTCTGCTACCCCAGTTTTATTGCTGTGTGATGTCAGATGGTATGGTATATCCCTTTGGCCAGTTCAGCTCAGCTGTCCCAGCTGTGTCCTTTCCCAGTTACTCATTGAGGGGTGGGGAAAAAGAGAAAGCTGTGACACTGCAAGCACGGCTCAGCAATAGCCAGAACACTGGTGTATTATCAACAATTTTAGCCACAAATCCTGACCACACCACCCCAGGGGCTGCTATTAAGAAAGTTAGCTCAATCCTAGCCAGACCTAGTACAGACGTATTAATCTGTGTGTGCATGTTCATAATACCTGTTTCTCCCAACCCCACCCAAAGCTGAAGGCAGTCCTCTGTCACTTGATGTTAGCTTGGTCAAAGTTTTACTCCTCCTACACTGCTGGAATCAGGTGATGACAGGACAACAACATTTAGTTGTTCAAAAAGCAGCTCTTTACATTTTAGCTCCTGAGGTTTTTCTAGGGTAATCCATGTGTTCCTCTTTGATTTTTTGGGGGGGGATGAAAGTCAATTATAAACAATTTATATTAAATGAATTTCAGCTAATATTTTAACTATACATGAAACAACATAACATTCTTAGCATTGAAGTGCTACTGGAAAAGTTGCTTGAAGCAGTATTAAACTGTCTTTCTAGGTAACAAGTGTATATAAAGAAGCACTGAAGATGGTACTGAAATACAGTACCAGTGACTGTGTGCTTTTCTAAATTTAATTAAATGTTGTGTATGATGTAGGTTCTCAATGCTGGGACTCCAGCTTACAGCTGATCTAACAGTACTGCTCCCTTTCCTTCTCAGCACAATGCTTTTTTTCACACAGCACTCCCATCGACAGGATAGCCCTTATCCTGGCTCCAGTGCTGACTGGGACCCTTCTCTGATTTTTTTCCTGCCGCTAAAATGGCAGAGAATAGCAGTTTTTTCCCCTTCATTTTAGTGAGATGAACTGGCTCACAGAAAAGTCCTATGAACTTCAGAGCTAGTGCAGACTTAAGTGGCAGGAACACAGGCAAGGGAAACAGCAGCAGTAGCTCGATCTCCCTCTTCTGGTAGCAGTGAACAATGACAATGCTCAGTGATGCTCTTGAAATTTGTGGTGGTAGCCACAAAAAAATTTTGGTAACAAATGGAGACAGGTATAAAACCTGTAATACAGGTTATTGCTTCTATAAGATCTAAACTATTACTCCTAATGCAAAAATAAAATCAGAAGTGTTCAGAGGGCTGTTTCCTTCTTTAAACCTAAAGGAATGTTACCAAACTTTCTAACCTTATTTTCAACTGAAAACAGGAGCAAGATTAGCTCAGAGCACAGCTTCACAGGAATGTAGTGAGTTAACAGAAGTACACTCCAGTATAGCATTTGTAAAGCTATAAAATTGGGTCTTCCAGTTTAGAAACATTTGCCTGTTTCTATCATTGTACAGCATACTATACTTGAAGAATGCTCCAGGAATAGTTCTGAAAAGCAAAAAAAAAAAAAAAAAAAAAAAAAGGAAAAAGAAATAGAAGTATGCTTAACTGAAGAAACCTGTCTGGCATTAGGTACAGCCAGAAGGAATCTGGCTAATGAATTAAATGGACTTAAATTTATGGAAGCTGCCTACGCTTTGGAAAGGCGACCATTCAGGTTCCAGTGCCAAAGGTTCCAGCTGAGAAGGGGCCATTAAGAATTTGCTCAGCTACTCCCCTTTTTTACTGTCCAAAAGTGGTGTGTTGTTTGTGTGTTTTGTGTTTGTTTTTTTTTTTTTAACTGTTTTGACAAAGTTAATTATCTTCTTGAAAAGCTGATCAAGGCCACAAGTGAGAAGAAAAAAAACCCAGGCAGATTACAAATAAAGCACTGGTAGAATCAAGTGTGATGGCATAACATTCCTTGGTCGGTTTTGTCAATAATGACATAAGGCTCCTGGATTTCATTTACTTTTGAATTATAGTTCTCCAGCTTTACTTCACTGGATTCCAGAGAGTTATGTTCGGGCTGCAAGAGGTTCCTGGTCCTTCTTATGCGTGAAGACCGAACAGCAATACTTTGTGGTGGAATGTAGGTGAGGTTAGGGGGCTCTCTAACGTGCCTGAAGCACTCAGAAGCTGTATGTGCATTAGGAGTACCCATTAATAGTCTCTTGCTATCAGAACCAGTAGTGGGATCCTCCATGTTCTCAGTAGTACAGCATAGATCTGAAGATGGCTCAATATGTGCTGCTGCTCTGTTCTGCATCTGAGCATTAGTCAGATATGTATGTTTTATTTTGGAGTGATTAAGTTCTTTTACATGCCTGTCACTTGTACTTGCATATGATACTGACTCAGGTTGGCCAGTTTCCTCTACTGGATACATAAGGTCTTCCTGAGTGTCCTTGATCTGTAGTTTTGTGAAGGTTAAAGACAGCTCACAAACTTCCTCTTCCCTAGGGACACTGCAGTTTTGGACAGATGGAATGTCCTCGTATGGCAGAGACTTCAGCTCATTGGGTTCATCTGCAGGGTCCGGGTCTATGCAATTTATGGCGTCGTTAATTTCTGCTTCAATTGATTCTTCAGGGACTTCTCGAGCTTTGTACTCTAAAGTGGTTTTGCTGTCACAAGAGCTGTCAGTAAATATTGCAAAGGCTGGCGGACCGCTTGCTCCCGGTGAGAGTGGCACAGGCCTGATCTCATTTGCAGTTGACTCTGCAGTGACTGCCAAAACACATTCTTCACTTAGACTGGCTCTTGGCTTTTTTTCAAAAGCTTTTGGAGAAAGATTCTCACTGAAAACAGGTGTTTGTCCTATGACAATGTCACTATATTTGATCAAGAAGTCCTCGCTGTCTGAGCATTTGCCCGGAAAATGTACAGTGTTAATGACTTGCCTTTGGTGTTCCTGAAGCCTGTTAGTGGATTGCGTAACTGCTAACTGAGGCATGTCATCTTTGATCTTCAGATTCCCAGCAGCTTCAAAGGATATATTGCTATTAGTTGAAGACTTCTGCTCAGTAGCAAGGCCCAAAGATGTCTCACTGTTTTCTTTATTTTCTAGATCTTCAGCATCTTCTCTCTGGGTTGTCTGATCCTCTTTGTCCTTATCTCCATGATGTCGGTGCATTTGCGTTCTCTTCTGTAGAGTCTTCTCCAAATTGCCATGTTTTTCTTCATTTGTCATTTCGAGGATGATTTCACACTCAATTCTTGCCAGGAATATTTCAAATGCAGTCTGCTTTGTTTCCTCATTCTTTCTCTTTTTGACAAGTGAAAACTCTGTTGCTGTTGTTGCAATGTAACCTATTTTCTCCAGTACTGTTTTTACAATGTCATCTGGGAGCACAGACTGAATATAGTAGACGAAATTACCGGTGAATGTCTGAAACAGAATGCAACATTGAAAAACAGATGAACACTTGGGGGATGGGATGGAGGGAAGCGTGAAAGACTTCCTAAAAATCAAAAGTACTTCAAAAATTACTTAAATCTTTTAAAAAACTATGTTTCTAAAAGTCTGAATTTTGAATCGGAGTGAGGCTTTTCTAACAGCATTATTTTGTCAGCCTCTCAAGCATTATAGCTTTGCTATAGCACATTAATTTCAGTAAAGTTATGCCAGTTTAAACCTGCTGAGATACTAAGAGCATCCATATACAAAAAGGAAGAGAGTAAGAAAATCATTTTAATTGAACTAGAGAAACTTAGAAATAAGTCTTATGTGCTCTACTGAAGAACGGAAGATTTTTAAACAAATGAAGATTCATAGAATAAATCACTGAGGTCTAATCTTTTCCTAAAGAAACAGACACGATGCACTCACTGTTAATCGTATTTCTTAATTGGTGACAAGACTGTAACGTTTTCTTTTTCCATGGTTCACGCTCCTGCTGTAACTTCACTACCCCCAAATTAAGTTGCCCTTTCTCTGAAAGCACCTTTTTGCAGGGGGACTGTTCTAGCAGAAATACTACCAAAACATGCTCTCTTTGCACTAGCTGTCTGCAAAACATGATGTGAATAAAATGCTGCTTTTGTGTTAACAACTTAAAAAATTGTTCAACTCTTCCTTGGTTTTAGAGCTACCCCAGGCATGAGGCTGGGTTTGTAAACTGGAAGTGGTTTTTGGTTTTGTCTGAAACGCTGTGATAGGAGAGACTGTGTTGACCTAAGCATAACCAACTCTAGGCAAGTCAGAACAGAATGGAGGTAGAAATGCAAAGTCAAGATTTCCAGAATCATGGTACCTTATTTTCAGGCTGTTCAGCTTGAGACTGACTTATTTACTTCCTAAGGCTGAGACCTAAGCATGTGTCTCACAAGTACAAGCTTAGGAGAGAACAAAACTGACCCCCTAAAAGGCCATAGTATAATGGAGGACTGAGCATCAGTCTATTCTCACATAAAGTTGTCAACAGTGCCTTTCACTCCGCAGCTTCTCTTCCCTCTAGAAGGGAAGTGAGGAGCAGGCACTGCAGGGGGGTGACATCAGAGCAGGTGAGAGGCAGGAAATGTGAACTAGTATTCCGCATACGACCAGTAACTTTTTATCAAACCTGTATGTACACATGATACTGATTGTTCTCCAACTTGTGCCTTGCAGTAGAATTATTTCAGGCCTTCAGCAGGCTGTCTTGCACTTTGGATTACCCACAATGGTCAAAAGAAAAAGCTTGCCTTATTTTAGGGAGATAAATGAGAACAGGAATCTACAGCTGCTTGAGAATCTGCAGATGTGACCTAAGGGCAGGAAGAACAAAAGAAATGGCTTTTCTTTAACAGCACCTGTTGCTGTAGGAAGGGAAATAAGTTTGTATCTTGGATGTTCAGGGATTTTGTTTAAATACAAGTAGGTTTTGCATGTGTTGAAGATTTCTGTCTCTTCTGGGCATCGAGATGTGTTCAGTGTGCTCAGGAAGAGGGGGTAACCTTGACCACCTTGCTGCAGAAAGCAGCAGCATTTCCTCTTTTTAAGGGGGTTTTCCTACCCACTTCACCAGCTGCAGTCACCAGAGCTAGGATAGGTGGTAAAATCACTGGACCAGAGAGACATTGGCCTACCTGGCCTTTGGCATCAAACTGTTAGCAGAAGTGATAACTAATGCTAAAAAGCATCTCCTCCTTACAGACAAATGAAGATTAAAACTCAAGAGTAATGAGAGTCTAAGCCTTTCGTTGTACCTTTTTACTTCTCTACAGTCCCACAATAACCGAAGGTCTCTGTTTCCCAATCCCCAAACTGCCCAGCACCCCTGAGGAGGCCCCCGACGGCCCGGCCTCGGCGAGGACAAGGCCTGCAACGACCAACGCACACCTCACGGCACCCCAACCCGTTCAAAATGGGCTCCTAAACGCTGCTTCTAACTCCCCGGGGCGCGGGCGTCGCTGCCAAGCCCCCTGCGCCACAGGCCCGGGGAAGAGGCTTCGAACCCCCGCGGCCGCCAGGCCCCGAGGCCGGACAAGCCCTCCCCGGGGCTGGAGGCGGCCCCCGCCCGAGGGCCGCGGCGCTTCCCTACCTTCAGCGACCTGATCTCCTTCCGCCATGGGGAGAGCAGCAGGTTGACGCAGAGCAGCTCCAGCACCTCCAGCGCCTTGAGCAGGTCGCGGAGGACGCTGCCGCCCCGCTCGCCCCGGGCCCGCCGGCACCGCTCCGCCACGCTGCACACGTCCAGGGCGCCGCGCCGCCGCGGGCCCAGCAGCCGTCGCGCCCTGGCCTTCAGGGAGGCCTCGTCGCACACCGCCAGCGCCCCCTCCGCCCCTCGGGCCGCATAATAGGCCAGGTAGTCCCGCAACACCTCCTCCTCGGCCGCCGCCGCCGGCTCCTTCATGGCGGCGCCAGACCGGCCGGGCCGCCCGCCCGCAACCGCTGCCCCCGCGCGGCCGCGGCGCCGCTCGGCCCGCCATTGGCCGCTCCGCCGTGTCAGTCAGGGCGGGGGGGCGGATGCCCCGGCGAACTGAAAGCAAAAGGCGGGAGGGCGGAGGGGGCGGTGCCCGGCGCTGCGCGCGGGCGGTGCCGCCTCCGCACGGGCGCGTGGCGGTGTCGCGCAAGGGCAGAGGCGCCGTGTGAGGCGTCACGTGAGGCCGCCGTGCTGAGGGGAGAGCGCTGGTTTCCCGCTCCGCGGCTCCGGCAGCGCCGCGTTACCGGCCTCCTCGAGCCCCCTCCTGCCTCTCTCCTCCGCCGGGGCCCCGGCCGGCCACGAGCCCCGGAGGGAGGTGTCCACTGTGGGCACGGGCTTGGGAAGGTGAGGCCCTGTGCTCAAGGGCTGTGTGAGGGTGAAAGCTGCCCTAACGGTAATCGTGCTGTGGGGTGAAATGAGACCATCCCTAACACAGCGCGTTCCTTGTGCCCGTTTTGTTATTGTTTTTGTTGTATGTTGCCTCTGAATTCCCGGACTAGATTTGGGTAACAATCAGCTAAAAGAGACATGTGTTTTCTGTGATGGTGACTGAAAAGTCTTCTGGAATGGGTTTGTAGTGGAGGTTGGGTCCAGCAGCTGGAAAACAAACCTGACTTTGATCCAGATGATTTTGCTAATCTTGATTTTTTGGAATCTGAATTTTAGAGTCACTTCCTATGGCTGCTACAATGTTGTGTGCCTGTGTGATTTCATAAATTAGTGGCGGCATCAGCCTCCCATGGCCTTAATTTTTGTTGTAGACCAGCTGGGCTGGTGTCTTCAGCGGTGTCTCCACTGACTTGACTTGCTGCAACTGTGAATTTGACTTGATGGTTTTTTAATGGCCCATGTTATTATAGATTGTCTTCATTACATGATAGATTTTAAAGTGATTATCTGTCTCACTGTTAACCACTGGGAATGTATGGCTTCTCCTGATTAAGGGAAATCTCAGGCTTACTTGACCGCAGCCCTATTTCTTTCTTGCAGAAAGTGGCTGTGTGGTGTTGCAAACAAACTGGTTTTCTCTCTGACTTCCCAGGGAAGAGGGCTTTCCAAAAACATATGCTTTTGATCCTCATTCAAGTGAAATGTCATTAGGAAATACTTTTGTAGAGTTTGTGTATGGATAATTGCTATATAAAAATTGCTGATCTAGCCAAGAGGGAAGGGGGGACAAATCCCCATACTACCACCACATGTTAAAATGAGGCCATCTGGCCATCTGCTGCAATGTCGGAGTTTCCTCCCCTACCATATGTGCATGCATACGCAGACAAGCTTGGCTGTGCTCTTAGTAGGGTGCCTGCAGGCAGCTCAGCTCTCTTCTTGCCATATGCAAAACTTTATTGACCCAAATGAGAGAGCTGGATTTCATGTTTCTGCACACCTGCTCCCATGGGGTGGGACTGGATTCTTTAAAAGTTTGTAGTTCTTCTTAACATAAAGAATAGCTGCACTACGTTAAAGCCTGGTGCATTTTAGTGGAATGATATGGAGAAACTTGCTTTGTTGCTGGTTCTTTTGAGTGTTTCACATTTTAGTGGAGCATATTTGCATAATATAGTAAATACAGAGTTGTCTCATCTATCCAGCTATCACTGCGTTGTTATTCTCTGAATTAGTTTTCTAGTACAGCCTCCAAGGATGGGATTTATTTTCTGTTTTTTTTGAAGGTCCTAGTACTTTAAAAGCCTGTTCTCTAAAAGGGAAGCTTAATCACTTCCCTGGCATGTGTGTGTGGTACCAATCCCATCACTGCCAACAGGGCAGAGTACTTGCCTGTGACCCAGGTGCCCAGACTTTTGTGTAATTGCAGTTCTCTGAGCTATGAGGTCTCCCATCTTGTTTCTCCTTCTTCAATGAGATTTTTAAATGTTTTGCAAAGAAGTTTTGCTTTTTTCTGGGTGTATTAATTTTGTTTATTACTGATTTCAGTCTCTTGCAGAAATACAAAATCCTGCTAGGAGCAAAGCTGTGACAAAATAATATTTACAGAGTTCTTTCACGGCTTTACTGTCATTTGAATTTAAATTTAAAAAAAAAAAGTCTCTCCATTGTGAATCTATTACGTTCATTTGGAGTGTAACCAAAGACAGAATCTATCAAAAAGATTTTTTTTTTTTTTTATTTTTTTAAAGACTACAGCAAGGCAAAAGCCTGGTCATTAGTCCTAGGAAAGAACAGGAATTCAGTAGAAAGGAATGGCCATTTCCAGCTGTGCATGCAACCTGTTGCTATTTCCCTAACACCCGGTGAATTGCATCAGGCTATATACCTGACTTTTTTTCATTGCAGTTGGGCTGATTTAGGCAGAGGAGGGTTATTGAAAAAATATGGATAGGAGATACAGGAGAACAGATAAGAGAATCAAGGCATTGGACCCAAACCATGAATGGACCACCATGGATGCTTCTCAGCTCCTTAAAGCTTTAATTTTGTTTGTGCCTCTGCTGGACATGGAAGCTATTTTGCTTGTTACTTTTTCTTGCTGTAATGAAGTGAGAATATATACGCATATGCACCTGTCTGAACTCCGAGCTGTGAATTTATGGTATGGTTATGAGTTCAGTAGCCAGTATTCAAGCATACATTACTGTGAGCTGAGGACAAGGGAAATGAATATGAACTTTGCTAGCTGAGAAGTTTTAATGCATGAGATGCTGTTGGGGATTCAGAAAACATGGATTTAGTTTCTGATCTATCTACAATTCCCACTTCACATGTAGCACATCACTTCAGTGGAGCTGGAGGTGCTTGGATATAATTGTGGTGATGAGTATTTTCACTGAAAGCTTTTTTGTTGTGACAACAGTATGGTGTTAGAAATCATGGGGTTCTCAGTGGGTCACTAATGTGGTCTGGGCTAAGAGAATCCTCTTTTCCCAGAGGGTACTGGCAGAACATCTAGGGTTTGGAGAGCTGCTAATATTAAGTGACAGAAGTACAACTGCCAATTCCCAGGCCATGAAGCAGCATCAGACACTGTCAGACAATGATAAAGAGAGGACATGGAGAACTCCACTAGAAGGAGAGCACTGAAACTTGGCCTTTCTGTTCCCGGTAACATGTGGAATCTTTCTCTCTACAATGTATAAAATACTAATTCTCCATGTCCCCTCAATTCTAATATCTCATTTTTATATGGCAATGGAGAGCAACTTTCTATTCTCTGTCATGCAAGACCAAGAAAAATAATAAACCGGCCTTTTAACTTTCTTGTTCCTTTTCTCTAGGCAGTCTGGTTTGTCAGCATCCTTGACTGGTAGAGCTTCAGCCTGGACTCGGTTTCCTAACAGAGCAGTAGTGAGTGGAGAGCTATTTTGAACGTTTTAATAACAACAGTGCTGTTTATATTCCCAGGCTCTTGTTTGTTTTTCTTCTTTTTTCCTAGTAGTATGACATTATTGGCTCATAGCTAGCCCGTATTTGTCTCAGTCTAATTCTTAGACATTCTCCTGCAGTCTAACAGGTCACTGTGTCATGCGTTTGTGAATTTGAGCCTACATTTCTCACGTGCAGGAATTGTATTTGTGTTCACTGAATTGCATCTTGTTCTTTCCAGGCTGTTTCTCCGTCTCTTCAAATCCCAGCCCTGCTCTCCTACATACTCCTGCTTCTCCTAGTTTAATGTAATTAACTGATTTTAATAGGTCCATCCTCTCTCAAAGCTCTGAAATTCAGCAACAGTCAGTATTTTCATTAGGACATAGGTGATCCCACCTGATGCATCCTTTCAAACTAACACAGAGCAATTGATAAATACTCTCTTGTATAATTATTATTTTAATTTACAGAGGCTGGCGGTTATAATTTTACATAGAGAGTATTTCCTTAATTTAAGGTGGGGAATGATTTGTCAGAGTGTACTACCAGAGGTCAGTTTGATGTGGTTTCCATTCAGGAAATACATTGTTACTCACCTGGCTGTGCTAAAAAAATTATGTTTGAATATTTCTGAGAAGATTGGCCTGTTATTTCCTGGCTTTTGCTCTTTTTCCTTGGCGGTATGTTGCTGTTTTCCAGTCTCTTGACCTTAGTAACTTTCAGAGGTCCCTATGAATGTGTTTGTGAGGGTTTCTAATGCTTCTTGTAATGCCTGAGAGTATTTCAAGGGTAACAATTTTCACTGCAGCAGTATAGCAGACTCTTCCCTTCTTGCCCTTGCTGAGCGGGGCTGATCCTGGCTGGCCACACACTGACTTGTTCCCCTGAGCAGGAGAGACCTGACTGCTCTGATGGCTGCTTATTCCTGTGATCTCTGACAAATGTAAAATCCAAATGTAAGTGGCTGAAGCACAATGTTGCTTAATCAACAGTTGCTTAGTTGCCTGATTAGCAGGAGGCTAAAGGCTGTGGGTAGTCCCAAAGTGATACCAATGCAATAAAAAGCACAGAAGCTACATCAAATACATATACGTTCTTTACTAAAAGTTTTGTGTAAAGATCAGTATACTAAAAATCGAAGCAAAAGAGATAACTACAGAAATACAGTATTGTTATCACATAGCAAGAAACAGCATGTCCAAACAATTTTTTTTTTCTGATATTAATCATGTAATAAATGAAAAGCCTGTGTTAAGCCTGTTTAGGACAGGCATTAAAATTATGCGAGAGTTTAGGATAAAATCTTATAGGAGGATATGAATTGCTTAAGAGGAGCATCAGGAGATGCTCTGTCAACTTTGCTGAGATTTATCTGGGATTTTAAATATTCTCCAAGAAATGAAAGCATGATCTTATTGCATCATTACAAGAAATGTCAACACTGTTCCAGTAGTAGCAGCGGAAGCTGTTGGAGCAGCTTTAGAGCTAAAACTTCTCTTTCTAGTATTGTCTGTTTGCAGAGGTATATAGGTTAGATTTATAAGCCTTTTTCCCCATAATTTTGTTGGATATCACCTAGTTAAAAAGACTAACAAGAGCAGAAAATTCTAAGCCACTCTTGCAAGTGATCGTGGTAAGGTATCACTGATGGTAGCATACTCTACTTTTAATTCACAGTTTGTTTTTTAAGGATATTTGTTTATAATGAATGACATAACCTATGCATTTAGTGGTAACTTAAAGAAGTGTATGTTTTGGTTGACTTCCATATCCATGTGACAAAGAAGCTGGCATTATTTTGATGGACAAGTCCCTCATTGTGAACTCCTGTAGTGTGGTAACTAGATGACTTGACTTTATAAAGTGGTATACCACAAGAGGGAGTAGATAGCTATTTGTAAGTAATGCTGCTACATACAATCCAGATAGCAATGCTAAGGACTGTCATCAAATGAAGAAAGACTGATTAGTTTTCTATAATCCTAGTAATGCATTTCTATCATGATGTAAAATACAAGTCTCCCATTTTCATCAGAGGCCTACTTAAAATTAGTTTATTTTTTAAACCACAGATAGTAAGTTAGCGGAAGGGCATGAAATTCCTGTCAGGTTAAAAGCCAAGCAGGTTGAAAGGACTTCCCAAAATGCACAGAAACTGTACGCATCTGTAACAGAGTAGAGGCTTGCCTGCCAGATGTGAAAAGCCCTCTGTGCTTTCAGGTTTGCATGTTACAGGTAAAAGTGAGACTCACCTTCAGGAAAAAAAAAAAAATCACATTTGCCCTCTAATATTTGTTTATTAGATTTCCCCTCCACCCCCCCCAATAGCAGCCTGAAGTAAGCAGGGTCTGGTCCCAGTGCCTTACCCTGTTCTAGGCAGGTCTCCAAGAGCTGCAGGAAGACACAGCTATGAAAGCGTGTCCTATTCTGCATAAATAAACTTCTGTGCTTTCCTTCGTTTTTTATTTCCTGCCAATAAAACTGGCTGGTACATTTCTATGTGGGTTTTCATTTCTGGCCCCTAATAGATAGTGTAGAGTTTTGTCTCTCTTATTGCAGGATACTTTGCATACCACAAAATCATTTACACTAGTACTTTATACAGAGAAATAGTTCTGTCTGTTAAAATACCAGTGTGAAATACAGCCTACATTCTGGCAATGCCTGCCAGCAGTTTTGCAACGCAAAATGTGAATTTTTGTTGTTTTGGTTATAGTATACCGAGAATATTGAAAATCTTGCTGAACTGCAAAAGAATTCTGTTATTGTAGCAAAATACATATTTACTGTCATCTACTTAGCAAAAAATGCATACTTACCTTATCTCATCATGTGCATATGACTCAGTAATGGTATAATTTATACAGCAGTAAGAACCATATAATTACTTCCTATCTAAGTATTAATTATAATTGTCAATCTTTGGAGTGTTGAATGATGATTACAGTTGAAAATTATTTAGTATTTACAGAAAATCTAAGTGAAATTTTAATAATTTGGATGATGCTTCCTTTTAAACACAGTTATATATTTACTATTCTGATTTTTACATATCCTTCAGTGGGGGTAGTAAACTGAAGTCCATTTTATCAGTGTAAAATTTTTTTTTCAGTGAAAATACTTCTAAGAGATTTAGTGGTGATGAGCCTCTGATAACTCTGCTAACTAGTACTGGTTGAAGATGTAGTTTAGTTCATGTGTGGAGACAGGGTGCTTCTGTACCATGCAAAATTAAACTCTCACATCTGCAGTTTACTTCTGCTGTTCCTGCTAGTGTGCATCTCCAACAAATGGAGATGAACAAAGGCTAGATTTGTGGGTAGCAAAATTTCAGTGAAAAGGATCATGCCTAATGAAAGAGGTTTCTGCACAAAGTGAGGCTCTCATTACTATGCATGCCAAGTCCAGCATCTATTATTTACATCACACTAATGCAATTACTAGAGGTCAAGGTCCCTTGTAATGCTACAGGCTCCTTACTGAAGAAGGAGACCAGTTAGTGCCTGAAAATGCAGTCATGCATGGGAATTGGCATGAAGCATCTTCTGGGATTCCAGGCACTGCCCTTCCCTTGCCTATAGCAAGTCGCCATGAAGGTCAGGCAGCTCCCAGGGCTGCACACAGCTGTAGTACAGCTTCCGTAGGTAAAGCCAATTGGTCTTTGGGGATACACTGCCACCTCTCCATCACTTGCAGCTGGTTTCTTTTGAGGAAGACTTACAGCCAGATTTGCAATGGTCTGGAAAGCCTGGTACTGGCCAGGCTTTCCAAAGGAAAAATGTGACTATCAAAAATATTATTCTCCTTTTTCTTTTGCTCCTATATGGTACTGACAGTCATGTTTTGCAGGCAGTATTCTGTCTCTGTCTACTGAAATACATATTTAGACAAAGAATTATTTAAAAATACTTTGTTGCCAAGACACTGAATGAAATGTACTAGTGACACCTACAAAGACAACAAAATGCTCTTCTTTTTCCTTCTGCTCTAAAACATGCAAAGTATCATAAAATCAACAAGGAGGCTTGACTGGATAACATGTATCTACATTAGGAGTGGCCGATTTCAATGTTTTTTGAAATGCTTCAAAAAGGTCAGATGCACTGCTTGTCACTGCTGCTCTTTTATGCTGTGTGATGTCATGGAACACTTTGAAGCACGAAGAGGGAAGGTTAGGTAAACTTTCAAAATTCACTGTAAAAAATAAAATCCCATTGCATCCCTGTTTAAAGATATAAAATAGGTAAAACTTTCAGAGGTTTTATTCCTCCATCTAAATGGTTTTGTTGGTCTGAGTTCTCCAGAAGAATTGAAGGAAAGAGCCACTTTTATTCACATGATTTGGTTCGGAAGGGTCTGATAGTCAGTGGAGGAATTTTTCAGTACTTCCATTGGAACAAGTGGGATGGGGATATTCTGTTCACACACCACCGTCTCATAAAGGGGAGCAGCCTCCAGAGTGAGAGACGACAAAGAGATGGATGAAATGGGCTGCTGCAAGTCCTGCAGCCTGACTGCGTAATTTGCAGCCTGTCCTGTAGTCCCAGATGCTGCTTCCTCTTCCAGGCTAATGTTTATAGATACTTCATTTCTTTGACAAGGGTCTGTAAGAGAATATGGTGGGGGATCATCTGTGGGAATATATATTTGTGTTGCTCCTGGCCCCACGCATTCATCGTAGCTGAAAGAAAAAAAGGATTTTTCATTAGATTCCTGTGAAAAATGCCGCAGTACATTATTTTCAGCATAACAGGGGCAGGTAAAGTGAGAAGAAAAGGATCATCTGGTGTTTTGTTCATTAGCCCACATTGTTACTTACCCTGCCATGTGAGACACTCGAGAGAGTAATACTTAAAAACACATCTCCAAATACCTAAAGGTAATTCTAGAGGTCTTGGTGAAAGTTCAGACCCCCTCCTCCTGCATGAAAGTAACATCTGTGGCAGCACTGTTCAGCTGAGGTGCCTGGGGATAAGCTCAGCTCCTTACAGCTGGTTATGCAGGAGTGGGAGGAATAACACTGCTGGCTCACACAAAGCTGTGCACGCCATAGGTGCAACACCATGGGGGTTCATTCCTGCTCTCAACTGCTTGCAAGTAGCTAAGTTAGAAAATGGCTGGGGAAAAAGGAAGCGGTGTTGCCTTTTTAGTTATGAAATAAGGTATAGAGAGCTTTAGGTGAAGTCTAAAGTGGAGTAGTGCATCAAATGCCGTCCTCCTGACTCAAAGGTCACTGGTGCTCAGCCAGCAGTTGCATGTGGTGGGTTCTCTGGGTTGCAGATCTGTGCTGGCAGGGGCAGCAGGATTTCTTGCTGAGGTGCAGAGCTGTGATGAATAATCTTGACAGACTCATGCTGGTCATTCTGAGACTCGGCAGACTCCCCGTCATATTCCTCCCAAAAAGGAGGAATGCAAGACAGACCGATTTGTGGGATTTCCGTGAGGAGCCAGCTCAGTTCTGTCTATGCCATCAAGCTAGAGCCAGGGGAAAGAATGACCTCCTCACTCCACTACTGTGCTCAGTGCTTGCCATCCTGGTGTGAGTGCAGACAGGCACCTTAGGTTGGAGCTTGGACTGCAAAGCCTAGGGAGGCCCACGAGGGGTAAATAATGAGCCTGGATAGATCAGCGTGTCTTTGTGGTTATGTTTTCCCATGTTCTGTGTTGCAGGAAGGAGATGGGAATGGACAGAGTGGACATGAGCAGGCTCCATGCGTTTGTACAGTGCTGTGCTGGCACTGACCAGCCCTCTTGAGCCTACAGGCTCTGCAGAGATTGCACCGTGGCCCTAAGGAGGGCTGAACCAGAACTGGTGAATCTGATCTGTTATCTGTGTGGTCCACTGTCTGGCTATCCTAGCATCACCTGTTTGTCCACAAACTAAAGCTGTCTTCACTTTTGCTATCAAACCAGCCCAGGTCTAATGGTCTGAAGGAAGGTTCTGTTTTCCTGGCTCACTGGCTGCAGGCAAAAGTGAGGAAGAGTTATAACATCATGATCTTAAATGTTGTACTTGCTTTGTTTGTGGCTGCCTTGTCTAACTGTTTCAGGATCATTTTAAATCCAATTCTGAAGAAGGGAATGTTTCCTGTAAAAAAAACCCTTTGCCTACTCAGTTATCCTGAAAAACAATTCTGCTGGAGCCAGACAAATTAAGAACCCATTTCTTCAACCACACTAACTGCAGAGCTATTAAGATCTAGGATATTTCCTAAAACTTAGGATATTTAGCATATGTCTTCCCAGTAGACTGCAGGCAGTCATTCTGCCCCCTGTAATTGCATTACTGCTAGGCTAAACCCAAGCTAATAAACCCTACTTGGATATTATAAGTGGCTTGCAGCAGGGCAGCTTGCATTGGTTAGAGTGAGCTCAAATCTACTGCAATCAACCATGGAGGCCCTGCCTTAGAAAAATACTTGGTTCTGCTGCACCCATTCACACCTTTCCCTCAGAGTGCTCCTGTTGATTTTGATGGCATTGTTCCTAGTCTGGGTGATGAAAGTGGTTTTCGGGGAAGGGAAAGGTAAGAAAGTGAAATCTTAACACTAGGTTATTAAATAACTCAAATATCCACAAGTGTTTTTATTTTTACCTCCCTTTTATCTTATTTTTATACTCATGAGGACAATGGTTTGAAATTCAGACCAGAAAATTTTGATTTCCTCATCAGAAAGAATAGTTGTCCTGCAGTGTGAGGTCTGCACCCTTCACATAACTTTTAGCTTTCTTGCTTTTTCCTTGCAAACAGCGCAAACTAGAATAGAATGAAGGAGCTGCTTTCTCATCAGCTAGTATGGAGACCTCGACACCAGAGGGGCCAAGAGGTACTATGTAACGATGGCTACCACTAAAAAGAACCAATGCATCCATAACAATCAGTAGTGACGATTCCTAATATTAAAATTATACCGTTACATGCAAGTCACTTAAGTATAGTAACTAATGCTGTTGATTTCATCTGAGGTGGAAGCTGTAAAGCTGTGGTTTCAACATGAGCCAATGTCCACGTCATTGAAAGGAAATGTCCCTTCCCCTGTTGCATATTCCCACTGTGTTTCTTGCACTATTTCCTTCGAACAATGAGCCCCAATCTGGAGTTAAATAGGCAAAAAGGTTGGTGGTTTTTTTTTGGTGTGTGTGTTTTGTTTTTTTTTTTTCTGGGCTGGATTTCTACTGATTTAGCTGCCTGAGTTGGAAGCTCACAGCGTCATAGTCAGATGGGCATCAGTGCAACACAAGGGAAACAGAAGTATAAGAGATGGAGGAAGTGGGGCAGGTCTTAGACCACAGCTCACAGGCAGAACTTCTTAGCCATATCATAGAAGTGCAACCTCAGTAACTGCTAAGGGAATGACACCTACATATATATACACACACACACATACACATATACACATATATGTTTTGCACCTGAAAATGCAAGAGCATGGAGCTTGCATGACTTAAGTGGAAAACCTTGCTAGTCTTTTGCAAAAAATACAATGATGGTTATGTTTTATCTGAGAGATTCAGTTCTGTGAAGTTATTGTACATGTAAAAAGTAGCTGATGCTTGAAGTTCAGTACAGCTGTCACAGGAAAATCCTTTTAGACAAGGAAGCAAATACTTTTGAAAAGTATTATGTTACCATAACTTAATAATGGACCAAAGGAACTTGTTACACTGCATCTTATGCATATCATGCATCTCTGAAAAAAATCCTTGGTTAGAGTGAATTCACTTTAATCCATTTATTTTTTAAAAATTATATTATCTTAAGGTTCAGTGTATCTTACAGGCAGTCATTAGAAGGAAGGGGTTACTGACCATGAAATGTGCTGTTGTCTACTTTTTTTTTTTTGGCCTTGTTTCTCATCAGAGTAACTTCATTGTCATTGAAGACTACGCTACCGAGTTTTTAAGGGATAATTATACTAGGAAAGGCAAGGAAGGCTGATGTCTGTTAACATAATCTTACTGCATGTAAATGTGATCTGCAAAGAGAAGAATGTTGCTTAAAAGATACAGCAGCTCTTCAAGCTGACCTTGTTGGCTCAGAATGTTGGGAGGGGCGGAAATAACTTCATGAATTTGTCAGGTCTCATTGCAATAAGTATTAGGATAGGTTTGTTGCTAAGGAAACCCAAAAGAGCTTATTTAACTAGCTGTCATTCATAAATTATGACCTACTCTCTCGGGAAAGAAGAAGGGTCTACTTACAGAATTTTTTAAGATGCAAACAATAGCTAGTGAAAAAGAGGCAAAGCTGAGGAATGAAGAATTCTTTGTGAAATAGATGTCTTTTTGTTTACTTCATTCATTTGTTATATGTTATGACTCTACTAAAATTGCTCCTGTTGCATTGTTTCCATTTTGCTGATGACCTACAGTCTTCTTTTAATAATGGTAAACAGAATCACTAAATCTGGAAAATACATGTGCTGACGGGTTTAAGCTATGATGAAAACAACACAAAGGATGTTTATATGATGTTGTTACTTAATAAAGAAAAGCTGAAATTACAACAAATATACTGTAACTCTAGAAGGAGGATCAAAGGAAAAAATGATGTGTTTGACCATGTAAGTTGTTCAGCTGATGATGCTATCTCTGATCATGCAATCAACTAACAGCTGGGTTTGTAGGACAGCAGCTTGGAAATCTGTTAGTGTTTCCTTTGAGATGTTTTTTCTTAGAATACATGTATTCTTTGGTGATGTGTAACTACCACGAGGAAATGTATCATTTTTTGACACAACTGCTCTTATAGTGACATATGTAATGAGACAGGATATATTTCTAGGTTTATTTTTGATACTGATGGTTTCCATTTGAGATACTAGGTGCAGCTGCTAACTACATTTTGACTTCTCTTTTGCATGCTTTGTCAGTGATTTATTAAGCATTAGTTTAATATTTTCATATAATAGCAATCCATTCCATGTTACTGATTATCTCAGTCTTTCACTTAATTTAATTCTTGAACAGTGACTTAGAATGAAGAGCCAAAACATCTTTATTAAAAAAGAAACACCCCAAACTGTTAGGGTCTGGTAATTAGGAGAATGATGGCGCAAGAATAAGCAAATGTAGTTAAGTGGCACCTCCTCCTCTGCCATTTCAGTTGTCCTAGCTATTGTGTTCGTATGAAATCAAAATCCATCTGTCTCTGGGCCTGGGTAATATTGCATGAGAATTTTTTACTATGACTGATCCCAAATTACAGCGGGTGAGGGGGTGAGTAGCAAACATGTAACACCCAGAAATAACAGCCCACAGTGTCAGCCAAGCTGGGGTCCTGAAGGAATGATCCAGTGCTCCATAAAATCACTGGAGTATTTTCTGGGAATGTTTTGTCACATATGTTTGAAATGGGGCTATTTAAACTAGGGGGAGACTCCTCTTAAAAGTACTATGGAGAAACCTCTCTCTCTTTATTAGCTGTAGAGCAATGCTGATCTCCTAACTTAATTGACTTTTAAGCTCCCAGAGGTGTGGTAAATGCACCGCCAAGGTACCTGCCTGATCTTGGAGTAGGTAACCATGAACAAATAGCACTGTTATTTTCTATTTTAATGTTTTTAAATAGTAGAAAATGTAACCCAAGATAATGCTCAAGGAAACATCTAAGGCTTAAGTAACTTAACCCTTGAGGAGACAGGAAACCTAGAATTATTTTTTTCTGCTTTTTTTTCTGTTCATAGTTATTTCTGGAATTTCCCATTCCCTGCAACTACAATAGGACTACTTGTGCTAATGCGCACTAAAAATCTGGATCTTTATTCTGCACAATGTGATAAGATAATCTTGAGGAAGTTGTGACTCTCTGATGAATAAATACTCCAGATGAAAAATGAAATTAAATGTAAACAGTTTTTTCATGAGAACATATACCAGATAGCATTTGAAACTGATATAATAACAGTTTCAATGTAATTGTGCAGCTTTAAACAATTAAAATAAATGTTTTAAATAAAACAAGTCATTCTACGATGAAGATTTTGTATCATACATTTCAGCCTGGCGTTAATTTTATATATAATAAGAACCACTGGATCAGAAGCAGTGTTTAGTCTCTGGATTTGTGTAACCATTATACAGTAAATGACAGTGAAGCTACGGGCACTGGTTGAGTAATAATAATCAGTTAAGATAAATTTATTTCAGAATAATCTCTTGTAGCCTCCTAAGCCATGGAGTTAATCCACAAACAGGGTTCTAAAGAACAACACCAATTGTTGCACATCAGCAGGAATGCTTAGGACCTGCTAATATTTGAAGAATACTGTTATATTTTTTACTTTACTGACTGAAAATCTCAATGAGGGTATTGAAGTGACATCTGAACTTAACCACAAATGTCCATCTTATGCTTTGCCAACTGTCATTGTAATGTGCCAAAGCTACTTACCTTGCATGCTTGCAGGAAAAGTGGCCTTGGCAAAGGAATATAGCACAACACAGCAAGATTTTATGTTAGTTTCCTGCAAGCCTAATTCTCTCTTTCAAGAAAATCTAGGAAGCTGGTTCAAGCCACCTTCCCTCTGAAACAACTAACTTGCTTCCTCAGAAGTGGGGGATGGAAAAGAATGTCTTAGAAGAGAAAGTACCTTAAGTAGTTTTTTGTTGTGTTTTTTTTTTGTTTTCACATTTAGAGGGAAATTAGGGTCTGTCTTTAAGACATGAGCATCTCCTTTTGCCACTTTCAAGTAATTTTTAAATGGATTTGCCCATTTAAACAATGCAGACTGAACATGGGTATTAAGAGTACTGGAATTTATCATATCTAAACAAGACAATTTTCTCTAGAATTTATCCTATATAGATTAGGCGAGATGACCAGATGAGGTGGAGTGGGCACACTTAAAATAAACAAACAAAAAAACCTGCAGTGTGTTCTAATGTGAATACTAGGATAATGGGTGACTAACAGGTTTTTATCATAGTGTGCCCTGCAGGACACATTTCAATGTGAAATATAGAGAGGACTTTTGTGGCTTGCATTTAAACTATTCCTGAAGCTAAATCCCTCCATCTTGCTCAAGAGTCATTCCTCAGTGATGTTCTGTATTAGACAGTTATGAGTCACACATGAAAAAGGCGACAACCTTGGTTGCCTAAAGCTCTGTACATACCGCTAATATCCAATCACTAAGGAGTGAAAAAGCACTTAGTCGAGTAGGGTGAAATGCAATTCCTCAGGCCAAAAGGGGAAAAGTTGATAAAATTCCTTTCATGCAGGGAACCTCAAATCTCCTCATTGTTAGGGTTTTAGAGACTCTCATCAAGAAAATGCAATTGCTTTTAATTTACTTGGTCCTTGACTGGTACTGTACTTCAAGCCATTTAAAACATGGAAGCTGAAATTATTTTTAAAACAGCTTTCTTATTACGTATCTATAAAAAGATAATTAGGAAAGCTCACTGTAAGGGTGTGTGTTACAATGGACTCTGGGCACAGTGAACATGAGCACGAGCTCGTGATTTCTGTCTATAAAGGTATTATCCATACAGTGTCAGCAGCATGTGTTTGGGATATGTAAAATGACAACTACAGCCATCTTGATCAAAATCCAGAAGACTCTTCATTAAAGGTCTGCTGCCTGTCATATAACTCCAAATAATACTCTTGATTTTTAAAATTTTATTCTTCTTAAAAGTTTAAAGATACTAGAAATTCAATTAGATTATTTTACTTATATTATCACAGTGAATGTTGAACAAATTGGCAAATATTG
Organism: Nyctibius grandis; assembly: GCF_013368605.1. Lineage (NCBI taxonomy): Eukaryota > Metazoa > Chordata > Aves > Nyctibiiformes > Nyctibiidae > Nyctibius > Nyctibius grandis. The sequence goes on from NC_090669.1 coordinate 13,631,072, forward strand.
GATTTACAGGCTTTCCAGTATTTCTTTCAAAGTCATATTTACTATGATAACAGTTAAGCTGTGGCAGGGAGATTGTTCTTATATTTTGTCCTGGTTGAATTTGTTCAAGTTTCCTAATTTGGGGGCAGAAGAATTCTGTGGTTTAGAATTGTTGCTAGATCACCTGGATCATCTTTCTCAGATGACTGAAGTTTCTTAGAAACAAATACTTTGCCATCTGTGGTAACACAGACTATGAAACATTAACTTAGCTTCCAGCACTGCTACAAGTATCTGTATGTGCTAGAAATAGGCTCCAAAATACAGACCTCTCATATCTTAAAATTGCTTAGTTCATACCCACTGTATTTTGTTTTTATATTTCCCTTCTGCACCTCATGTAAAATCAACCTGACAGATGCTAACACAGATCTGAGATTCATTATAAAGTCATTAATTATCCTAAACGGATGGTTATGGATAGGAGCACTGTATATTTTGGGCTGTCAAGACAAATTGACCAAATGGCTTTTCTGGAACCACCCTGCAACTATGGCAGGCTAATGACAAAACTCAGCGCGTGGTATTCCTTTAAATCTAAAGTAAAATCTAATGTAAGAAAGTGGTTAGTGGAAGTGTCTATGGTGATAATCAAATTGAGCCTCAAATGAAATTTGTGATTTAGATATCTAAGCAATTAAATTATTAACATCCCAAGGCATTTTTCACAAATTAATTTCCCAATTAAAGTTTTTACATAAATAGTATTTTGTATTGGACTTTCAACTGGAGAGTCGAGAGCAGGCAGTCCTGAACTGTTAGCTCTCCCTCAGCCACAGAAATGGGTACTCTTAACTCTGTTTCATCAGCCTTCCCCTAAAATTCCTTTTCTGCTCATTTCATGGTTTAAAACCCAACTGTAAAACCTAATGAAAACATTTTAGACTGATTATAATCACCCCCTTGGCCAAATAGAGGTGTCATGCTTTCTACTGAAATAATTTCAGAAGGTATGGTTTTAACAGAAATGGTATGTTCAAGAATACCCAGCCCCGCAGCACCTAGTACGCAGTGATGTAATGCTGTTGCCTCTTGCAGGCTGTATTAGAACAATGTCGTTAAACAAAGCTAATGCCTCTGTGTCTGCTTGTGGCACCAGGACACTAGTTTTCTCTCACTGAATTCTTTCACATCAAATATGTGTTCAGAGTTATTTGCCAATGCAGTTGCTTTCCTTGCTGCTCTTCATTTCTGTTCTGTTTATGCTACAGTTGCCTTATTAGCTTTTGGGCATGCTAGTTTAGCTTTAAATTACATCTTGCACTTCATGAATTGGAAGGAGGAATTGCATTAATTTAGCCAGTGCTACATTTCGGTAAACCTACTCTTCAAAACGTTATCATATGTAACAAGATTGATCCCAGAAAATTAATATTTTAAATGCATAAGGTCAAGCATGTCTTGTTTATGCTTCCAAATAATCTCCATGCTCTACTAATGAGAAAAAATATCCTTTAGCGTTATGCCATGGAGGAGAGTGTAAAGGTAGCTATACAGAAATTTTTCAGGCTCTTACATAATGCAATGTATTCATACAATGCTTATCAACCAGTGCTTTCCTGAACAGAAAGTTACAATGGACTACATAATGTATTAATAGTAAGTTTAAATGTCTCTCTATGTAGCTTTGCTTTCAGCCATCTGCTAAGCTCTACTTTTCCAGAAGTCTTCTCCAAGTTGTGTTGTTATAAACTTAATAAGATTTTGATGATTTGCCAAAGCTACTGTTTCTAAAATATTTAACTATGGTAGGAGTGAGAAAACAGCAACCCCATTAACAATAATCTCTACTTTTGACCTGTGCTGCAGAACTGCAATTAATGTCAGATCTTGGGCCCTCAGGGATGCAGTGCACTCAGCCCAAGATTCCCTTCTGGGCTCATGTATCTCCTTTCAAACAGAGAACTCCATAGAGATGGAAAACCCTTCTTTGGGCCAGTTTCAAACTGGAAATGGAGGCAATCTTTGGTATAATCTTAGGACACCCGTCTGCTAAAGAAATATGTTCTTAGAGCTTGTTCACATGAGTCTGAGCTTGTTCTCAGAAATCTGGCCAACTGCTCACTCAAGTTGTTGCTTGGGTGTTAGCTGGCTGGCTTTTCTTAATAAAGACTCGTGGGCATGGGCTCAAAAACCAGTCTAAATTTTTAAGTGGATTTATATGAAGTTCTGCAAATTTAGATGCCAGGCTCAGAATAATTTTTCACATGTGAGCTTTCTCCTAAAATATTTACACCACCTCTAGAAGCCCATTTGTTATATAGTATGACTTCATAATACATAAAGGGTTGCTTGTAGAACATGCATAGAATAGAAAAAGCGAAGTTCTATGTATTGTATGTTCATACTACTGACTTGCTCTATATTGCATATGTATACAAGCAGTCAGAAAAGGGCTGGTCTTGAGTATATCAGTTTAATTCAAAACAGTCTGCTTAAAAGGAGGAAAAGGTAAAAAAAAAAAAAGGAGGAGGGGGGCATGGCTGTTCAACCATTATTTGCTGTTTGTAAGATACAGCACTGCAGAAAGCCTGAAGTGATGTTCTGTTTAAAACGATTTCTGTTGGTTCATTGGAGGGAGTAACTGAATTTCTTCATTTATTAACTGCAAGGTGCATGAGGCACACAGAGGAGATACAGATGGCCTGAAATCTGACTCTTGTTGCTCGTGATGGCCAGTCTTGAATCCTGTGAATGCAGGCACACAAATGCGGAAGATGCTGCTACATAATTTCTGGAATAACTGTCTTTGCAAGGAGTCTTTTCTGGCAATGTTTCCTCCCCAGGCAATTAGAACTGCCTGGTATTTGAGGGATACTCTGCTCCAACGATGCTACTACAATCCAGGCAACTATGTCTCTCCAAAGCAGGTTTGGGTTTAACAGCTAAAATCGTAGTCATCCTGCTTCACAGATTACTGATATAAAATGAACGATGCCAAACAATTTTTTCCCTATCCTAAATTAGGAGGTTAAGTACAATTACTAGGTACGTCAGAAGAGTATGTTTTCTTTCAGTTCTGCTTTCTGATAGAACACTGGGGTTAAGACAAGTGAGACTTGCTGAAAAAACACAGAAAGGTTTAAAGGTTTCTTGCACTTCTCCTGCCCTCCCTGCCCCGCCTTTTGTTTTTTGTGTTTACTGTGATTGGAACAGTCTCAAGGTCAGTATTAAATGTAACTTGAAAGTTCTTGAAAAAAAGTATATATTTTTCTCCTGGAAGTGAAACTTTGACTTGTAAAATAATTTCTTTCAAAGAAAGATGTTCATCAGTAATTTTACTTGTGTGTTTCATTAGTATGCCACCAATATGATAAATTTTAATGTGAATATTAGTAAATAAGAATTGGCTGTACACATGCCTTTATTTAGTAAAGATATATCCTATTAAGGAAAGCTTGAACTTATACTCAAACTAAACAAAGTCTGTCTGTATTTAGAGTTTGTGTGACCTGCATTTTTGTAGTGGGTATAGATCTAGCAGTTTTATTTTCTTCTTTAACAGGCTTTGTAAGTGCAGGACTGTAACACTCAAACTTAGAAAAGTACTTACCGTGGAGGTGAATCGGGATACATGACGTTGACCTGAGAAAGTGTGTCCAGATAGGAACCAAAATCAAAGGCTGGGGGAAACTCCTCCATGCAGGTGGATCTCAGCTCTCCAAAAGAGCCACCATAAGAGAAGCCATCTGGAGCTAGAAAACAAGCAATTAATACTTGCTGCTCTTTTCCTCCATGGTGGGTTCTCTGAGACAGTATCACTGTTTGTAACACTGCCATAAATCAGAAAATAAAACCTATCTGTGGCAGAGGAATTACTGGTATTCTGGAACAATCAGGTTGCACGGGACATTTCTATTCCTTTAAGACCAGGTTAGCATCATCTGTAGATGAACCATAGTGTTGCAGGCTGTGGTACCAGGAGTATACATTTAGTGCTGCCCTACAAGCTGCAAGTGTCTAAAAGCTTTTCTTGTGCCTCAAAGGTTGAAATGGAGTGTCAGTTCTGCTGCATGCAGCTTCAAACATTAGCAGGATTGCTGAAGTTCCCGGGAGCTGCATACATTGAAACCTTGCCAATTCTGTGAAGGTTTTTAAAAGGAGGCTTAGGTGTTTGATTGTAGGTATGTGTCTTACAAAAATGCTGTTCTCAATAAAAACACTCATGAAAAGGGGAAAAAATGGAAAATAGTAGAGAAAATCATCCTGATGCCTGGTCCAGGGCTTTCTTAATGCTTTCACGCAAGAGCTTCATATCTCCAGAAATACTGAGATGTTAGTGCTATTTTCTGTCTTCGAGGACAGTTAGCTAATGCTCAGCCTTCCAGGGTAAATTTCCCTAAGAATGTCCCAAATTGTGGAAATATACAGCAACCTCCAGTCTCCTTCTGCTGCCCTGCAACTGACTTCCAAATAAAGTGATCCCTCCTTTTCACTCACGCATTAAAATAGTACCTGGAGAGAAGGGCCAGCTTCTAAAGTGACATCCAAGTAGTGTCTCTCTCGACAGAGGGTGAAGGGGAGGACTCACTTGAACTGCCTGTTCCTCCTTCTGGCATTTTTCACCTCTGCCAGTTTATTCTCGAGGAATTTACCAGGACCAATACAGTCGATCATGTACTGTGCTTTCCTTTTGCTTGCTAAGGGAAGGAAGCCAACTTTGCAGTGGCTCCCGCTGCTCCCATGCTGGCCAGTGGAAGCATGCTGAGATATTAGGATGGCGTAAAATATTCACTTAGGTAGACTGGCACAATTTAGTTTAAGATTATTCTTTTGAATTTATCTGAAAATATCACTATGCTTTTCTTTTTCCATTCTCTAGCATTGTTATTTCTAACACAGTTTGAAAATTGCCCTTTATGTTTTCGCCTGGCTTCAGGGTTTTTAAAGGAGCTGAAATTAACAAGGCAGTAGATTTAAATGTAGTGATTGAATCTTAATGGTCAGTATTTTATCATGCCAAAATATTGCTGTTCATGGGTAAAACAGTAACTCCAATTCGGGTTTAACTATTTAATCCCAAATTTAGCTGCTGAAAAGTAGGAAAAAGTGAAGTTACAATAATAGTCGACATTAGGTTTTTGAATTTCTTTTTTTTTTTCCCTTTTTTCCTCCATACATTGCCATGGGAGTTTGTGTTTCACTTCTTTTGAAGTCTAAAATTTACTCCCAAAACACAGACGTTATTCACTTATCTGGATAAATCTTTCTGGAAAAGACAAAAATAATTATTCCTGGCTCCAGGTGGACACTGATCCTAGGAAATGTGTTTCTTTTAGATATGAAAATTCCTGCTCCAAATAATTAAATGAGGTCCAGTTGACTTCAGTGGATACTTGATTTACCTTAGTGAAATCAAGATTTGAGACAATGCATTTTTATGTGGCTAATATCATCTTTTCTATATAAAGAAAAAAATCTCAACAATGTGCAAAGAACTGTGCTCTCATAACAAACTGCAGATACAGTAGCCTAACCACAGGTGTCAAAAACTGTTGATGTTCCACTCGATTCATTAATCCATTTATCATTTGAATTTTTACTATCTGGAGACTTACAAAGTAACTTTTTGTAACTGTTTTTTCCTTAAATACACAAATAATCTGATTCTGTCATTTCCTTGACAAAGTGGCTTTTAAATTCTGGTCAGCAAACCCAATATTGACCAAAAATATAATTCTACAATTAACTCCTTCATATTCCCAAAACTTTTTAAAGTACAGGGGATTTTTGTTGGGGGTTAGGGAGATAGGAATTGGCACTTTTTTTGATAGCAAACCAGTCTCTTTAATGATTATGACAATTGTAGTGACATTGATGTCATCAATGACATCATTAATGATGATTACAGTTGCAATGACATTTTGATGCCCTGTTGTTCTGTTTATATGTAGTTATTAACTTTTGTGGTCAGAAAAGATGTAATTGCCCAGTCACTGTTGTAGGTTGGTCCACGCTGCAGAAATGAAGATTCCTGGCTTTCCAACAAATAGAAATTACATTATATGGTATACCAAGGCTATAATGGGCTATGAAAAGAAACTGTCAGGAGTCTAGCAACGGAGAAGAAATCTTATACTGTAGCAAGGGAAAATAAGCTGTTTAAGAAATGCTGTCGGCATTGGCCTTGTTTATGTTAACCATTAACTATGGAGCTTGTACTGTGTGAGTTCAGTGCCAGCACAAAGATGCTGTTAAACTACAAAGCTGCTTGTGACCTACTCATCCTATTTTAAAATTATGTTTTTATCCCTTGTACAGCGGACAGATGCTTTTGTTGCCCATAGCACCAGATATTAATAAAGTTAAGCATTAACTTGATATAACTAGCTATCTTACCATAAACAGCATCTCTCCTCAGATGTGGGTGTCTTAACCGTCCGTCCTTTCGCAGGCTGCCAACAATGATTGTAACACAGGATAGAAATAGCACAAGCCCAATCACTACTCCAGCCACCAGAAGGGGTGAAACAAGTAAACTGGTGTCATTTCCATTTTCACCGTAGCTGGGGAATTCGCTGGCTGGGCTGCTCTGGTTCAAGTGAACTTCTGTACATGGAGAGAGAAAGAACGTGTCAGTTGTGAAAAGATATATTTACAAAGTGTGGTTATACAGATGCCAAAACTAAGGCCTTTCAAAACCCTCAGAGACAGCCTGAGACAGATACATTGTACAAATTCATGCTCTTATGGACAACCTATTTATTAGACTGGTTTCTGGAGCTGTTAGTAAGTGACTCTGGGGGAGTCACTTGGCAGTTGTTTCCCTGTTACTGGGAAATATCCTGCTGGAGTCAATGATGTATGTGGCATAATGGTAATTTTGAGTTCTTTAGTCCAGGCTTTCCTAGTGTTTGAACTGGCTACACGCCTGGCGGAGAGGTTGGGTTTGGTGCAGTCATTCTCATTTCATCCTCCCTAGTTTGGCCTGATACTGTGTAAGGAAGGAGCTGTTTGGGCAGGCAGACCTCACCTTAAAACGGTGTGGAAGTATTGTGGTGCAGTGGGTACACCCTGTGCTTCACCAGGTGACCACAGACTGAGCTGAGCTCTGGCTGGCTTGTGCGCCTTTGTTCCAGGCAAGCAGTTCTACACAGCAACATTACTACTCTTACTTCCACCCCATTTTGGTTTTTCAGTTGAAATGCACCCATACTATACTTGGCAAAAACGATAACTGCTTTCCTCTGTGTTTAAAAAACAAAACAAAACAAAACAAACCCAACAAACAACTCTCTAGATGTATTATTTAAGTAATAAACCTCCTTGAGGGAGAGAAATGGAAAATGCAAGGATATCCCAAACTATGAAAAGTCAGAATAACTCCAGTAATTTATTCCCGAGTCAAATATACTTTTGAGACAAGCTAAAGAGAGAGTATAAAAAGTTAAATGCTAAGTTTCCTCTAGAGAAGCAACCAGTGACGTATGATTATATGTGAATTAATTGCCCATAGATGTACTTATGGAGGATTGTACTGCTAATGGACGAGAGGTAAATGTTAGAAATTATGGGATAAAGGGTTCAGGATTTCAGCAGATAGAATCCCTGCTTAAGTAAAAGGCTCTGTATGTTTATTTGTGGACAAAAGTTTGGACATGCAGTAAAGGTAACCAAATTTGGGTCTAGGCCTTGAAAACAAGTTTCAATAAGCACCCATTTTCCTATCCTTAATCGACAGCTTATTAAAAAACAAAGAAACAAACATACCTCCCCTAATTAAAAAGAAATCTCCCATTAGCTGCCCAGGATCAGACTATATACTGAGTAAACCAGGATTTTATTGATGCAAGAAATGATTGGAGATGTATATATACCAAGACTCTTAAATATGCATGGATATATTTTTATATCTGGCTATATGCCAGTTGAACAGATAAATAATTTGTTCCCTACAGAAACTAAGGCTAAGAAAATTTTGCTATTTTGAATGTTTTGTAAAGTGAATCTATGCTTTTGAAAGTGTAAGCACTTTTTACACGGATAGATGTTAGCAGATGATTTTGAGCAATGTTTTTCCCCACTCTTTGCCTTTGGGATCTACCATTTAGGGTCTTGCAGTCACAAAAAGTTAAAAAGAAGATGATGGCTTCACACCAATGTATGTTATCATTGGCTAACACTTGACATTGAGAGAGCTGACTGGAAATATAAAAAACCTTGGGAATTAGCATGTAGTAGGTTTTTGTTAATTTTTTAGAAGCACTTGACTGTTGGCTGAGAATCTTTATGAGCAATTAAGATAGACGGCCAAGAAATATGCTGAGCTTTTACAAAGCATTTTATGTCAAAAGAGAAAACTGAATTTTCTGAAAATTAAACTGTTTCTGTAGCATTAAATCAAAGGGGTATGGCAAACTATCCTACTTTTAATACTCTTAGCGCAAAGACTTTTTGGGTATGGGATATATGTTTGAGGGGTAGATTCCGCTGATTTACGACCATTGTGCTAGAACAAGACTTCCTCAAAGAGTACAAAATTCTAATTGTGTTTCTTATTTGTACATTTTTTTTTTTAAACTATCTTTGCTGGTAATGCATCCAACAAGCGTGTACTCCCTCTGGCTTTCCATGGCCTTGTTTATTCAGATTTTTGCAAATTGTGTCTTTGAAAGATGCAAATATCACAGCAGTGCCAGTTAGTTTAAATCACAATTGCAGGGAACTGACACCTGAATTGAAAGTATTGGTGCATAATTTATTGGTAATTTCAGCTGACTTGCAAAGATAAAACGGAAGAATCAACTTTGTTGCCGTCTTGATGAGAACATGAGCCTGGAGTGTGAGGATGCTCCATGCAATATCAGGCTTGTGGTCTTCAAACTCATGTCAAGTAGTACTGAAACTGGAGTTGGTGATAAGCTTCCTGTCAGGTTCAGCGGGAAAGAAAAGAGGCCACAGTGAGTGCTTTCGGATCTGTTGAAACTTGGACAACTTCTAAGTGATCCTCTTAACGGGAAGGGACTGTCTAAAGAAAAGAAGAGTAGACTAGATTTTTTTTTTTTTTTCTTTTTTGTTGTGTATTGTTTAGCTATGGAAGCCAGCTGGTATCTTAACACATTGACTACTTTGGAGATTCTTGTAGTGCCACCCAGTGTGAGCACTAATATTTGCTCCTATTTTGCTTGATAGGAATTTAACAGGTTAGCAGTGACTTTAAATAGAAAGTACTCTCATACTCTCCACTTGTACTTGAGGTGTTATTTTTTATTTCAAGACAGCCCACTTATCTAGGACATTCTCAGGGCTTCCTTAGCTGTTTCAAATCTTGTCTATTTTATCTTGTTTCTCACCATCATGAATCTTTCTCTTTTTTTTATGCTCTTAATCTAATTGAACCCAGTCTCTGGTAAAGACAAGATACATTGCAATATTGCTCGTTAGAAGGAACGAATAACTCCCCATAGCCTAGCTCCTAAAACAATATGCAGTTGATAAACTTCTCTTATGGTATTATTTTCAATTTGACACTGCGAGTCTAGTCCTCCAGACTTTACAGACTGACTTACTACTATGGGAATTGCTCAAGTGACTAATAACTACAGAATGAGACACTATGTTAATATAAATTCTTTTGTTTTTGAATTTTTTGGGGGCAAAAGACATTTACATTACTTTTGGCAAAGGAACATCTTATAAATTTTTTTCCTCTTATCCAAATGCATCTTCTTTTGATAAACTGTACATTTCTGTATACAAAAATGCTATGTTTTTTTCATTCAGAATAGAAGTATCTGGAAATTTATGTAAAGCCCATAAATATAACAGCAATAGCAGAGTGCTAACTTTTTTTTTTGAGGTAAGTTGTATTTTTTCCATGAAACTGCAACTTGTAAACAATACATGCATAAATATGAATACTTTATATCTAATCCTCTAAGTATGAATTATATTGGAGGCACAAACCATTGCTTTTATCCAGTGATGGGAGTTGTGTAACTAACCAGACATGGCACAAATTGAACATGCTGGCTGTTGCAGCTGTGAATACAATGCATGGGGCACATATGGCTGAGTGAACACTTAATTTAGAGTGAGAGTACTAGTGGAAAATTGCCTACACTATCCGTTCAGTGTTAGACAATAAATTATCCATCTGCAAAATCCCTTAAATATCACATCATATTATTTTACCCAGTTCTGCATCTCAACAGACCCACTTGTAACTGCATGTAACTGAAGGGGGTGTAGTACAATTCGACTTTTTTGGTGTATGTTGTGCTATTTCTCCTTCTCATTAACCTGTCTTTGAAGGGACACTTCTAACGCCTTTCTAACTTGGCAGTAAGGAATGTTGAAGTTCCAGTTGGGGCAGAGCCTGTCAGAGTGAAATGTCTTGGTGTGCAGACGTGTCATGGGAGCATAGTTCATCACAGATATAGCCCTTTATTAGGAGTGGCTTCTCTCTTCTTCACTGGCTTTTACCTGCTTGTATCCCAGATGAGGCAGAAGGGAAGCACTACATATAAATGAAAATCACTTCTCTCCATACTGAAATAGTTGTGGGTTTTTTGTTTGGTTGTGTTGTTTGTTTTTTTTTTTCTGAAGGCACATCAGCTCTGGTGAAGCCACAGTGGTGTCTGTAATTGATAGGGTTTTCTTTGTTCCCTTTAAAAAATCAGAGATGATTTTAAGGCTGGATCTTACTACGATAATGAAATCTCTTCCCCTGGTTTAAAAAAATCTATCATCTTAATAAAGATGATAGTTCATGTTATCACTAGTGGAGAGGATGAGACATGGAGTGGTTTTGTTTCCGAGGCTGAAATGTGCATGAACAGCTCATAAAGAAGTGCTGATGTGTTGTACTGGGAGGATTCCGTGTGCAGAATCACACACCTCTACGTTCCTGCCAGCCTCAGTTAAGCCTTGCCTGAGGACAGAATGGGCTTAGTGATTACTTGCTAAACTAGAGCCATACTATTTGTATGGCGAAAGGAATTTTCAGTTCTGGAGGCCCAGGAGCATATTTAATTCTATCGCACTGCTTGCCTCTGCTACTTATAGCCTAAGGGCCAGTGACGTGTTGTCCTCCTGTTCTGGATGCTTTTCTGATTTGCACACATAAAATTAAACTGCCTCTTAAGCTACAATTGATATTCAATAATAACCGTATAGGGATTGCTTTAAATGTTTACCTTAATGTGGCTGGTAAAGGGCATTGTATGGTGTACATATTCATAGATTACAGAATGGTTGATCTAGTTTAGCTCATGTATATTGCAGGTCAAACTATTTTATCCACTTACTGCTTATGAGAGCCCATTAAGTTGTGCTTGATGGTAGATTATCTTCTGGAATGGTACTTAGTAGTTATTTGGCAAAGTTGATGAATACATAAATTTTTGCTGTTAGTTGCTGCAACTGTGACATTTAAACAGTTCCCAAAACCAGATTATATTCATTATTATTTTTAAATTTGAGGTTAAAATCCTTCTATACACATGGTTAACTAGTCTTGCCTGACTATTGCTACTGTGGGAAATACTTCAGCATAATCCAAACCCATATGAATGCCATTAGCCAGGCAGGACCCATACATTTAGACTAAGTTTCTCTGAAGCTCACATTGCCTCTTTGATCTTTCTCACTGCACATGTATGTTCTAATAATAATTAAAACTTTTCACTGATTAATAGTAAAAAATCAAAACCTTATTCAGAACATGAGACTCTGTGGTAGGGACATTTCAGTTTTATCTGACGCACTCAGCTTAAAGTGAATTTGGAGCATATTTACAGGTACAAAAGCCGCCCATGACCTTGAGAAGATCATCCAAGGCAGAAAGGGTGGCCTTTCCTCTGAGATATCTAACTCTGCCTTTTTATCATGTCTGCTGGCTATCAGATAATGACTTTTCTCTTCTTGCATTGACATCCTTATTATAGAGCCAGAATGAATAAGATTGGATCACCAGCAGCCTGCAAATTGAGAATGTCAGAAGCAAAGAGAAGGAGGCTGCATAAGGGCTCAGAAAATAAATCTTTTCAGATGCTGTAGTTTTAGGGTATTATGTTGATGTCACAGCAGCATGTATAGGTGCTGTTTCAAATTAACAGGAAAAATCTTCCAATTTTCAGATCCATGGTCTATTTTATCAAGATGATAAATATCACTGCAGTGAAACAAATCACTCTGGAAGTGTAACAGCCCACTTTGTGATGGACAATAAATTTCTTCACCTGTTTTCTCATATCCAAGCAACTTTGAACTAATACAATTTTATAAGCAGGACCTGAACCTATTATTTTTCTCAGAAACTCTACATTAGGGCTTGGAAATAAGTATGATGAGAATCCTATTTTACCCATTAAAGTAAAGTTACCTTCAGAAGCTTAGATCCGACTTAGGTTGGTAGTGACTTGACTGGGGCAAAAGCAATAGTTTTTTTTTATTTTGAGAAACTCTGGTATTTTGGCACATAAGCTTCTCTTATAGAATTTGGAAAAAAATGTACCAATATAATAATTTTTATTCTGAGAGGGAGGAAAGGTTTGAAAAATTGCAATTGGCAAATAATTCTATATTTTAGCTCAGCAGTCTCTCTGCTTGAACTGTGATCTAGATGTCTCACATCTTCTTTTTAGGAGGCTGAGCTCTGTATGAACTGCATCTAATGTGACCTAAAGAGGTAGCTATAGGGTAGATGACAGCTCATGGAAGGTGTAGCCCAGACAGGAAACCTCATCTATATTGGGGGAAAAAAACCCAAAAAGCCAAAGCTTTCCACTGAAAAGTTCCATTCTTTACAAACTTTACTTTCTACCTCCACAGAGAAAATGAGATGGCAGTGATGAAATTCTTGCTAGCTCTAACAGTAACAACTGGCGAGCAGCTGACTTGTGTTCTGTTGCCTGCTAGATGCATTTATGAATCTGTAAATCAGCTATCCACTTGTGATTATTATCAAATAGGCTAAAATTTATGAGACTTTTTAAATTATGTAGTTTTGTATTTTCGTTTTGTTGCATTGAACTATTCAGCTGGTTCTACTACCCAGCATCTTTCAGCAAGCATTAACCTGATCACGTGATTTGAAACTCTAGAAAAGAGCTAATAAAGATGGTATCTGCAACAAAGTTCTGAGATTGAACTACTAACTGAGCTTCAGGAATCATATCCACCTTATATATACCTTGAACACTTCTTCTAGAGTTCTTGCGGCTATGTGCTGCTTCTTATTTAGGACTTTTCCTATCGAAATAATCCTGTTTCTTTTTCCAGCCTAATCTTCAGCCTTCAACAGTAGTAATCTACTAAAAAAAAAAAACCATGTAGAGGCATGATTGATGTTCACTACTTGGAAAATAATGACAACAACTGATACACTGATCTAGCTAGTTATGTAAGGAACTGGGTGCTAAGATAGAAATCTGTTAAATGCTGGAATCCAAAGATCTTTCTTTTAAGAGGTGATACCATATGTCATATATCTTGGTCTTTCTTGCAAGGTGACTTGAAGTTTTTAAAATAATTAAAATGGTTTTGCAGTGTTGTTACGCACTTTCATATGAATTATGGTGTTGATGTCACAGAGTACACAAAAGCCTAGTATGACTCACATTATCATTTGTATCTGTAAAAGCTACAGCAGTATCTGCCTGCCTAAATCAAGGAGTTTTCTCATACCATTAAGAAGCGATTTCATTCCATCAGTTTTTTTCTGAATAGGACTACTGCTCAGACAGCTGCAGGAATGTCAATAACAGCAAAACAGATATTGATTCTTGGGATGATTTCAGTCACCCGGTCTCTCTGTTGCTTAAAGGAGCCACCAAAATTAAAGGACATTGAAAGATCTATAGAAATTAATTTACTCAAACATTTACTGTTTGAAAACCTGGGAGGAAAAATTCCTTTCTTTAAAATCCCTATTGCTTACTATAGAAGACCTGTTTGGTTAGAGGACTGGTAAATCAGAGTACAGGACTTGCCATACAGCCAAACACCATTCCATATATATGCTGTGCAGAGTCTAGGCGCTGCTTGGTACACATCATGTATTCTGCCCTCTCCTGTATTTATCTTTGGCTGGCAGAGCGGAGCCAGGCTTAAAGAGAAGACATGCACCGCTGAAGGGCTGCAAAAAGTAACTTCCCCCCAGCTGATAGGCAGTAGTGTTTCTCCTGGAGTAGCATAACATTGTGCTGTCTTGCATATATAGCTTATATTATAGGTTCCACGTAGTTCCGTCTTATAAATAATATGGTGTTGGTTGCTCTTCCATTTGAGATGGCAGAGGAAGGACTTTAAAAACAAACAAACAAAACCCCCCAAAACCAAGTGTGGCCTTTAGAAGAGTATATTTATTCACCTTTCTATATAAACTGCAGTGTGTATATGTGTGTACTTTAAATATAAAATGTAGTTTCCCCTTCAAGGCTAGCTTCAGCATAGGGTAAACACTGATAGCTGCTAGAGATGAGGTAGCTACACCTTCCTATCTGCTGGGAAGTCAGAGGTCCTGGGATGTTCCCCAAACAGAAAACATACACTAAGAAGGGCTGATATTTACAGATGCCCTGAGAAACATGTGTGTGTTGCACCATTTTCTCTCCAGGCAATTAGAAGTCTAGGCTGTTGGTATTCCTCCCCTGTTCTTAAAATTAAGCTATTTATTACTTTCAAAGAGGATTTAAAAAAAAGAATATATTTCTAAAGGAAACAAATTGCAGTGTGCATTGTTCTGCATTGCTACTGAATGAGATTGAGTGAGAATAGTAATAGAAAGATGCGGAGTAACACCAGAACAAGAACTTTACCTTTTTCTGTCAGCTGTTTCTTAGATTAGATTCCATTTAAATAATTATATGTTATGGGAAAGTTGAATAAATTTTGAATTACAAAGGTCTTATAAATCCCTTTGTAATGAATGGTGTTGCATGTAGGTTAGAACCTCTGTGATGCCAGGAGAGCACCCTTGACAATGTCTTAACCTGGAATAATGACTGTTTTTAAGGCTAGCTAGTTTTTGTGGCCTTTTGAACAAAAGGGACCAGAATATGGTTCAGTCCCAGTAAATAGGTGTGCACTGTGGGGGTGGTTCTAATAAGACTACCTAAATAAAAGCTCTTTCAGGGATACTGCCTGGAACAACAGAGAGAGAAATACCATCCAGCTTCTGCCTTCTCGTGGTGGTGGTGTTCACATCAAAGAGATGTGCTTTGTCTAATGTTAAAGGTCACTAACTGTTGTTCCTGCAGTTTATCAGATAACTGTATTTCATCTCTGGTCACAATTCACTATTTAGGATGAGGCAGAACAATCTTCCCTTGACTATTAACCCACCACTGCAGTACCAATTGACCCTTGATTGTTTCCTGAGCCCTGCTGTTAACTCCTAACATGCTGTATGCAAACCATCCTACCTTGCTTACTTCTGTTAATATTCATAGTGGAAATGTGTCTGTTAAATTGTTCCCATTTACCCACTGGAGAAAAAAAAAAGAATTTTTGAAAAAAGCTATGGGATTCTTGGTGGAGAAATTAGTATCTAGGCTGATGTAAAATCCTCTTCTATCGCCTTTCAAGTGCATGGGCAAATATACGGAGAGAGAGATAAACAACTTTATAATACAAAAGGAAGTTATTTCTGTCCCTGGTTATCCTGATCACACATGACTGCAAAGTGATTTTCATCTACATACTTGCTAACAGGAAGGACTTCTGCAATTGCAGATTAGCAAATTAAAAAAGAATCACACACAAAAAAATGGAACCCCTTCTTCAGTTTCCTCTTATCTGCCTTAATTATTCATTTTAACTATGTAATGAGGCCAAGAGGATTCACATGGAGTGGCCAGTTAAGGTGCTTCTATTCAAATTAACTAAGCATACTTCTTCCCCACCAACAAGATATATATTACATTGTAGTCTTGCAATACAGGAGAACTCAGAATGTGCTTCAATATGAGGGCGATGTAAAAAGTTCACATTAGAAGAACTTATTACTATCTCAAACAGAATGCTGAACTTAGATAAGTAAATTGTATGCACCTGCTCTTATGTGGACTAATATTTGAATGAGATAGCTGGATACACTGCTACTTCAATTCTGGTGTGAATGTATGAACATCTTCAGTTTCTTATGTGCGAACAATCAGATTAAAAGCCATTCAAAGATCAAAAGCAAGTTGAAATGTCATATTCTTTGCATTAGTAGACAAAGAATTTTTTTTGTGAGGAAACTGACAGCATGAAAATAGCTTATATTTTATATGGCAGAGTAGAAATACAATGTGCGAGCTGAAGAAAAGTGAATGCTATGCTGAAAAAGGCTTATTCATGAAGGTGATGTAGCCCTGAAAGTAATAAAAGGGGGGAAAATGGTGCTCCAAGGTTACTAAAGAAATATCAAATCCTTGTAAAATGCAGTGGGATATGTGTCATCTGTGCTGGACACTATCTTCATAATGAACTTGCAGTTAAAGACTTGGGGAAAATCCCTTCCAACAGCAGTAGAGTCACAGCGCGTTGGAACAGCAGTAAAAATAAAAACTTGGTCCTTTCCTGTGAAAAGGTGCAATGGCTCTTGGAGGGGACCAAGTAACAACAACCATGATCAAACCCCAGGGCTGGAATTCACATTTTATCCTAGTGATCTCCACAGGTCACCTGTCCAGAGTCTGGTGAGACACACGGCTGAAATCTGAGGCGTCCACCAAAGATCACCAGTCTGTGCGTTAGCTGAGTGAACCAAGTGACTGCTAAGACAATATGGAAGCCCTGAACTTCAATTGCTTAAAGCAAGAGAAATGCAATGACTGGTTAATTTGCTGAAATTGAACAAAAATAAGCTTAGAAAAGGTGGCAGATTTCTCTTGAAAGCTCTTGTGCTTTAATGTAAGTATGAACTCCTGATGGTTATTGTAACTTGAAAGTGAAATATGTAAAAAGCCGAGATGAGCCTCATGTTAATTATTAAAAAGCTAACAATAAGTTTTTGATCAGCTGTAGAGACAAGATGTAAACTCAGAATTACCGTATTGCCTCAAAGCAATTTTGAAATATTACGTTACCTTGGAGTAGCAGGTGAACAGCTATTTCTCAGCATTTATAAAACCATGGACTTCACAGCATATCCTAAATATAATTGTACTGGCAAAATGCCCAGTCAGAATGGCAATGGAAAGTGGATACTTTTTTGATGGTTTCAATTTTTTTTTTTAATCCAAGGTGCCTGAAGCTTGAGAAAAACATTAAATGGGAAAGGTTTGAAATCTCTGTGTATATCAAATAGTTCCTTTAACTCCTCATTCTTGTCTTGTGCATCACAAGGTATCTATCTTTTGAGGGGTCTTAATTGAGAGTGGTGGGGGTGTCTTGAAACTGTACTACAGTGATATGTTGTTCATGACTCAAAGAAGGGAGAGGTCCTGCCTTCTGTTTTAAGTTGGTAAGGGAATGTGGTTTGAAGGTTAGGTGTGGCTTTTTGGTTTGGTGGTTTGTGTGTTTTTTTTGGCTGTGGGTTGGTGTGTGTTTGTGTGGGGGTGTTTTGTTTTGTTTGTTTTTTTAAATTTTTTTTTTTTAAGCTACTGGGGGTAAAGGGACAGATTGCAGTTCTTTACCAAGGAAGGTATGAAAATAAAATAAAATCCTGTTTGAAGCCCTGCCTTCTTCTAGATAGCTTTTGCATTGGTATTAATGGGAGAAATATGCTAGAAATGTTAACAAGGATAAACTATGTTTTATGGAGCTACACCTACAGCTTTATAATGTTCAGCCTGCGCATATTGTCCCACTACAATTTGTTCTAAAGGCCATACTGAGTATCATATAGTGCAGGGACTTTCACTTTAGATCCTATCTCTGATCTCCCTTGTGCTGACAGCATATGACACAAGAAATATCACGCTGTTTGGATTATTAAAATAATTAATGTATTCATATTTACTGTCTCACTTGTTAATACTATCTTAAGTCCTTCTGGGGATGAGATCACAGATTTTCTAACTAGCAGCTGCTGCATACTTTCCTAAAATACCAGATTTTAGGATTGGGCCAAGGAAGACAGGGTTGATGATAAAAACAGATGGCCTCATTGCTAACAATATACCTGAGCTTGCAGGCACTGAATGCTCATGAAGGTGTGGGCAACCTTGTTGATTCAAGAAGTGCTAAGACTGTTCAGTGAGCTTTTTGGTTCTGAAAGGAAAGTCACTGCTCCTGCTCATCTTCTGTATTACCTGGAGATAAACCCTGTCTGTGAAGAAAAATTAAGAGATAGCCTAATAATGTGTATGTTTATTCCTCATGTTGCTCTTTATCAGTGTTTCACTACCCAAAAACTCTGCAAAGAGAAACATATACATATCAGCCTTAGAAAATTACTATGACTAAGATAAAAAGTAATGGACAATGTATAATGCATTAATTTACAATATTTGTCAAGATCATTACTGACTGTATGAATTATAGAGTCATAGAATCGTTTAGGTTGGAAAAGACCTTTAAGATCATCACGTCCAACCATTAACCCAGCACTGCCAAGTCCACCACTAAACTGTGTCCCTAAGCACCACATCTACAAGTCTTTCAAATACCTCCAGGGATGGTGACTCCACAACTTCCCTGGGCAGCCTGTTCCAATGCTTGATAACCCTTTCAGTGAAGAAATTTTTCCTGATATCCAATCTAAACCTCCCCTGGCACAATTTGCCAGGGTGCACTTGATCCCCTTGTCCAGGTCATTGATAAAGATATTATTTGCAAGCTTATTGAATTAGATTTGAAGTATACTTTTTTTGTTATGGTTGTATTTTTTCAGTGAAGTTTTTATTTTTCTCCACTGGAATTTTGGCAAATTGATTTTGATCTTAATAATTTATTTTTTTCTGAACTATAAAAGCAATTTTAAGTAGAGAAATCTAACTTCAAGCTTTTGCCTCATCTTGAAGTAACAATTTTTTATCCTAATTGATATGTTCCTGTAAAGACAGTATACTTAATCTTCATTATTGGTATTGAATTACAACAATAAATGTTGGAGAAGGGTGCTTGAACCTTGGAATAACATGTAGTTGATCTCTGTCACATTTGCTTTAGATGTGGCTTCTTTAGGGTGACAGTATGTTCCTGAGTGGAAGGAAAAAATCATGGAGGAGATGGTAAAGAAACTCTTGTCTGCCAGAACGGGATCTTTCGTTTCAAAGACCGTTTGTACCAGTTGTTCCATTAAGCTTTGTCCAAATAAAAATACACTTCACTTATTTGTCCTAGTAGTTAACACTGAAGAGCCAATGAAAACAGTAACACCTCTTCCTTCTGCTCCAACACCTTGTCTCTGTTCCTTGGACAGAACAGCTTGTTTAAGGTGGACAGGAAAAAGATGCAGCAAGTTCAGTCACTAGCCTGTTCAGTTAGGTCAAAGACTGGGTTAAAAACCTTAGTTGCCTAATCACAAAAAGCAGTCCTGGCTGCAGTGTGCAACTTGGGGCTCAGAGGCCTGGGGAGAGAGGAAGGGCTTGCAGCTATGGGCTCCATCAGTATGTGCATAACTTTTGTATGGAACCTCTTTCTGTGATAGGAATGTGATGACATTTGTGATGGATGTCTTTGAATTAACGGAATATTTCACCAGTCTCATTTACTCTATAAACACTGTCCTTTGCATTCTTACTCAAGATAATTTAATATGAACACATCAAACCCATAAGACCCGTGTCTGCCTCCTACAAATATGTATATACATATATTATCACAAATAGGTGCTGTGCTATGATCCCAAATCAAGATTAATATGAAATCAGTTTGCCTAATGTCAGCCTTAATTTTAGCTTTCACTTATCCTTTAATAAAGAGGTCTTCTCACACTTGTTGGCAGTTTCTACTGATAAAATTAAGCTTTTTTTTCTTTGCTGCAACCTAGCAGACTGAAGCAAGATTTTCATGTTTCCATGAAGTGGTACGAGAGATGCTGACTTGAAGGCATGTTTTATTTCCATTTGGTGAATGCCAGTTTTGCCCATCTCTCATAACTGCAAAGGAGACAGAGGAGGTAGGCTTCTCACCCATCTCTTTCCTTCTGACTTGGAGGAAACAACCACTAAAAGGAGTGGACCGAGAGCAGAATTATCCCCATGTAACTCTGATGCTGCAGGTGCCCCATTTTTCTAAGTAACATGTGGCAGGGCATTGTAGTTTCCCATAACAGGTCCCATAGCTTTTGGAGGGTTACAGAGAGGAAATCTGTGGACTTATTTTGCGTTGTGTTAGCTGCCCGTTAGGATAAAATAGTGTTCTACACGGTGGGGAGGACGTGGTGCTTGCTGGGCTTTGCAGTGCAATGGACAGCTATATCACTGGAAATCTACTGCCTATATATCCAACGTAGTTTTTTCTGTCCCAGTAGAAAAGATTATGTGTGAGGAACCTGGCATCCAAAGTCTAAATGTTTGCTCCCTTTTCAAAGGGAAGTCATGGTATTAGTGCTAAAGAGTAGCAAATCATTAGGATGTTAGCCTCTCTCATGAGACAAGTCAATTTCTCAAGCACCAAATGATAAACTAAATGTGCACAATTTTAGCACATACAGACTGTGACCCCTTTTTTTGGCTTGTTCAGTCATGAAATCCCATGCTGACCTCTGTTAGTACAAGTATGATTCAATTTTGTCAGAAGAACACTTTATTGTGTGCCTGCTGAAAGGGCCAGCAGTGTTCAAATTGCATTACAGTCGTCTGAGGACAGATGGTTGCACTGAGGATGTGAACTGACTCACCAATGCATTTGAGTAGAGTGGCGCTTTAACTGATTGTGTTTCGTAAGTCAACAACCAAAAGGGCAATACCTTAACTCTGCTTTTCCTTGAATTGACTTGTGGTATAAATTAAACCCAATTGACATTTTCTGTGGCACGTGATCTATGTCTTATGGTCTGTGTTAAGTCACATTCTAATTCTGCGTATTTTTACTGCACTTCTGTGACCTGTGGATGAATTACCAGCACACTGTTTCCTTAAGATGAGCAATTACTTCTGATGAATATTACATGGATTATGTGAAGATAGAAAATAAGAAAAAAGAGACTTGCTATGGAAATATGATTGGGTTCTTTTTTTTTTTTTCTTTTCCTTGATGCTTTCATCTCTTCTGCAGTGGGGATTACTGTGCTATTTATTCTTTATGGTGAAAGTATGTCTGTTAGATTTTTCATATTTTGCTTTATATTCCTTAAAAAGTGGGAAATGTAAGTAACATTCCTATACTACCTTCGTGTATTTTGTTTTTATCCTGATGATGTTTCCTTTCTCCAGACAACAAAAATTAAGGTGTTGCATTATACCTGTCTCGTTCATGCATTTTTATCATCAGGTAAACTTTCTGTCCTTCTTGTTAACTCATGTTCCACCGAGTATTTCCAGAATGGGGTTTCTGTAGTACTTGGCGAAGACTGTGCTGACTACTATCTCCACCATAATACTCAGGGCAAGAAAACGTTTGGAGGCCAAGAAAAGCTTGTGGACTGACCTCGCTGTATCTTATTGAAGTGATCAATCTGTCTTGTATTTTCACTGACTAACCTCTTTGTTTTGGTACCAATTATGTGCTTCTGCATGCTTCTGTTGTACTATATTGTATACTATATTCCTAGTATTGAGAATCAGGATTCCTGCAGCAAAGTATGTGTGAAAAAGAGCTAGCTGACAAGCGCAGGGATACACACTTCATTCTCTTGGTATTACACTAGTTTCAAGAAAGAAAAATGCATCTCTGCACTGCTGACATGGAGCCAACAGTTTCAGTCTGAGAGGAGAAAGAACAATGATATTTGTAATCCCCTGCTAAATGCAAATAAGTTCTGTGACTTTCTTCTGGAGATTGCTTCCCTGAGTCAGTGGAGTTCATTTACATTTTGGTGACATCTACAAGAATTTTGCCAACACCGCTTATTACTGCAAACATTGTGTCAGTTCTGACATTTCTCTTTCCTGGGAGAATCCCCAGAATGGCTGTTTCTGTTCTTAGTAGCAGACTTGCAGCTTCACTAGCAGAGGCACACAGAAAGCAATGCCAGCCTTAACCATTCCTGTCCCTCATCTAGTAGAGCACCATTCTGTGAGTTAAGCCACCACAACTTTTTATGGCCACGGTGTGAAGGACACTGAATAAAAACCTTCCCCACAACAATTTTATTCTGGAAGCAGAATCGGTACCCTGACCTTGCTCCTAGAGGAGACACAGGATTGGTCCCCAGGCCTTGTTTCTAGAGCAGATGCGCAAACAACTACGTCGATACACGCTACGGTAGCGGGGCTCACCTATGAACACCAAGCGGATCCAACTCCCAAACAGGCATGTAATTCAACTTCAAATTTATCCAGCACTCCTGGGGCCAGACAGCTGAATCCATGGAAAACAAAGGCTATCCCTGTAATTGCACTGAAGGTTGTTATAAAAGGATGCTTAATTCCCAGCAAAGAATCTCTTTTCCCATGTAACTGTTATGGCAAATGCAGTGTTACAAAGGTGGTGAAGGACTTATTCGTGCTTTAGGCCAGAAGCGTCATCTAAGTTAGACCCTGAACTATTTAGTCTTCCTTTCACATATCACTGGTTTGTGCATTTCTCTGGCTCTCCCACGCAGAACGACTGAGGGGATTACTTCTACTTCTCTCCTTGGAGAAGGATGTCATCAGGGTTTCATTCATTTATAAACATTTACTAGTTCTGTGAATTACTGTTGTTTATGAGAGTCTCCAATGATGCTTAGTAAGACAGGAGAATATTTTGTTGTTTACCATTACATATTTTTTTTTTTTCTACCCTGCTTACGTATTTATATATAATATGCATTTATTTGCCGCTTTTCTCTCTGGAACAAAGCCTGGCAGCTATAAACACTTCTCTTGCAATGTAATGATATGGACAAGCCTCTTCTGTTAGCCACTCGGATGAAACCAACCAAATTATTTCAGTCATGACTTAGGGCATATTTGAATTTAGGATTTCAAGGAGGCTTCGTGCCCTCTGGCCCTGCTGACTGTTTTCTGTTCACTCTGTATTTTTCATCTTATTCTCAACTCTGATGCATATAGTGTTTCCCACTAACTCATGTTTCGTAAAGCGAATGTGCCAAAAAGCTGGTTTCTGCTATTTATTTATAAAGAGGCTGTGGCCAAAGAAGTTAGGCCTCAATTCAGGGAACTGCTTATGTGCGTACTTTACTCACTGTAAATGCATTCTTGATTTTATTCATACAAAATTTTCCATTTCAGGGAGTACTGAGATGCACGTTCAAAAGCTGTCACTGTTTTACCTATTTACATTGTGGGAATGCTATTTGCCCAGCTGCTGGGCTCTCTTTCTTGTCTTGTTCTTTTGAAAGTTTGCATTATAGAAGTGTTATAATAAAAATTACTGAAATGTTTTAAAATAGCTTTTTCTGAAATTCATAGGCTTTGTATTACAGATGAATGAAAAGGCCCATCAAGACAGCTCTTTAACTAGATTAGTTTCTTCTATGTGTTTGCAGGTTTATGGAGCAGCCTTTGTCAGGCTGCCTTGATAGAAACTCCTCTTTTAAACTGTAGCTTCTCTTCCTGAAAAAATGCAACCACAGAAAGAAATATTTTAATATATTTCAAAATATGACAATAATACTGATCATTTTGCACTATGAAACTGAACTAATTATTCTTTATATCCTACCAACTAATTTAGTATTATTATTTCTACCTTGAAAATAGCTGTATTTAGCAGAGTTAGGCATTTCCTAGATTCATGGGGCAAGGGGGGTCATCGTCAGAACGACTGTCCCATTTCAGGAGGACGTGGCACTGGCATCTTTGCTTGATAGTACCTGATCATACTCCTTTCTTAAAGCTACTGATTTCCATTAGCCATCGTTAATTTCTCTAGCTAGGAGACAAATCGTGCCAGAGCCATGCAGGCTTGCTTTTATGTTTACTGCATGCCAGAATTTTCTAAACCCGCTATTCTTTTTAGCTACTTGCTTATGAAAGGCTAAATTGTCAAATTAAAGATGCATAATACAGATAAAAGTTCTGCTTTAATTAAGTTACCTGAGGGCAATTTCAATTATGTCCATTGTTCATTTCTGCTTACAAAAGTTGGTAGTATGTGAGTAGGATTTTTATATCACACAAGATTAACAAATACTGACCCTCAGCAGGCAGTACAATATGCATTAAATAAAACCTAATGTCAGTAAATAAAAGTGAAAAATATGCCGAATAAATGTTACAGTACTGGAAGAAGCAGTCTTTCAAATTAATCCTTAGAAAAGATAAATGAAAGCTGTGAGAAAAGAGGATATTGTTATTTGTTTTGATAATCCAGATTAAGGTAGTACATTAAATTTATAAACAAGTCCAGTAACAGCATTTTTGTACGCAATAGGCTGCATACTGTTGTAACAGGGAAAGAGTAGATAGTAATTTCCACAACAATCTAAATTATCTTAATAAAACAGAAATAAATTTCATAAATGCTCCAAAGAACTGAAATCTAACTGGAGGCCAAAGCATCTTGTGACTAAGCAAGCAAAGAAGAAATAAGAGGTAACAAGTAGCCGTGAATTCATAACTGAACTGCATGATAAAGATTGTTTAAACTATCATTACAACAAACAATTTGATGTCTTAAGAAGCCTGAATTAGTCAGCAAGATTATAAGAACTGATTTACTAAGGTGCCCTCAAATTAGATGTAGACAGTTTGTTTTTTTTTCCATTCCTCCCTCCCTTTATCTTTTTTTTGGATGCCGAAGTCTTTTTCCTAATAGAGAAGCTTGTATTATAAAAGATATTCCTGAATATAAGTAATATCATTCTGTTGCTTCAAAAGACTGCTAGGGTGCCTATAACACAGCAGTTTTCAAAGCTGACAAGTATAGGTATGTACATTTGCTAGGTGAAGAAGTGAAGTTAAAGGAAGATGACATGACTTCTCAGTAAGAAACTGGCAGACACAGGACAGACTGGGTCTCTTGAGTTCAGAGTTCTTTCCTGTAAAACAGCGCCTCCGACATGCCTTCCATTTGTGATTCCTTTGATGGTCACTAAAACTAGGTCTTCCTGTCTATTTCAGTGGTGCACAACAGTACCACACAGATTAAGAGCAAGTATTCACCCACTTCTGGAACTTCACTTTGGAGCTTATTTTAGGAATCAGTGCTCTCTAGATCTCCCATTTGGGCAGTAAGAAAAGACTGAATGCATCTACAGGGCAGGTTGAACCTCTATGAAATCACCTTCCTGAGTACCTGTCCGTCTCCCACTTACAATCTAGAGTATATAAACCTGAACTCAGAGGACCTGTATACCTTCCCTGAAACTGTTTGCAAGGACTAGGAGAAGCCTGGATTCAAATTTGCAAGGAGATTGTGAAATGGCAAATTCCTTTTCGTCAGTTGGAATAACTTTAAAAAGACATCTAATGGATTTAACATGGAATTAATGGAAACAAAAGAATGCATTCATTAGGTTAAAATTTAATATTTTCAATGACTGTTGTCACTCTGTTATCTCAAGAGCTGTTATGTTCATGTAATAGTTGTTTAAGTAACAGTGTACCATGCTTCCCTTGAAATCTGCTTTTCTGGCAAGAACTGTCCCAAATAAAAGTCTGGATAGTATTCAAACACACTTTCCTCAAGAGTCTCATGACAAGATTATGTTAACCATCCTGGTTGACTCTAGGCAAGATTATGTAGAGAGAACTTTCCACAGGCAGGATTACCTATGTGACTTTATAAAGCTGCATAGAGAGTGATGGAGATCAGTAATCCAAATGGCCTGTGGTACTTAATAGAAAGGCAATCTGTGGGGTTATCTGTGTAGATGCAGCTTTTAGAACAAACATAAACCTGGTTCCTGTTAATATGAACCTTAATTAGTCTTCATGACAGAGTTATTTTACATTTTAGTGCAGTGTTTAATTACTTTAATAATAAAAAGAAAAGTATCAAGTGACATAAAAGACGCTTAATTTCTTTGATAAAAAATACTCCAGTCATGTAACCCTTGGAAGGGGGAGCAATGATTGCATAGGTTATGACTATCTTTGGCTTCAGCGGGGCAAATTCTTTGGTTCCCATGAAAATGTATGTTTACATCTGAAGCAGAATTTTAGCCTTTAATACTACTTTTTCATGGTTTCAGGAAAGTCTCTAGATAGATAATACAGCCTTAAAAAAAAAAAGCACATAAGTAATTTGAGACACTAAAAGATAGCTAAAATCTTTGTATGCATGTCAGCTTCCATGCTAAATGGTTGGCTAGAGGACTGGAAAAAGAGTAGGTGAAGGCAAGTACATCTTAAGTGCTACAGGTCAACATCATTGTGCTGAGTGTATTTTCTGAGAAATGTATGGTTAACCCTTGAGCAAAGATTATACATTTGATTTCCTCTTACGGCAAGGGAAATATTAGCTTGTTTTCTCAACTGGAACAAATCCATGCATTGCTTCTCAGGGCAGCTTCCCTTGAGTACATGCAGTACAATGCTTTTGTTAAGACTTAGCAGTGGTTCTACTTCTGATTCAAGAGGATTTAACAGCGAAAAATCACTGTCAGTCAGGTTAAGAAAAGGGAGCACAAGAAAGAGAAAGGGGGAGAAAGAGAGAGGAAGAAAGATACAAGAAGGCATTTTTTCATTCTGGTTGACTGATACAGGAAGGAATAGGCAAATATATTCATACTTGAAATACACTTTAAATCATTCATGTTCTTTCCCATTAGGCTGAATTTCATGGTAGCTGTACATTAAATGAAATACTTTTATGTCACTGTTTTGCTTCTTAAATGCTAAAATTAAGCTCCCAGGGTAAGCTAAGGAAGTAACTATTTTGTGTCTGAAAGCCAAGATAACTATGGAGGGTAAAAATTAACGGAATTGTGGGGACTTATAATCCTGCAACATAAAATTAATTCCTGTTTTATTTTTTCTTTCTATGTTAAGGCACCGCTTTTACAGAGCTGTGTTTATATATGTGTATGCGCACATCACCTGTTGGGGAGCATATACTGTTGGTTGTGTAAGAATCATCTCTATGGATGCACACGCATAACTTGTCAAGCTGTTGTTGATTACTGTGATGCTATAAATAGCTTTTTAGGAATATCAGAGCTATGGCTCAACACACTGACTGGTACTGTTATTCTTTACTTATATTACCATAATGCTTAGAAGCCATGGTTAGGAAATTGGATATGTGAGTTGCTACAAAAAAAAACAAAGATTCCCTCCTCTCAAAAGAACCTATCCTGCATTCTTCTTGTTCAATCTACCACTTGTTGAGGCTCTTCCTGCCAGAACTAGACTGTGGTTTGTGGCAATAGCACAGACGTTTTCCATCTGTAGCAATATGCTAAACGTATGATGGAAATCTCTCCTGGAATATGGCCTCACTGGAAAGTCCACTCTTACTCTTAGTAGATACTGTGGATGTTGATTTTGAGGACCCAAAAATTTCCTGATTCCCTTCCCTTTCCTGAAAATTCACTTTACTGTGGCTAGCTGCAAAGCTTTACCCGTACATGCCTAGGTCTGAAAGGATGTGTAAAATACTATAGCATGTCTTTCCTTTATAACCACCATCCTGTGTGTAAGCCCTTTGGGATCTTTCTCACTGTCTCAAATAGGAAACGTTGAATGTGTCTGCCATTTGCTCATAACTGGACAAGTAACAATATCGAGTTCCAGTCTGACCGGACTGCCCACAATCATGGTGGATATCCTCAAAAGACCATGGCCTCATTCTTGTTTTACAGCAGTGGACCACAAAAGGTTTCAGTGAGCTACATGATAGTAAAACTGGTGTAATACAGTTGAGAAAGAGCTGTCAGTTTTGTTTTTCCCCTTTTCTAAGTATTTATTTCTGAACTCCTTTCTTAGCATCTCTTTTTCCTTTGCACTTCCCGTTTCTGAGATCCTGCTTACCTACATAGCTGATGCAAAGCAATCTCTTATTCTAAATGAGTACTGAGACCACATGGTGGTGGTTACTGGCACAGGGAGCCCCCATTATAGACACTATTGTATCTGATTTTATAAATGCTAGAACAAAAGGTTCTCATTTTATTCCCTCCCAATGCCTAAGTATGTGAATCCAGAATATTAAGTTAGGCATTAATGACACAGTGGGCAGGTGATTTGAAAGTCATTTCCCGTTCACTCTGTCATTAGTCTGCTTCCATAGTTGATGTACTGCCAGTGTTTGAAGAAGTAGATCTCGCACATTCCCCTTACCTACTCACAAATCCAAAATCCCCTGGAGTGAACGTACATGCATAGTGAGCACATATAACAGACTGAGGAACCTGGCCATTTATTGCTCTGTTTAAAGAAAAAAAGGTGCTCTCGGACCAAAAAAGAAAAGTGTTGGAAGAATAAACTTCTAATGGGTATACTCTGGAAAAGCTTTTTGTTTTTAAACCTGCACAAAGCACAACCTTCCATGCTTCTGGCTTCTATAATCTAAAGTTGTGTGTTTGTTCAAAGGCCTGAATACTCACACCAGAGCTGCTTGTTTAAACGTAAGTACTGTCAGAGAGGATCTAGTCCAGTCCAAAGCAAAAAGCCACCGTGCTTCTCTGATGCATTTTTAAGAACTCTAGTGTTTATAGGAATGATTGACCAGTTTTCAGACTGATGGGATAATTTTCTTGGGGCAATAGGAAAGACATCCCTTCCTTTTACTTTGGTGGCTATATTTTATCCTGGTTCTTCTGGGTGACTGTTCTATTAGTTGATAGTTGATACTGAATTGCTGTTTTATTCCAGCTTTGCCAAATGAAGTTGCATGTGATCAGCTACCCTGAGAATCTCTGTATAGCTGTAGTCCACCAAAAATTCCGCAGTCTGAAAGGCTGTTGACAGACTTGGCTGTGAGTAGAAACACCTAAGTACCTAAGTCCTGACTGTTGGTATTTACTGGGGAGTGAACTGTACTGCTTTTCAGAAGCATCTGAAAAGGTTCTCATTTTCCAGTTTGATGCATGTTGATGTATGTTTGGAAGTAAAATTACTGTACAGATTTTTCAGCATGGTTTCAAAAGATATGTGTGGGTTTTATGGTATATGTGCTGCATAACCACTAGCTGTCATACAGAAACAGTACTATTGCTGCTGTTTCAGCTTTACTAAAAGGTATCTTGGGTTTCTAAAAGCCAGAGGTGGGGGAAGGAAGTGGAACAAAATTAAAATAGAAAGAGCAAAACAAAATAACACAGTAAAGCATGTTATAAGCATTGAAAGTCTTTTTGGACTTTGATAAACATTCCATATAATGAATTGAAGAAACAGACTCTGCACGCTGTGTGACAGTATCACCAGCTGCTTGGTAATATAATTAATTGGTCCTATCACAAAAGTGCTTTGCTCATTACATGGAAAACAGTCTTGTGAGTAGTATTCAGAAGGTTCATTTGCTGTCCTGTTGAGTGCTGTGCAATATGCTTGTATGTTCAGTCCTTCCATTAGAAGCAGGGATTGTGATCTGAACAGCATTTATCGACACTTCCCTCTACATATAGTATAATAAGTGGACATCCTGTTCTCAGGAATTTTTAGGCTCAGGGTCAAGCTTTCAACAAGCTACGCTTCAACCAGAACAGACGCTTGTGAAGATGCTACCATCTTCTCTATGAATTCTCTTTAAATGACTGTTCTCTTCAGTGGGCATCACAGGTTCTTGGATCCTGACAGGAAATTCTAAAATGTATTTATTAGGATGAAATAGACTGAATGAAGGAAATTATTTTCTAACCTATGGGCTAAATGTTTAGATGTTGGTATTACAGAAGCAGAAAGTTAGAAATAAGAACAATAAATAATTCAAGTGGAGCTCCTCTATCTTGCACATATATAGAAAGAAAAAGAATAAAGATGATGCATATATATTTATAGATACATCCCTCCTTATATACATACTATGTAATGTTACCTATAGATTAGTCACAAAGGGATTTTTTTTAATACACAAGTACTTTTTTCATGTGCTCATCTAGCCGCATGTTCAGGCATGACTTCCTGATGCGAATGCTAACTGCATATGGAAATCTGTCAGGTTTTGAATTCCATCTAGCTCTGTCACTGCCTTGTCCTTTATTACTAGGTAGCAGTGCTATTCTGGATAGTATGAGACTGAAGGAAATGGTACACCAGCTCTAATTGCATAGTCATTCTGTGTAGATTTTCTGTTGGTACTGATCTTCTAACAGGTCTTGCTCTTATGCAGCAAAACCAACACGATAGAGGTGCTTTGGCACTTGTCTTGTCTGAAACATTTCTCTGTCTGTGAAGTACATATGAAGTGACAGATGTTAGTGCCTCGCTGGTTGACACTCTGCTCTTAGGTTCAACTGTGAACAGCAAATCAGTCTTTCCATTGAAAAATAATGAACTTTTCCTCTAGGCAATTTCTGATTTGTGTGCACTTCTGTAATCATTGCAAATGATCTGTTGGTTTTGTATTTTTGAGCTCTTAAAAACTGTAATGTGTTCAGAGCAAACCTGTGGCTACTTGACTCTATTTTGTCAGCTGTCATTGTAGTTTTTCCTTATTAGCACTGAATTGTCAGCTTTGCATTTAGAAGAAAATATATATTTACATATATTAAGAAGAGTTTGTTACCACTCACTACTTCTTTATGCACACCTTTATAGAAGGGCAGAAAATAATGCATACTTATGTGCAATCTAAGTTGCTGAAAGGTTTTCATGTGATCTTGGCAAGATGCAAGATCATCAAAATAGATGTGTTCCCATTAAATCTTCCACGACCACACCCAATATATTTTCTCAGACAAAAAGCCAAACCACAAGTCTAGCTCTAATCTCTGCTGATTAGATTAGGAATTAAGAGTATAAAAACCTGAGGTCTTGCCTAAATTCAGGTCTGTTGTGTCCTCCCATGCACGTTAACAGTAGCCCTTCTGAATTCTCAGTTATAAACTCATAATCTTTCATGCTCCATGGATCTGACCTGCTTTACTTAATGGACTATGATAAATTCTACAGAGTGGTGGTGTTGCGTGCATGCTTGAACTCCACGGTAAAGGCAGGTAGCAGGTTGTGACAAGCAGGGATCTGCAGACTAAACAGTTGGTGTTGAGGGTCTGCTGCCTACACTATGCATGTTTCAGAGGGTTTTACTTTGGATTAGCTCTGTCTTGCCTCCATGCATCTGAATGCCCATTAGAGGATAGAGTGTACTAGGCTCATTCCTGAAACTCACTTTGTGGTTTACTTTCATCTGAAGTGTATTGCCAGTAGCTGTCAATGAGCTCTCCCTGTGGTAACTTCTGGTCTTGCACAATTGTGGCTACGTTCTTCTGTGTACAATGTTGTGTTAACTAAAAACCCCAAGTCTGCAAATATTTCTGGCAAGTAATTAGTGACAGCAGTATGTGATCTGTCCTGTTTATACCATGTAGAATAGAGGTCTAAAAGTAATTTCCCCTCTTAGATGTTGCTAGTTACAAAATGAGTATGTTACAAGGAAGGTTTCAGAGTTAAAACTGTAGCTTGAAATTAACAAGTAAGCACAACAAGCAAAAATCAGGAACAGAAAAATCTGAGATAGTTAAATCACCAAATTTGCTAGTAAACAGCCATCACTGAGATTACAACACACTTTCTTCATCAGAAATCCCCTAATTTACCTTTCAATTTATTTTCAACAAATCTGGTGCTAAAACTATCTGCACTGTTTACAAACGTTACTCTAGGACTCCTTTAAATACACTGGATATTTCTGACTTTACAGTAATTCTTACCTCTCCCCTGCCCAAGCATTATTTTAATCAGCTGCCAGTTTGTTTATTTATTCACATTAACATTTCCAAATGCAGAGTGCCCGGCCAGCAGTCACTGCTCTGTAGAGCTGCCAGTGTCTAATTGTTTCTGGCAATGACGACTGCCTTTTTTTGGCTTTTTTTTTTTTTCCCTTTTCCCCCCTCAACTGGCATTTCAGAGCATCAGCCTTCACAATACATTAGCTTAATGCATTTTGAGCTTGATGAAATCTTCCATTCCTACTGCTGCTGCTATTTGTCTACTATTCTACTTGAAATCAGCATGCCGTATAAATGATTTAGACATATGAATAAACCAACCTCTAAATATCCATATCCTTGCAACAGCAAAACCAGATCAAATGTAGTATTTAGAACAGTATATTGCTACAAACACCAGTTCAGTGAGAAAATGGATTCACATTCATAGGACATTGTGTTACAATTTAGGAGTGAAGGGTAACTCACTTGAGCATGTCAGTTTGATGGACATGTAGTCTCTGCCACAGTCCTTCTTATAGTGACAACGAAGCCAGTTTAAGAGGCAGAGTCCGTCACCACACTGTAGTTCTTCTTTTTTACATGGCAGAATGCTCTGTTCATCTGAAAGGAGGAGAAATAATAGATGACTTTGTGTAACAAGCAACTCCTTCCTGAGTAACAAAGCCCCATGCCTACTGAAAGTCAGTCTTCCTGCTTTTGAAAGCCCTGGGCAGATGAAACCACTTTCTCCTCTTTGTCAGATGTGAAAAGGGTCTCAGACTCAAACAAATACTTTCTATACTGTTGTTGCTGATCATTTAAATAGTGTTCAAGACAGATGAGGTCTAGGTGAAGCATACCAAAGAAATCACAAGGGTTCTATGTCTCTGAGGCACCTAGCCTTCTGACTGACTGACATGCTTTAACATCCAAACCAAAACAATCCATCTTTGCCCAAGCTTAGCACACAAAATGGGTGAATGAGGGGGAAAAAAGAGATCTGCTGTCTTGCATAAACCTGAAGGGCTGGATTAAGGGCTTCTTAGCTGTAAGTATAACTCTCTCACAATCCCTTTCCAGTCTGACAATTAAGGGTAGGAACTCAGTCTGACAGAGTGGAGAAGGATTTTTTGAATAATCTCAGTAAACACTTGGGTAAATTTATAGTATATATAGCAGGGTCTGCAGTTCTGCATGAAGCCCAATCTTTGACTGGCTCCTCAGTTGAAAGATTGAAGCCACTTCCCAGGACTACTGTTGATTCTTGGGGGCTGAGTAGAAAACTCCATCACTCATGTCTGCCTAGAGAGGGGGGAAAAAGGAGTGATTTTTATCTTGCCCTTTGATAGTCTACTATGGTTCCTTTTACCTTTATGCATGAACACAAATCTACCCTCAAAGGAGAGATGGTATCAGCCTAAGCTCTGTAACTTAAGAAAAGCAGAGTTTCAGGCCATGCTAATATTCACCTGTGCAAAACATATTCGCACAAGAAATGGGAGTGCTGGTGGGAGTGTCATCACTTGTCGTATCTGAACAGGATCGCCCCTTCCTTGCCCAAAAGCCCCGAGGGTATGCCTGAGGAGGGGAGTGGTCACTGCAAATGCAATGCCAGCAAGCAAAGGTGCTTCACTGGCTACTCAAAACAGCTGTTTTGTTTGATGCCCAAAACATTCAAAACAGCAGCTGCCTGATATAAAATTTAAAAAGGAGTTGGGGAATCTCTATGCAAGAACAATATGTCTTTTTTTGACACATTAACTGCATAATACAAAATATCCCATGGAATGCCAGTGACCAGCCATACCATCTAAAACACACTGAGCAAATAATTGAAAAAAGAACTTGTTATGTAAATATATTCCAGTTTGTTAGGTTCAAAGTCTGTTAACATACTATAAGGAATTCATGGAGATCAGGAAGTCTGAAAATTATCCAGGAAGAAAGGGGAAAAAACCTCCTACATTACTCAAAGAAGGTTGTTGTGGTGGGTCTTTTTTTCCACTTTTCAGCAGTAGTGCTATTCAAAGTGGTTTTGTTTTGATGATAGATAAAAGGAAACTATTTTCTGACAAGTGCATTCGAGTGTGCAAATGGACACACTGACATCATTTAGTTGCATGGCTTTGTAGAGCCATCCAACAATGACAAACAGAAGTAAAATAGAAAATAGTTAATTAGTGACAGAATAAAGTTTTTAAGTTCAGAGAGGAAGACCTGTATTCAGGTTACTTTATGTGAGCAATCTAAAACATTACAAATAGAGGCAAACAGAAGTCCAAACCCAACTTGAAAAACACTAGCTCTTGGAAGTCAAAGCACAGACGGCTAGTGTGCAAATCGGTACCCAACAGAACACAAGGCAATTCTGCCGCGTCATGTTTTTGTTTGCTCTCCAATATTTGTAATTCGGAGCCTTTTTATCATCCTTCATAGCTGCAAAATCATGCAGTTTGGAGTAACTGTTCATGATTTCCAATTCTTCATGCAGCTGCTCCAGTGGAAGATGTCAGTACCCCCAAATGCATTTATAAATATCACCAGCGCTGCCAACATGCTGTTGCAGTAAATCTTAGATTGTACGCTTGTACCTGGCAGCTCTGCAAACTAGAGGCCAATAATCAGATCATATTGTTTTGTACTTCCAGAACATCTTGCAGTACGTTTCCCAAGTGGCTATTGTATTTCTGATAGGCATCTCAGACAATTTTGGGGTAAAAAGGCATAGAATTCCCAGCAATTAAAGTTGTGGGGATTCCTGTCTGGTTTTTGGTTTGGTTTGGTTTGGTTTGTTTTTTTTTTCCCCAGAGTTAAAATACTATAGAAGAAGCAGCTAAGCAATCATCACTTTGTGGTACCAAACGTAGTCATTGTGTAAATGGGAACAACTTTCGTTAACTTAAGACTGGTTACACAGTCATTGCAAATATCAAAAAAGGAATTCACCTGCAAGAAAATGATGCAAAAGGAAAAAAAATAATGTATTAGTAAATTTATTAGAGTAATCGATCCTGGTATGCATCTCAGATATTTATATCTTCCATAAAGTCTGTTTAGTTCGTAATCTAGTTTCAAGTTGCCCTAACTATTTTAAACCTCTTTGAACTTGCTCCAGTCTACATCCCCTTGCATCTTGTTCACCATTCCTGTTTTTACTAGTTCAATACAATTCTCTCTCACTGGCTAAGATTTTACCACTTGTTGGATGTAAGAAAGTTTTCCACAGTTTCTGCAACATAAAATTCCTGTTTTACTTTTCACCATTTTACTGGCTCTACTCTGAAGGTCACTTAAAGCTAAGCACCTCTTCTCTCTCATCGGAAACCAATACTGTGCTTTCTGTTTCTGCTAGTTGTTGAACTGTGTAAGTCGCTTTGGGATACGGTCTTTATGAAAATGCTAGAAAACCTCTGTGATGTTTTGCTAGAAAACCTCTGTGATGTTTTATTATCTTCAGAGAGAACCATTAAGACTGTAAGCTATAAGAAATTATATGGGCGGATCCATTTTTTTTTGGACTGAAAAGCAGTGAGGGAGAATGATGGTTAAAAAAAAAAGTGTGCAAACCTATCCTATAAAGCTGTATTTACCAGATGTAGCAAGAGCAATTTATGGCTTTTGTGAATCCAGATAATACAAATCTTCCATCTATTCTCAAGGAGAGCTGCAAAATAACTGAAAAAAACATAAAGACTAAAAATATGAAAATGCTTTTTTGAGGAAGAAACTGAGGCACAGGCCTATAGTCACGCAGCAGGCAGGTACAGAGGGAGGCATCACATTCAGCGTAGTACTGACTGCACAAATAACAATGCTTAAGTTCTATGCAATGAAAATTCTTTTGAAACAGATAGTTTAATTTGTGAGAAAATGCATTATTTTCCAAGATGATGTTTCTGTCTCAGTAGAGGCTAGCACAAAGTATTTTGTCTTTAAAGTATGTTTTACCCTGAAGTAAAATTTATTTGAAAACAATTCTTACTACAGATGACAGGGAGCTAACAAAGTCTCTTTTGGAGAAGTACTTCCCAGTTCTAAGCCCACCTGTTCCCAACTGGAGTGTGCCACGCAATGGCGTGCTGATGGTTTTCAAGGTTTGTATTCTAAATCAGCACACATTTGAATGAATTTATGAAATGAAAATTAGTAATTTAAGATCATGAAAATAATCATATCAAATTTAGGTTAAGGTGCAATACTATGTAATTGTGATGCATAAAATTAATCCACAAGTTGAAAATTAACCTGCACCACTGAAATATACATATAAGTTTACAGCTATTATACATTATCCAAATTTCTATTTTCCTATGTTAGTAATACTACATTTTTTTTTTTTAATTCAAATGAGCGTTGAATTCTGTATCTGTTGAACTGGGTACGCACTTCTCAGATCCACCACTGAGTCTGATAATGCCCTGATCATCCACCAGCAGGAGCTACTCTCTGCAACATAACCCTTTGCCCTTTGTTAAAATCATAGTCCTCATTCTTGCCTGCAGCCTAGCTTTGAAACCTCTATAGCCAGCTGCAGGAAGATAGTTGTGGTGAAGAAGGATCTTCCAGTGACACAGAGATGATTTAACAACTCTTGAGCTTGGCAAGAGGATGAGAGAATAAACAATGCATGGCACATGTTAGTTTGATGCTTAACGCTCTACTGTGCTTATATGATTTAGATGAGCATGACATAGAGACCTGTACAAAACACAATATAAGGAAGAGAGATTCTTATCTCTGGCAACTTCTTGTGCCTCTCAGTTCCTTAGTATTTTCGCATTGATGGCAGCTAAAGAAATTTACAATAACCTTAAATCAGAGGACAGACATAAGATGTCACTTCTATACTATTAAGGTATCGTGATACTATCTTTAGCCCTGCATTCTACTCTGCTGTCCTTGTCTGTATTTGGGAATCATAGTTTTATATGTTTGAAAGTCTGTGAAAAAGTTATTATTTCTACCTCTATAGATGCTCCAGCACTCCTGAAGCATGATCTTATATCTCCAACTTTGGGAAAATTTCCAATTTATGGCTTGCTTAATTCAGTAGAAATGTTTTTTAATCAGAAGCACAGAAATGTAGTCTGAACATAGCTTTTTTTTCTTTTTTATTTTAGACTTCTGTCAAGTTTTTAGATTTCTTTCAGGTTGGCTAATAGGATCAAGTTGCAAAAGTACAGTTTCCACTCATGTTTCCATTTAGGATTGTGCTGTTCTAAAAGCAAAGTCTTTTCTAAAAGTGTCTGTGTATATACAAAATCTTTGGTGGTGGTATTCTGATTTT
Source organism: Nyctibius grandis (assembly GCF_013368605.1). Taxonomy (NCBI): domain Eukaryota; kingdom Metazoa; phylum Chordata; class Aves; order Nyctibiiformes; family Nyctibiidae; genus Nyctibius; species Nyctibius grandis. Next base: position 13,668,139 of record NC_090669.1, read on the forward strand.
GTGCTGTCCCTATACATTGGGACAGTTTCTGATTGAGACTGATGCTAAAAAATGTACTATACAGCATGTACCCCGGCGCACAATAGCATGAGTATGTTGTAACTGCTTTTCCAATCTATTATTGAACGTCCCATATTCTTTCTAAAGGAACATCTGATTTCACAAACGTGTTTAGTGTGAGGAGGGTGATTATTAGCGTAGTTTAACATACGCTTCAAATGATGCATTAAAGTCACCCCAAATAGCTACTCTTTGTTGCTCCTCTTTGCAGTGTGTGTGTGTTCTTTCTCTAGCACCGAGTTGTAGGCCAAAACAGAAATTGCTTTGGATTCACGTTCCTCTCCCAAAGTGTCTCTGAGGCAGAGTTATAATTACAATACCAAATGACTAGATATTGTTGGGGTACTTGTCAACATGGCACCTGCAGTAAGCCAGAAGTGTTAATTTGTCATTCAGAGCTTTTATTGTCTGTTCAAGTCTGCAGGGTTTTTACATTTGTTTGCTGACGGGGAATGGGGATCGCATAGTAGGCTGCCTGATCACGGCACCTTTAGAGGCAAGTTTCAGGGCAATACGTTAAGATGACAACAAGGAAACATGGGTTACAAATTTTTAAAAACTCTAGTCTCTTCTGTTCTGCTTTGGGCTTTCTATGACCTGCTTTTTTAATAAAGTCTTGTACTTCTTGCCAGTTGTTTGGGCCAATGACTTGCATACTGTGCGTTTGGAGAGTGAAAATGACCACTGTGTACCTCAGTAGTCTAACTTGTAAATAATCATAAATGGGGAGCATTTTGCACAAAATATTGAACTCTGCTAATAAGAGGAGATAGTTAAGTGTGGATTAGAAGCAAAGTGCAATATGAGGTTGTCCAAGTAAGAACTAGTCCTCCAGCTGGGACTACGCAGCTTGCAATCTGCTGGGTGCTCTGCCATGTACTGTATTACTCTCTCCCTCAGAGGATCTGGGATCTCTTTTGTAAAGACCACCTCTTTAAGATCCTGAGTCCTTGCTGTAGAAATCCCCGATTGAACCCATTTTATAAGTTGGGGCCTGTTTTCAATGTTTAAAAATTGGAAGCAGCCTATTAAATGATTTAGAGTGACTCAGAAAGCTGTTCTACTGACTGAAGTGTTCAACTTTCTGATGCAAAATATGTCATTACTATATAACTCTTGGGTCCAGTGGAAGGGTGACCTACCTGTATTTGTGATCTAACTAGAAAAACATTAGAGGCCAGCTGTAGTTACGGGAACTGAAAGTTGAGGTTAAGTGTAACTTCAGAATATTTCTGTCAGGTCCGAGCCTGATGGACAACAAGTTGTCTGTGGACAATAATTCAGCAACATAAAATAATCATATGAAAAAGTAAAAGTAGAATAAATGTTCTGGAAATTGTCTTGCAGCAAGTTTGTACATTCAACCCCAAGAACAAAGACAGATGTGGGACTGGACAAAGATGGAAAAAAAGATGCTAAAAGAGAAAATAGCTAGTGCAGTATCTTGTTAGCAAGGGTCAATGCCGAGTAATGGAAGGATACCAATCCAGGAGCCAGGAGAGCCTTGCTTTCTCCATAAATTGCTATGTAATCTAAAGCAATTAATTTTTCTGCCAACAGTTTTTCTCTTCCCACCTTTTCTGTTATCTAGACACCTGCAATCTGGAAGGACAAGGCCAGTTATTTTGTGCAGGACCTAGTGTGATGAAGCTTCAGTCTTAGTTGGGTCTTTTAACTGTCCATGGTACTGGTAGAAGTAATCCTGTAACAATTCTGCAGCTAATTCAAAATAAAGCGAGGATGCTGAAAACCTGTAAAGATTAGATGCTTACAGAGCTGCTTCTCTTAAACCATGACACTAAAAAAGATTAATTGCCAACAGGAGAGATTCAAAAGTAAAAAAATTTAAGAACTGCACGTATATCACTATTTCTTTTTATAATGCTTTTAATGAAGACAGAAAACAATTCCTGAAAGGAAAATCCTCATTTTAATGACAGAAGTAAAGGGATTAACACACTTGCAACTAAAAACAGCAATTAAAAGATAAGAAACTTAGAATTAAAGAGGCCAAAGAAACAAAGTGTCATAGAAGGTCTATTTGCATTAAGAATAGACAGTGATCAAGTGGCTTTGGCTGGAATGTCCTCCAGTGAATTATCTTCACACAGGTTCTGGAAGACTGTAGGTGTCTCAATGTCATATAATGTCATTATTTTTAAAAAACAGTCTGAGGGATTTCAGGAAGTTCTAGCAAGATATGCATTAAGTCTTGGAGCTAAAATCATGTTTGCATAAATGCTATCAAAGCCAACTGAATCGCTTGCTTCTGCCAGCTCTGAATTTGAGGACAAACTTTCAAATCATCTGAAGATAGAGACTCTACGTAGGCTTTACAAAAGCTCATAATCAATTAGGTGTCTACCTCTCCTTGAAAGATGCTCTGCATAGAGGCGTCTGGGCATCTCCTGCATTTTTAGGTGCTTCAACATATAGCTCAAATACAATCATTATATAATAATGAAATGTCAGACTGGAAGAGTTAATAGTGCTCAGCACCTCGAAAACGTATCTCCCCCCTACTTTTCTCCGAGAGGTTTCTCAGTATGGCTGCTTGTACCAGTTTGAGATCCCCTTCAAAAACTAAAGCATCGTTTCTATTTATTTGATAGGGAGCAAGGTTGGACTCAAATCTGTATTTTTGCATAGTAGTTGCATAGGAATGAATTCTAATCTATTATTCTCTCCACTAAAAAAAAAAAAACAAAAAACAAAAAACAACAGGAATGGGAGGTAGGAGTTGGGAGAAGCTGCTAAAACTAAAGCATTAAGTCAGTAGTTACAGCGGAAATAAACGATTTGGAGTTGTCAGCCTACATCCTCATAAATGAGGATGAAAAATTGTCAGGCTTGGAGAGAAACTGATACCTTCCTAGTGCAGATTCCAGTCTAATAAATGAAAGGTGAAAAAATCATTCTTGATGTAACTGAGATGATTTCAAGGCATCATAAAATAAATTGATGGCAGAAAGATACTGAGCAGGATATGACTTATTAGGGGAGAAGAACAAAGAATTCTGAGGTGTGGTTCTGGAGGTATTTGAATATCCTTCCCTTCTGCACAGTTAAGAGTCATTAAAGCCTGAAGTGCAATGTGGAAAACTGTAGGGAGAGATGGGTGCCTTCAGAAAACATCCACCCTTTGAGGGAAAAAAAAATCAGTGAAGGAAAATAAAGAACAGATTATACTGGGGATTAAATTTTGCTGTGCAAAGAAGAGGGGGCAACCAGAGCGTGCGTTTCCCTCCCTGCCTGGCATCAAAGATGTACGTGGTTTCTGGAATTCTCTGCTAGAGAAGAGAGAGACTGGTAATGGGTGGCAGATGTCGGTGCTTTGATCACTGACACTTCTCAAGGCATCCCACAAGTGCAAGGGAATATATTGCTGTGAGGTGCAGAAGTCGTGGTGCAGATCTATCAGTCTGTCTCTCAAACTTCCTAGCATAATGTACTCTCTCCAGGACACCAGCTCACAGCAAAACTGCCATGCACAGGCTTGAAGCAATCTCGTCTTTCTGTATGTCTCTAATCTGGTGCAGCCTACAGAACCACTGTAAGATACTTGCACAGACCCAAAACCACCCAGTTTCTTCAGCTGTTTGAACTGTGAGGCACTGGGCTCCACCTGTGCATATGAATGGAAAGTTATGTTCATTGAGTACTGGCCTCTAGACAACTGTTAATCTGGCTGAGTTTGGAGACCGTTCTGGGAAAAATACAGGATTTATCATCAAGAACAAGAGCTACAGAGTCCCTAGTCTGTAGCAGTGGAGAGAGCGTCTTACTCTTGCTGTGTACAGAAAGACTTCCTTGTTTATGCGTAGAAGTGTGTTCAACCTTCCACCGTCGTCCTGGGGTCTCAGAGCACGGCTAGCAGTGCTGTAGTCAATGACAACACAGGTGGCAGCCAGCTGTGCTGTTATGGTGTGTGAGCTGAATGCTGAGGGACAGCATCCCAAGTGTCTACTCAAGGGCCTACTGGTCTTAGGATCAGGATTTTCTGCACTTTTCCTTTGTAGCAAGTATGTCCTTGTGCCTGGCTTAGGTGGGTTTTCATGCAGAAAGAGGAGAGAGCCACAGTATGAATGCTTTTGTTCCTTCTGGATTTTGTGAGATAATTCTGTTTAGTAAGAGTAAGTTTGTAAGATCTATAAAGGCTGTAACACAGGACTCAATGCTGGATTTTAAAATGCTGTCTGCATATTGTATAGTTCTGTTTTTCCTGATTCAAGCATCCAAATGAACATTTTACATATCTCTGAACATTCCTCATGCTCTTAGATGTAACAGCAGAGATATAGTTCAATATGGTTATCATTAAAATTTACTAATATTTAAATACATAACTATATAGTCACTTAATAGTTGTAAAATAACTATCTTTTTATAATAGCTGATATGCATTTGCAATCTGGATAATTGATGAAAAATCAGTGGATTTGTTTGCTTTTACCTGTGCTTGAAATCCATTTCTTCAGAGGTGAATCTCAGAACTGCTGGGGAGGAGGTGGAGGAGGCAGCGGCATGCAGGAAGGGAAGGCAGTTTGAGTAGAACTGTTTGTCTGCCTTTTTACTTGTCTGACAGTTTTGGGTCCCCTTCATTTAAGTATTACAAACACTGACTGAGGTTCATGACTGCTGACTAATAATTATTCATACTGATTGTCATGAATATTTTCTAGAGATAATGTTGACTTTTTACTTTAAAAAAAAAACGTACTCGACCAAAAGCTAAAAATGCTTTGCAAAGAAAATCCAATGTTTCTCTTGGAAAGAAACATCTAAAGCAAGAAAGCTAATAGCAAATTTTTATTTCCAATCAGAAAGTTCCATGAAATGCTGAAACTGTCAATCTGGCTTGGTACTGTGTGGTTGAAGTCACATAGCTCCATTCCCGAGTATTAATTTGCCAGGACTTGGATTGTATGACTTTACCCCTTTGTCCTGTATGAGATGCAGTATTCTTGAGGCACAGCCGACTCTGTACGAGAGGAGCTGCAGTCCTACTCCTGGGCCTTTGTACTTGCTTAGGAAATTCAGTGTCGGGAGAGTAAATAGGTCTAGTACCTGGCATATGTGAATTCTGTACAGCTGAAGAATCCACTATGTGTTCTCCTTGTAGTGCGTAGTAACAGCCTGGGATAACACCAGGCTGTTCCATGTTCACTATAAAAGCGTAATACAAGCCACAGTTTGTGGGGTTTTTTTTTTTTGTTTGTTTTGTTTTGGTTGTGTTTTTTTTTTTTTTTTCTAATGGCCACCTAGTATTATGTTAGTATTATCTGTTATTGTCAGTAGAACATTTCACAGTCTAGGCATTACAGTAATTAAACACGATCGCCCTTGTGTAGAAGGCCAGAACGTTGGGCCTGGCTGAACAGTACTCAGTTAAGGCCAAAGTAAAACAAAAATACTGTCTTAAGAACACTTAATTTTGAAGCGACGTAGGCACCCATTTGGAAATTAGGGCAATACTCAGACTACTCCAAACTGTTTGCTGCAACAGTTCAATTACAAAACTCCAGTAATCTAGAATTTAATGCAATACAAAGTTGTCTTGCCATGAAGAAGTGGTCTGTCTCTCTGGGAGGGGCAGTGGCAGGGGAAAAACTGAGCTTAAGGGTCAAGGAACGTGAAAGAGAAGCATGGATGAGAAATGATGTTATTCTGATATGAATCCCCAAACTAAACATATACTGGCTACCTATGTAATGAAGTGCTATGAAATGTCATTTTATGCATAATGTAAAACTAACAGTTCTGTGGAAAAATAATCTAAACATTATTTTTGCAATATTAACCTGTAACAACATAAGCACAAGTATTTTTTTGCCAGTTCTTCAGGCAATTCACTAATAAATAACTAGACTGCCACATGTAGCTATACTAATGTAAGCATTTATGATTTCCTCTCATTTTGTATTATGTATTTTCTATGACTTAGATGATGCCAGTTGGTCATCTATTAGGTAGCCAGAGGGTGAACAATTTTAATCAGCAGCTACTAATTTTGTACTTGCTCTTAAGCCCAACTCTAGTATGTTTTTTATAGGAGTTTAAGGGATTACCAGGCAGTATGAAAGACAGCACTTCGCATTTACTTGGTTTTGCACTGTCTTCAGCTTTACCAACCAAACTCTGCTCCTAGTTACCAAAGTTCTCTTAGGGTTAGATCCTACAAATACCTTGTGTTGACAGAAGATGGTCTTGACACTATGAATAATTTCTCCAAGTCGGTAGGTTGTGGCAGCAAACATTAAGTTTGATAATATTTCTAGTCTGTGAATGAGTCTCCTTCTCTGGAGACATTCAAAACCCGCCTGGACGCGTTCCTGTGTGATATGGTCTAGGCAATCCTGCCCCGGCAGGGGAATTGGACTAGATGATCTTTCGAGGTCCCTTCCAATCCCTAACATTCTGTGATTCTGTGAATGACAGTAGCTGCCTGACTTTGTTGTTCCTTTATGTATGTTCCAAAGTAAATAAATTTTTTGCCTATTCTTTCTTTAAACTTCAGGTTTAATCATATGATTTCTCACGCATGATGGGCATCTTAGCTTGAAAGTTGTTACTGAAGTCATAGTCTAGTTACAACATTTCAGAATGGCTTGTCTTGAGCTGCAGCACTTGCTCTGAGAGATATCTTGACTGTTTTAATTGTTGTGCACATCTTAGCACTATGCATTCTTTCATCCAAGAGAACTGGACATGCTACTCTGCTTCCCTGCATACATGTGGTCTTCTGCCAAAACAGAACCAGTGACATGAGCAGAATTGGCTCCTATAATGTTGTATTTCCTTATAATAACTACAAAAGTCAGTCATAAAAAGGTGAGTAGAAGGAAGTCAGATGTCAGGAATTGTTTTATTTCAATGACTGGAAGTAATTTTTAGCCACATTTGTTTCACTAGTGAGTGCCAAAATGATATATATTTTGACTGATGTCAGTGTGCTCTATTTGTAAATCAGTTTTAGCAGCTATGTGTTAATTTGTTGTTGTGGGAGAAAATGCTGAAAAGGAGGATTTTTTTTTTATTTTTAAAAAAAAGGAAATATTGAAGTACTTGTACCTGACACTAAATTTAATGGTCCTCTATTTCAGACAATTCTCTCACTCATTTCTGTGAGTTTTGTCTGTATAAAGATCACAAGGTTAAGTCTGTTTCTGTTAACTCAGTTGTTTTTAGTCAGGAAGCTATTTGCTTTTTAATGGATTGATGTTTATCTGCCAGAGGACTTTAAATATAATATTCCTCCAGCTGTACATGACTGCAAGGCATGCCATTAATGCAGTTAAAAAAAAAAAAAGACTACTTACAGAGATGGGAATAATTGCTGCCTATTCCAATACGGATGGAGCTTCCAGAGATGACAGAAAGATGGAAGAAAAGAACTAAGGAGGGAAAAATGAAAAAAAAAGGTCCTTAATAGCAGTTTGGTTTTGTTTTGCAACCAGATGTCACTTGAAGACACATTGTGTTGTTAACGTGCACCCACTCTCTCTGGGGCAGGATTACATGTTTCAGACTCTGAATACATGCACAGATGTAGCCTGAATGGGGGTGAAAAAAACAAACAAATGGTTGCTTCATACTTCCAGGAATCACTCCAGTTCAGGAAATGATATTATATGTGACTTTGATGCCTCTTAGATTAAAAAACCTATGTATAAACAACAATGTGTTATATAAATATGCTAATTATTGTTGTTAAGTCATTCACCAGTCACTGAAACAGGCACCTACCATTGTAAAACAAAATAACTGTTTCCTAATTAGTTTAAGTGTATGTTGAATACATTAGGGGTGTGTGTGTGTCAAACTAGGTTGGAATAAATTTATTCTAAAATTTGATACACATACTGCCCCTATGCATTTAAGCTTTAATATTTATAACTGGCACTTTAAAGACTTATACTTGCAGGCAACAAAATGCACCCAAGTAAAACGTGTCCTAAATAACAAAAATGTTTAGATTTCTTAAAAGATGGGCTTGTTTCCTCCTCTAGATGCATCTAAAATCATCGGTCGGCTGTAACACAGCATGAGTACAGCGGTTTGCCTGGGCTGTATTTCCAGCACGCTGTCCCCCGTGCCCCGGGCCGCGGGGGTCCTGCCCTCGGCCCCGCACCCGGCACCTCGTGGCTCATCCTCCTCAGCGGGTTTTTCCCCCCGCCTCCCGTGCGCGCACCGGGGCCGCAGCCCCGCGCGGGGGGCACAGCCCGCTGGGGGTGGGGGGGCTTTTTCTGCTCTGGGAGGGGGTGCTGAGTAACAGAAAGTTTCCGCGGAAACGCTCCCCGCCGCCGCCCGCCCCCGGCGCCCCCCGGGGCCGAGTCCTGCCCGGCCGCGGGCCGCCCCCCGCCCCGCCGGGCCCCCCGCTGCCTCCCGCGGCAGGGGCGGGCGCCCGGCGCGGCTCCCGCCGCCTCAGCGCGCCTTACCCCAGCACCCAGCGGCGGCCGTTGTCTCCATGCGCCTCCGCCGCGGCTCCCCGGCGGCAGCGGGCGGCGAGGCGGGCGCAGCCGCCGCCGGGAGACGCGCCCCGCCGCCTCCTCCTGCGCGCGGGGCCGGAGCGGCGGCGGCTGGACGGAGCCGGCGCCCATGGGCGGGGGGCGGGGGGAGGCGGGTGACCTCCGCCCCGCGGGGGCCGGCCGGAGCCCCCCCTCGCCTGCCCTGCCTCCCGCCGCGGCGGGGAGGGACGGAGCCGGGGCGGCCCGGCCTGAGGGGAGCGGGGTGCTGGGGGGCAGGGCCGGCCTGGGGGCGGTGGAGACGGCGCAGGCCGCGGCGGGCCGGGCCGCCCGCGGGGTGCTCGGGGCTGCACATGTGTGGGGGCCTGACTCGGCCTGGGGGGGCTGCTGAGCTCCTGGGGTAACCCCGGCTCCGCTCCTTCCCCTCCCTTCCGCAGTCCCTGGGGAACGGGAAGGAAAGTGTTAGGGACGCTGCGGGGTTTTGCTGCTTGGATGAGGAGCTGGAGGCGGGTAACGGCTCTCGAAAGCCGCGTCCAGCCCAGCGCTTTGGCTAAAAGGGAGGGGACGGCCTGGGAATAAACCCGCGGGGATGGACGGGATTATCTGAGCAGTGCAGAGGAAATAATTCGCTGTGGCTGCATGGGGGCCAGGAGAAGAATGTAGTCGAAGTAAAAGCTAAAACCACTCTACAATAGTAAGATCTATTTGTTACCAGGGATCTTGGAAACGTTTCTCATTGTAAATAAGTGCCCTAGAGCTAGAGACAGAGAAAATAGGGTTGTAGCGGGTACTAGAGCACATGAGCTTTCATAATTGGTTGTTTACCTCTAAGAAAAACACATCATTAGCTGTATAGGTAAAGAATGCAAGAAATAAGGCCTGTTTTGGCATGGCATGTCCTGTCAGCAGTTTGTTTTTTTAGGAACCAAGTTATATTGGCACTTTCTGTCTCCTATGCATGCGTTAGCCCTGCAGGCACTTGCAGAGTGGTCCCACGGATACTCCTTGTGAGTGAGGAAAATGGACTGGATGCTCCACGAGTATGTAGGCAGCTTTACTTCCCTGCCCCTGGGTGGCTTTGTAGTCTGGTGAGCAAGTTCTCTCACACTGGAACAACTTTGCCATCAATATCTAGGCTGTTTAATTTCTCTTCAGTTCAGTAGTGATGGATTCAGAGTTGTAATGAAGTTTGGGGTGGATGTAAAGCTTGTGAACTCTCTGATCTTTCTGTAAAAAGTTTCCTGCTGTCATTGATCAGCTTTTTTTCTTTTCTTTTTAAATCCAGGCAAGCATTAAGCAGTCTAAGGCAGTTGAAATGAGGGTTTACTGGAAATTTACGAGTACGTTTTGTTATGGCTCAGGGATACCTGTGCCTTTTGCCAAAACTATAGCACCTTGGTTCTTAATTAACACATCCCTACCCTAAAATTCCTTAAAATGCTGCTGCAAAAGTTATCTTGTGATTAATTTCTTCAACCCCTCAGAACAATTGACTCCTTGAAAGACTCCTTGAAAGATTCCTTGTTTAGATTTTCAAAACTCTATTGTTTAAATAAATGCAAAATGTATGGCTTCATTTTAGGGCTCTCTGTTATTTATTTATGACGTGAAGCTGTGAATCTGTATATGCATCAGAAAAGCTGATTTTCTGTGTGTTGTTTTTCTGGATATGTGCCCCCTTGGCCTTATTCTGCGTGTGAAGAGTCATGTATGCATGTAACGCTGTACTTAAGGATATTGAAATATTTTCTTCTCTTTAAATTTCAGGAATTTCTAATGTTTATCACTTCTGCAAATTTTGGTGATGGCATCTTTCCCAAAAGGTGCCTTACATTTAGCCATAGTATCAGTTTTAACTTTAATCCTGACAGACTTGGTTGGAGTCCTGTGTTTGACTGAAAAATATACGCTTAGGAAATTAAATAAGCTGACAAACTGTGGAAAATACAGAGGCTTTAGTAACTGACTTTGAATGCAGGGGAATTGCTTAGTGTTTGGTAATTCTGAAAAAAATCCCTACCTAAACCTGGCTTTAGACCCCTTTCTGTGACAGTCTTTATCTCTAGTAGGAATTGCAACTACTTCTGAAACAGAGAACATTTGTTTCTGGGTCAGACAATCCAATGTACAACATACGATCCATTAAAGCCTGCAGAAACATCATCACAGTTAACAATAATTTTCTTGGTACTTCCTGGTACTCAGTGTGCTCATCTTGAATCTACTTAGATGTTGTAGGTTTTGCTTCCCCCACCAATTTCCAAATCTGCATCACATGTGTATGGAGATGGGACAGGTTTTTACCCTTTTATCCTGTGTGGTTTTCAGCTTTTAGAGATTTCTGGTTTTCTCGTTCAGTTGTGCACCTGAATGAAACCTGAATGTGTTGCGGAATTCAGGCCAGACTCATTTGCACACTTAGTGCAGTACCTCAGCAGTGATGTGTGATGTCAGGGTGATATTATGGATAGTTTACATGGTTATTTATTTCTTTTTGTTGCATCTGCTTTTCTGTTTTGGTAAAATACCTTTGTATTAAAGAAAATTTTCCATAAATAAATGATTTATTACATAGGAGATTGCTTATGGCCTATATTTGGGAGAGCTGAACAAAGATAAAAAATATTTAGTTTGCGCTGCTCATATCTATTTACATTGGGTTAGCTTGTCTTTCTCATAGCATCACAAAACAAGGAGGACCAAAGCAGTGACCGTCTCTGGTGGTTTATGGCCGGTGTGTCCAGTCTGAATTCTGTCACTTTCTCAAGGAAGTTTTTTCCCAGCCTTTAGAAATAGGGAGCGTGACAGACTGGGAGCTCAAGCACATCTAGGTAAGGTTTGGAATGGCATTCCTTGTGGATGGAACTGTACAAAGTTGCTGTCCTCAGTGGGTGTTTCCCAATTTACTGATAAGGGGAAATCAGTGACTGCTGCAGACAGATAATTTTATTCTTGGATGATTTTACATTTTCTTCAGTCTAGGGACTTCATTATAAAACTGTACTATTAGTACAGTCTGCTGAAGTGACAGACCTCCTCAACTCAGCTTGCCATCTCCTGTGGTTTCATTTGAGATTCTCAGAGCTCAGTGCTGAACTAATGTGTAAGTGTGGTAGTTGCTCTGCTACCCACCTGGACTTTTTGTGACAGCCAATTTTTGTAAGGCAAAATAAATTTTATTGCTACAACGAGATCTCTTTTTGACTGAGAATTTTTATGTATTAGTAATGAGACATTTGGGGGATACTGTTCATCGCTTTTTTTTTTTTTTATGGAAAAGGTGGTAATGAAATATGTCAGTTGGATTATACAATTAGTCTTAGATAAAATGCCTCAGGATGAGCAAAATTGATTAACTGTTGTTTATGGGAACAGGAAAGTCTTTCTGTGTAGAAAATTTTGTGCCTCGTCGGTGGTAATAGCATTGATCCAGTAGCAGTGAGATTTTATTAGTGCTAGCTGCTGTAGAGGTCTCATCACCAAACGTATGCAGATATATTTGCCTTCATGTTGCTTGACCAGGTTTTATGCTAGCTTAGCTAGCCCTGCACCTCTGCTAGACCAGCAGTGCCAGAAGTGCTGGGCTTTCCCAGTGCTCTGCTGTTTCTGGGCAAGCTGATTACACCAGGCCCTGGGTAAGGTGATACCTTGCTGGGAGTTTCAGCTGTGTGGTGAACCAGGCTGTATCCATCTGTGCTTGCTGCTGAAAACAAAAGAGGTCAGGAAAAGAGGGACTGGAATTTGATAGGAAACATCTCATGCTCTCGCAGCTTGCTGTGTTCTGAAATGTAATGAAGATAAAAAGAATCCTTTGAAGGAAATTTTTTCAAATTATTCTCTTTTGAAACAACCCCATGTTCGTTCTGCTTTTTCAAAAACTTAATTAAAATATGAAAAAAGACAGTAATTTTGGCATGGAGAGTCTCAATGCCTAACTTTTATTTTCAACTTATTTTTTTTTGAAAAGCTACAAAATTTTTGGAAGTGTTTTTCAGATATTTTCAACATCATTTTCCATTAAAGAATGAAGCAGCAGTACAAACTTGGTATTTGTAGGCATAAATTTGTGCCCTAATTTTTTGCTGTCCTTGCTCCCATCATTCAGTTGAAGACCTTTGCCATTGATCTCACAGAGCTGTGGAACAGTGTAGGTTGGAAGGGGCTTCTGGAGGTCAACTTGTCCATCCTCTGACTAAAAACAGATCCAGTTAGAGGAGGTCCAGAGCATTGTCCAGTTGAGTCATGGATATCGGCCGGGTGGGAGATTCAAATCTCTCTGGCCCCTATTCCCATGGTAACTATCCTTATGGTGAAATTTTTTTCCTTGTATCTGATCAGCATTCTGTGTTGTAACATGTATCCATTGCCTCTTATCATTGTATCTCCAGAGAGAGTCTGTCTCCATCTTCTCTATATCCTCCTGATAGGTAGCTCCACATCCTGCTGATATGAAGGGCGCAATGAGATCCCTCCAAGCCTTCTCCAGGTTGAAAAATCCAGTATGCTCAGTCTCTCCTTGTATAGAGACACCCTGGTCCCCTAATCATCTTGGTTACCCTCTGCTGGATTCACTCCAGCGTATCAATATCTGTCTTGTGTTGGGGTGCCCAAAGGTGGCCATAATGCTCTGGATGTGGTCTCTCAAGTGCTGAATCAAGGGGAATGATCACTGCAGTAGAAGGAAGGCAGGAACCCAGATAGGTACTTTTTGCATATCACTTTTCTTAAGTGAATTTTTTGATTCAGTTGCTTATTCTCACAGCAAAGATACGTTGTGTTTGTGTTGGAACCTGCTTGGATGACCTGGGCCCCTTCTGAAGGGTGTTTTGGAAAGTCTTTTTTCTGTTAAATAACCAGTTTCACACTGAGCTTGTTTCCGGAAGTAAAGATCCTTTTAAGTTTCAATATAATGGCTATAAGCAATATGTATTTTTTGACGTTGTTGTTGCAATATATGTTGTTCGATGTAAGTACTGTGCTTACATTTGGTGAGGCCACTTGCCGCTGGATTTAAATGGAAGAGGAGCAGTTCTGGCTGATGTCAGTTTGAAGGCAACTCCTGTTTGCCTTATGCAAGAGGTGGTTTCACTGCCTATGGAGCTACTTGCGTGAGTGGGATTAGCCTCACCCAGGCGGAGGTTTTGCTATATAGGAGAGTCTGAGGTACTACATGCATATTGTACCTTGGATTTTATCACTACTGCTGTGTAATTCCCTTTGTTCAGGCCAGTCTGCATGTGGTACCTTTGGATTTCTTGTACTAGTGCCCACATTTTACTTTCCTATTTTCATTTTTTTTCCCATTTTTATACTGTCTTGCAAGCAGGGGCAATGGGAAGCAATGAAATCAGTTACCGTTTTGAGATCTTTTGTGAATAGAGTCCCTGAAGGGTTAGGATGGGTAGTTAGGTTTTTTAAATTAATTTGTTTATTTAATATTCACTAAATCACATTTCTAAGATACCTTAGGGCAAAGATAGTTTTCAGTTTTCAGGTTAGCAATTTTCAAGCAATGGATTTGAATGTGATCAAAGTAAGATCCTACAGATTTTTTGAGTTTGGACATATTGTAGAATTACTAACAAAAGGAAATTTCTCTGTGCTAAAAGCTATTTTAATGAAAAGGATGGAATTTTAAAGATATAAAGTTACTGTGTAACATTTTTCAGCTGGCATTTATAGGACAGGTAAACTTATTTTGAAAAATATTTTATAGATGTTTAAATCAAGTGATTTAGTTCTGCCAAGAGGAAAACTAATTTTAAATTATTCATACAGATGAAACATATCAATAAAAAATATTTTACAGCAGCACCAAGGCCCAAAGGCAGAAGTCGTGTTCTTTTACATGCCATGTAAAGAATTGAGATCTAGAATGAAGCAGCTCTTCATTCTCTTTCTATAGTTGCTATGTCAAGAAAGTATTCTGTAGGAATTTTATGTCATGCCAAAATTCTCAGAGGCTATTTTTCTGATTTTTCAAGCTACCAACTGTCTTTTTCTATGGAACAAAAGATGCTCTTAGGCTTTGGAATGGGGCCGGGTTCAGTTTCTTATTTATTCACCTGCTTGCAGACTTGAGGAAGATGGTGAATTATACTGTCGTTATCTTCTGTACATACACTTTTTTTGAATATGTTTGTACACGCTAGGAAATAATTGGCTCCAAGATTGTTATTGAAAAGCCTATAGTATTTCCCCTATCGTCTGTCTGTTTTCAATCTTCCTGATGCCAGTTGAGTTAATATTTAAGGATGTAGAATGGAAAATTTGATCTCCGTGTTCTTTTCCCTCTCATTTTGTGACTCCTTAATTAAATTTACAGTTAATTATGAAATTTATTTTGTGTTGACCTTTCAAGGACCTTAAAGCATCTGACAGTGAATGCAGTCTCAGTGTCTATTTCCACGAGTCCTTGTATGAATTTATCATAAATTCTAATGGTACTTTTGGAATTAAAGATGGCCAGTGGATTACTAACAAATAATAACATATGTGTCCCTGGAGATACGTAACTATAAATATAGACAAATTTATAAAAAGAAATACTGAATTATGTCATACACAGTATTTAAAATTAGATAACACCACTGCCACCAGTAATAATAAGTCTGCCTGTCAGAATATTACAGAACAGTTTGTATGCTGTAGGTCCACTCTTTTGACATAGATGTCCCACTCGAAGCTAAAAATCCTGCGTTTGGATGATCAGGTCCACTTGTAGTCCCATAAAACACTGATACCTGTTCCTAAGGTGAGGGGTATCTGTGGTCTTGGGGGGGAACCATACTTGAAAACTGGTTCTTTGGTGTGGAGGCCGCATCTGGCACAGGCAGAACTCGTCTAAGGCACAGAGCCCCGCTTGTGTATGTCAGATGTCATGGGGAGGGAGAAAAAAAAGTGAAATGAAAGAAAGCTTCTTACTACAAACTAGTTTCTTGACTATTTGAAAGATTGTTGGTCAGTGTAACCCTTGTGGAGGTTAGGAGTTTTTGGATTTATTTCTTATTTTTTACAGATGGACATTAAAGTAAAGTATTTGTCATTTGCTATCAGTAATCTTTTTAAAAGAGGCTTTTGATAGAGAGCTCTTGGGGAAAAAAGGCGTAACTTACAGTATTATTAGTATGGACAGGCATATGAATCTAGCAATGTATTTGTTAACCTAAAAGTACAAATGAGAAAAAGGCAGTATGGTAGCAAAAGAAAATATATATGTGACCCAAAATTGATTTTATATTTCCAAAACTGTTGTGTATTAGCAAGAAATAGTGCACCTTGGCGAAATACAAACCCTGTAATTCATTGTCTTTTGTGTTTTACCAATGAATACACAAACCAGTATTTCTCAGTTTTATTACTGTTTTATTTATGAAGTGTTTGTGAATCTGTAGGACCTCTGGAAGATGGTAAAAAAATTATAAATATGCAAAGGCGCAAAGTTCCTCACTGGAACTGTGAATGTTTTTCATAATAGTAAGGAAGAGACGCAGACTGGAGATCAAAATGCTTGGGGACATACTCTCAGGCTCATGAAACCGTAGTGCAACTCAAACCTGGTTTCACTGGTAATATGCATGCAGAAATGAGGGCAAAATAAGGCCCTGGAAGTAGTGCTCAGACTTACGTAACGGTGAGGCTCCTGCCTGAGAGGAATTGCTGTGAGAAGCAGAAACTAGTGACAGGAAAGAACTCGCATGGAGGATGATTCAAACGCAGCCATATTTTATATGAAACTGCTTTAAAAAAGAATACCAGGAACCTCCAGGTTGTGTTTCTCCTTGTGTCCTGACAGAACAGCACCACTTACGAAGTAAGACATATTTTTTTATAAACTATTAATGGTTAAAGTAAGGATGTAACATAGTCCCCTGTTTAATAGATCTAACCTGTGGAAATAAATGTGCAGTAGGATAAGCAAACTGTCAATTAGTTGAAAACCTCAAGAGCCGAGAAGTTCACTTGCGAGGGAAGAAGCACAGTGATAAATGATTTGGAGAGGTGGGAAACCAGGGCAGCTAAGTGGCTTATGCAATTCATTTGCGGAGAAATGTAAGGCGGGCTTAGGGACAAAAGGAACAGAGGAAAGCAAAGAAAAAGGAATGGACCCTGAGGGTTATCCAATGTAAAAAGATTATACTGGGGTTTAGGATAAAACTTTATCTCTGACAGCTTGGGCATGGTGTTTAATGCAGTGGAAAGAGCAAACAATAGTGTGGCACAAACTAGTAAAAAGCTATCAAAAAGAAATCGGATGAACTGGGTTGCTGCAGCACTTGAAAGGCTGGTGAGTGAGACCACATTTAAGAGATTAGCTGCATCAATTTCTAGTCAGCCTTTGTGTATCCTTTTGACAAAACAAGATATTCTCAAAATTGAGGATAAAATTATGAAGGAGCAGTTGTGAATAACTGCTATAGGGTATAGGTAAGCAAAAGCCGGTACAACTGGCTTCTGTCTGAAGAGGGAAATTATGGTTAAATTTCAGTGGAGAAAACGGAAAGGAATTGAAGGGGAAGGAAGCCACGGACTGCTTGAGTTAGTGACTTGTAATCATGAAGGAAAGGACACTTTTGTGTTCCTTAGTACTTAAAAGGACAATTGACTTTTATCAAAAGCCCAATAGAAAAAATGAAATGGTATGAACACACGCACCCGAGTTGTGTCTCTGCCACTCTGGCTCTCATTACATTACAAGCTGGACAGATAAGTATGGCTTTGTTATTATGCCAGGTTTGCTCCAGCTCACCTGAAAATGTACTGACTGTCAAACAGAGGCCAGAGAAAGCAAAGGGCAACTAGACTTTATTGGTTTTTTTGTTGCTTTTTTGGTTGTTAGCTGGAAAATTGGCTTTTTTTTTTAAATTCCAGTGTATACTTTGTACTTTATTGTTTGAAATGGGTTAGTATTTTAGAGACTACTTTATTCAGACTGTTGAAAGTTCTTATCAGTAACTAGCTGTCATTAAATGTTAAAGTATACACATGAACATAGTGTGAAGATTCTGTCTTCAGTGTCAGTTAGGTCCCATCCTTCTTTGTTTCAGAGGTCTATACAAAAGACTAGTCCCAAGGCAGCACAGGTCTACAACGTGTCCCAAGATAAACATCTGTTAAATACTGTAAATGAAGTATTCAGTTTACCCTAATAGGCTTCAGAAGTGAGCATTCTCATCATGATTCGTTAAGAGAATACTTAATTTCTGGCTACATTAATTAAATCTTTTTCTTCTACATGATCCAGCAGTTAGCTTTTGAGATCTCCTACACAACAATGTAAGCAAGTGCACTAGGAAAAAACCGCTGTTTTCCCAGATGCCTGTATTTTGCTTTCAGATCATCTGGCATCAGAAACAAGGATGTGATCCAGTGTTGACATGATTAGGAGCATAAGGCACCAGTAATACAGCATTTACTCATGTATTTCTGTTCAGTAGCATGAATTTGATTCCAGTGCCCTACCTGGATTTCTTCCCAGTAGAAGCAGCTTGGCTGTGAGGAAAAGTAACAAAGGCAAATCCTATCTCCTCCACTTCATTTTAGGTTTTTCACTACCACATAATAATGTTCTAGCTATTGTGTAGCTAAAAGGTCTTTGGTACTTGGGAGCATAAGGATGGTTGTCTTGGTAGAACAAAAAACGTCCAACAATGAAGTTGTGAGAGATGGACAGAAATTCTGTCCCAGTCTGTTTTCTCTCCCCATTGCCTCCCCTGGTATTGCCCCAAACTGCGTGTTCTGGCAGTGGCTGCAGCTGCACAGTGGAGTGCAGGCTTGTGAGTGATGCCTTCAGTCAGCATCCCCAGTCAGCATTGTTCCACTGGTGGTTACCTGTGTTTAAGATATGAGCATACAGAGGGAACAAAACTACATAAAGTCATAGTAGGAACTGCTAGATTTACAAGCTAATCTAAAACTACCTCCAGTATTACCTGCCTGTGCCTAAAAAAAACCACTCGAGCCCATTTTATTATTTCTGAGAGTAAGTCATCTGTGCTCAAACCCATCATTACAGAGGAAAAGGACTCACCTGTGCTGCCTTCTGCTTCTAGATACCGTGTGAGACACTGTAAAGTGAGTCTGAGCGCCAGTTTTTTTTGTTAAAAAAAAACCCAACAGAATTATTCAGGGCTTTGGAACATATCAGGAAGGTTGAGTCTTGCTTATTCTGGGGCACTTGGATTGTTGATACCACCCAAGTATAACTGTAAGGGTTTTTACAGTGACACCCAAGGACTACTGCATTTTACCAAATTAGGTTCCAAAAGTTAAGCTAGTGTGTTCATCTACGGATCGTCTGTTGGTTATTTCGCTGTATCCATGCTCACTATGGATAATGGCAAAACTCCAGGATTCAACCTCCGTGCTTGGAGTTGGGCTTGTAATGTGTTGTGGGCAGTATTTAGGGGAAATCGACACCAGTATGTCATAGTAAAACTGATTTCGGACACAGCTGCTGTGTTTTAGCTGCAACTGCCACTATCTGGTGAATGAGGCAAACATGGAGTTTAGGCTGGTGTGCAAGGAAGTGTAAATCCTGTTGGGTTCAGAAGTTGTTATTTATACCGTGGTAGACTTTGGTATTTTCAATGTAATAATTCATTTGCAGGTCAGTCTTCTAAGTAATATCTGTGGCCAAAATGAAAATTACACATTTATTTTTAGTACTAAAGTAAGAGGTTAAACCAAAACCAAATAGCTATTAAATTGTACCATTGAAAAGATTTCTGTATTTATCTTTATATAAAATAATGATTCTGTATGCTCTCTACTATTTGATTTTGAGATAATCGGTATGGAGCAATTGTAGCAGATTGTACCACTAGAAAGACTGGTTGTAAACTCCCAAGGTTTAAGAAGGAAAGAGAACATGTGGGTTTTGAAGTTCTAGATGCATTTGCTGTCCTGACAAGGAAAATGTGTTTCTTGTTTTGTAAATACAACAAACATTAATAACAGAGAAAGAATAAATACAAAGAGTTGCAATATCAATTTATCTAGCCAGTTTCCAATGACCACACTTTAAAATGAAAGAACATGTCTCCACTCTGCTCTGAAATTGACAAATATGTTCTTGTGATAACTGTCCAGAAAACAGCTGGTGTCATCTCTCTGACTGCTGCCTTTTGTTGATTTACTGTTATTTTGGCAACATGAAAGCCAATGCCAGCTGACACACATGTGCATCTGGCATGGAAAATACTGATAAAAGATTCAGCGATGGGGCTTGACATTCAAGTCAAAATGAAAAAAATATCTGTGAATATATAGGGGCTGTCTCTGAGAAAGAAGAAAGGCATGAAGAGAGTTGGTGCGTGCTATAGAAAGATAGGAAGCCCTTGTTTATGTTTTATATATGTTGAGAAAACATTCCTTGCAGTGACAATGATAGCAGAGTGACCATAGTTGTTGCTTGCTCACTCTTCTTGTGCACCCACCTGAGAAGTAAGCATGTGGATTACAACATGGTTGTTGCCCAGAGTCCGCGGGGAAGCCTTCCAGATTGTAGAGTCGGTGAGACAGTGGTGTTGGTGGAGCATGAAGGCCCTTGTTTCCCTGAATACTGCTGCTGCTTTGGGGTTTAGTTGAAGTCCCAGGTGAAGCAGGGAGAGTGCAGCTGAAAAAACAGTGAAATTTTTATGTGTCAGTGATCACTCCTCACGGCTGCAGATCCTTACTGCTTCACTGAAATCTTCAAGAAGTGTATGCACATTGGCTGTGAAGCTACTAGAATGTTTTATGAAAACAATAAGTTCAATGTATGAAATGATCATATATTCAGTAAAAGCACTAGGGAAATGCATTATTTAACACACTGCCTCATTATGGTGTTTAGTCTGGAGCTAAATACAGCTTCAGTTGTAATTATATATGTGCTTTACCGGTGGGGCTCCCATAAATGGATTTCAAAGCCATGCTGAGGACAGTGTTATTACACTGATTTTCTATTACTTTCGAAATCATTTTGTTTCTGACAATGTGAACTGACAACAAAATGAAAATGTGTCCCACCCACTTAGGGATTTTTGTACATGCTCGTTCTTTCTTTTCCCTTTAGTTGCCCTGTGTGAGGGACTTGATGTAGATCTCACACTTAATATAAACCGATATCCAGCTGCAATTAAATTACTGCAGATGTAAGCCTGTGGGGCAGGAGCTTCAAGATGAGGGACAGGAAAGAGCACTCCTTTTATTGATGGAAAGGGATTAGTGTTGCTGTGAAGAGATTTATTTACAAAGTCCCCCTATCCTGAAGCAGCTCTTAGGCAGGCTGTACATGAACTTGTATTTGGGATCTGCGTGGTGCTTTCCTAGAAGATCTTGGAATCTGCATGGATGCAATGGGCAGGAGAGATAAGGAAACCCAGGGAAATTGAGCATGTCACTGCCATTATTATGTGGGCTTGGATGTGAGTTTAGAAGCTTACATGAGGTACAGTAAAAGAATACCTTTATGTCTGACATTTAATATTTCAAGTTTTATTACATAAAGACAGCCAAGCCCGATTAACTCCGAGATTCTTATCGAAGTGATCAGTTTATGAAAATTATCTTCCTGTGATTGAATGGAATTAATTGCTAATGCAAAAAAAAGGATGTAACAAGACACAAGACAATATAAAGCTGTCATGTGAATAATGTATTTTTGCTGTATTTTGCTAAGTTAAGAAAAATTCAAGTGACCTGACCTTATTTAACTTTTGAGAAATACAGACCTACGATCATTACCCGTGTTTTAGAATGCTCATTAAAAAATAAGCAATTAGTTGAGCAAATAATCTACCATTATTTGACAGATCATTAGGCTGTTACATGAAAAACAGGATTACTCATAAGAAAAATCAGAATCCTAGGGAAGCTGTAGCTAGAGGTGGGATTAAGCAAAATGTCTTAATATTTAAACATGGTATTAGAGGCTGAGGATAAAAGGCAGATAATTGATAATAATGTTTGTGAACAAATTGGCTTAGATCATGTCTTGCCATTGAAAATGAATCAATCTGAATCTTAAAGTTGATTGACACTGAATAGAACTACTCTTTGCAGGTCAAATTTGTGCTATGATGCTCTGTTCTTTTACAGTAGGTACTACTGTCACTGGCATTTGTGCATTTTATATAGACAAAGTGGGCTTCCCTGAGGCTCTGTTGCCCTATCTTCAGATGTAGAAAGTCTCTCTTTCTTGAGCTAGGTGACATGAAGTAGAATTGTAGTAAAACAAGGCAGATAGGATTTTATGAATTTAGATTTAGGAACCTCATGGTATTTTTTGTAAGGATGTGGAGAAGTATGGGTGAGAGAATTGAGAGAATTTTTTGTGTGGGTAAGGGTATGACAAGAAGGTGGGATCGTCTTTGGAAAAGGTGGGGTGTGTAAGGGAGGAGAAATGTGTGTGGGTGGGTGGATGGAGGGAACAGTTCCTAGTTTGGGAAAGTAGGATAAAGGGAAGACAAACCTGAACCTGAGCAGGTCCAAACTGTGTTCTAAGGGGAGATGCCTCTCATTGTCTTTTTGGCCTCCCACTATCTGATGTCAGGGCTGGGAAAACTGTTTCTCTAGGCGACCCCAGCTCACACTGGCTTAGTCCTTCCTTTGGCTACTTCTGTAGAAATATCCAGCGGGTATTTCATTTTCTCAGACTTCTTGGTAGGGTGTTACAGCTCTTTATTACGTAGCAGGAAAGTGTTACTTGGGTGCAGTGCAATCACATGCTTAGCACTCAATGAGAACCCTTCAGTTTCCTCAAAGAAATGTGAAACAGATACGCTGATTTTAGATTGAGAGAAGCTCCTCTAAGCTGAATCTGAAAATCATAACTGACTGGAAATGGCAGAAAAAAGGCAGTTGTGCTCTCTGGAGACTAGGGCAACTGATACATGGAACAGCAGAAAGAAACCTATTAAAATGAGTGCATTGGAAGGAATAAGATCAACTGCTATGATGTTTTCTATGTTGCAAACATGCTGTTGCAGCTTGAACTGTTCCCATTACAGCAAAACATTACTGAAAGGACTTAAATAGCTTGCCTAGCAGAGCAGCACATAGTAGTATCACTGTAATTAAGCTTCCACTAGCATTTCTATGATAAACATATCTTCAGGGTCCTTTAACCCAGCTTTCAAATCTTTATTTGGTGCTTGCAATATACTGTGCTGTGATTTAACATTTGTCCAAAGATTATAATGTGAAACTGTGCTCTCATAGTGGTAGAGCCTTGTTCACACCAGAGGCTCTTAGAGCAATATATATGGTCCAGCGTCCTATGGACAATGTTAACTCTTTGCAGACAGTCCTGCCTGTGGGGAAGTGAGCAGCTGAACATGTGGGTATAGTGAAATTGCAGTGTTTGTATTCAGTAAGAGCCTTATCCCTCCATGATTATGTAGTTGTGCAGTGCTTGAAAGAGGGCAGGAAAATCACAGTGGACTGACAGTCACAGTCCGATTCCTACTTCATCTCCTCTGCTTGAGGAGGAATGTAATCAGCGCCAGTCCTTTCCTTTCTCTCCATATGCAGTGTTGGAAAGTCTCTCAGGGTTAAGAGAGTCCAACAGCCACTGAACGTGCATTAGTACATGTGGGTGGGCAGAAGTTTGGATCTGCACTCAAAATACTTCATCTGATAAAGGACTTAGAGAAGATTGCTAGTTCATTGCAGTGAGGAGAAGAAAGAGACTCAATAAACTTCAATTTCTGCACACTCTGGGAGCTTAACAATGACTCAGGCAGGCATTCTCTTTATGAATATCCTATCTTTTTTCGGGAAGCAAGGGAGCCTCAGGAAGACTTTAGCTTCTAAAGGCAGCACGTTAACAATACTCTTAAACCCAGCGTGTGAATGCAAGGATGCTTTCCTGGGCCATTTTGTGCTGTTCCTGAGAATCAATGGATGTACAGCTCAGTTTTCCTTTAGGAACTTGGTGGTATCAGCTTATCTACCCTGGAGTTCAGTCTCTCCCATCTCCTTTGGGATTAATATAGATATTTCAGAGTCCCAAAGATAAGTATAATGTTCATTCAGGGTTTTTGCTAGCCATCAATCCAGAGACTTAAACTAAAGTCTATAGTAATTCTGGACTAAAACTTGCTCATTACTGGGCTTCATATGAGTGCTGGGGTGTGGAGGCCTCTCCTTTCCTAGCAAAAATGAAAGGTTTTGAGACATTGCCTCTTTAATACTGCCTGCTGTGAGCAAGTCTCTGAGACGAGTACCCTGTAAACAGTGCCTGTGTTACTGCGCGTTAGGGACATGTAGTCATTCTTTTTAGTAGCTTACACAGCCACAGCTCCTATCGCTTCAGTGATGACTAGAAGTAGGTCCTGTTTGTAGTGATGCATTCTAGGCACCTTTGAGAAGCATCAGAATAAAATGCACTGGATAAACACATACAGTGTGGAACCTTGGTTGTGTATGTTACTTTTCATTCTCTACTTAATTGGAGTCCAGTTTAGCCCCATTTGAAGTGTGTCAGCTCTTAAGTTTAAATTCTACATGTGAATGCTTCCAAGGGTGATCCCTCGGACGTTAGCCCAAACAGCTGCTGTCATGGAAATGAAAGCTTGTCCAGCTGTTCAGCTGTTCTTTGGGGTCTTCAGAACTGCTCTGGGATGAGCTTTCCATGGTCAAAGGAAGTATTAACTAAAAGTGTGTTTCATGAGTCTTTTCCTGTGCTGTAAAGGATTAGAACCAGAGGGCCTCTGAACCTGGTGACTAAAAACATCAGAGGTGGGTAGGAATTAAAAAAGCTAATCTTAGAGCTATGCAAGAAAAACAGCTGAGTGTTATTTGTTGTGGTCTAAAATGGGATAACTGGGGCAGCTGCAATAAAGGTCTGATATAAGTAGTAGGAATGGCTAAAATAAACACGTTTCTTAGAGGCAAAATTGAAGTAATGAAAAGGCACTGAAACTTGAGTCCCGTGACTAAATGTCTTTTTCCATCCCATATGGAGCCACATGAGATATGTTGGGCATACATTTAGCATCTTATAAAAATGAAGTCTGTGCTTTATTTCTCACCAGTGTTTTCTGCATGCAATAAATACTCTTTGTGGCTATGCCACGGATTTTAAATGCCTAACGTGGTAATTTTAATTTCCAGATGTGCACATGACTACCTTGCTCTATCTCTCCCTCATAGTAACTGTGTTACCCATCACTCTTGCTCACCTATAAAATGCAGGTTCTACTCATGCCTTATGCTACAGGTTCTCTGTTAATTGCAATGGGAATAATACTATATACATCATGCAGAGATGTAAATATGTTGAGGGGAGGGTGTTTTAATTGTAAGTCTTTGTAGATCTTTTGCAAAAATCTTGTGCCTGTAAGTGTGCTGTAAAATAATGACTAGTATTAAAGGTTGCATCCTTACAATGCATAAGCATTAGAGAATGTTACTTATTCAGAATGCTTTTATGCATATTAACTAACCCTTGCGATGATGGGCAAAAGTGTGTATGTATGGTTGCTGTGGCACTTGAAAGGGAAGACAATGGCCAGATAACCTTTCAGAAGGGAGTCCCACTTTGAACACAATGTATAAAAGCAAAAATCTGGGCCTACATGACGTACCTGAGATGAAAAGAGAAGTCTGTGTCACATCTAGGATACAAGCCCAGAGTTCTGCTCTTGCAAATATGCTTTATTAGTGCATATTGTTTATAAGTCACAAATTTCCTTCTGAAATATGTCTGCATCAAATGCAGTCAGATCTGCATAGGTCTATTTGGTGACCATGTAATGTTCTGCCAGACAGCCTTCTCTTGGAAGGCCATGTGGTGCTTCCAGTTCACTTGGAGATGATGTATGTGATAACAGATGGATTATACACAACTGGGCCCATAGAATGCCTTGTCTGCTTGCCAAGTACTTGCATCAACATCCAAAACAATTCCAGATGTTGTGACCAAATCCAAGAAACCCAGTTCTGATTAGGATTGATGCTTAATCATCTATTTATAGGAAGGAATTAATTGTGGAGATTGTTTTACTAGTATTGAAGAAAATAATTTTTCTACCTAACTCAAAGCTCTTTTAGTAGAGGAAGAAGAGGAGGATGGCTATGTTCTAACACTCTTTTACAGCTCTTCAGTGAGGGTACACCGCTTTTCACTTACTCAAAGCACTCACTCTGCCTGGCTTGATGAGCAGTTTTGCCAGATCCATGCAGGTACTGAGAGACAGATCTGGGTCTGTTCAAGATGTGATTACTCAGTGAGGTGACAAGTGGTCACTGCCAAATCAACAGAATGAGATAATGATTTTGTGTCAGCATGAGACATAGCTCTGCTGCCTGGTATTTCTGACTGCCCTGCGTCTAGCCCTCTGCTAGCTTTCTAGGTGTATTCCTTGATGCCAGCTCTTTTGCACGCTCAACTTCCTCGGTGGGTCCCTGCTAGCCTTGCCTTCTGCTTCTGCTGTCGGTTACTGTTGGGTACCAGAAGGCAGCAGAACTGGGCACGCCCATCATGTGTTTCCGACCCCTGTCCAGGCTGCACTGGTCAGAGAGGTGGTGAGTTTTGCTGCTCTGGATCGTTACCTGTCTGCAATTGCAGAGCTCATGTCCTTCTCAAGCATGGTACTGTTAGGAGGGCTGTGCACTGCTTGCGTTTGCTTGCCCCCCATGTTTGCAATGGCAAAATACTCCAGGTTTGGGAAATTATCACACACTCAAAGCTGGAGTAGTTAGCAATGACATTTGGGAAGTTTCAGTATCCATGTGGATGGCTCTCACCCAACTGAGTGGTACAGAGGAGACCTTCATAATCTCCCCAGCTGTGTTACATACTTGTATAATCTCTATCCATCCTCCCTCCTGTTCAAACAGTAATTCCTCACCCAGGAAGCCACCTACTCTGCTGTACACCAAGGCATGGTAAATCACAGCAGCAGCTTCACTGACATTGGTGCTGGCTGGTCTGGGAAGGTGCACAAAACCTGCCCTTGCCGCCCTTTGAGCAGGCCAAGGCTGTACAAGCAGGGCTGCCTGCAAGTGGCGCAGGACCTGCTGACCTGGTTGGAGGCTTCAGGTTGTCACTTCTTCTTGGCAATCTGCCAGGACTGCAGTTATAGGAAGAAATCCTCAGCCATTGTGAGCTGCACATATTGGTGAAACGCGCTCTGGTCTCTACCGGAGGAGGCCTGGCAGGGTGGGACCTGCGGTCACTGTGTGGTTTGCTCGCAGGGCCCTGGTCGCTGGCTGTGTTGTGCACAGCATCTGTGGGAGGAAAGAGGAGCAGATGGTGACAGGATGGGACCTATGTGCATGAGCGGAACAGATGTGTGGGCTGAGCAGGCTGAGGTGGCTCAGCTGCTGCTGAGGAATGAGGAATCCTGTCCCTCAGGCTGGTCTCTGCTCACAGAGAATTTGCTACAATTTGCTACTTTTCTATAATACAACTTTTTGGATCAGAGGGAGAAGTGACTTTTTTTTTTTCCTCTGCTGTTTTTGACCTACAAAGTCAGGTGCTGCTGTGTTTCTCTTCCCTCCACTCCCCCCTCCTAGCAAGATTTGCTTGCTATCAAGGAGCTGTTTTGGGGCATATTCTTATGCAAAGCTTTGCAAAGTCACCAAGTTCAGGGGGAGTGCTGGGACTCCCAACCCTCCCACTGTCAGTGCTTTGCAAACTGTTGCTGGCAATGGCAGAGGATCAGGCAAAATGTTGCATTTGGGGAATGAGGTATGACATGGATGGGAGAGCTCAGTGTGTGGCATGGGAAAATAGTAATTAAGACTGAGGTGGGATTGGAGAGGTGGTGGCTGCTGCCAAGTCCTTTGTCATAGTGCTGCCAATATCAGCTGTATAGGTGCTCAGAGGTCTGCATTTCAGCTGGGTCGTTCTGCCTGTTCCTAAGGGAGGCTGGCTCTGCTGGGGCTCTCAGCAGTGTGGTGTCAGAGTCATCCCGCACAGCTTGTACGTGGTTATGTGGTGCCGGGGGTGACATGAAATAAGGAGCACCAGGCTTTTTGCAGAACAGGGGGACATCACAGCTGCCACTGTGCAGAGAGGGAGGAAGAGAGCGAGGCTGGAGCTGGCTGTGAGGGCGAGAGAGGAGTGACCAGGCGAGGTGGTGGACTGAGAAGCAGCTGCTGAATATGCTGTGGGGGCACAGCAGATTGCCAGTGTGCAGAATCACTTACCCTGCCATAAACCTTTATCATAACCTTAGCCCAGTAAAATATTATAAACAGACTTGAAACTGGCACAGGTATTTGCTCCTATTGCTTTGTGACTGACCAGCTCGACTTCATCCTGCAGATCTGCAGGCAGCACTGTTTTGGGCCCCGCGGACAGAGCCTGCTTCTCCTACCGTACCCCATGCTGAGATTTGCAGAGCTGGTGGGTCAGCAGAATTAAAAGAATCTGTCTAGAGGAGTAGCAGGAGGAGAGAGGATGAAGGCTGATTAAATTACTGGTTACAAATACTGAATTAAATCCACTTGCAAGGAGTCTTTGACTTTCATGAAGCCATTAATCTGTAATTGTGTGACAAGTGATTTCTGTGAATAGTTTCAACTTCTAGGTGGTCACTGGCGGGTTCATGGTACTTTTTTTTTTCTGGTTTGTTTCTATGGCTACTTGGGAAAGCTTTGCTGCATGGTTATAATGTAAAAATAATGACTAGTGGATAATGCATGTGTTCATGCACAAATATACTCATTCAAGGCAAAACCCGACTCTTGTTACGAGTCACGGCGGGCGCGGCCCCTGTGGAGCGCTGGGCTGCGGTTGCCCCCAGGCGTTCGCTGGTGGCCATGCAGCCCGCGGGCCCTGCAGCTCCGCCTTTGGTTTTTCCTTCGTTCCCTTTATGAAATGGCACAGTACTGACAGCATTAACCCCTGCTAAATCCGCTTGTGATTTTCTACTATTGCATTAGGGTGCATTTATACATCTGTGGTGTGGGATGTATTGTGCGCAGTAAGTGCAGCGGTACAAGTCTGGCACTTCAGGTTCCTTTCAGCTTTTCAACATTTTTACGTTCTTCGGGTTTGCTCTTTAAATGAGGACAAGAAAGCATGGGAAGTTGTTCAGAAAAGGCGTTTTAAAATGATGAAATTTGGACTCGCGTTTCAGTCTGTTTTCTCTGTACTGCCCCAGCTGCATAAAAGTAGTTTGCAGTGGGTAGACATTGTCCCAAGAAATACCTGCAATGTAGGAGGTTTTCTGCAGGTCAGAGCAGCGGATGGCTACGTGATGTCTCCTTTCGAACCTTTCCATTTGAGGATGTACAGGTTTGTAGAGGGCATTGCAGGTCAGGCCTTGAGCTCTAGTGAGGCTGCCAGAAATGCTCCTTGAACCATTTGCAGTCCAGGTCTTACTGACTTTCTGAAAAAACTTTATTTGGCTTATTTTTTAGATGCGTTTGCCTGGTGAACTCTGCCTTCCTTTGTTCTGCTTGTTTTGGTAACTTCATTCAGAGTGCTGGCTTTCAAGTAGAGTTCATTTTTAACGAGGAATGAAAGAAATGTAGAGATTTGTGATTGATTGTGGCATTGATGAAGGGGTTAACTAGAATGAATTAAGAGAGTCTTGTGGGAAAGCAGGTGGGACAGCCCCTCGCTGGGGATAAGTGGAAGGAAATGCTGTTTTTCCCTTTTCTTTCAGGTCAGGCAGGAACAAAGTCAGGAAGCTGAGGGAGGTCAACAAAGCTCCATGGGTTTTTCATTGCTCATAAAAGAGTTTTGCAGGTTTTGTTTTCCTTTTTCTGATGCAGACTAAAAGGGTGTCTTTGCCGTTTTGTTTTCTGTCATGCTTTTGTATGGGCTAGATTTAGGCTAAATCATCCACTTTGATCTGATCAGACTCTTATTCAGTTCCTGGTAAGACTTGATGATGTGCTACAGTAAAATTGTGATAGCTTCTTAAATGGGAAAGATATCACCTTGGTGATTTCTTTCATTCCAGGAGCATGTGAAGGTAAAAACACAAGAGTTTTATTTCTTACTCCCTCAAACTTGAAACATTTATTAAAAAAAAAGTAGGAAGGGAGAATAGGTCAGGAAAGATGGTCGATTATTTTTTTTTTCTGTCCTAGCCCCATCTGAAATATAATGCAAATAAGTGTAACTATTATTTCTAATCAAATAGGGTAGTATATCTGCATGTTTACTACCACCAAGAGCATTTCCCCCACATGTGACATATGCATAGGAGTGAAAACATTTAAAATAAATGTATATAGGTGGATCTGTACTCTGAACTCTAAGCTCCAAAAAACCAGTGTGGCTTTATGTGACTTGCTCACTACATTTAGTTTTGGCTGGATGACAATACCTGTGCTTCATCAGGTCTGATTGCCACGTTGGCTAGTCCCTTCTGGTGCTATTCTGAGCCCTTGTTGCTGAAAGGATAAAAGGGAAGAACCCACTAGTTGAAGAACAAGAACTCAGAAAATTTTTTTTTTCCTTTTATAACTAATCTTTCTGTTTTCACTGGATTTGCTGTTATATTCTTCCTGACAGTGTATCAGTAGTACTGGACTGTAATCGGATAATACCCGATACAATTCTTCTTTCTTTCTCTGAACAGTGGAAACATGTTTTGATAACAGGACCTTGGCTACCTGACCTATCTGGGGAGTGCAGCAGGGTGCCAGGTGTTAATATGCAAACAGCTTTTCATTGCTGCTTTGATAGATATCAAGGATTCTGATCACAAGTCATTATTTCATAAAAATTTCTAATGAGGTAGGAGTAAACCCCTTTATTAAATGGCATGAACTTCTGCATCTGAATATAATAAAATAATAATTCATGATATATTTTTAGGGATAAGAGATTAAAATGCATATTAATTAAATGAATAATGAAAACCTTTATGAGAATCTCTGCTACAAGTTGCAAGTAGCTGTTTAATCAAATTCTTTCTATGGAAAAATGCATTTCATTATAACATAATTAGCACATCTATTGTGTTTTTAATACAACTTAGGCTAAAGTGTGTTTGATCTGGAGTTTGCTCATGGCAATTAGCAGTGAAGGAATTGAACTTTTTTGCTTTATTCCAGGCTTTGTAAATTTTAAGTGCCATATCTGGGGAAAGTTGATGTGATTTTTTTAAAGCGCTAGAATAATCTTGGGAATATATTGGGGTAGTCATTATTAGTAGCAAAAAGAAATGGTAAAGAAACTGTGCTATCTCAAGCTTCAAATTTAGGGTAATTTTTTTTGAGGAAGGCTGGAGCTTTTTATGTATTATAGTGTAATCCTGCTTGCATATGTCTGTAGCAGCAGATCAGAGGAGAAGAAGGTAGCAGGCCAGGGGCCGGGGTGGTGGTGCTGGGGGTGTCACCCTTTTTTCCCATGGAGGTAACACTGATAGACCACTCAGGGGGTGGGCATATGTGTAGCTCCCCCGCAGGCGGGTTGTATGTCCTGACCCAGGGCATGAGTACTTTCTAGTCTACAATGTTCTTTACCATGTGAGAGGAGTACTTTTCCAAGAGGAAAGAAGGACAGGATCTCAGGTGGTTCAAAATCACCCTGATGCCTGGCTGCTAAAATACCCAACATCTGCTTGGAAATTGAATGTGTCCTGTAGCACTGGCAGACACGAGTCCTCCAAAGTCAGAGGGTTCAACCTTACCAGCTGCTGGAACCAGACTGCACTGTTGAGGCTTTTCTCTTCCTTACCCAGGAGCTTTAGTGACAGCTTTCCAAAGAGTGGGAGAAAACTTCTTTTACAGAAAACCCTTTGGTGAATTTGTGTCTAGCCCGAGTTTGCTTAGAGCGTAGATACTGTCTTTTTATGGTTGAGTTCACTATGGTACAAAGCCTGGTATTGTCTTCTGTGTGAAACTCATTAATGCACAGAAAATTCAAGCTTGAGATTGGCTTTTATGTAGTTAAAAAAAATACAGTACAGGAATATAAAAAGAAACTGTCCAGTGCAAACATCTTTATACAATGGAAACTGATACAGTGTTCCTTAAAACAGCTTTATAAAACAGGCTTAAAAATAGCGATTACAGGTAATACTATCTGGATGATGCTTACCAAAGTAATTTACTTACTGCACTAAATAATTTCATAACTAACTTTACCTGTTGATAGCCAATACCTTAGTTACTGATGGAAACCTTAAACTGTAAGTATTATTAGTTAGCATTCTTTATAATATACTAATATGTGGAACCTCAATAGCATACATTGTTGACTGGATTAAGCAAAACAGAAGAGAATGAACACGTTAAAAAGAAAACCAAGGCTGTCATCTCAAAATGTACTTCTTTTGTAAAGGATGTGATCCAAAGCTGATTTGACTGATGGGGCAGAATTCTCCTTCGTTTTCATTTAGTTCATATTTGAAAATTTGAGTGATTGCGTTATAGCAGGCATTTGTGTCCAGCTAATTATTGTATTGGACAACTTTTTACAGTAGTGAGGACTAATGTGAGACCATATTATAGTGCATTGCTGTTTCCTGCCAAGAAAGCATTTTGGTGAAGGGAGTGTAAATTAGAGATGACATGAATAAGTGAAAAGCAAATTTATGAGGTTCCACTATACTGGTTTAGGAAAAAAAAATATATAGTGTTATTTGGTTAGCTACCAAATTTAAATAATCACATCAACTAAACTAATACATACAGCTCCAGCACAGATTCTGCAGATTTGAGTATCTGTGTGGTAGGGCTCTGTTCCTGTTGAAGGCAACGGGAATCTGCATTGCCAGAAGCCAGAGACAGGCCATTGTCCTAAGAGACCCACTTTTTACAAAATTTATTTGGCTGGTTAACTTCATGCATGGGAAGGTTCGTTCTGTTCATTCTGTGGCTCTTCATCAGACGAGAAACTAAACACACGCTTACCAGGGACAAAGTAGTGGCAGCTCCAAAACCTTACTTACATTTGCTGTTCTTTTATGCAGAAAAATGTGTGGGTGTATAGCATTCTGGTTTGGAAGTCTATGATATTTTCCTAGGTGGAAAATACCTGTTTTACAGTACCTGCTTAGAAAAAAATCAAACCAGTTTCACAGTAATGAGGCCCTTCATTTGTTTGTCCCTGAAAAAATACAATTGCTTTAATAACATTGAATAAAAAACTATTCAACCTCTTTAGAAATCTAGAGAGACCTATGTTGCCATCTAGAGAGATTTACAGTATTGGAGTCTTAACATTCCCCTGATCTCCACATTTCCTGCCCTGCAGGATATGTTCCATTGAGTAACACTGAGATCCTATTTACAGCAAGAAAAAACAATTTTGCTGCTAGCTAGAGCAAATTCTAGCATGCCAGAAGGGTGCCTGAAATCATCATCAGGCTGTTAAAAATGACAGATGAAACCAGATTGTGCATCTAAAAATCCTGTCTAATTTTATCTTTAGTAGCTCATATATGTAGTAGAAGACTATAAAGCAAGAATAATTAATGGAAAGAAGGAAAAATCATGTCTCTTTTTGAAAGTGATGGAATAATTTCTAATATTAAGTGATAGACCATATGTTCCTCCTCTCCTCTGCTGGGTAAGCATAAGTGTGGAATATCAATAAAAATGTTACAAGAGGGCCAGGCAAACCAGCCGGCTGGAGATACAGGAGATTATTCAAAACATTCCTTCCCAATGCCACCGAACCTTTCTGTTCCAATGGATGGTGACCTTCAATGCATGTTGATGAAAACAGTAAATCAGGAGAGGACTGAAGGAGAAACTGGGGACAAACGCACTTTTTAAGGAGAAGTGTCTTATCTGGATAGGGAGAGGAGTTGTGTCCTAGAAGACTTAAGTAGGTCCTCGAGCAGCAATTTTGGGGAAAGAACTGGGTGTTAGCAAGGATAGCAGTGCTGGGGGAAGTCAATATACATGATCTGTGTGTTTCTTTTTAACCCTACTGCTGTTAGGTTTTTTTTCGTGTCTGTTTAAATCCTAGCATGGCTTGGGTGAAGAGCTGTGAGTTCTTCTTTGGCCGTTGGCAGGCTCTTCATGGCTGTCTGTAGTGGAAGGGAGAAAATTCATGGCTAATTTGAACTTAATACACAAAATCTTCATTTGCTTCTGATCCATACAGCTCAGCTAACATTTTAAACCTGGGTCCCCAGTCATTTAGAAAGTCATAATCAATATCTGAGTCTGAGGAGCCTGATTCCAAAGAACTGAGAGATTCTGCAATGGACTCGGCACCTTCATAGCCGTAAATGTGAAGTGTGTCATATGGCAGCAAATCCCTGTCATTGTCGGCTTCATCCTTCTTAACCTCAATCATCATTTCCATTTCTCCAGCACCAGAAGTTATTTTTCCAGGAGGCTTTTGGACTTGTGCATATGGAGAGGGTACTGCTTCTGGCTTTATACCATTCTTGCGGACAGAGTTGAGTACAGATACATCATAGCTGGTGGTATCCATTTCACCACCACCTTCTTCATCATAAGTGACAAGCTGCTCATGAATCTCTGCCACATTCCTCCCAAGACCGCTCAAATCCTTCTTGTGTCTCTTTCTTAGAAGAATTAGCAATGTGATTACTGCAAAGAAAACTTAGATGAGCACGTGTAAATAAAGAAGTAAGGCAGTAAAACGAAATGCATTTAAGATATGTAACACAGTCTGAAGTGTTTTTTTTACCGGAGTGAATTTTTTTTAACACATTTATTAAAAAAAATAGTTTAAAATACTGTTTAACTGTAGGATTTTTATGTTCTCGAAGTAGTTCAGTCTGTACAGGAATTGTACAACTGATTCTTGAGCTGGAGTACAAATGCATCGTGTCACAAGTTCATTGAATCAACTACTGCCTTGCACTGGTAAATCTTTTAATGCCAGGCATCAAGTGCTACTTTTATATGGTAATTGCAAAGGAGGCCTCTTCTCAAGCAAGAAAAACTGTTGCCCCTTCTCTCTGATTCCAAAGGCAGCAAATAGGTACTGCTCTGCTGATTTGTTACAGATTTATTTATGTATGTATGTTCACTGCACTGTTTAAAGGGTTTCCAGACTAGTTCAGCTATGGAAACAGGAATCCTATTGTTATTGCCCCAGCACAAATTTCCTGTTTTATGGCTGCATGTGAGCCCAGTAACAGTAAATCAAGTATATTATGCATACATGCAATAACCTTTCCAGTGACTCAGCCTTTACAGTAGAATGAACAGCTTTGTAGCTGAAACTATGCTAACAGGCCAAATAGGAAGAGGAAGTGAGATGAATCAAATAGTTACAGTATTTCTGCCTTTGTGACCATTTTATAGCCATGAAGCTTTTGTAGATCTCAGTTAAGAAAAAACAAAACAATCCCCACATTTGAAGTCAGAGAACATTACAGAAGTCAAATACTTACCAATGATTGTGAAGATACAGATAAAAATTGCCACCAGTGCTTGTATACTAACTCCAACTTGTTTAGCTCTTTCCTCACAAAAAGTGAAGTTGCCTTTTTCATTACACTTGCAGACACTGATGACAAGTGTATTTGTGCTGCTGAGCTCAGGATCACCGTTGTCTGAGATGATGACAGGCAGGTAGTGGATTTTGGCAAGTTCACGATTAAACTGTCCATATTTGACAGTGACATTAGCTGTGTTATCTGGAAGAAGTAACGACATCTAATTAAGTGATAATCTCTACCAGATTTTCCTTATAGATTATCAGTCAGTTGGTACGTCTTCCCCTTAGACAGAGACAGCCTTTAGGGAACCCAGTGAAGCTTAGGTGGCAACAAACAACATTTTTTTTCAGTAATTTAAGCTTCTAAAAATAAATTGTTACTTAGCTCAGCTAGACCAATCATAGGTCATTGCTATAGGTTTTCTTCCCAGTGTCCTAGTGTCTCACTTTGGCTAGCTGAGAAAATGCATTGCAGGGATACACTACCGTAGTTCTCAACCAAGGAGAAGTTGCTATCTTCTGTGGCCAGGGAGAATTTGAAGAAACCTCTAGGTGATATTTCATCCTTGTCAGTAGCTGAAATCCTGATGATTACCTACAAAGATGGAAGAGGTCATAATTTTCAGTATACGTTGCCTCTAGTGATAAAACCACTTGCAGTATTTAAGTTAGAGCTGGGCTGTGTATCCTGTATAACCCTTCAGTAAAGGGCAGGACAAAGATATCTTGTGATGCTCCTCTTCAAGTTCTTTCAAGGCAAGTAATTTCCTTGTAGGTCTTCAAAAAGAGCAGTCTTGCCCCTTCATTCACAGGTGGGAAACAAAAGAGGAAATCTTGGGTAATTAAAGCATAAAAAAAGTCTTATGCTCAAAGACATACGGCTCATTTAAATACCTAAGATGGCTGTCTTTTAAAGTGTTCAACTTACTTAGAAGTATGACTCTCATTCATTGAATGTCGTTGAGACTGCCACTCCTGAATGACATGCTTGTTTTTGAAAACCTCAACCTGGGGTAGATTAGATGTATAAAATATAAAAAATGTGTATGATTATGTCTCAAAGGTATTTTAAAAATTAAATTAAAGGTGAAGTAATACCTTGTGTGTTCTAACAGATTCCATCAGAGAGTCCAGTCTGTGACAAAGTCTCTTAATTAAACAAACATTATGTGTATGGGCTAAATATTTGTGTCTGAGGCCAAACATTTAAAAACACAAATACTGACACTATTTGTGCATGCAGATACTTGCACTCTGATGAATACTACAATGATGTTATACGCAGCAATGTTTCTCTTAGTATTTTGAAATGGTTTCATTCTCAGTATCACGTATGAACATTTGTGTGATAAAACCAAATTGCTAATTTTCGCTCTGCAAGGCCTGACTGTCCTTCCCGGTTCACTTGCTAGTGCACGTACATACTTAAAAGCCTGGAGGGAGAGGAACTGTGCAGTCCACGTGCGTAACCAGATAAAAGTCAATATTCCAACAGTGTAAAGTCCTGAAGAGAGATTTCTGACTGCTGATGTTTTGGAAGTCAGTGAAATGATCACGTGATTGGGTATGAAAACTGAGACTAACTTCTATTAAGACATCTTTCGCTTGAGCTTGCAAGTAGGTAATTCAGGTTTCAGGGAAAAACTCTCCTTCCTGTCTCACCTTTCCTGGTGCAGCGTTTTCACATACTCTGGGTTCCTCGGGATAAATAAGCTCTGGAGCATTGTCATTTTCATCAGTAACTATTACATGAACTTGGGCGTGTGATTCTCTGTCAGAAAGACGTCCTGAAATGACAACAACAGTACAGGTCTCTGAGATGTCTGGAATCTCAGTGCTGTCTAGCTCCCCCTTTCCACTGTTTGTGTCCACCTCTGTGCTTCCTGCATGATGAATATGGAGAGTTTCTAGCTCCATCATTAATTGAAACTTTTCCTTTTGCACATTCAGATATTTTTCTAAAAACTCTCAATTTGGGCTAAATCATCAAGGATCTATGAGGAAGAAAATGGCAATTGCTTATGGCTTCCTGATTCTCCACACTGTGTGGCTATGGGATCCAGCATCGTTCTCTGGCACTAAGGCAACAGGCACAGAACAGGCCATGTCCATGTTATCAAATATCTTTCACCCTCCAGAAAAGGCTGGCCTCCCCCAAACCGACTTGGGACTGGCCCCCAGGCCTGCCCTGCTTCCTGAACTCGAGCGAAGCTATGCAGGGACCCCTGTGCAGCGATGCTCCCTGGGCAGCGGTGTGAGAGGGGGATTTTGTAACTCTGTGTAAGTGGATGAAGCTGGCTGGGATGTTTCTGCTCTAACCACAGGCTTATCCCTGTTTCCCAAGCTGCTTCCTGCCCTTTTTACTCCTTGTAACAAACTGAATGCATTTTCGTAATAGCTAGGGGCCAAATCTGAAAACTCTATTTAACGTATTTGTAGGTACTCATTTGATTTGGAAGATTATTGTACAAACCCCGCAAGCATCTCTTTCATTCGTAGCTTAGTGGAAACAGGCTGTCAGGTGGCGGCTTTCTTTTTTGATCAGCTACAGTCCTGCTGTAAAGCTGTACACTGATTTCTTTCAAATAGGGAAGCGGATAGCACTTACCATCCTCAAGGATTTCCTGAGCTGCTACAGTGATGTTGTATGAGGAACTGAATTCTCTGTCCAGGGGCTTGGGAAGTTGAATAATTCCAGTATCGGATACTCTAATATAGTCTCCATTAGGACTAGCTCTTCGTCGAATAAATCTGTTTTTTTGTTTAAAAAGAGATATGTCAATGCAAGGGTGATAATACTGTGTTTCACTTCAGTTCTTCATAGTGGAAGGCCAGAGAGTTCTTGTGTGACAAATTACATTAATATCTTGACCAGGCGATCTCAGAATATTTCCCTAAAATTATGTAAGCTGTGAGAACGAAATATATCCGTTGGAAAAGTTTCCAGATTATTGTATTTTGCTGTTTCAGAAGTCTATTTTCTTTTTAAAGCATATGCTTGAGAGAGTTATTACAATAAGAAATGTAACAATAAATTATAACAATGTAAAGATATCCAGGATTATGCATTTTCCTGTAAATGTGCAAATGTTTTATCAGTAAGTTAATGTGGTAATTACATGGGTAAATGTAATTTATGTTCATATTTGTTGGTTACCATATATATCCATGGCTGCAATGCCGGAAAAATCAAATTGGATTTTTTTTTGGCATGCAGATTCTGAAAAATAGGGCCAAAGTCTCAGTTCTTCATCAAATTCTTGGAATCATTAACGAATTCTCCACTTTAAAACAGAATTACTAAAGCTGGTGTCACGTTACCTGATTTTCCGTTTAGCTGCGTCAGGGTCGTGTGCCCAGACTGAACCAAGTGTTCTTATTTCTGGATCGTTTTCCCTTACTTTAAATTCATATGGTAGTTTAGTGAAGACAGGAGGCTCATCAACATCAGTGACTTCAATGGTGACTGTTGAAATGCTCCTAGAGCCACCGGATTTAAAATAGCGAAGATCAACTGTAGGATCTGTTGCCTCAATGTCAAACCTGTATTCTGCTACTTTTTCGAAATCCAGGGGCTAGAAAAAAGACAAACACAGATATTCTTCCTTTGGAGATGTCTAAGTAAGCTTTGCATTAGCTATCTATGCAAATTTAAGCTCTGTGCTCTAATTCGTGTTTGGAAATATTGCCAAATTGCGTCTTAGCTAGACTCTTGGGAGAGCATTTCCAAACTGAAATTCTCTTTCATAGAGTGGCTTGAGCAACTTCTGGTTTTGAACAGATTCATCCAGTATTCTAAGTTCAGCAAGTATTTCTTGGTTTAAATAATTTTCTTTTTATGGTTCTGTAGCTACCAAAACTTGTTTAGCTCCTTTTTCTCAAAGGTTGGGGACCAGATTCTCCTCTTCTTGGCTGGCTTGCTGTTCTGAAGTCATTCAAGGCAGACTTCATAGCTGCACTGACTGATAGCTGGGGCGCTCAGTGATAAACGACATCCGCTTCCTTGTTTTTCCCATTGACTGAGATTATAAAAGGAATCACACAATGGAAGGAAGGCCAGGAGCCAGGGCAGTAAGAAGTGCCCAAGCTATCACTCATTTCAAAGTTTGGAACCCTTTGCACTATTGCCTGATATTATAAAAGCACCGTGAAATACATGGTAGTTAATTGTGGCGACTCTTGTTTTTCTCTTAAAGTAGACATTGCAAACGGAACTGATAGTGCATATCTAGCAGTTGAAATTTTATCTCACATGGCTGCATATTTAAAATTACAACATGTGCATGGCCAAAAGCATGTTACAAAACAGTGGGGTGAACTTTGCCCACTGCATGTTAAAAGATGAGTTGATTCCAAAGCACCCAGTGTGTGTATGTGTGGGGTCTCTTATTGCTCCTCCTCCGGGCAGAAGTTCCAAGCAATGCTTTCCTCAGGTCCTGGAAGGACCAGTGGAAGGGCTGCATTTGATGAAGGAAAGCTGCTCACATCTAGTGTGACCACAGCTGAAGACTTTACTGCTGGTCTTGGAATACTTGGTTCTTTTTTCCCTTAAAGTTTTCTCTTCTTCTTAATGACATTTCTAGTCTTAACAGTTACAGAGACATATTTGGAAGTGAAAAACACATTCCTGTCAATCTGAGGATTACAAGAGGTGATTTATAGTCCCCTCTCCTCTTTTTTTTTTTTTTTTTTTACTGTAAGTCAATGAAATCAATGAACTCTTGGCTTGGCAGTGCTCTGCATAACACAGGAATGTCCCTTGGTATGAATCAAGTAGGTCTGAGAATTAAAAAACAAAGAGCACGCTATAATAAAGGCTTTGGAGAGTCTGGGCCATCTTTAAGAGTTATAAGGAATTAGTTGGGAAGCTCTGAAAACACCCTGAGGAAAGTAAGGGAGCTGTGGCTCTGATTGGAGCAAGTGCCAAACTGTAAAGAGCATTTTGGAAGAGTGCTCAGGCGGACTAGTTCACATTTTCTGCTTTGGTTTCACTTGAGCTGGAGAAGGGAAAGATTCTTTGACTTGGTCAGTTGGTTCAACTTTTAAAATCACTGACTCTTTGAAGTATCCAAGTATCTGAAGTTTAAGAGGAGCCCAAAGTGCATAACCTGAATATCTGACATAGTCTCCATTGCACACTGCAGCAATTCTAGATTTTCCTGGGACTGGCAGTTGAAATGGACTGGTAAATCACCAGCTTTTCTTTTCACAGGGCTTACAGAACAGGTTTTCAGAATGAACGTATTTCATGCTGAATTCCACACATTTCTATTTTTTCCTGCTGCTAGTCCCAAACTGAATCAAACACTCTTGTTACACATGGAAAAACAAAAGAATCATCTTTGTTACTGGAAAAGTACCTTCTTTGGCCTAATAATTCCTTCATTTGTGAATGGATTTGCTACAATTTCGAAGGTGTCCCTGTAATCTCCTCTGACAAAACTGTATTTCGTATTTCTATGTTGTGGTTCATCAACATCTTCTACTTTGACTCTGCCAACTTCTCCTCCTACTGAAATGTTTTCAGGAACTTTAAAGTGAAATGATGCTGTTAAAAGAAGAACAACAAAAAAGACATAAAGAGTGTGTACATGGAAGTTAGAACTTAGTTAAAAATTGTTCTTAGTTTATAGGTGTATAGAAAAATATTTCATTGAGAAGTCAGCATTATATATCTCTACAGACAGCACTTTGATATATTTTTTGTAAAAGTATAATTAATTCTCAAAACTGTCAAGATATTGTACAAAGTGATGAAATTAATACTGATTTTTATTTTCTCCTCTAGGTGTGTGTCATCCAGGAAATGTACTAGGGCTGAAATATGGAAGACCTTCTGAATATGTAAGATTCTTTCATCCACTTTTAAGAAAAGCTGAATTGTGATGAACTCTGACATAAATTCGTTATAGTTGTGTCAACTCTTGGCTTCCAAATGATACAGCGCTTGCATTGTACTTACGGTGTTTGAATACTGGGAAGTTGTCATTGATGTCGGTTAAAGTGATAATGACTGTAGCTGTGCTTGAATCCCCAGAAGACCCTGGACCGTCTTTTGCTTTAACAATAATTTCGTATGTTGATTGATTCTCTCTGTCTAAATCAGCCCTTGTTGTAGAAATCACACCTTTGAAAAAATAGCATTGAATATGATTAGATTTTGTAGCATGTCCAGCATCTCTTAATTTTGACAGCAAATTTTTGCCTTATACCACACATTCATCTTGAAGTAGCATTTTTACAGTGGTATTTTTCTAAGGCTAGAAATGTTAGAAATCTTTCTACATGACAGATTATTTGGGAGATTCTGTACAATACATTCCTTTAAACTGATCTTTGCTGCTTAGAAGCAGTCTAATGATGTCTAAACTTGGTCACTGTGGAATCTAGAGAGTTTGTCTGAGCACCTCTTTATCTGAGTTATATGCTTCAGAGGACAAGTATGGTTACAAGAGATACTGACATTTTTAAAACCGGGCCAAATTTAAACAAGGACATTTTAGAAAGCAAAGGGTTGAGTTATTGATTATTGAATGCTGCTTCAGAATTTATGTATTCCCTTTTCCTGCTTAGTCAAAGGAATGGTATCTATGCTAAACTGAAAACATGAACTTATATTAGCTCCTAGTCAGTTTCTTCATCAGTGGGAAAAAAATGACCTTTTATATTCTCATTTAGTTCATGGCACCTGATATCCCTAATTTATTAGTTCATTTCCAGATGCAGACAGTGGGATTGTGTGAGTGTGAATGAAAGATATTTCTAAATTATGGTTAAAATTATATTTTTGAATTATTATCCCCCTTGTTCAGAATGAAAAAGCCTTAAAACTGTGTTTTCTTCAAAGTGTAAGGTAAGGACAAAGTGTATGGACATTTGCATGTCTGACCTACCAGAGTCATCAACTGTGAAGTATTCATCTCCTTTAATGACTTGGTAGGTAACTGTGGCATGACCTGTAACTGTTGGGTCGTCAGCATCTACAGCTGTCACTTTGGTGACTGAGGTTCCTAGAAGAGAATTTTCAAACAGCATAGTTAGTATATATTCTGCTTTTTAACCAGAGACATGAAGGGAAATGAGTGATAGAAGAACGTACCTACTGGTGACATTTCTGGGACAGATCCATTGAATACTTTTTGTACGAACACAGGGACATTGTCATTAATATCATAAACCTTGATAATGAATTTAGATGGGGGTTCCAGTGACTGGTTGTTTCTTTTGTCAATAATGAGAGCTGTCAGCTCATACTCCGCTTTCTTTTCTCTGTCTAGCCTCTCAAATGCATATACATCACCACTGGTTTCTTGCACTTGAAAAATGGTGTTGGCATATTCACCTTCAATAATATACTTAGCGTTGTTGTTCCGTACACTTGATGTGATCTAGAAAGAAAGTATAATTCAAAGAGATAACAGTGGGCTTTGGCATCTGGATACAACACAGTTTCTACCAGAAGATAAACACAATCAGGATTTCTTCAGGCTCAGTTTGAAACCAGAAAAGCCATCAAGACTTCTGATGTCAGCTAGACTATTCCTGAACAAACAGCATCTCACAGCAGCTACAACCATGCAGGGTTATAGGATGAAACTTGCATCCAGACTGAAACTTGCTTGCTTATATGTCAAGAAGCATTTTTTTTTAGGTCATATCTCATATTTTCTAAAGATACAAATTGTTCACGCAGTAAATACATACAATTCATTAATCTCGTTATGTCTGAAATAACGCGTACCACCACGTTCGGTTTGAGCTACTCTTGTTTGCAAGTACCCTGAATTTAGCAGAGATTTTGCTTAGATTTCACAGAGTTACAGAGTCAAATCTATACTGACAGCTACTGACATTATTCAGCATTAGTCTCTATTACTTAACATTTAGCAGAATTCCTGCCATACTGACATCTTGCTTGTGTTTAGTCACGTGCAATTTTTTTATAGTCAGTATTTAGGCTCATGCTATGACAGTAAGATTAAATTTCCACCCCACAGATTTTAAAATTTAAGATTATATGCAATGAAAAAGGGATGGGGTAAAAGGAATGAACATTAATCAGTTTTAAAATGTAATTTAATCCAATCCCAAATGGTCTTGCACATTAGTTAATCTGCAGATAATCGGATGATTCTTCCCTTTCTGTACCTTCACCCATCTAAGCACACTGATATAAGGTTTAAGCGACAATTTTCCATGCACTATATCAGCATTCATATTTCAGCAAGCTATTTATCAATAATTGCTGGGTTTGACCAAGAATTTCTAGTCTTTTGTTATTGATGTTATCATAAATTGCAGCTGTTTGGTATTCAGCATTTGATTTATCCCGTAGTTGTCATTGACTGTTGAACATTCTTTCGTTTCTGTTTTCTATTTTGAAAAGTGTCATTAAAATTTTCTTCCCTCATTCCACACACTTAATCATGCTTCTGACTGCTGGTGCTGCTGAAGAACAGTTTAGAACTCTGGAGATGTAACACGAGAAATAACCTCACCCTTGTCTCAAAGATAGTATAGCCTGTGCTTTCTTTCTCAATTTTTATTTACTTATTCAGTGTAAAAGGTATAGACTTCCAAGACTGCCTTTTCTAAAACTGAGGATGAACATACAAAGGAAAGCATCCAAGGTCATGAAAGATAAAATCAAAATGTATCAGCATATTCCTGCAGCTGTCACTCAGTTCTGCCATGCTGCTGCTGTGGCCTTTTTTAAAGGGTTTATCAAGTGTTCAGTCCTGCAAATGCAATGCACTGAACACAGCCATTGCAAAAGTAATCAGAAGCGTTCCACTGTTGAAAGGCCACAGAGAACAGCACAAAGTGAATTACTCTTATTTAGGACAGCTCCAGGAATAGAAGCATTCTCCTCAATCTGCTACTGAAATGGTCTGAAATGAAACAGAGATACCCTGTGTTAGCTGAAAGTACCCTATGGCCTCTTTTCTCTCTCTCGTG
Source organism: Nyctibius grandis (assembly GCF_013368605.1). Taxonomy (NCBI): domain Eukaryota; kingdom Metazoa; phylum Chordata; class Aves; order Nyctibiiformes; family Nyctibiidae; genus Nyctibius; species Nyctibius grandis. Next base: position 13,711,951 of record NC_090669.1, read on the forward strand.
CTTTCTGCCAGTGAGCGGCACTGATCCAGAAAGGTCTGTTTCACTTTGCCGAGACAGCCTTGACAGATGCTGATTGTTGTACATGAGAGGAAAACGCAGAACTGCATTTATCTGAAAAGTGTCAAAGTAGTTCAATTTGAAAGACTACATTGGAAGAACTTTGTCTGAGTGATAGGCAGTTAATCATAGGATTTTATGAGCACTGCCCTGAAGAAAATGAGTTTGCAAGCAGGTCAATGCTCATTATTATTTTTTAAAATTATTTTCTTTCACTTTGTGAAACAAATTTTTTGATCGTGTAACAGTATTCCTAAACACAGCACTTTTGTTTTGTAACCAAGCTGAGAGATGTAAACTATATGTATTTTAATGCATATGTTTTTCTTAGCTGATCTCCTAGGTTTTTGAAAGAGTCTTGAGCTGCCAGAAAAATATTGACATACGTCAGCTGCCAGACTTCCTTCCTAACTGTGCACCTGCATGCAATGCAATTGCTTCTGCACTGCAGATGCTCCATGCTTGCCATTCTCTAAAATTTATTTGTATTCTTCAAAAGAATTAGAATCCCTTTGACCTTATTCTTGACTTACTCTGTGTCCACATTCTTAAGATTTTAACACATTACTATGTTGGTATTAAGTCCCATTTCTATTTCCTTTTTTTCTCTTCTGTCTAGACTGCAAATAATTAATACTTTTCAAGATACTCATTTGCTGTCTGCATTTCTAATTATTCATTGCTAACAGGCTGCTATTTACCTTGCCAACATGGTGTGGTAATGGTGTATCAATCTCTTCTTTGATATGCATTTGGTTCCATATCCAGTCTCTCTTCAGTCGTTTATGACTGACATTGTTTGAAGAAAAGTTTTGGTTTGTTTCCTGACTTTCTTTGTCAGCAAATGCTGGAGCCAAGAACAATGAGAAAAGTAGAATAAAGTGGTTCATCTTCTTCTGTAGCCTAGAAGGTAATATAAAATATGAAAACTGTATAAATAACAACAGAATCAGATTAATCAGAGAGAGCACAGATAGAAGTGCAAATAGACTTTCCTTCTATAGGAAAGTTTGATTACTTCTGTATTTCTTTTCACCTGCCTTAGCATCAAAATTCGAAATATCAGGCTTCTTCCTTCCATTAAACAGTTTTAACTAGATGACAACTATAAAAACCAACAAAAATATTTTAATGAAATAAAAAATGTGCAAGTTTTGAAAGCTAGCATAAAAGCCAGCATCCACTTGAGCTACCATAGTTAATCTGAAGAGAAGATTCAATAGCAAAGGTCACCCATCGCGCATTATGGCAAGTGTAGTCTGGTCACAGAGCGTAGCACATGGGGAGAGCAGCCATGGGAAGCAACACCAAGGCTCAGCCAGATCAGAGTTTATGTTAACTTAACTTGAAATGAAAAGTTCCAGCTTGACAAACCCAAATGCAATGTTTTGACTTGCCCTGACACAAAGTATGCTATAGTCAATATCTTCCTATGGAAAATATTGATTTAGAATAAAACCTGGGCTTTTTTTGGTGGAAAAAACGATTCATGTGCCATGTTCAATCAATTCCAAATACAATATAGCAAATTATCTTGCTCAGAGGGCTCATTTATTCATTCAGTTTCTTGTCTTTTGAAACATTTGAAGACACACAGAAAGTTCCTTTATCCCCTATTCTCAGGTTTTACCATCTACAAAGTGATAGTTTGTGGAATTATTATTGGGTGAAACCGTATTTTTGCATTATATATTAATATTAGCAAACTTTAGGCCTGACTTGCATATCAGATTGAGAAGTTATTTTAATGTAGCAAAGCTGATTCATTGTCTTACTAAATTTTCCCTTCCCAATATAAAGGACTGTCAGGGAACTTTAACACTCAAATAACCAGACTTTAAATTACACATAAATGACTTTCCATTAGCTTTTAGGAGCTGTCAGCATACACATCAGAAATAAAACCATTAATTGCGATAGAGAAGTTGACATCACACAAGTTGCTAGATGCAGGATCAAATTAATATTTTTGGCAGAAAGGTGCTGAGACGGTTCCAAAATTACTCTTTGGTAACTAGGCAATCAGTGTTATCCTGTGGTGCAGCATCATTGTCATTAAAAAGATTTTGTTTACCATGAAATTTTGCTTTCCTGTACTTTTCTCTCTTCTACGTTGTTGTAGGTAAGCTGAGGAACATTCCTTCTTTGTGATTGTGTAGGAAATGACCAAATAAGGTGGCTTTGAAGTTGCTTTTTAATAGCTAAGCTGTGTTTTATACAGTTTTATGGATTCATATAAAACTTTTTTATTTAGCTAGTTTTTTGTATTCCGTGCACTTAGTTTGGCTCTGAATATTTTCAGAAAAATGAGTAAGATTTAATTGTTTTCCTTTGTTTTATTTGTGTACATGAATATTCTACAACTAGAAACTGTAAGGCATGGATATGATTCTGTTGTGATTGCATAAGTCTGTCCTTTATTCCTAAAATTACAAAACATGATAACCAAAGGAAACCAGTTGGTTAACATCAACTAGTACAGGCTGTAGTTTTGGAAAAAACAGACTGTAGTGTTTAAAAAGTCATTTTCTCTTGGTGCTCAGGTACAGTGGATACCTCCTGTACTGCTGTAGTGAAGAGATGAGCTGGGAAAGCTGAGGACAATACTGCCCACTTCAGTTGCCATTCATTTCCCTGGAAGTGACACTTTTACAAACATCCTTGCAGAAAGCATTTTTAACTTAAATAGTCAAATCTCCGCTAAAGCACACTGGTCTCAGTATAAATCTACTTTGTAAAGAGAAATTTTGTGTCTTCCCAGTAATATTTTCCTAGTATTTGCCTCTCTGTTTATTAATGCTTAGTTCAGAGCCTGCCATGCCCTCTGTCAAACTCCTCAGGGTGCTTCTCTCGCTGTTGCTGGGAGTGATTACTAGTAACAGCAACTCCGGGACCTTTGGTACCCTCATACAGGGGCACTGCTTATCGGAAATTGAAGGCTCAAATTCATAACGAGTGTACGGTTATCTGTAGAGGAGCTCTGGGACTATGGTAATATCCTGATTATTCCTGAGGATCCATGCAGCAAATGCAAACTCTCCTTTGAAGTAGGTGGCCTGTACGGGTTTCACAGTTCAGGCCTTGTTTGAAAGCTTGGCCATTAATACAGAAACTGCTAGACTGCATCGTTTTAAATAAATGCACATTTCAGCTGAAACTTAAGCTACCCCTTCCACTCAGCAGATCCGTCTTTGTGTGTTACATTTTAAGGTGGCTTCGCTTCCTTTAACTTATTAATGGATTCCTTGTTAGTACTTCTCCAGCCTCCTTAGTAAGTTAACGGTTCCTTTGTGAGCAATTTGGTGGGGTTTGGTCTGCCCTCTGGTATGCACTGTAGGTCAGACACAGACTGGGATAGAAGAGCCTCTTGCAAAAAATGACTTCTGCTTTTTCTTTGGCATCTTTCAAAATTTCTCACTTAGGTAGAAGTAACACTGCACACTGAAGCACTTTGCACGCGGTCTTTTCTAGGGACATTTGATGTGCATTGCTCCATAGGACAGTCTGACTCTGAGAAGACTTCCTCTATGATACCATGCAAGTTTTCCGTTCGGCAGCTGGAAGTCCATTGCTGTTGAATCCGTAGCTGAATTCATCGCAATGTTCAAGAATACCCTTCTTTTGGCAGCACCTACAAACACTTCAGAAGCAGGACCCTGTGGAGCAGTAATTGGATAAGGGCCACTGTCCTGGTGTGAAGGCCACATTCCATGGATGTTAGCTCCTGACAAGCTGTACTAAATGCTTCCTCTTTTTCTGGCCATGATAGTTTTCTTTCCCAGCAGATCCCGTTTGAAATACCAGAGGTAGAGTAGCAGAAGAGAGATAGTCCCATGCCTGGGCAAGGGAATGCGTTCCCATGTAGTCAGAAGCAAGAAAGTTTCTGAGGGCTGACAGGTGGATGACATGTCGGGATTGGCTTTTTGTTTCTTCTCATGTCTGCTGTGGCAGCCAGGACTGAGAAAAGGAAACAAGATGCACCCTTTCAAGTAATGACCCCACGGCCACATGCTTCCAGAGAAGGGGACGGCACAGCATGCGCTGTGACCGATCTGTCCCATGCGTGGCTCTCCCCGGCATGCTGCTATGAGGTCCCATCGCTGGTTCACCTTAGTGTACAGTCTCCAGTTACCCCTCTGTCTCTAACTGATTAGATCACTAATTCAAACTTTTTTCAATTTAAGCAGGGACCATAAATGTACCTTAAAGTTAGCAGGGGAATGGTTTATTCAAATAGCTGAGTTTCTTGCTTTACTCTTAAATTTTCTTTCAGGAAATTACGTTTTTTTCCACCAACATTATTCATTTTATGTGTTGAATTATTTTAGCAAATAACTCTTAATCTGCAGGGTACTATAGAGAGTTAACTGGGAAACTCTGGTATTCAAACTGATTTTATGGGACACATGACTCATACAGTGTAGTTTCTTCTTGCAGATTGGGAGTAATTATTAAAAAAATGTCAGGTGGAGATATGTTTTAATTACAAATGCAAACTTTTAATTAGTACAGTATTGTTACAATATCCCCCAACAGAGATACAGACAATACTGTACTAATTAAAAGTTTGCATTTTACAAGTTGTTTTGGTAAGTAAGCAACTGTGAGGTTGATGAACAGCTAATAAAAATAAGGTCTCCATGTAATGAAAACATATTTGATTAAATATTCTTATGAACATTTGTGATTTTTTTTTTCTGGTATTTGCCTCTTACCTGGTTTACTTCTCACTCTAAAAATGCATATTAATGCTTATGCGAAGTTAGTTTAGTGAGCAAAGAAATTTGTTCTATGCTTGCATGTTAAATAGAAGTTAAACTAGGTTTCTTTAGGGAGACTTTCGTAAATGAAGAGACAGTTGTAGCTGAAATGATTTAATTTTCTGGTTGATCGAACTAAAATCTTAATCTAGTGTTCGAGAATTTTTGTTTTTCAGCATCTGGAAAATGGAATAGAGCTAGAAATGGTGATAAGGAACATCCTAAGAGAGAAATTTGCTTAAAGTGGCTATCATACATGAGAAAAGAAATGCATTTTAAAAGGTTTGTGTCCATATTGTTCAGATAATTTACATAATATGCATAATTTGATTGTCAGAAAAGCTGGAAACAAAACTATTATTGATGATTGAGCTGGAAACTTAATGATTATTTTTGCTTACAGTATCTTGGTTGGAATCTGAACAATGTAAATGAAAATGAAAAATCCCATGCAAAAATGAGTTTCATCAAAGCAGAAAATATTAACAAAATTGCTAATAAATCAATACTGTAGGACATAATCTATTCCATTCCACAGTACTGGAAATTTTGCTGTTTCCGGTTGTTAATCAAACCTCAGCTGTCATACCTGCAGCCATGTAAATGTAGGGAATACTAAATATCTGAAATACTGTATTCAATCGATTGGGAGAAATATGGAGCTTGAAGGAGGGCATTTGCTCAGCTTCACCTGCCCTTGGTGTGGGTGTGTGTGCAGGCCCTGGCCCTGCGGTGTCCTGGGGAGCGGGGTGCCAGGATGGGTGTGTGCCTGCGGGGATGCGCTGGCTGGGCTAAAAGAGAAAAAAAACTAAAAAACATTCTTCACAAAAGTTTTTTCAGAAAGGTTGACTTTGGATAGCTTTAGTTTAGTTTAATAAGTATTTTCCGACTATCTTTCCCCCTTCTGTCTGCTGTACCCTCCCCAGTATTCCTAAGTAGCTCTGTGAAAAAGATTGTGTTGAATTTGCAGCGGATCAAACCCTACGATACAGAGTAGAGAACACTTCAAAATTTTTTGTCAGGTGCAAACAATTTACTTTGATACGCCATCAAAACACCTCCAAAATTACTACTCTCAATGAAGCCATGATAGATATAAAGAGAGCAGAATCTGACCCAGTGTCAAGTAACTAAACGACCCTGAACAACCCTGCCATACAGAATCATTTTTAACATTAATTTCTCATCTATATGATGTTTAAGACCAAAGGTAAATGTGCGAATGAAGTGAGCATTAAGAAATAGAAAGGTAGCATACCAAACACAGGAGGGGCATAAATTATCTTTTTCTTTGCAATGCCTGTAGTTTTGGTAAGCAGACAAAACATTACTGAAAGAAAATAGTCCTAGCAGTACTTAATGCTGCCTTTCAGGGACCTTAAATGGCTGTGCAAACATGAATGGATAAAGCCTCCTCATTTCTCCGTGAAAAGTACTGCAGCTTGGTAAAAAGCAATATCCCTTTCAAAAGGCACACTTGAAGCACAGAGGACTTAAATGTGTTTGCCGTCTCCTGACAGTGGACCAGAGTCAGGAGTAACAACAGTCTTCATCTCATAATTAGGCAATATCGCTCTAACCAGCTTCTAGCAAACCCAGAGAAACACGGCAGCAAAGTAATCACGTAGGTATAATTGTTACCTTCACTCCTGTTTCTGCTTGGCATCTAAGTTGCAAAGCTGTGATCCTCCTTTGCTCCCTTGAGCTTACAGCGTGAGAAGAGTTGAGGGCACGTAGTGAGTACAGTGAGAACGGGAACTAGGGTAGGTCTTCAAACTTTAGTAACGTCACGTAAAAAAACTTTGTAAATTGTGCAACATTTGACTTGGGGCAATAATTTTTTTTTGCATTTTCAGATATAATTTGTTTCGGGTGGTTACTCAGTGTTTCCCTTATTTCTTATTAAAGCTGCCTTGTCACACATCCTCAACAGTGTACAATGATTCGCTTTAAAATAGGCCTTTCCTGAGAACACTGTGCTGCTTTTTCATTTCCAGATTATTGAGCTGATTTAAATGGACCTAGTGCCTGACTACTTGCTATTATATTTTTTGATTGTCCTTATGTGGATTTTATGCATCTGAGAAGTGGTTTCCACTGATGACTAAACAGTCTGGAGTGCAAATGCCTACCTGAAAAATGATTATAAAATGACTTTTTATATGCATGATAGTACCTTTGAGTAAATAGCCACTTTGATGACTAAACAATCTGCAGTGCAAATGCCTGCCTGAAAACTGATTATAAAATGACATTTTATACTTGTGATAGTACCTTTGAATGAATAGCAACTTCAGCAATATCTTAACTAAACTTGCTACTTTAAAAAAACCCCACAGGTCAGTCAGTGTTGTGACAGCACTCTTGCGTGCATTTGGTGCTGTTCAGTTCTTGGTGTTGATGCTACTGCACTGTATATCAGAAAAGCTGAGGAGATAATTCAACAGTTCTGATTTTGGCTCTGGTTTTGGCCCGTCGTGGTTTTTTCTGGGGAAAAGAGAATAATTCTAATCTGAAAGTTCTTTGTGATTTCACCTCCCAAGTTTCTGGTAGGTCTGAGGGAAATGTATTAATGATTTTTTCCCCTGTCTGTTCAACTCAACAGAAAATTCTTTCCTGGATGATACAAAATACAACTTAATCTCATAGGTGGATGGAGTCCTCAGCCAGGACAGATGCCTCTTTCAGAAATGAAGAAATTTGGTTATAAAAGATCTATACTCCCTATGTACAAGTAAAAGATTCATTGCCTGGTGGAAAGCAGGCAGCCAAATTGGTCTCCCAGTCTTTCTGTTATCTCAGATACAGAACTGGCTAAAAATGGAGGAGGCAAGCACTGGTTTGGCTTGCTTTCTTTTATTTAAAAAAAAAAAAGCAAAACACCAAAACCACCCTCCAAGCTAGTGAGTGAGAGCTTGTGCACTGAAGACAGGTGAGCAGCAATAATGACATCTACCTGAATGTCCTCGCAGAGCTTCCTGACCCCACTGCTTGCATTTTAACAAGTGACTTGCTGACTCCAGGATTAAAGTGCTGCAGTAAATACTGAGAGAAGGGCATATTGAAAGGCTGAGTGTCAACTGAAAATAAGAAGTGTATGGTCTAAGAAGACATTTGCTGTAAACAGAATGATTTTAGAGAAGTGAGTGAGGAAGAAAGTTGTAAGAGGTCACAAAGATCTCCTTTGTTCCTTGCCAAGAAGCTTTTATGGATGTATAGATTTGCAGTTTGTTTGCTAGAAGTCACCTCATCACAGATCTGAAAGAGAAGCAGGATGAATCAGGTGCAGGATCTAATCTTGCATCAGTAAATTCTCCTGACTTTACTGTAGTTTGTTTTACATCAGTGATACGCCTGATAATATTTTAGCTGGGTAGATTAACAAAAATAAAAAATATTGGCATGACTGGGGAAAGACTAGCCTATAGCAGGCTTTGCTTATTTTAATCTATGAACAGTCCAGTACTACAGGTGCAGTCAGCCGTCATAGTAGGCCAGAAAAATTGTGCTTCTTGCTGTTGTCCATCTTGGCTCTGAATTGCTCTGAAGCTGACCCATTATATACAGGCATGACCTCCGGAACAAATGGGGAAATAATTTTGTTGATGGTGCTACTTCAAGTTCAAACACTGTTCCTTATAGCGCTAACCTTCAAAGGGGTCCTGGTAACTGTGTCAGTAGACTCATCACATTTACTGCCTGTTAGCTCGGTGTGCAAAACATAATCATGATCTCACTTTGGCTCACAAAAATCCTTCGCTGATAAATGCTGATTTAGTTGGGAGAATTCAGAGGCAAGTCTATTGGACAGTCAAGCACCAAGGCCCAAAATCTCAAAGGTAGGAGGATATTTAACTTCTGTTGATTTCTCTCAATTTCTAGTTAACCTTATCTTAATGTGTATTTTCCAAAAACTTATAAAAGCATGTTTACAGTTTGGAGAGTGCTGTCTGCATTCCTACCTGACTCCTATCTGATAAAGAATGAATTGATTATAAAACTATTGAACGTGTTTTGCTGGTGTAGGTTCAGATTTAATTTCCAGTTCACAGACACACATTTGTTTGGCTCAGATCTTGATTTACCTGTACAGAACACCCGTACAGCTTGGAATCAGCTCTGAATTTGGCTTCTGTTAGAATTCAAGAAAACCTCAAACAATATCTTTTTCTGGGAAAATTTGGAAGAGATGGGCCAATAGCTTGTGCCTAGTTGTTCTGTGTTCCTTAGGGACTGGCAGCCTTTTGTGGGTAGTGTTAATTTGAGTATGTCTAGGGATCTGAAACATTTCTGTTTGTGGAAATGAGTCTCATACATCATCTAATAAAACATGTCACTGTATTTCTATGTACCTGTATAGCATGTACAACAGTATGCAACTTCCACATAGGTCAGAGAGAAGCTAGTTTTATTTTTTATATGCGGCACATCAGAAATCTTACATAGTGGTTATTCAGCCAAGAGGGATTGCTTCTGTGTTTCGTGTGCACAAGCTGTGATTCCTATTCTAATCTTTAATTAAATCATTTTTCTGTCAATCTCTAGTAACCTGGTTTTTATCTGAGTTTCTTACTTGCAAATCTGATAATTGAGAAGCAAATTAAATACATGTTTTAGTTACTGGGCTGGTCTCTTCATGGACTTTAAGGAAGCATTAGTTGTTGAAATGACATTGCACTGTTTAAGTGAGGGTTGTTTGCTGTGGTGAGGATGACATATGTGATAAAGTTAAAACAATACTTTGAAATCATTAAAATGAGTGGTGAGAGCACTGACTTTCTCCTCATCAGATCAGTTATGCAGTCTAATTGTTTTCTTAACGGATGACTGTTTTCCTTTCATATGAGCATCCTGGTGTGTCTAGCAAGTAATCCACTAGTCTTAGTAAAACTGCTGGCCTTCTGCCTTGCCCCGGAGGGAAATACGTATGAAGGTCTGTCAGCCACACTGAATCTTTAGGTGAGTTTTACGAATCTTCACACTCGCAGCATGCTGATCATGTATTATGCCAGGTGCACAATTAATGTCTTTACTCATTTTTCACTATAATGTAATTTGTCATCACAGAGGCTGTAGAGATACTTGAGAGCTGATGATAACCAATTTGAAACTGAACAGATACAGTACATGAAGCACTGAAATATATATATTCTGGTGCTGCTTAAGAGTTCTTACTCTGGCCATGCTACTACAGTCATAAAGCTTTACTACAGAAAGTTTCCCTGAAGTGACCTCAAAATGGATTAGAATGCTTTGAAGAAGCAGCAAGTGGTATTGTCCAGTCTTTCCATGCATAAAGCCTTTTACTTCACACACAAATATGTTAGTACAAGACATAACAAGGGATAAAATGTGCTTAAGCACAGTGCCCAGTATAAACCCAGCTGCTAAAATATTTTGAAGCTCATTTGTGGTTAAATTATTAAGCCAATTTGTGACACTGTTTCATAACAAATAAAAATATTATCATAAACAGAAGATTTTGGCTATCTCATAGTTGTTGACAGCATGGACAGCATTGAGTTTAAGGTCATAAGCTACTCTCCTGTAGCTCTTTACAGCTTCTGAGCTTTGGGAGCACATATATGAGGGCTGAATGACTCCTAAGGAGCAGGAGTATTCTGGTGTTTAGTGAGTATGCTCAAACCCACAAGCAGAGTTTGGGGGTTGGTACAGAATATTATCACCTCCTTGTCATCGTGTCACATAGATTCTGTGCTCTGTTCATTTAGAACTTTCCATTTTTTAAAATCAGGAAGCTCGTAGTACCTATGAATAGTATGATTTCTTTGCTTTGCAGATGTTGCAGCGGTGAAACTAACAATTAAATGACAGAAAATTTGTTCTCGTCCACACGTCTTTTGAAGATAGTTGCCAAATGCTGTTGAAATCTGAGCTATTTTGGGGGGTTAACTTTGCATTAAATACAGCCCTTCTGTTCTGATGTGAGCTAATATGATGGGTGGGATAAACCTTGCATGCATAGTCTGTAACTGCAAACATTTTCCCCTATGAATTCTTTGTCCAAAATATAAAGCTAAGAGGAAAATATCTCCCATCCAGATTAATTATTGATAAGGACAGATGCTGAAAATAGTGAAGAAGTGCCCGTGTTACAGACAGCCAAAGAACTTGTTCTCTTCCTTTTATCCAAAAAGTAGTTTCAGGGATGATCTTGCAGTCAGGTGTACTCATTCCTGCGAAGGGTCTCGTTGACTTTGAAGAATGACTGAGACTCTGTCAGTCATGTCTCAGTGGCATATTTACGTGGCTGTAGATCCAGCTTCTTTCTCGCTTGCTTTGAGCCAATTTCCTTTTGCTTAGCCCAAGCTGTGGTGGCTCCAGCAGGAAAGACAGAGGTGTAGTGTCTCAGCACTGAGCCGCCCTCGTCCCCAGCACCTCCCACGCTCAGATGATGTTTGATTTTTGGGGAGCAGGGGTTTGGGTGAGAAGGGGACAATGGAATCCTCCAAAAATTATTTGGCTCATCCCAGTGTGATGAGTGGAACAGTTTGGGTATATTGGAGGTGTTTGTGATCACTAAAAAAGATTTCTCAAGCATCTCTAACCAGAAGCTTTCTTTCCTACAGTAAATTGTATGCACATTTCAGAATTGATCTGTTTTGATAGTACCCCCCCACCCTGGTTAGCTCTGCTGTACACAGGGATTAGCCGAAGCTGTCACTGAATGCTTAAGAGTTTGGCCAAGCTGAAACAAAACAAGATACACTACGAGAATAATGTATTATAGAGCGTTTTCTACGTCCCCTTTGTTTCCAGATAAAGCCTTAATATCAGAGAGGCTTCCTAGCACAGAGCTCCAACTGAGTAGCTTTGGTGAAGGAGAAGTCCCCATCCTTTGAGGAACTGCACGCAATAGATATGATTTTTTTTTTTGAAGTACAATGTAGCTGTGTTTACAGCAGATAAGATTTTTTTGACGTCTTCCTTCAACAAAAGCTCAAGAGCAAAAGTATCTGTCTCGAACACAAGCATCGTGCACAGGTCATGGTAATTGATATTTATTGCGCTAACAGTAATCTGAAGCAGAAAAACCACATTTAGCTGGCTGTGTGTTCTCATTCCTGCGTCCAGGTTATTCTCCTGGGTAACTGAATGCATTAGTATTTCCACTGAAAATTAATTTTGTGGCAGATAAAGAAAACATGAACATATACATAAATCTCTTGTTTTCTGGCTGGGCAGGAGGCTAAAAAACCAGGGTGTGTCTGGATATATTTTTTTTGCTAATTAGTATTCAGTATTTTTCTCCCTTTTTAAAATGTCTAATCCAAATGTCAGTTCATTCTTCTCTATTTCCTGCCCTTTTTCAACTAGACTTCCAGACCAGGCTTAATTAACTTCAAGGCCTTTTCTGCCTACCCCTATAGTTACAGTCTTTTCCTGGAACATTTCCATTGTTATAATCTCCATGTGTTGTGAGATGATACAAATGATATTATTACTGCTCTTACGAATTTACAATGAGCCTTTCAATATTTTTACTTACAGCTTAGCTTTTGTCAGGAAAATCTCATCTTGAAATCAAAATAAAACTAGGGAAGAAAATTTCCAGCTTACAGTGCTGATAAAGGGAAGCTGGAGGGCCTGAAAATTCAGGCCTCAGACACAGGGAAGCTTAAAAAGATGAGGAAGCTGTTGTAAGTTTCGTGACTTTTTTTCAGAGCTAGGCTTTTTTTCTGTATGTATTTGTTTCCATGTGGGAATGATTGTGATTTAACACAGTGTTGTGTTGTGTTTTGCTCCATTATCTATGCACTGGCTTAAGGAGGTCATTAGTCTGATGAATTTTACAACCCCAGACCGGAGGCAATGAGGGGACCCACAGCCAAGGACAGAGCTTGCTTCATGAAACAGATTTGCAACCATAATAGGTGCTACTTTGACATGTAAGACGTGACTGCAGGAGTGGCCGTGTTTCAAGGCAGGCCATGCTTTTGTTTACATGTGGTAAGAAGTCTGTGAATGTGATAAAAGCGAGAGCTGGGGCTTTCAGCTGCCTGACCTGGGGACATTTCTGGTCATAGGTCTTCTCAAGCCAGCGCCCAGGATCTAGGCTGGTGGCTGCTGCTGCTGCCCTGCTGGGGCTCAGCGCGGTGAGCACTGGGGAGCAGCCTGCGTCTCCCAGGAGCTGACAGCTTTAAAGTAACCTGTTCTTATTCACAGCAGTGCTGCACTTGTGGGTTTGGTGCCTGAATCCGAAACACAGCTGGAGATATTTCTTAAGATGATATGGGATTTTTTTTTTTCTCCTTAGTTAGTGGCTGTGTGTAAGTGGAGTGTTTATTTCTCCCACAGCTCATATTTTAATCATAGCCACTGAAAACCCCTTTCTTGTGCAAATAAAGCCTTTCTCTTCATTTAAAGAAGCCAAAGAACAATCCATATAGGCAGGTAATACAACTCACCATTTCACAGCAGGAAAATGACGCAGTATATTCCAAAGAGAAATGTGCCCCTTCCTTCCCGTTTGAAAGTAAGTCATCTCTAAGTGCAATTCTGGAGGATTCAGTATCTATTCCAATCCTAAACTTTTACCAAGGCTGCTGCTGGCAAATCTAGTGTACAAGGCAAATGTGTGTGTTAAACGGTGCTACAGATGATAGAGCTCTGCAATAGCTTTGTCACTGTCAAGTTCACATTATTGTCTTTGTAAAATGAACCCATTACAAAAAGCATTCCTGCTTTTTGTGCTCTCTGCTTTCTGCCCTTGCTTCTTAATTTCTGTGCTGGATACGTGTTTTAGGTGGAGTGCATTGGTAATCTGGATGATACTAAAATGTGCATAGCGTAGCAATGCTTGTTTATGTTTTAATGACAGCTTAAACACCTAAATTAACAGTACTGAGGAAATAGACAATATATACTCTTTCATTGTAGGTTTGGATTCATAGATTAGGTGGTGAAAAGTCTGGTACCTTATTAGTAGTATTGATTGGTTGGCCTAACCCTAGCATGAGTAAACTGGTTCTCTTGCAGATAGATCATATATATCTGAAAGATAATGACTATAAAAGCCAGTAAGATAATGCAAATCTCGTCTGAATTCAGGTCTAGAACTGGAGGTAGGGGGAGGGAGTATCCCACAAAAAGAATGGAGGAACTAACCTCAAACTCTGTGCCAGTGGAGATTCTGGTGGTGAAGCTGAACCTACCACAGGAACAATTCCCATCAATGGCAGGATTTCCTATCATTTGCATGAGAGCAGCATTAGGCCCTCAGTCTCCTCAAGTGGTATGTTGTAAGGTAGACTTTGCACTCCTAGAGGATTTCCAGAACACAAATTCATAGCAGATAGCATCATAAAAGGAAGGGGAAAAGGAAGACTGATCTTACCAAAGCATTGCTTAGAAATGCGGACAAAGGCAGGAGAAGGAATTCAACTATATCCTCCAGACACACTGTGGAAGTAGAATTTCCCTTTGCACTGTCATACACAATAAGGACAAGGGCCTATGTGTGCTGCAGATGACCCACCTTGCGCCCTGTGAACTTTGCCAGATGTCAGGAGGACTGTTCCAGATGTTGCTGGTGGGCTTGGGGAGAGAGGAGGATGCAGAGAAATGGATGACTTCAGTGGGCGCAAAGCCAGATGCCCTACTGCTAATTTGTGGAGACAGATAGTAGGCTTTTAAAAAGAACATGTAATAGAAACAGGGGGCTCTTCCTCCTGAAGTTTTGGCAGAGTATGGTGGTGAAATCCTACAGAACCAGGAGGGTTTTGATGACAACTAGAGTGGGACAATAAAACTGACCTCTCTGGATTTTGAAAAATGAAGAATTTAAAACATTTCTGGTTTTGGTCTACCTCTAACTATGGTGGTGCTCTGTAACTCCTTGCATTTCAGATAGCAATGTTAGAGCAGAAGAATACTTTTTCCTCTCCACTGGTCTTTTGGAAAGGTCCCCATACGATTTCTGCAGTGTGTCCCAGGTAACCATGCTTGCCTTTTCTCTAAAATATCAGTCATTTTTCACTATAAGTTCTGGACCCTTTCATGGATGATACTTGATAACACTTTCACATGCAGCTGCTAATCTTTTGTAAGACAGCTTTGCTGTCTGTCTCACACAAAAATACTTGCCTGGAGAAAAGTCTGCCAGAGTGTCCATCCACCTGCTTGACTCTTTCTGGTTTACTGTTTGTAAATCTTTACTTGGATATACTCAGGGTACCAAAACTGAAGTGTAGGCAGTGTGAACACCTGCAATGGATGGCTAACTTTCCCCTCTGCCCTTCCCCTGTCTTTGCCCAGCCCTGGAAAACACAGCTCTTGAACTGTTACAGTTCCTGTGAACGTCTGTGGGCTTTAACTAGCACCTAGGAGGGCTGGGCCCCATTTGAACCTCCGAATTTGAACCTTTAGAACCCGAGCAAAACCTGGAATTATGAACACATGACAAAAATAACCATGAAGATTCCTTACAGAAAGCTCAGCTGCTAGAAATAATCAGTTACCTCTATTCTGTGAACCTCTGCTTTTTTAGAAAATATAAAGTATTAGCTGGCCTGATTTAAGCCTGTAGTTCTGTAGACATGTACCCTGACAAGAAAAAAGGATTTTAAAAGAGTTTTTCTATTTTTCATTTGATATAGTAATTGAAATAATTGATTTATGGATGCACAGTGAAATCCTTTGTTCCACAAGTGCTGTAACTCAGAGGAGCTTCTAAACCATCCCTAGTGATTTTTACCTATATCCTGTTTTCAGTTCTGTTTCACTCAACAGAGGCAGGATGTGAAGCAAACCTGGCAATAAACCTGGTAACTGTTTGGGTGGAACTTTCTCTGCCTAAACTGCCTGTTTAGCACTGAGCCCTGCATCTAGTGCTGTGCAAGCTGCAGGCTGCTGAGTGACGTGTAGCTATTTCATGGCATAATTTCAGTGTTAGCATTTGGTTTAAAATGTCTAAGAAACAGTTTTATGATCTTATGTTAAAGAGCAAAGCTTTGGGAGATACTTCTTGTTGCAATGCAGTGCAGCTGTAGCACTCTGAAAATAAAGCCCAGGTTTGTGGACCAACCAGGAATGATTTGTTAATTGAGTTTATCTTTTGCTTTCAGATTCATTTGTTTTATTGTTTGTAACTTCACATTCTCCTCTCTAGTATACTGTACTATTGTAAGGCTTTCATATGCTAAATTAATCCTGTGTCCTTTTCTCCTGTTGGTCACCCTTTATTTAAGGATAAAAAGTAAATCCTGGAGATACTGCAGATAAATTGCAAGTCAGCATTTCTGTGATTTGTTTCTGGTGTATTGGTTGTTGTTACAAGGCACGAATTAACCTAAGATGAGAAGCTTTTGTAAATCATTGGAGTACCCTTGCTTTTGTCTAATATTTTTTCCTACATGAACATCTATAATACCGTATGCTTTTACAAATGCTGATATAATGATATATAACCAGTGGAGGCAGGGACACATTGATTAACTATACCTTTGTTAACTGCAGTAGCAACCAACTTAATGTTTTCGGCAGCTCAGAATGGAAGAGATTTTCTCACAGAAATTCGTCTTCTTCCATATCTTTTTTCCTTGCATTTCTTTCCTTCCTTTATCTTTATTACATCGTGACAACCAGCACAGTAAGGTACTGTGCACACTGACAGTCCCACTATTGCAGAATAGAGTTCTTACAGAAAAAGAGGTATCAGTTCATCTCTTATGCATAAATGCTTTGTCTCTGCAAGCTGTACAGCAAACTTGTTAGCTCTGGGACTTGCTACACTATCTTTTGGACAAGATAAAAGTCTTTTCCACCAACTTTTTGTATCAAGCCACTGCTCATAAAATACCTCGTCAGAAAAAAATGGATCTTTTTGGACCACTGAGATCAAGAAACTTCTGAAATAAGAATTGCTGATCTTCTAGAGCAGGGGCTGTAAAACCTGGTGGTCCAGGGTTAGGGTGCTAAAGTACCTGGGCCACTTTAATCTTGAGATTTAGGAGACCAAGTCACTGATGTGTTTATGTAAACTCCCCTCTAAGCCTTAAACAGGCTTAGCAGGAGAGATATGCCAAAGCTGGCGAGTATACATGGTGGCTTTCACCTCCTCTTGGCATTGGTCACAATAAAGCCATAGCACCTTAAAAACAAATACCAAGTCAACCCCCACTTTGATAAAACATATTGCATCAAATCATAGCACAGCCTACACCTGTTCCCTCAAAACAATACTAAGCCTGTAACTGTCCACACTGCAAGTGAAATCCTTTCCTAAAGGGTTTAAAGGTGCAATTTGCAGTATCATTTCTGTTCCTTTTCCATTATGAATGAGCATCAGCAACATAATCTAAATATTACAAAACAGAACTGCAAAAAAAGCATAAAATGTCTCTTCTTTTAAACAATCTGGGAATATTGTGGTATAGCCCAAGAAAGCCAGAGGTTTTCCTATTCCAGTGTCAATGGTAAACAGCTCTGCTGTTGTCTGCACTTAATTTGGCTGTTAGGCCCAAAGGATTCTGTGGATGAGTATAAAACTCATAGCCTGTCTGCTGGTATTTTTTAAATTATTTAAGACATTAGAAGAGATTTTTGGTGGAGGTAAAAAGCCTTTGAAATGAACTTCACAGCTGAAGGACAGCAAATACTGTTTATCTCTTACCTGAGTCAGAGTTGGTGGAGCTTCCGTTTGTTCCCAAATCAATCAAACTAAAATCAACAGTATCCCAAAATGTTAAGCAGCGTACAGAAAATGAAGATCAAATAGAAAAATCCACTTCTCTTTTCGTTAAGCAATACTGGGAGTGTTCAGCTCTCCAGTCTCCAAGGTTTTCCAGCTGGGAGTCAGCCTTTTCCCATCCTGCATCCCGGCATCCTGTTATTGTTCCAAGTCTTAGTAATACAGTGAGAAAAGGGAGTGGAGGAAACAAGATAAACTTAGCCTCATTATGGCTATACCTACTTATTTGTTGCTGACTCTAATGAGGGAGCTGAATAAAAGGAAATTGGCTCCCAGAGAAACACAAAAGTTGCTATGTTATTTAGTATCATTTTATACAGAGTTTTAGGAGTTAGCAAACGCCTGAATGGTACTTTAAATAGTGTCTGATATCAGACCAGACTATGGCCTGATCAGCACAGACTATGCCTGTTTTGCACAAACAGGATTTTCAAAGCAGCTTAGAGATGTCCTATCTATAAGGATTTTTATACCTGCAAGCAAAAAAGCTAGAGCCCTCATATGAATGAGACCAGGTTCCTGTAAAGCTCTGTCAGTGCTGGATGTAAGCATGAAATTTAACAGTATTTTTCACAGGTAAAATTACAACCCCAGAAGCAAGACAGTGTAGGTGGGCCTTCCAGAAGGAGAAAATGTTTGTAACATCTTGATTATGCTTAGTTTTAAGTCTCAAGACCACTCAGGTCAGTCAGAAGGGAAAGATTCAGCGTTTGTGTTACATTCCTGCGGCTGCCTTGCTGGGCAGTGGCAGCCTGGGGGTGGCTCACCAAAGCGCAGGGGTCACTGTCTCTAGTACTGTCACCCGCATAAAACTTAAGTCGGGATTTTGTTCAGTGAGCCCAGCCTGATGACCTGGTGGGCTTTCTGACAGCCTCTCCTGGGTACCCAAACCCTTCTGTGGGACTGTGATGCATGCTTCAGTGCCACCTGCCATTTTCTGACCCCGATCTGCATGTTAAAACTGAACACGAAGGTGTGTCTCTGGCACTGTACAGTACAAACGGAAGAGGAATTCTTTTACTAAATAATGCAGAAGAAAATCTGAGAAGTGTGGGACTTAACTCAAAACTCACTTTCGTTGAACCAGTTGTAATAAATGTCGGCAAATGTTCAACGTATCTTAAGTAGGACTTTAAATAATAATGTTCCACAGTTAAATTCTCTCTTGTCCCTATTTGTCATCACAGTCCAGCACAGGTGATGGAATTGATTTCCTGGCTTGCTAGAAGGCTGAGCTTGGTTAGATTATTTCACATTTTTGTGATGTACAGCAGCAAAGATGAATTGCTTTTTTTTAAAAATTTGATACGTTAATTATTCAGAAAAGTTAAGCAACTAATGAGGAGACATTTTTCAAAGTCTTACATAAGGAGACCAACTAGAATTAAGTTTCCTTACAAGAAAATAAGCCGATCCTGTGTCATTGCTGAGAGAAAAGCAGGGAGGATGTTGATAGGAGTTTTCCAGGGAACTGCAGTTATCTGCTCAGGATGCAGCTCAGTGGTAATTTGGTACCCACAGCAGACAACGGTCCCAGATATGATTTACTTTTGCAAATGACTTCAACTGTATTTACAACCGTTGCATAGCCTTTGATGTTCATATCTGTGGACTTGGGAGTAAGCATGCTATTTAGCTAATCTAAACAAAGGAGGAGGATAAGGAAGCCCTTCACGTCCACTGCTCAGAAAAGGGAAAGAGAAAACCCCTGTGTTCTTTATATATGCCCTGAGGCAATAGGCCTAGATTATCAAGGTCTGTTTTGATGCCTGCTAAATAAGCTTTGTATTAGGTGACATGTTTTATCTCAAAGAAGTGAGAAAGTTTCTAAAGACACTTTCAGCATGCTCTGTTTCAGAACTCAGAATAACTGAAAACCATTTATAAGCTTTGAGGAAGATACCTTCATTTACATTTTAGAAACCTGATTTAATATCTCAGAACCTTCCACATTATGCTTTATAGATTTCATCTCTGCTGAACTGATTCTTTAAGTCTTCTTTCTGGCTGCGAGGAAATGCCCACTGAGATTTTACTGAAGGAAGCACCTGTCTTTGGAGCCCACTCCAACAGGCGGCAAAGCCCCTCATGGTTCAGACCACCCCACGCCCTCTGCTTCATCCCAGACATTTGCACTGCTGTGCTCCCTAGGCAGTGAATTTCATCACATTTTCAAAGCTGCTGACTCAAAATGACAGCAAGCAGGTTTTCTGGTAGACCTTAGACTTTCAGACATCTTTATCATTAGAGCCAAATCATAAGACTTTGGAGAAATTCCTTGGTGACTGGTGTCTTTTTCAAGCAATGGGGTAATGTTTTAAACCAAATATTATTAATTCACACCAAGTTTTGCTAACGAGAAACATCCTGTGCATGATCAGACAACATTGGCAGGTATACTTACCTTTTAGGTGCCTCCTTTTATATATGAAATCTTATAAATGTCTGGAAGTGAAAGAAATAGGTAAAAAATGAATAGAATCCTTAGCATCTGACAATTTTCCATTACTCTGTGTGACTCATGGATGGAGCTGGTGGCATGCCTGAAAGGAGCGATAATTATTTACTTGGCATTTCACAGTGTTTGTCTGCCATTCCTTTTTTGAAATGACACCAGGCCTTTTTCATTGGTCTGTTCAGCACTGCTGTACAAGTTTTCTTCCCTGTTATATCCAGCTGTCCCTCCTGGATCATTTGCTTTTTTCCCCACAGATGTTCATTAGCTTCTGTTTTTTGACTTTGTGCACCTGGGTTAGATGTGCCTGGTTCAGATCAGCATCTCTTTCTATGAAACTTTGTAATATTAGCCTGTGTGGTTTAAATGCTGGTGTCTGAGCAATCTTCCAGACTACTTATGCTAGTAAAGTTTAAATTAGTCTTTCCTTTCTTGGATAAAGGGGGTAAAAATAAACTTGCTTTGAAGGTGCCTGTGCATAGTTTGAATTTGACATTTCTGGGAATCTAAAATAATAACTGTCATCTTGCTACTACTGAAAGGAATAATGTGTTATAATGGGCAGAAACAGAGCCCTCATTTATTATGCTAAATCTGTTAAACTTGACTGCTCTCACTAGACAGAGATACCTGTGAGTGGGTTAGTATAAGTTAATGGAATTGATAACTGCACAGAATAAATGTGAGATTAAAGCTTGCATCTTTCTTCAGAATTACGTTTTATCTGTTGCTGAGGAGACTGGGCAGGTGATCTGAAACTCCAATTTCATTACTTTCTGCGTAGCCAGCAAAGCAGGCTGACTCTTATGATAGCTTTTGGTTACATCTTGTTTCAGTTTTTCACTGTAGTGCTTGTTCACTGTCCCATCTGATCAGTGGTGTGCGAAGTTCTCCTCAAAGAATTAATGGAAACCATAGTTATAGGAACAAGTTGGTTGCATTCCTAACCAGCCCAAATTCCAGCAAAGTTGATAAAACAGCCCATGCCTGTCACTGAGTGAGCATAGATTTGTTTTTCTTTGCAAGTAATTCTAGTTATGGTGAAATTCCACGTGATAAATAAGCCCTTCTTAATAAGCACAGTCATCAAAACCAAAGACAGCTATTGACACAGCTGCAACTAATGATGTTTTAATTTCTCAGAAGCAATTGTCCTCTCACTGGAGAAGGGCTTTACCCTTGGCAATACAGCTCAAGAATGCTTTTGTAACAGTTTATGAAGATTAGACCTAGTAGTCTGTCTTGCTAAAACCAGCATATTACAGGCATTGTGCAAGTGAAGGTCTGCCAAGATTTGAAATTCAGTCACAGCAGTAATATTTGTGTCTGTATTTTTATGACCAGCTAAGAATTATGGTAGGGGAGAGCATAAGCTTTCCTTTGGTTATAAAAATAAACCTGAAATGCTAATTTTGAACAGCTCAGATAATAATTGTAAAATCCCTCCCATTTTCAATGTGCAATTGTATCTGACTGTTGTCTGAAGCCTCTCTGGAAGAAACATTCCTTAAAGTTTAAAAAATAACAATTACTGCTTCATGTGGAAAGCATAATCTCTGCAGAACGTTGTGTTGTTATTTCTGGGACTTTTAATCAGGGCAGTGCAGTGCTCTTAGTCATTTCCACTTTGTAACTGTTTTCCTTTCTGTCACAGATTGAGGTGCGTATCCTGAAGTGAGACTGACTCAGCTTCCTTTTGTCAGGTTTGTTAAACAAAAGAATGTAGCTCTGAATTTTTTAATATAAGGTGTATTTAAAAAACTGCCGAGGAATTTTAGTTAAAGCTAGTGAAATTGGATGTTTACTGGGGACATGCGATAGCATTTTTCTGAAATGTTTTCCAGAGTACCATTATGGCTGTACCATATGCGTTTCATTAAACTGGATCTCTCATGGAAGGTTAAATCCTATGCTCCTTAATCAGGCAAATCTCTCATCATATATGAGACCTCTGGCTGCATAAAGACTAATGACTGTAGGATTTGAGTCTAAAATGTTCAGTAGGGAATAATCCCAAATGATCTTGTTTCCCTGTTTGAAATGACAGGAAAAAATAGATGCTAGAAAATGCACCCATATCGTACTAAACCTTTTTGTAGCACTCTGAGCAGGAGCTGTAAAATGGAACTGCCACACCATTGAACTGAAAGAAAGGAATCATGAATCCCTTTGATTTGTTCATTGAAAACACAATCCACAGGGATTTTAACAAGCAAGCCTGCAGGCTAACTCAGGCACACTAACCTTGATCACTGATTTGAGTTTGAAGAGCAAGTCTGATGCAGAGGTGTGAAGCTGATCAAAAATTTTCTGGAAATGTTTTTGATAAACAATCTTGATTTCAGTCAAACTTTGTCATCCAAAGAACACACCTGCTTTAACTGAAATGTCCCTTAAAATAGAAACCCAAAACAACACAATCTCTTATTCTCCCACTTTAAAGAAAAATGATGAAAATCATTACCTTTCATTCCTTAACACTGCTCATTGATTGTAGAAGCAGCCCAGCTTTCACCTCTGACTGGTAATGTAAATGGGAAGCTCATGTTTTGGTGTAGAAGAGTTCCTCTCTCTCGGTGTTATGCCAGGTTTGAAATGAGAGGGATAACATCCATCTTAATTTTTGGTAAAGTTTGCAGTGCAAACACTCTTTATGTCTGTGGCATTAATTTAAAAAATAAACAGAACCAGAGTGTGCAGTAAGTAATGGGGAGAGGTAGTGCTGTGGAGCTGCTGGGGAGGAGGGTCTGGGGAGGTTTCCCTCTGTTTGAGCCCTGTCTTGTGTTTCTCCAGACACTGCTCGTGTCCTGACTGCGTGCTGCGATTCCTCGTTCTGTAAGGGATGCAGCGTATCAGGAGTAGGGAGCTGGGGAGAAGCCTCCTCTCTTTCCTTCCTACACTATTTACATACTGATATGCCCATCCTGATATTGGCTTTCATGTGACATTCTCCCCATTAATGGGCCAGATGTTGCCAGCTGAAACACTTGGCTGCAAACTCTTGACTTCAGTAGTGGGGTGACCAAAGGTAGCAGGTCTTGGTCTGTGCACTCAGCAACACTGGCTGTTGACTTGTTCTGAAGTTCAGTGTCTGCTAGGAAGCTCTAAACCAGAAGATTTTAGATAAACTGTAAAAAAGGTTGAAGCAATGTTGATTTTTCTTTCAAAAAAGACTGAAACCTAATTTTTCTGCCTCTTACTGTTCTGTGAGAGCCTCAGGGGAGATACAAAGTCAGATTAGTGCTTGAACTGCAAGCTGTATACCAAATAAACATTCCAGACATCAGAGAGATGTCATCCCAAAAGCTGCAGCACACAAATAGCCCTGTGATGCTGGGATTCATGAGGCTAATCAAGTGCAGAAGAAGTTTTATCTTGAGAGTAAGATTTTACAGTATTGGGGTGAAACAAGCAGGGTGCAACCAAGAGTAGGTCACAGACTTGGGGTTGCTTTCAGGGCGACACTGGGGTGTCTTTCCCAACACTGATGCACCATATCCACTTGTAAACTTGACGGAGAAGGGATGTGTCTCACTAGTGCTTTGTTCTGTGCCAGATGAGTCTGCAAATAAACAAGTTCCTGGAAGGGAAGCTGCGCTGGGTGTTTACAGGACATGAAGGGACCTATATCTTAAATGCTTTCCTTGATGCCCCTTGAAGTCTCTAGATTTTCCTTTTGTCGTGTTACATTGAACTGCCGGCACTCTGGTGATTTAATCTCCATGCGTGAAGTCATGCCATTGACGTTGGTGTCTCCCACACCAGGTCACGGATCATCCCTCACGTTCCCCCCAGACTTGTCACGCAGGGATGGGCAGGAGCGCTCTGCTGCTGCGCTTGGAGCATCTTCCAGCGATGCTCCACTGTGCCCCATTAAGGTGCACACATGAACGCACTGTCCCGCTGCCGTGCAGCCGCGGCTCCGCTCGGAGCACGGTGTGCCAGTCCCAGCTGGTTGGCAGATCACGGTTGGGGCCGGCCAGATCTCTCTGGCATATGGTTTCATGGAGTGAGAGAGAGGCTGTGACACCCTGCTATCGATGCGTGAGGTGCCAGTGCGGGGACCGAAGAAGCGCAAGGCTCTGCTGCACGGCACAGACTGTGTGCGAGACTCCACAGGCTTCTGTGACAGAGATCAGATGGACCTGAGTCTCAGACTGCTGCCACCCTTTTCCCAAGGGCACAGGATTTTGGACTGGGGTTTCATTTTGTTAAAATAGCGCATGGGAAAAGGGAAGGAGGTACATGTGCTTTCTATAAAAGCTGTTCGTTGATCTGTCTGCTGGGCTGAGCGTGCCTGAGCGCTTGCCAAAAGGAGGGTGGAGAGAGCTGCTCTGAAAGAATTCTTGCTGAGGGGTTGAAGTCTGGGAGCCAGCGCACTAATGCCTCGTAAATTGGTTCAGTGACTTTTACTCATTTGTATGCACTCCCTTTATTATACCCCCAGACCTAAGCTGCCTTATTTCTGTTTTTGCTGCCAAACACTGTGCAAATGCAGATGGTTTAAGTGTATCACTGACAGTCCCCCATGTATTGTTCCTGTTCTGCAGTCTGCATTGTGCCTCTTTTAGCCAGTGAGTGTATGTGTAAGAACTCCTAACGGCTTGGAAATCAGTCAGTATAGATTTTTTCCCCCAACCTGTTGAAACCGAGCCATCCGTGTAGAGGCAACAGCAGCTAGTGTTTTCCTTTATTTAAACACTGGAGGCCATTCTCTGCTGTGATGCTGTCTCCTCTGCAGTGAAGCTGCTCTGATTTGCACTAGTTTGAATTTAGCCATTGCGGTGGAACATGGAATATAAAGTTTCAGTCTTTCCCTAGAACTGATAAAACAGCATTTAATTTTTAATGGAAGAAATATATTTATAATTGCATAAATAACTTCCTAGCTTCCAAAGGGACAGTGCAAATCTGTTGGAAATCCAAAGATTTGAGTTTGAGTTTTCTTGTTTGTAATTTTGGCATGAAGAAGTACCGTGCAAATAGGCAAACTAGTTACAGAGGTTGAAGGGCCTGGTCTATAAAATGCCAAATTTCCGTGACTGTGATCTTTGCAATGCAGTGGAAAAGTAATTTTTAATCTTCTGGTTACCTGTGAATTGCTCAGTTTGATAGCGCTGAGGCATGGGACTGGTCTACCCAGCTACACACTAACACTTCTGAGCTCGAAGTATCTCACTGCAACTCTGCTAACTGAGGGAATAATGCGGGATGAAAAATGTGTAATGAATAATGAAAAGGCTCAAGCTTTAGGAATTAATG
This sequence comes from Nyctibius grandis, assembly GCF_013368605.1. Classification (NCBI taxonomy): domain Eukaryota; kingdom Metazoa; phylum Chordata; class Aves; order Nyctibiiformes; family Nyctibiidae; genus Nyctibius; species Nyctibius grandis. The sequence continues at coordinate 13,737,197 of NC_090669.1, forward strand.
ATTCATGCTGAAATATATCTGCCGTGGACAATTTTCTTTTGCTGATATTTCATCTTGAACATACAAATGGTTATGCCGTGCCCATCCCTGTGCACTTTAACAGAGATTAAAAAGAATAAGAGTTGGCTACTAACATCCAAACAGAATCTCAAAGGAGAGAATATGTATATTTAAAAGCACAATGGAAAATTTAAGACAGTTAAACCCTTGCTTTGACTTTTCAGGATTTACATTAATTTTGGAAATTCAGAGAAATAGAAAAATGAATGATCTTGCTCGTTTGCAAAGGTTGTGCATGAACACTTCTATTAGGATCTATCTTCCTGAGCACGCTCCTGAAAAAAATATGCCGCTAAATTAACTTATTGTGTAAAGATATATTTACAATGAACAACATGAAAGATAAATGTTCCTGAATTACTGCAAGTAGGTTTGCAGCTGTTTTGACTTGTCACCAGTTTAATGCAGCAGAAAATTATGCTGGTTTAACTTTAAAACTTTGTTTTGAAGAGAAAGCTTAATTTTAAACCACTTGATTTTCAAAAAAACCCCACCTTTTATGTATTATTTGCACACTACATGCAATATTTTTAAATGTGCTTCAATTATCTATGAAATAAAATGCTTGGTAATTAATACAATTGTGTTACAGAATAACTCATAGCCTCCTCTGAAGGCTGCCTGAGGTTAAACCAGAGCAATAGATCCCGAATCCAGGCCCTTCTTTGGCGGGTGAGGCAGTTCAGCCAAAGCAGGTCTGACCCAGACCTTGACCCTGCCCTCCCCTCAAACCAGAGTTTTGTGGCTGTTTCTGTGCTCTGAAGCACAGAAAGCTCTGTGGACGTGAGGATCTCACCTGTTTGAATATTGGACCGAAAAGCCAGATGTTAGCGCATTTATTCCTCAAAGCTGTGTGGAATAGAATAGGCTATTTCAGTTGGAAAGGACCTACAACGATCATCTGTATTTGGCTCCTGCATGGCTGGGCTAAGATCTCATTATGACACTTCCAGAGTTTCCTGCCCGTGTTCAAATGACAAAGGAACTGGCTTTCTTGAAGAATTTTGTTGTTTCCTTTCCTGACCTTGGCCGGCGTCTGCAGGTGTACAGCAGCACAATGAGAAACGCCTTCTACGTGTTTCCTTTAAATCTTCAGAAAGGTTGGTTTAGGGGAGGCTTGGATGAAATGTGAGCCATTTCTAATCATCCCTGTGGAGCGTTACTACAGCTAGGGCTGCACGTAGGAAACGAGTGCAGAAGTGTTCTGAAACGTAAGCATTAAATATGAGCAGATTTTAAAAATCTGGCTTGTGGGAAACAAAAAGGCTCCTAAGCCAATAGGAGTGAAATGCAGTGAGTCAAGCAGCTGGAATGTGCTGTTGGCTGCGGTGATGCTCTTTGGTGGCTTCCATCTGGGTGGGGGGAGAAAATGCCTGTGGTGTGGCTCTGGAGAGAGCTTTTCAGTTCATGTGGGAGGGAGACCTGACTGCGCGGGATTTCACTGCGGGTAAAAGATGCCTTCCCAGCCCGACACGGGACAGCTTGTCTAGCACTAAAACAGAGAAGCACATCTGTGTGTCGTAGAGTATTTGTTTCACATAAGCACTCTCTGATTGTCACAGCAAAGATTTTCTGTAATGTCTTATCTGGAGGAAAAAAAAATAAAAGGTGTTACTGCTATCATTACAAAAAGAAGATTTTTTTAAAGAGAGGTCAAATTAAGACTAAAATGATGGGTACCTGAGCATGATTTGACAGTGGTGCTCCATCTACGAGCAGGCTGAGATATCTAATTTGCTACATGAAAGGCTGTAACAAAGTAGGTGTTTTTTATGATGAGTCAGTTTACACTATTGGAGCAGACTTCATCTCTGACAATTATATGAGTGTGAACATAAGAGCTTCTACTGAGGCTGTAAACAACAGTTTTTTAAACACTTTTTACAATAACTTCACAGAATCACAGAATCAACCAGGTTGGAAGAGACCTCAGGGATCATCGAGTCCAACTGCTGCCCCTACACCACCCTGTCAACTAGACCATGGCACTAAGTGCCATGTCCAGTCTTTTCTTAAACACATCCAGAGATGGTGACTCCACCACCTCCCTGGGCAGCCCATTCCAATGGCTAATAACCCTTTCTGTAAAGAAATTCTTCCTAATGTCCAACCTGAACCTCCCCTGGCGAAGCTTGAGGCTGTGCCCTCTTGTCCTATTGCTAGTTGCCCGGGAGAAGAGGCCAACTCCTACTTCACTACAACCTCCCTTCAGGTAGTTGTAGACTGCAATAAGGTCACCTTGGAGCCTCCTCTTCTCCAGGCTAAACAACCCCAGCTCCCTCAGCTGTTCCTCGTAGGTCAGACCCTCCAGACCCTTCACCAGCTTGGTCGCCCTCCTCTGGACTCGCTCCAACACCTCAACATCTTTCTTGAAGTGCGGGGCCCAGAACTGGACACAGTACTCAAGATGCGGCCTCACCAGTGCCGAGTAGAGAGTGCCGACTTGAATAATAGTTGAAAGTGTGGATTTACTTCTTTAGCAGAGATTGACCAGTTCAGGTGTCTTGGATTACATTTGAAAAAATGCCATGCTTTATTTTGACTTGGCAGTCTGGAGGTAGAGAGGAAAATGAAGAGCAACTGTAGCCGTGGAGCCGAACTATTCAGTAAAGGCTTAATGCATCACAAACCAGGAAAATGAGAAATTCCAGGTTTTGATTTGGCTTTACAGCACAAGAGACCAACTAGCATATGAGAAAATGAGACTTCTGTGTCGCGTGCCTTTGTTAACAAATATGCACAAATATGGTTTGCAGCCTAAATCTACGGTTTGTGTAACCAAAAGAATTTAGTGATAGAACAATCTTTGCTTCATTCTGCTTATTGCTGGAAGGTCAGAGACTTTCTTGCTTCTCTAGGAGAAGTTGTGCCTGTTAGGCAGAGCAACGTATTTTCATGCACCTTTATTGATAAAGTGTAGCCAGGAGCCTGGGGTGCTGGAGAGATTCCTTGGCTTGTAGAGGTGTGGCGTGCTGGTTTGAAGGGAATTGCTGGGGCTAAACAGGTGATGATGGTTGGGTGAATGCAGATATTCCTGTCACAAAGTTGAGAATTTGTTTTTTCTTTTGCTGTGTAGGGGTTCCCTTCTCACCCCGCCTTTTCCAGCCAGCACACTGCATTTCCTCCTTTTTCCCTGCCAGTTCACATGCACTCAATATCCTTCCTCTGCTCTGAAATCTTCAGTTCAGACTTGGCCTAGAAAGTGCTGCTTTCTCTACTTCTGCAAGGGGTTGAAGGCACTAGGGTAACATTTTTATGGACTTACCCAGCTGTAGCTTAATTAAGTTTTAAAAGTGGGCTTACTTCAAATTCTATGACTGAATATAGATGAAGCCCTTTGAAACAAATTTGTGAATGACTCAAATATTATTTCCTATTGATTTTCTTATTGATTTCCTAGTTTTTGCAGATCACATCTCTTTAAGAATGGCTTAGATTTTTCATTCTGGATTCTGATCTGTGACCTACAATTTTATGATAATACAACTAATTGTGTACCCCATGTTGGGAAGAATTGTCCCATTTCCCTTAATAGTACTGCTCGCATGTGTAAGGCGATCTGGATTTTGGCTTTACTACTGCAGGTTGATACAACCTGGAAGTGTATCTTTCTGAAGTACTAAGAAATACAATGGTGATTTTAAAGGCTTTTATTACCATTTAAAATGAAATGCTGCATTCATTTTCTGGAAAGCAGAAGCTGACTTCTGATTTTAATTGGATCGGTAACATTTCTCTGCATTTTGTTACATGCATAATATAACTCTGTAGTGTTAGCTAGTTTCAGTTATTTAAATGATGCAAATACTCACAAAGCACTTCATCAGCAATAAAAGCCTAAACTGATGATGCTGCAAAGATGTATACTGTACACGTATTGGACTCTTACCGTCTCTTCAGGGGAGGCCTGCTTGCTATCAAGGGTTTCTTCTTCATTCTCTGGTTTAAGGGTCGTTGTAGGGATGTGTAGGGCCAGAGGATCTCTGAAGCTCATGAGAGCAAAATGTGGAATGTACCAGATGAAGCGAGGTGTGAGGTATTCTGCTCCCTGATGACCTCTCTGTTGCTACCTCTGTCTGATGACCTCTCTGTACCTCCGTCCATCTGTCACAGAGTGCAACGGGGTTGGTATTGCCAGGAGGTGCTGTGGAGTTCAAGTACCCTGTGCTGGTATTTCCCATGACATTTGCTTCATGTGCTTTCTTATAGGATGACTTGTGAAATGTCCCCCAGCCTTGGTCACAAGAGGAGATTTTTATTGAAGAGAAAATAAGCAACTAATTTCTCAGCTTTTTGAATGCATTCATTTAAAGACATGTATCGTGGTGCAAGGGGAAGATGCAATCTGCATGCCAGTAAATGCTATCAAATACACTTTGAATAGAATAATATGTGGGAATGGGAACTTTTTTTTTCTTTCTGAATACAGTAGTTCTGGTTTGTTTTGACCCATCTATGCTTCTATCGAAAGGATTTCCGTTGTATAACAAAGCTTGGGACAGGAAGCACATTGTGTTTAGACTTTTGCTGAAATAAGGTATAGACTGTTGTAAAATGTTAAACTTGTACCTTTAAAGTGGGCTTTTCTCTATTGGAATTGTTTTTTTCACACTTTAGAAACTGGCTATTGGCTATTTCCTTAACGCAAAATTTAAGAAAAGGAGAAAATTAGTATAGTATTTTAATGCTAATAAGTTTTAAGAAATAGGAGGTCTTGGAGGAGGGAAAAAGAAGAGGCCCATTTTAAAAAATAAAACATACTCCCTTTGCTGTATATATCAGCTTCCTACAATAGATAAGGGTTGTATCTTACCTTGCCTACATCTGAAATCCCCTCCTGAAGAGCTGTTGTGACCCAAGATACCGTAATCACCTTGCATGCTGATCTGACTTTGGCAGGCAGACATCTTCTGCCCTGTTAGTGTCTCTTCTATGGCTGTGACATCTTTTTTTCTGTATTTAAGGACAGCTCTAAAAAAAATCATTAGCATTGGCCCATTAAAATCAATGATCGCACTGGTAGATTAAATAACAGATCGTGTAGATTAGCGCGACATGAAAATCAACAGCAGTAGAAAGATTTAATCTTTAGGGTTTAATTTTTTTCTATGCCAATAGTGCACTGATGCTTTTAGCTCTGAATTCAAAATCTCTTCTGGCATTTTGCATATATAAGCAACCTGAGTTTTAAAACAGCTGGTTTGCTTATGTATACACAGTGCAATAGTAACTACCCCTATAAACGAAAACTACATTCCTTGACTTTTGTGACCTGTCCCAAAGTCGTAGCTGTACTTACAATAGTCAAATCTTCCACGACTGAGGACTTTTTAGTAAGTACGAATATCTGTACCGTGCAAAGGCAAACAGTTATTAATTCCCTCTGATTTTAAAAGGAAATTTTCTCAGTAATCTTATGAGTAGTTTTTTTATTTGATGTGTGTTAATTACATCCTAATTCCTTTTGGTTGTAACGTGAAAAGTGAATGGTGAGACATATCTTATAACGACATGTACGGCTTCAGTTGTAGCAAAGCTGGTCTGTATTTTCTAAAAGATCTTCTTTGGCAGTTATATGGGAGAGTTAAGAGGATGAGTGTAGATACCGTGAAGCAGAAGATATATATGGAGAAAAGAAAAGTTATTGTCTATTAAAAGTTATGTGGAAAATACTTGTAATAATTTCTGTCTGTGAAGTTGGGCTCATTATGTAGACAATACTAATCCAGGCTGTATATTGAGCAGTTTTCTTTTTGGGTGCCTTCCCTGAATAGGCCTCAAAGATGAGAGAAAATTTTGAATTTTTTGGTTTTATCTTTCATGCATGCTGTTTTGTGCTGACCAGCTCTCATTCCAGTGCTTAAAAAATGTACCCCACCTACTGTGATGAATGAATCGACTTTTAGGCACAAGAGGAAAAACATGTTGTATCCATCACCAGGCAGAATCTCCTGGGAAGCAGGGAGTTCAGGAAGGGTGCAAGAATGAGAACTGAAAGCCTGAGCAATCTTAAACACACTTTTTAAACCTTGATAGGATCACATTTAAGGTTACTTAGTGGGTGGTTATCTGTGGCCAGAGGCTACTGAATTTCTGAGCAGACCACAGCATCCATGAAACTTCTTATTGGGGTAGGTCGATACTAAAGATAGAAACAAGGGTTTCAACTTGTGTTGAAAAAACTTTTCACAGAGTGCACCAAGCACACATTTATACAGCATACAGCCTAAAGCATCTAATTGTAAAGCAGCCTGTTTTCATGTATAATCTTTAGAGGCTTTCTAATCCCAATGATCAAATAGCTCAGGATGTTTGTAATGAACCGTGGAGCTTTTCGCTTGTTCTAGCATGTGGCTGAGGAACAATGTTCAGTGCCCAAGGAAAAAATGGTTTCAAGTAGGTGGGCCACGTAGCATCTGCTAAACCTGTACTGGCAGGCTTTTCAGTGAATTAAGGGACAAACAGGGCATGGTGGAACTCGAGCTGTTGTCTTTCCCTATAAAGAAGGCTATTTGGGTAGTTGCAGTTTCCCTTGGTGAGTGAAGAGAGCTTGGGGCTGACAGTCCTGAAACATTCAGAAGCTCAAAGTTCAAGCATTAGACTGCAGGAGATAAATTTGCACCTTTGTCCAACATGAAGCTCACTTAATATGAAAAGAAGAAAGCACTGTTTCAGTGTGAAATGCTGCATAGTCAGGATGCTATTTAAAAGAACCAAAATAGTCTCCTGATAGGTGGAGAAGGCCTGAAATGTATCACTGAAAATGTAACAAAAGCAACGTTTTCTCGCCTTTCTACTACCAGAGATATTTCTGTGAAACAGCAAAATGTTTACAGAACCAAAGTAGTTAAACCAATGTCATTCCCTCTTCTGACATTTTCGAAGCCTTGATTAGAATCTTTTCCTCATCATTTTTGCTTAGCAGCCTGTTGGTCCTTTTTGGAAGTAACAGTGAAAACATACTTCATTTTCAGGCAGACACACTCGTATAATTTACTCTGATTTGTACTGAAACTAGTCCCTTAATCACATTCCGGAAAAAAGAGATTAATTACAAAGTTTAGAATTTGTAGATTATCTTTCATTAGAAAAGAAATTTTAAAACTGAACACATCCCACATGGGTCTGTTGTTGCTGAACAACTTCAAAGCAGCTTATTTGAAAAGATAAATCGAAGTCAAGATAATAATTTCTTTGCTTCAAATATCATGCAACTCTTAAGTAGAGTTGAAGTCCTGGTATAAAATGCTGACAACTAAAGAAAACACTTTGTATGTTGCCCACAAACAAAACTTGTGTTTTGGTAAACATAGCACAGGTAAACTTAAGAATTACGCAGGCTTTCTGGAAAGATGAGAAATTAACCCAGGATTTTTGATCTGTGTTTTTAAGTCTTTTGCTGTCCTGAACTTTTAGCTTATTCTTTGAGTTTTCAGTTGTTGGCTTTGATTACATTCAGTGAGTTAAAGGATATACTAAACGATACTGGCATAAAATACAGTGCACATCAGTTTAAGACCGTCAGTTAAGAGGCACTAAATGACAAGGCATACAAATGAAGTAGACCAGGCACTGAATGCAGCAAGCAAACTTAAACTTGTTTTTCCATTTGCAACAAAGAAAGATTTAAAAATAAAGAATTTTTAATAATTTTTTTTAAATTATAACTTAATATATATTTTATAACTCAGATGTAATTATTACTTAATATTGAGTTAAACTTAGACTATAACCTATATAAAGTAAAATAAGTTACACAAGAAAAATAAGATTCAGACAGCTTATTCCTTCACACCGGTGTGAAAGCACAGCATGGGAAAGTCGTTATCTGTACTTGCAGTCAGCAGCTGCTGGGGGCTACGTGGAAACTGAAATTGGTTCTCAGCTGTTTCCACTCTAGGTATTCAGCTTCACAGCAGCTTAAACTGGTCTAAGTCTGGCCTGCCCCCTGTGATCTCTGGTACCTCCATGATCCTCGCTGGGTTGTTTCAGGGAAGTGGTCTGACTGACAGCAGTTTATCTCTTCTAGTGCAGGTGAGTCTAAGAAGGAATTCCTGTCTGATGCTGAAAAAGAGTTGTCTGTCTTCAGGCACTGTGAGAGTGACACAGCCAGCAGGTCACTCGGATGTTGCACAGAAGAGGTATCCCACTAAACCCTGGAAAATGGTGTAATGTTTTACACTTGCTAGATCCACATTCTGGTACCTCAGCTGACTTTGGGTAGCCTCATAACTGGTCCCATTTAGTTGAGACTGTTCAGGAATTTCAAGAGATGAATTTTCCATATGAAAAAAGATATGAATTGGTCCTGTAATGCTGTTTGCTGGTGTTACTCATAAAGCGCTAATGGTCTGGATTGGTAACTGCTAAATCATTGTAGCTCCGTCATCTTTACTGATAGATTTACTATTAATGTGACAGTTAAGTGGCACATTAAATATTATAGCCATTATTTCATCTTCTTTGTAAAATACAGTCTAGCTTATTAAGTGTAATTTGACTTCATCTATACTTGGGTAACACATTATGCCAATATAAATCGCTCTACTGCAGGTGAAACTGAACTCTTAGTGAGGTCAAGATGTATAAAGTTTAGCTAGCTGTCAATTTTTATGAATCTGTTCTGAAATACTTATGCCCACAGAAAGGCAGCCCTTCAACAGAGAACAGAATTTACAGCTTTAAAAAAACTGTAACCAGAAAATGATAATGTGACAATGCTATTCTTAATATTGGAAACTTAAAAATCTGAAAATTAAAATGTGGTAGGCTTGCAAAGATATGAACAAAATTATGTTGCTGTTAAGAAATCAAATTAATGTAATAGAACTCTTATCCTTAGAAATAATAATAAAACCAACAACAATAACAGTGATAAAGGAATATTCATATCGCATCTTACATTCAGGAGTGGCATGCGTCTTCTGTGGAGGACGTAGGATAGTTATGATCACAAATGCTACTTCATTTGTGCGTAGAAGATAGTAAGTACGACTCTAACCCATCAAATCCTGCACAGTTAGGCATTACAGCTGTCTGACATTAATTCTTGGCTTCTTTTAGTGATGTCATCACAGTAACTCGTAAGTGCACCAAGAGCTTATGCCTCACAACTCAATCGGGAGGTGAATAAATAGTAGCAGTCTTGAAATCTCTGTTTGGGCTGGGAACAGCTCGGTATTGATCACAAAATGGCTTGGGAATGACCAGGCTGGAAGATTAGAGAATGGGCTAATTTAAGACTTCTGAAATAGGCTGAATTTGTATGTTTGGTTGAGATTAAAAAAAATCAAATAAAACCACACCTCTGCTCCTAAAAGGAAAATTAAATTAAATGACCCCAGAAAGAGATTATTTTGATTAAAATGATTTTCTAAAATGAATGCCATAACTAAAATTTAAAAGGTTTTCCTATAGTTACTTATTTCTCTAAGGAACCAAGCATACTTTTTGTGAAATGGCATTTCGCTTGAATCACTTATTCCATTTTGAGGTCAGGCTGCTTTTACATTATCATCACCTCTAAAACATAATGTGATATACAGACAGTCATAAATTGCCTCTTGTAACGTGAGAAATAAAAACGTAATGGATTCCCATTGGATTATAAATGGCAGTGGTAGGAAGACCTTCATAATTTTGTGGCTTTACCCCATATGAATTATAGGCATGATCTCTGACTAGCAGGATGCATATAAATATCTATAATCGCTGCGCGTTCATTTATGTGTTCTCCATTAAGCTAGTAATGTGTCTAAGGGTAAAAAATACGACCGTGTAGATGACAGCAGAGTTCAGCAGAAAAATATTTCTGACATTTGTGCCACAGTGATTTGTGCCAGAAGGAGAAGCCTTTCAATAGCATCTCGCTGCCCTCCTTGGAGGGTTACCCTGACCTGAGAGCGACTGTGGGCATGGTTAGAAATGCTGCCTGCTCCTCACAGGTGGAAATGTAGGTGTGAAGATTGATGAGCAGGCAGCAGTCATTGATTTACTGGCTTCATCACTTCCAGCTCTCAGCTTAAGAATGTTTAAAGAACATGGTGAGAGCTCCCGTCTCTTTGGCTTTTCCATGCGGGTTTTCATGACTCTTATGTAGAAACAAGTGAAATGGTTGCAAATGCAACCAGAGATAAATAAACAGAAGTGGTCTCAGTTGCAGGACACTGATTTTTTGTTCAGTCTGAAAAGTGATAAATTGTCAAAATGGTAAAATCTACAAAGCTGAACCAAGTCCACGACTGCTGTTAAAAGCCTGGTTTGTAGTTCATCTCTTGGCTGGGTGCTGATGCCCAGTGAGCACTAAGCAGGAGTTTGTTAGGGTTCGTGCTGTCCTTGCAGTGCAGCTTGCGGCTGATGTAACATTTCAGGGAAACTGGAGACCAGGTACGTGGTGTTTATAAGCTTGCCACCATTTTGAAGAACGTCACTTGGTGTAATTCAATCACGGCAGCATCCCTGTAGCTGTCAGCACTAACAAAGACCACCAGAATGTTATGAGGCTGGAGTTTCTGTGCCCAATAATTTTGACATATCCCATTGCTTTTTTTATAACCTCATTTAGGGAAAATATGCTTGCCACTCCTGGGCTTCCTACACATGGTATGACCACAGCAATTCCTGCCATGTATGTTATAACTGCTGATTAAAATACAGGATACGTCTCTTTCCTTTTCCCCCTCTTTTTTTGTGCATATATCTCATTATCATCAGCTTTGTGTATTTTAGGTATTTTACTTCAAGGGAAGACAGCACTGAACTAATAGCTATTAAAAATAATTTCTTAAAAGTGCCCCATCTAAAAAAAAAAAATCACATCCCAGAGGGAGGCAGGAAATGGTGTTTGCTCATAGATGCCAGTGGTGATGGGCTTTGCCGGGGTCTTCCTCACTGTGGTTGCAGACTCAGTTTGCCCCATGCTGGCTTGTGAGTCCTGACAGTCCTTTCTGCCCCAAAGGAACAAAACCTTTTGTGCGTGCTGATGAGTTTCTGGGACCAACACCACAGTTGTCCACAGGAACATGTCGTTTCAGTTTGTTTCCTGCCCTTGTTTAATGACCTTCCCTTTGCGGTGTTGTGATGGCTTCAGTGTTTTCGGTAACATTGAGAGATCTGGGTGGAATGACAGTGCAGACTATATTGTACTTGCAGTCCATTAAAGGTTTGTTCCAATATGAAAATCTGGAATTAATCTAGTTACAAGAAAAATTTTTTATTGCGCTTACAAGAGCCATAGAACAAAATGGTGTGCAGCAGACAGTGCTGGTTTGAAAACTTAGAAAACCTGGGACAAGGGAATACTGCCCTCTCTCAAAAGGGGGCTGCTGTTTTGTTTCAAGTTCTTTGTTACATCTCCGCTGTCTGAGGATTTATTTTAATGCAGTTGCCTGTGGAGTCATTTAAAAGGACTTTCTACTGTGGATCTCCTCACAAGGATTCTGCAAGTGCTACACTTAATTATTTCAGAGAATGAAAATGACCTTTATTATGTTCTCCTGCATTAACCTTCTTCCCTGTAGTAAATAAGATGGTGCAAAGTATAATTTTCATACACTGGACATTGAATTAAGCGAATAGATAAATGAATATTTCTGCAAGTTATACTATATAAATGTATTACAGCAGGTTGCCGCTTCAGTAATCTGGATAATGTTTTTTCCTTATTTTTGTGCATATTACCGGCAATTGTTTGGATCATATAAGCTGTATGTCCTTTGCGGCTAAGATAGGCAAACATTTATTGCTCCTATTTACAATGAAATTATTGTCAGGATTTGATGGGAGGGATAACGTTGTGCCATGATTCGGTTGTCACTCTGTGAATTTTTTTTTTAAAGAAATATGCTGCTGTTGGTTTGACTCTTTGACAAAATATTTTTTTTTACATAAGAGATCAAGTATAATCTTGGTTTTGGAGAAAGACATATAAAGAGTTATTTTTAAACTGAGCCTATAGGTCCCCAAGTTTTCCTCCAAACACAGCTCCATCCCCGCAAGTTCTCCATTCGAATTTTCAACTAATGCAAATTCTGCTGTTTCCTAAGTGCTCTTTCCACAGACTCTGACATTTCTGTGCTTCACTACAGTTGGGAGGGACATCTGACTATGTGCTAACAAGATCAAACTTTTGTTTCTGTATGATGGCGAGTACGTGCTCATTATGTAGCACAGTTGTGTGAGCCCAAAGGCTAAACATTCAGGGACTATAGAGCAGTGTGGCTCCTTGAAGTGACACATTTTACTGTAAGCTTCAACTTATTTAGCAGTTTTAATTCATGTCATTACTTAGACCTTCTTAAATAGTGTAGAAATGCTTTAATGGCTCACCTTTTTTTTTTTTTTCCTGGAATGATTGTTGTTTAAATTATACGGAAGCCCAGAAGACAGGCTTTGGAAAGCTGTCCTCTGTAACTGTGACTGGGGATTTGCGGGCACAAAAGATGAAGCGCATAGCCAGCTTCTGCACCCGCTGAGCGCGCGCCGGCATGACATCTTTGTCTGCTCCCTCGCGCTACCCTATTTACTGGAACTGCACTGACTGACTGCATGCAGGGATCTGGGTTATGTGAGGTTGAGGGGTGAACAGTTGAGTGCAGGGATTAAGCAATTGCATGTGCAGTTTTGAGCATAAAAGCTAGAAGCTGTGGGTAAAAATGGCTGGAAATATAATCATTAGTAACTCATACAGTTAATAAATTATATAGATATGCAGTCATCCAGCCATCTGTCTGGCTGCGTGTACAAAGTCCTCCCCAAAGTATACGATACAATACTCTCAAAATCTGTCGTTAAGGATACTGCAATATTTGTAAAGCCATTCCATTTCATATTCAATGCCTCCCTAAATAAGACCAATTAACTCTGTGGCTAATATAATGAGAATCATTCTGTGATAGTCAAACTGAACCAAACCTACTGTTTCTTGAACTGAGCAGAAACGTGTTCCCATAGAGGCTGCTGTGAGTCTGTTCCAGCTGCTCGTTATCTGAAACATTGCTTCAAAGATGAGGAACTGCTCCTCTAGAAGTTTTGGTGAGATTTTAAAGTAGGTTGAGGAAGGCAGAACTCGGAGCCCTAGTTCCCTCTCTTATAGATCATTTATGTAAATCACTTCCTCAACCTGGGAAAACACTGGTAGCTCTTAATAAGGGTCAGTTAAATTGTAATGAGTGAATGTAGGCAAATGTGTGTGCATGTTAATTTTGTATGAGCACAGTTGCTGGTATTTTAAGTCATGAATTTAAATGCATGCAAATTCATCTAATGCATTAAATTGATAGTTTTTGGAGTCTGAATTTCAGAAATAACTCTATCATGGAAATGAAATGTTATTCAGAGACAGTTTTCCGCTACTGTAGCTATAACTTAAGATTTTTCTTTAAACTATCATTGTCATTCTCCTTTTAGCTTAAAAAAAAAAAAAGTACCCTAAAAGTAAACCAAACATCCATATAAAATAATTACTTTCTGAAACCTCTGTTAAATGTTATAAAGTTAAAAGTTGAGAAACAAAACTGTCAATGCAGTAAACCTGATTGCACCATTATTATGGTCTTTGCTGATTTAAATGCTGAGGATTTGCTGTCTACCTTGCATTTTTGAGTTGAAAGATTCACTTTCTTCCTTTTCCCTCCAACTTTCAAGAAAGTTCATAATTTCTATTCCTAACTTTGAAACTTTGCTGTTTCCTTTTTTTGTGCCCCCAAAAATAAGGCATAGCTTTCAGCTCATCAGAATACTGAGAGAAAATTAGACATAATTTTTTATAAGAAATTAGACTTCTGCTTATTAAGTATATGAATCTTGAAGAGTTTTTGGACAAATTGCCTGCCAGAATTTCATAGCTAGCTGCTAAAAGTATCTGAAAAAAGAAGGTAACATTTCCGTGTAAGCAATTAGATTACTAATTTGAGCTACTATTTCAGCACCTTTCGTAGTAGCCTTGCAATGTCTCAGGTTGCACTTATTGCCAGTAAGTTATCAAAAATTGAGCAAAAAATATTGTTGTGTAGAAATCTTCTCATTGTATATGGGATGTGGAGGCCTGTTGTAGTTCAGCAGTTTGCATTTTATTTCTTAAAAGTTCCAATCTGGTTGTCTTGGTCTCTTTAAGCACCCCAGGAATGTCAGGATGATATTCTGACTGCACATAAAATATCTGGAGTTCATCTAGTTTCTGCACTGTAAGGAATATCTTCCAGGTTGTTCTGCCTAGTATGTTGAACAGAAGTATAGCAATTTAGTATGATACTCCTTAGTGTTCTCATTAGAACCTCTTACTCTTCTTTCGTCTCCAGGCGGTGTTGAAAACGTAGTGTACCACCAACATCCTCTGTTGTGCTTTTTAAAAATTATCACAAGCTTTATTTTGAAAGAAGGAAGCATGGATAATTTTCCTTGAATTTGCCTCAGGCCTTTTTCCAATTAGAAGAGTGAGATGGAGTAAGGACTTAATCTGTGTGCTAAATCAGAAGTAGTTTGCACCTAGAAGTTGTGCAATGGGAGGAATAAAGCATCTGTCACAAACTCAGAATAATGGAGCCACTGAAAATCATCAGAGCAGGATGAGCAGGAGGAATGGCCTTGTTTGCTTAAGTTACTCACTGGGAAAGACAAGCTGTGATTGATAAGATGCTGTAGATATGCTAACAATATCAGCCAGCTGGCATTTTGTTACTGCTGCAAGCAATTGCTAAGACAGCTCAGGACTATTCCCCAGGGGGGCTGCCACTTGGTGGAAGCATGCTTTTTTCCTGCATAATTCAACCTTAGGTTTGGTGTTTTCAGTTTAGTACCTTGAAAATATATGCTTCCTGCTTCACCCAGTCAATGCTCATGTTAGTAAGAATGGCATAAGGGGGAGACAGGCAGGAATGAAAAAAAGAGACCAGACATATGGCACTCCTTGGAAAAGGGAAACAGTGAGCTGCCCTTTTAGTTTCCTTTAGCAGAGAGTTCCTTAAAGAACAGTCCAGAATGTGACAGAATGAAGTAAAATAACACGCCGAGCCCTGATCTGCTCATCTGCAGACGGGAATTTTAATTGCACTATTTGTTTTGCGTATGTAATTTCCTTCTTCCTCCCCTCCTGTCAGGCTCTGTTTCTGTCAAGGGTATCTGACAAGAAAAGATGTGAAGAGATGCAGCTGAAAGCTTTGAGCTCTTGGACTTAGGTAGGGAATGCAGACTCTGATCCAAGTCTCCTCATCTTCTTGCTGCTGTATTTCTCTCTAACTCTTCGAGAGGAGAGAGGGAGGGTGGCCAGGAAGGCAGCTCCAGGCCACAGAACCAGGACAGAGGGCCAGCTGAGTGGGCCTGACCCTGGTTTCATGGGAGAGAGCCTCTGCTTCCCTGAGTGCTCAAAGAGAGAAGCAGTCAGCCTAGTGCAGCAAGGCTGGGAGGCAGGTAAAGTTCACCTACCTTTACAAATTCTCTGCATAAGAAAAAAAGAAATCCTGCTTATTCCCCTGCCACTGGCTGGTGAAGAAAGTGGCCATAGCTCATGGCAGTAGAGACATCCATTTGGCCTCAGCTGCTGAGATCCAGCTCACACCCTGAGGAAAAAGAGACCATCAAAAGCTGCCCTTGTCTTAGGATTGCAGGGTTACCAGAGGATTGCACAAGCTAAACTAAGTGCATAATGCAATAACTGTTTTAATGAGTTTTCTAATTATGCTTAAACATTTTTTCCATATTCCTAAAATAATGAAGATGTCTGTATCCCCATGATGTGTGCTAAGGCTAGGAAGAGGGTGTGCTTGTTGGACACACATTCTGCTGCTCACTTACCCAAAAACTCATTTGCTGCTTCTTCCCTTTCAAACAAGCCCTTTCTCTAGGTGGTTTGTGTCCAAACATAACCTTTGCTCCTCACCTACCTAGAGCCAAATCACTACTCAGATAGTCCTGATTTTCCTACTGCAGGTACTCAGCTCACTGCAAAGCCTGATACACCGTCTCCAACTCTGTTCAGTAACAGTCTCCACTCCTCACATCATCCGCACTGTTTTCCTGTCTCTTCAACTAATCTGTCTTTATTTTACTGTCTTTATGGCTTTCCCTTGACACTGCTCTTTGTCAAGTGAGTGCTTGTTTCCCCAGTATATTGCTTTCTCATCAATTCTTCTGTGTTTATTTTGTACTGCTTGTAGCCAAAACTTCTTGTTTGGCGTTTCATATTCCTTTTCCTGTTGATTTTTTTTTTTCCCCCCTTACCAGTCCCAGCCATCTCCAGCTCCCGATCTATCCTGCTGTCCCCTGATTATTTGACACGTATCTTTTCTAATTTTAAACTGTTATTCTTCATGCCCCCTAGAACCATCTAGACTAAGCTGGCAAAAAGAGCATAGAGGGAAAAAGTTTTTCCTTGAAATGTCTTGGCTCTACCATATTCTAAAGAAACACACTCAATGGATGTGAACTTTACTTATGAAGTTATGTCAAAATCAGGCAGGTTATGATGAAAACTACAGTTGTTTCTGTTTTGTCCCCTTGCTCCACAGCACTGGGACACTCCTGCTCTTAAAGAAAAAAAGCTTGTAAAAATTCATAGTTAAACCTGGGCAAAAAGTAGCTTGTTCTTCCTTCAGGGCCTTTCTCAGAAATGGCAGAAGTGTTGTGGTTGAAATGCTGACAGCAAATGTCTCCCTTTGTTTGGAAATACCCTGACTGGTTAAGATTTGACAAAGTTTCCAACTGAAGATGGTGTTCTGCAGTTACAAGTGTCAGGCAAGACCGCAGCGACAGCCTCTGCTCTGGCTGTGGGCTGAAGGACTTTCCACAGGGTTGTGGTTTGCTTGTGCTTCCATGCCTTCTCTGGTTTAGCGGAGGCTGCTTTGCTCTGTTTGTGCTTCAGGTCTGCCAGCAAGATGTGTTTTTCATATGCCATCCAGGCACTCTTATTCTTGCTGCATTGTATTTAAATTCAGTAGCACCAAGAATCGTAAAGGAAATCTGCTGATAGATTTGTTAATTGTTGGTACATAACGATATCTTTAGGAGAACAGCACCTGGCCAGGCTCGTATGTGCTGCCAGTTGGCACTACGGAGATACCTTAAAGTCAGAGACAAAAACTCTCTGTACTGCCTGCTGTAATCACACACATTTTCACTGTGCAATAACAAGATTCAGCAGGAAGAGGCTCTCTGCAGCATTTGAAAGGGCAAACAAAGGGGAGGGAGCCTTGATTAGTGAGCCTTGTTTGTATTCACAGGGATCAAAGGAGATAAAACACAGTCTATTGCACTGTTTGTAAAATAAAGATTCCAATTACAGAAGGTGGTGCTGCATCTGTGCCTCCCTGACAGCTGTGAGGAGAATGAAAACAGCAGCTCTCATTGCATTAAGTCATTAATAATTAATTCTTCCTTGGAAATCTGCAAGCTTAGGCGTTGCACATACTTGTACAGAAGACCTGGTTTGGATTAAGGCTGAAATTTTCAAAAGTGACCCCTTCTTCTAATTTTCAAAGGACGTGGGTGTTCAGGAGCCCAGGGGTCTGTCTACAATGATGGGTGCAGAGAACTAAAAGCAGTTCAGGGATAGGCTGTAACTTTAGCTCCAGCTGGGGAGCAGGGGATGAAACCCTCCTTATCCACTGTGGGCTTTTTTTCCTCGTGCATGGGGACATGCAGGGAATAGGTGAAGCAACTCAGAGCGAGCTATTGTGGCAGCGGAGTTACTGCACGAGAGCTTGGGGCTAATACCGTGTGACTGGAGGTTGCTCTTAACCCTGGGTGCTCCACAGTGTGGCCGTTCCCTTGCGCTGTTCCCCCGTCGGATTTCCTGAACAAAGGGAAAGTGAGGGCAGAGTTGTTGCTTGAAGAACATCCGGGCATGGTGTTCCTGAGGATTGCTCTGGGAAACAAGCTGCATCGAGAAGGAAAATATTTCTTCAGCTCCGATGGAGGCTAACTCGAGGCATCTGAGATGCTCGCTGGTGTCGGTGGGATGCGGGAGCTCAGTGCCCCGGCCTTGCAGCCTGCCTGCCCCAGGGCAGGGACCCGACCTGCAGCGTGCTGCTGGACTGTCCCCCTCGCTAACGAGGGGCTGCCTGCTGATGAGTGCCCTCCCACTGCTCACCTCTGCAAAAAGCAACGTGCTCTAAGAACGTATTACACGCACTGCTGAAAGTGTAACAAAGGTTGGATGGATGCTGCGTGCCTGTATGGAGAACAACTTTTTAATTTTACTACATGGTGCTAGGCCAGCCCAGCAGAAACTTGCCTGTCTTTGAGAAATGCTTTTATTAGTTGGCTGTGATATGTTGGCAAATTAGGCCACGCCAAATGGGCTTGCAGCCTCCTGCTGTGAGGATGCTTCGCAGATTCTGATGCATACCTTAGAGGCGTTTGCACGTTATACGGTATTTGCAGTCATTTGTCCTAACTTTGATCATGTCCTCGCTGACTGTATTCTCGTTGTGTGCCCTTCCCTCTATCAGCATCACTCCTTTTTATAGTATTTTTATAAACAACTTGGGTATGAATTGTCTTACAGTTCCCTAATTGGTATTCCTTTCTTACGCTACTAAGGCAAATCCTGGGTCTGTTATACCAGCTGATAGTGTGGCTCAATATATACTACTTAATACACGTACATGAGCAATATGTAGTGCATAATATGTAGTGCTTGTTAAATTTGGCATTTTATACATGGTTACAGGTAGTACAGTAACACAATAAAAGTGATATCTGGAAGGTACATTTTTAATGCCTCAGATTTCAATCATACAAACGAATTTGCTTGTTTGTCATAGCAGGGGATAGAATTAGGCTTGATGGTAAACTTTAAACACAGGGAAAACATGAATTTTAGGATAGGTGTATTACCCCAGCAAGAAATAATCCATTGGCACATGAGGGGTTTGCTCTGCCAGCTGATGCCACGATGAAGGCATGATTCAGCCTGCAGCTCTGTCACGAGCCTTACTGGCTGCGTTTTCAGGCGCTCCTTGTGCCTAGGCTGGCTGTATGGGAGCGGGGCTGGCTCCTGCGCCTGCTGGCGGGAGCAGAGTAGCCGTATGGTGTGCTTGCCAGAGATTTACAATGAATATACCAAATATCTTTCCTCAAGCTGTGCTAGGAGACTGTGTGTGTTTAGACACATGCTGGATAACCATACACCATCCCATGTATGCTTCCAAATTCTGTAAAATATCCCCTCAGCTTTCATTTCTTTTCCTGGAGAAGTTACCAGATGCTTCATTATTGTTTTGCAAAACAAGCTGCATATTACCCATATGTTTTCCCCCTTGTTTTTCGGGAGGCAAACTAAACATTGGTGCCCCTTTCAAATATTCGTTAAATATTTTAGATAGGTCGGAAGTGAAGAGCAAGAGCTTTTCCCAGCACAGAGCAGACAGAAAATCCATTCAACGTGCAGAGACGCTGGTTGCACTGTGTCTGGTGATGGGGGCTGCAGGGCCCTCCCTGCCACCCCAGACTGGAGTGAAAGCTCCAGGGTGGCACAGACTTGATGGGAAAGGATTAATAATCTTCATACAGTTGCACGAAAGGGAGTATTTCAGGGCGTTAGCCAAACCTCCTGGTGAGAGGTGGTAAGAGGTTTTTGATCCTTTAATCTCCTTTTTTGAAGAAAAGGAGATAAGTTTCTTCCTCCAAGTCTTGGAGGGGTTATCAGCAGACACTGAGGTGGTGTGGGAATGTGAGAGATTGGGGCAGGCTGTGGGTCTTATTTAAAGCCAGGCAAGGAAGGGAGAGGGGCCGCTGGAGCGGAGGGTGGCTAGGGTGAATGAGGCTTATTACAAGTCTTTTTTTTATATTCTGCCACTTGACAGAGTCTCCATTAAGGGCATAAAGCTGTAGCTGCATACATGTCCTGTAAAAAGGTGAATTCTGGGACAAATGCTCCCTTGTTGTCATTAATGTGGTGCAGCTATTCAGGTGAGTTTAAGTTGCAGAAAAAGAAGACATGACGAAAGTGAATTGTTTAGAAGTTAAGTACATAACCCGGAGTAAATACCGGGCCGAACCAGGGGATAGATTCTCGTGAACAGCGCCTTACTTCCCGAGTGCTCCCTGTGATGCTAATGGAGCTGCGCAGATGCTTAGTGATTTGGAAGAATTTAGATGGAAACTGGCAGATATCCATGTTTTGCTGTGTTGAATTTTCAGGAAGAAACTACTGCTTCAAAGTTTCTGATCAATATTTTGCTGTGTTAATCTCAGCCAAATGATGCATAATTAAACACATTTCCCCCTCTTCAAATTTCTCAGTAATTTCTACTCCATTTCGTCTTGATTTTGTAAATGGCTTTTTGTTAAACTACTTTGGGGAAGGGAGAATTCTTTGCCATTTTTTCATGAATCTTTTTGCACCTCTTCATCTAATGCAATGCTATAATAAAAAGTTTGCCTAGCAACCAATGGATGCACTAACTATTATGGAAAAACTTAATGTCACTTATTGACACAACCTCAACAATTTAGCTGTCAAAAGGTTGACACTTCAGTGGGTGACAAGTGCAAGAGATTATTAATAGTGTAATTTCTGATGTGTTTCACGTCAGAGTGGAAATATCAATTGCTTAAGAGCTAAATTTTGTCTGCTCTGAGATCAACTGAAGGGACCAAAAGGAAACCAGAGACCATAGGTTGCCCATAGGTACTTAATGTACCTGCTTTATGGTCAAGTGAGAGAAGGGCTCACCCAGCGTGGGATTTCTTTGGACAGGAAAAGGTGGTTCTGTGAGAAAGTTGGAGGTTTCCCTGGTACCTCACCAGGGGTTTATAGCTGTGACTTGGCCTTAACTGGAAGGGGAAAGGTCTGTGATCTGGTGGCTTCTTTGCCTTTAAAAGGCTACAGACATTCTGCTTGCAGCGTGATTTAGAAAGGAATGACCTTTCTGCAGAATGCTTGAGTAACTTCCCGAACGATGCTCCATGACTTTGGCTCCAGCTGTCTGTGCTATTTTACTGTAAGTGCCGTAGATTTTTTTTTTTTTTATTTCAACTGTATCCTGATTATTACATACTCCTTTGTAAATGGAAGCCCAATAGTCTTTATAAAGTGACCCATACTTTGTTTTCACGCAGTCCTCAGTGTCCGCCCCGTTGGAAGGTGTGCAGCAATGCCTTGTGTTGTCGCTCTGTAGCGACTGCTGGTTTTCTGTTGGCAGTAATTGCTGTAGTGAGCAGAATGCGTCTGTGACCTCCCTCCAATATCTGGCGTAATAAGGCTCCTGTGCCAGTTTGGCCTCGTGACACAAATGAGAGAGGAATATGAAAATGAGGAACCATGCTCCGACACTGGATTATCGTAGAAGCTGCGAGCAGGAGCTGTGACCAGAATACAGCGAAGAGGGTTCGTCCCTGACTCTCAGAGGCAGCCCGCGCGCTGCCTGCTCTGTGGGGGGTCATAAAGCGCACATTAAAGCTGATGAAAATTCTGAGTGCTCAAACTGAAGGGCTCTGCTCTGCCTTTCCTGCCATGGGGGAGTTTTGCAGTTTAAGGCCATGATATACGATCAGAATGTTTTATTGTGGTGTTACTGACGCAGCCAGCAGCCGCCCCGTGCTCTTACCCGCTCTGGTTACTTGTGCTTTTGGCACGCACAGCCCCTGTGAGCAGCTGTGAGTTAACCATGGCCAGCCAGGACCAAACCAACCTGGGAATGTTTGCCTTCTGGTGCAGTTCTAGTTGAGTTAAGGGTGCTCAGAACTGGATGGCCTTGGCAGACCTAGGTCAGTCATCCCCTGATTTTGTGTCTGTTCTCCTTCTATAGAGTAATGTTAATCATGCATGACTTTGAATATTAAGTATAAAAATAGAGGTCTGTAGTGCCTATACTGTGCAGGTCTGCAAGGGAAGTTGCACACATGCCAGGACAGTGCACACACAGTAAATATCTGCCCTGCATTGCATATAAAATAAGCTATTTATTTGCAAGCTACTAAAAGTTTACAAGCAAGTGAATCTGATTCATGCACATCATAACTTGCGTGAAAGTAACGCCTGTACTTCAACAGATGAGCATATAAATGAAAATGTTAAAAATGAAATACTTTATTTCATCCTTAATTGGTGGTGGTTTAAGGCAATAACTGTCATAGAAAAATTAATATGCTTTATTAGGAAATCAACGTGTTAGAGATGTAGCCTAATCTGTTATGCAGGGGAATCATACCAGCATGTAATGACAATACGTAACGTATACAATCCCTATTGACTTTTATCTGTTCAGCACCTTGAACGAATGGTAGCTCCTGAACTGGTAAGTGGAGCAGTCTTGCAAAACTCCTGAAGTCTTTGCAGCTAAGAGGAGGCAGTTTGGAAAACAAGTAATTGCTAAAGCATCATTAATAACAAATTTTAGCTGGACAGGAAAATACCACAGGGATGCTAATCATCAAATATGTTGGAAGTGTTGTTTACTTACCTACTCATCAATTTGTGCAACATGTATACAGACACCTCTCAGTACAAGTTAGGAGATACCAGTTCTCTATTATCCATGGCTTCTTAGACCTGTAAACATTGCACAGTAAACACAAGAAGCTCAATTTCACAAATAACTAAATGTGCAATTGTCAATTAATGCTACAGTCTTGGTTTTGTAGTCCATTATTGCTCTTCTGTACAATGCTGTGGCACAATACTTTAGGGTCTTGTCTTGCATGTGTATTTAAAAAAATAGTATTACTTACTGCTATTCTGCACAGTTGAAGTAGCTTTCTTAACTAAAGGTGGAGAAAATTGATTCGAACAGCCACACTGCGGTTAAAAGAAATAGTCATAAGTTCCCTGTTAATCGATGAAGTATTCCGTACAGCAGTAATGTATTCTGATATTTTTTTCTGTATTTAAAGTGACTGGCTACAGGCCAAAGATACTGAGGCTGTGGGGTGCAGTCTGTTTTGAAAACAGCAAACAGGATTTTAGCTGCATGATACCAATTGGCTTCTAGCTTTTACAAAAAAATAGATCCATAGCTCCAGCTATGAGTGAATTACTAATACTTACTTCTACTAATTTAATACACTAAAAGCTATTTAGAGGTGTTGGCTTGGTTTGATCATTGGCATTCTGCAGGAGGGATAGGTGGGTGATAAAAAGCAAAGCATACAGCAGTCACGTCCCCAGAGGTGTTTATTAGCCCTTTCTTAAAGGGGGAGACCATAGTTCACTGTGATGAGGCTTATTATACTTGTGGTTTACTCTTTGCTAAATGTGGGTCTGTAAACTTTGTCTGGCAGGGTCAGGAGTGTCTTGTTCAAAGTAGCCCTTGGAAAATCTTACCACCGAGATTAGAGGCCATCCTATGTATTTATTTTGTGCATGTGCATACATAAATATGGGTAAAAAGGCAACACTGTCTACCATTTGGATAGTAAATGACCCATTCCCCACCTGCTGTGTACTGTCATTGCTTGACATTTAAAAGGTAGAGTCATGTGCCTTCACCATCTGAATGCCTAGGTTATGTTGAGCAATGATTTGCACCTTTTCTCTTCTTATTTGACAATATCACTGTGTTTTGTGTAATCATTCTTCCTTTTCTTTCAAACCGAATGACCTTAGATGGTATTTCATAGCAGTCACGATGCTTCCTGTTAGCTACGTATTTTAGTAGATGAAAACCCTGTGTGAGTGATGGTGACGTGGAGTTGTTGTAGCTCAGGAAGGTGCCGAACTGCCACAGCCCAGGACTGGCCATGTTGGGTCATGCAGCTGCTGTCACACGCCCCCGGACGGGTCCTCCGCTGGGCGAAGATTTACTTTGCGCTCTAAATAAGTAGTGACAGCACTGGTGGGTGGAAATGCCTCAAATATCTTGTCCTTTCCCTCTCTGCCTACGTGTACAGGGGAGCATAAACTGCCCCAGGGAAGAGAGCATAGGAACTAACCTCACAAAAAAATCCTCCTTGCCCTCTGATTTTCAGTGGAAGGAAATATATATTTCAGAAGGAAATATAGCGGCGTCTCATCCTTTTGTGTGGACAGCTCTGGCTGCGGTGTTTTGCAGCGCTCCGCGATCAAGAAGGAGTGCAAGACAGCCATCTGGTCCCTGCCCGTCAGCATTCACAGTCCTCCCAGCACTTTGCGTTCTTATTTTGCTGTGGAGTTAGTGCTGTTTCCAAGACACGGGGGAGTCTAGAGAGACTTGTGAAGAGATCATTTTATTCCTTGTGATGCCATTTATTAGGGAGATAATTAAAAATTCACCATAAATGTTCTATAATTAATACATCAAAATGAGAATGTAAAGCCCTTAGGGCGAAAGAAGAAACTTCACCTTTAAATATAAAATGTACCTTACTTGCTTTAAAGTAGACCTTTGAGAATGGCAATTTTACTTATCTCAGCTTTTTAGAAAGTTGAAATATCTTTGTAACAGGTAGATAATTATTTCGGTTGCTTTTTTTGTAGGTAAGGAAATAACAGCACGTATTGAAGCTGAATACTGGTATTTTCATTGCTGGGAAATTACCATTTTACTCTTTTGGTAGATAAATTATCTGAATAATTGTAGAAGAAATTCAGACTTCATGTGTAATATAAAACACCAAAGAGAGCTTTTAAGGAGAAGACTGCTTTTCAAACTTTATTTTCTGGAGGTTGAAGAAAAGGGAAGATACTTAAATAGGTACGTTATATATAACAGGCCATATTATTCAGAAAAACACAATAGCATTGTAAATTAATTCTGCGGCTTATTTCCCTTGAGATCTCACTTAGTATCTCAGCATTTAATGTGTGCCTTCTCAGATTGTCTGATGTGTTCTCTGGGTTTGCTTGAAACTGTATTGATGTTAAACCTACCTTATAAATATTCACAGTAGACTGCTTGGGAAAACATGAACAAAGCATGATGCCTTTGCTTCCCCCGATGCAGACAGCAAAACTTTCTGTTGGTTTTTGTGGATGCCTGAGATAAACCTCTGAGGAATAAACTGGGGCTGAGCCTGCCCTGGCCACGCCAGAGGACTGGGGTCCAGCCGTTCCCCTTCCAGGAACAGCCTTGGGCTGCGTCTTCAGCGGCCACCAGCTTGGTCTGACCCTGCTGTCTATAATGAACACAGACAAGCAAGTTTCTCCCAGAAATGAGTGTGATAGTAGATCTGCGTTCCTACTTGATTATACTTCACACTAGGTGGTGCCCTTAAAAAGTGCAGTAAACTTTGTGCTTTATTTTTAATTAAGATGCAAAGTAATTGGACCCTGAATGGAAAATTGCTTATTGTTATTCTTCTTTTTTTTTTTTTTTTTGTATGTTCTGGTTGAAACTGGTAGAGCGTGTAGGAAAAATAATGTAATTCAGAATGAAAGATAATGCAAGATACTATGAAAAGTTAGTTCATCCAACTGGACATCTGACTGCTGTACATCCCGAGGCTATTGAGACACTGTGCACTGCTGAGATGATGCTCTGGAAGTTGAAGTTGCTTGAAGAGGTATTAACTTCCCCTCTCCATCTTCAAAGAGAGGAAGAAACTAGAGGAAGTGTCAGCTGTTCATGGAAGAGCTGTTGTATAGAACTGTTGAAAAACTATACAGAGAGGGAGAGAGAAAGTTGTATGACTTTTTTGAAATATCTGTTTTCTCATTGCATTAACAAAAATATTTCAAGAATGTAGAAAAAAGTCACATTGTATGCAAGAGAGAAAGTTACCATGTCCATTATTTGTTTAAGCCTACGTGAAAACAGTAGAGAGAAAGGAGCAGGCTGGGGCTGTACAGCCAAGCAGGCAATGAAAGCTGGCATCTTGGGCTCATTAGACTTTGTCCTGAACCAAAGACAATATGAGATCTAGAGGTTTTGTTTGATGTCGTAAAGTAGAATATGAGTCATGTAAATCCTTTTGTTTTTTTAGCAAGAAAAATACTTCAAATGGTTCAGTCTTTTTTTTTTTTTTTTTTTTTTTGAGACCGAAGCAGAGGTAGAAACTGCATTATAAGTTTGTAAGTTCTTACTCTTCAACCCTCCAACAGTCTGTTCCAAGCCTGCTGAACACTGCCATCCTGCAGAGAGGGCTGTGGTGACAAAGTCTGGGTTCTGATAGAACGGGCTGTGCTCAGCCTTCGGGCGTGCAGGGTCTGCACGTGTGTGGGCTGAGGGCACATGCGGGGCTGGGGAGGCTGGACTGAGCCTGGATTCAGTGTTGCAGCAAGCCACTGTCTTCAGCTGCTTGCACTGAGATGGGAGTGAAGTAAGGAGAGCAGTGAACCAGGCTCATAATGTCTCTTCAGCTCGTAAGGTAAAAGAATTAGTTGGGAGTTTTGGTTGATTTGTTGTTTTCCCTGTAGTTGTGAAGACCAGAGTATGTGCAGACGACATTTCTGAAGGCTGTGTTCTTTAACCAGGAAAACGCTGAGCCTGTTTGCTTCTGGGGAGGAAGGGGATCGTGCTCATCAAATGGCTTTCCTTAAAACTAAAACCAAACCAAACAAAAAAAAAAACAGTTAAGCCTTGTATTCGATAGAAAACAGAGAAAGCTAAACATGGAGATCGAATTATGTTAGACATGTTTATTTAATTCAAAAGGAAATCAATGCATTGAATATATATTGCTTTTCTGGACTTTTACAGCAATATTGGCCTACTGGATGATCAAATTTGAAAGAAATGGGGAAAAAAGAGAAGAGAGCAGGTAAACTGGAGGTCCTTTTTGGTTTCATGTATGGCTTTGCCATGTACTCTGATACCATTTTTTAAAAACCAAAGGGCATTAACACATAGTGCAGATGTAAACCTACATGAGTCTTGGCATTGACTATGTATGGTATTACAAGCACAAGTAGATATGTGAACTTTTTTTTTTAGGCATATGAGTTTCTAGCATTGAGCTGTTACCAAAAAAATGACATACTTCTCTCCTTTGAGGAATAAACAGTAAAGGACTATGTAGAATTGTCTGGTTAAAAAAATTACCTCCCCCTGCCCTCAGTGTTTCAACTCATTTATCCCTATTCTCTCTGCAATTTTGCTCTGGGTTTGAATGATCTCAGGTTTTAAAGACTGAACTTGAGTTTAATATTTTAGGATCGATACTGAAAAATTAAACCAGAGAGTGTTGTACAACTGTTGTGCGTGCAGACTTAGCAGAGGGTGAAGTGTTATTCAACTGAAGCGTTGAGAATGTCCTTTTTTCTTGCAGACTGACGTGGGCTTGACTGTGAGTTTTAACACGGGCTTGGCTGTGAGTTTTTATGCAGGATTCTTGGTAGCCCAGTGCGGGTTTTTTTTTTTTTTGCTTTGTTTTGTTTTAATAGAACTGGGCTCCAAGCATGAAATGGTGTATCCTTTCTTCTTTAGATCTACATTTGGCAACTATTGGGGAGGGTTGTTTTGTGTTCTCCATCTGTTATTGACCGATGATGTTACCTATAGGCTTCAAGGTGTGTTTTATTTAAGTGTGTCTAAATGTTTAGCCTTCAGAATACACATTTTCTGTTCTCTATTATACATTGTTCTGGTAATAAAAAATTGTATATATGTCAGGAAAGCTTGATTTATACCTCAATTCTGATATAAAGTTTGTTCTTAAGTGACACTGGCAACCTGTCTGCAAATCACTGCTGATGTTGAAATTCCTAACAGAAGGGGAGGTGCTCAATGTGCTTTTTATGACCACCTTTGTTCCAGGGAGAAGTATATACATAATTAAAGCTAATGTTGCTTAGACTATGCTCAGACTCCATCATCGTGTTATCCTCACGTGGCCTCAAATACCTGCTCCAGCTTGCTAGGGGTGCCAAAATGATGATAATTCACTCTTTCACAGGCCTGAAAAAGTTTTGTAAACAGAGCTAGCTAGTATATTCCTGTTTTAGCAGTGGTGAAACTTAAATACTGATTGTTTGATTTTACATATCTAAAAGTTTACTTGGCTTCTAGCCTCACATCCTATCCTCTTGGGCCATGCCACAGAGGATATAATTTCTTAGTATTGAAATTAAGTCATCTTTAGAGTCACCAAAAAACCTCCATTCTTTCCTGTAATTTAAATGAAGAAAGGCTGATGCTCTTATGTCTACAGCAAACGCTAAATAATAAAACAAGCTCCATGGGGTTCTTAAAAATGCTTTTGACTCACATTTTCAAGTTGAGACCTTATGGTATATTCTTATTAGATACAATAATATAGCTGATGAATTACTTTTTAGATCAGAGAAGAATGCTGATAAGTTGGATTTGGTATTGTAGATGTCATTGAGGTAGAAAACATTATCTTTACTAGAAAATACATTTTGAAGAGTCTTGCTTGCCTTTGCTTTTGTGAGTGTCACACATATGATAAAAATATGTATTCAAACAATCAAGATAAATGGGCTTTACTCGTGAGTCAGCAGACTCCATACTGTCGGCTGTATGGGGTGAATGTCTCTGAAGGGGGGCACTGTGCTGTTGTTACACAGTGAAAGCATATCACTGAAATGAAAGCACATACAGGCCAGTCGTCTTTTGTTCTTTCTGAACTAGATGTCAATTTAAAGCTGCTCTCAGTGTCTGTTGCACATAGCACTTGTTAAGCTTTTGCTTGGCCGTGTGAGGACAATCAGCCAGAGAATACGCTGTGCTGTGCCGCTCTCCTCTCTATAGCGTTACCCCTCTGCTTTTGATGTGAAGGGGCAGCTGACGTGAGCTGCTCCTTCCAGCACCTTCCCTCTCTTGACAATGGCCTGCTGCCAATAATTTCAAAAGATGTTTTCCCCAGATTCCACCCCACTAAGGGTAAAGTCAGGCTGAACAGGATCAGAGTATATACTTGTTTCTCACGCAGTCTGATTTTCCTCCTATACCTAAGAATAGACTTGCTGAATGCAGAGTACGACAATTCTATCGAACCTTGTTCCTGACTCATCTCTGGGGCAATGTGTTCAAAGCGAAGTGGGCTAATTAAAGTATGGGTCTGTGTGCGTCAAAAACTCTTTGTGGTGTAATCATGGAATGTCATCTGGGATTTTTAAAATATGAGATGTGGCACAATCTGATAAGTACAGAAGAAGAATGATTTGTATTTTATGCTTTTAATATGCTGCAGAGACAGGATGAGCTCTGCAGCAGGAGAGTGCTTTACAGTGTAGAGGGTAAATGTTAATGACACCAGCAGACCACTCAGCACCTCCTCCCAGGGTGGCATTCAGCTTAACCAGCTTTGTTGAGGAAGAAGTATTACCTGTAGTAATTTTTCTTAAGGAGAGGTTGTTTGCTGTGGTTGCCAGAGGTTGTGGAAGGAAGTGGACGGTGTGACAGTCGATGAGAGTTTGGGGAGAGCTAGCTTGGCTTGCGGGTGAATTGATGACTGTTGCTAAAAGGGCTCAGTCTGTTACGATTAGTGTTGGGGCAAGTCTTCAAGCTTGAAAGGCGGATTTGAGTTCACAATTTGCAGCCTCTCCCTGTTGCCCCCCTGACTTTAGAGATGTAAGGATTTCTCTCTCTGACAGCTAATTAAACTTAGTTCAATATGTATGTTGTAATCCGTGAAAAAATAATCATCTTCTCTAATGGGTGGAAAGAGCTGTTGCAGTTAAAAAATATTAAATAATTAACCTTTAGTCCTTAGAAATAAGAAGTTTAAAAATTACTTTAGTGCCTCAAATTTCAACAGAGGGCAGTGTGACATTGCTGTATGCATCTCCAGAGCATTTTCTGTTGTGATGATTTATGTGAAGACTCTTCCACTCAGTGTCCTCATTAAGCTTATTATAGGAGTAATAGGATTGCTGAAAGCACAGGGAAGATGTAAAACAGAAGAGATTTTTACAATGGCTAGATGTGATAAAGGCAGGATAAACTGCAGAACATTTTAAGGTAATGGATGGAGTCAATTACAGCAGCATCCCAGGATCCAGGGTAGGAAAAAGGGTTCTGCAGTGAGCCACGGGGAGAGGTTATTGTTATGGATCAGTTCCTAGTCGGGGAATATTTCAGTGAGTTTGTTTGGTGCGCAGAGCTCAGCCAGAAGGTTTCAGGCTATAGATTCTAGTTACATTGAGCTGTTTCTGCTCTCCCATTATCTGGATGCCCCGAATGGCTGTGGTCTCCAGAGCAACAGAGAGCTCTGTCAGGACCAGCTGATTTAAGTGGTCCCCCAAAAGGATGCTGCGTGTCTCCAGCGAGCATCACCTGCTACACAGGTTGCTTCGGACTGTTCTCTTATCGCTAGTGTCTTACAGCTGTTAATAACTAGTGCCTGGGAAGTCACATTTTAGCAACATAGGACCAGAAAGGGGCTTTCTGGGTCATTGAGTTCAGTCCCTTGCTATCACAGAAAACCGTATCATATAATCCCCTTCAGAAATTTATCACACTTCATTTTTAGAGCAGACATTGCTTTACTCCAGGGTGACCTAGCTCAGAGGGCTCGAAAATACAGAAACCCAGCCTGCTTTTCTTTTCATCCACTCCAGTTCTCTGCCTGACGGAGCTCAGGCGAGGAGACCCTACCCCAAAATACCGAACAGAAAGTGTAACTATTTCATCTGTTAAATGAAACAAACCCAAACAATAAATCTTCCATTGGGATTTTTTGCATAAGGAAAAATAATAAGTATTTGTGTATACCCTGTAGGAACGCCATGTTTTGTACTCTGCCTGCTAGCTCTACAGCAGCAGTTAATTAACAAACACAATTCCCAGAGCTGTGTTGACATTAATCATTGTTGCTGGTGCACAAACAAAGATGTTTTGGCATGAAAAGGTGCTTTGGTAGTTGAAGTTCTTGCTGTTGCTAGACAGAACAACAGCATTAATTTAAACTTACTTCAAAATATAAGGAAAGAACTGATGTTTATAAATGGAAGAGAGCAAAGCATCATGGAGAAAGGTGCCTGCAAGCAAGGAACAACTGTGAGCATAAAGGCTAAAATGTTTGGATGTTACTTTGGTAACAGCAAATATTAAATTACTGTAAGCAAAGAGTAATGGCCTGCTAACATGAGATATAAACATGCAGAATTGTTGTGTGGGAGTAGCTCTTCTCCATGGTTGGACCAGTCCTCTGGCTGTGGGATCTCCTGGGAACTCGATGGAAGAGGTGGATCCTCAAGACAGAGTATGAACTTGTGCCGTTTTCTGTCTATTAGCGCTTTCTGCTGCAGAAATCCTTTTAATTCAACAGCTCTTGAACTTCTGTTATGTTAGAGCTGCAGCGAAGACTTGCTAGCCAAAAGTTGGCTTATTGTCATCTTGTTCTCCATGACCCGTAATTGCTGTTTAAATAAAGTTGTAGTGTATCAGCGAAGGAAAAATGCAGCGCTAAGCATAAAGAGAAAGAAATGGAACTGTGTTTTTAATCATCCCTTAAACTCCCTGTCCTCTGAAACGGAATTGCATGGTGTACATGTGTCCTCATGAACCTCTGGAAGAAAGATGTGAAAGAACTTGTAACCATTTCAATAGGAATGAGCTTGTAAAGCAGGGCTGGAGCTGAAATCAGGAAGTCAAATGAGAGGGCTGGGAAAACATGTGAATAGGGAAAATGAGGAAAAAATTATTTCAAGAGACTGTTTTATGATAGGCAAAATGAAGATAAGCTGTATTTAACTGACTTTATTGAAAATTAAGCCTATATTTAGCTTACTAAATGGCTGAAATGGCTTTTAAGGGAAATATACTTTATACAATTTGGATCCAGATTTCTACCATTGAAGTTCATTGCGTGGTGGAATGATGTATGTGGTTACGTTAGTTCCAGTCACAAACGGCCTTCTCCCTGGCAGCTGGTCTGTATACTTACCATGACTATTTCAGAAATCACAGTAATTATACATGTGAATGCCCATGCATCTTCCCCTTCTGGAATAATGAAGCAGCTATGCATTGCTGTAAGAGCGTATCTTCAAAATTGCCCCTGATGTTATTTGGTTGAATAATTCTTGCACTGCTTGCTATGGTATAGGAGAGCAAAGCCCCCAGTTCCTTTTACAGACCTTTTTTTGTCATCCTGCAGCATACTGGATAAGCTCCTGCTCTTGAGAAGAGAGGGTTTTTCTGCAGATTGCTGATTTCAAGTTGTTCTAATCATATCTACAAGAAGGTAACCTGAGACAGCATCGTTGCTCATGTTCCGTCCTTTTGGAAGCATCCCCAGCTTCTGACTGTTGCTGAAAATCTGTGCTTTTTAATCTCCAGCAAGGAAAGACAGAGGACTGCAGCAGGCAGCGTATTCATGCGTTAGACTTCTCTGCCATTTCTCAGCGCGGCTGCAAAACGGCGAAGTTTATCCAACATGTGTGAACTGCATTTGTAGATATTTTGCCTGCGTTATGGATGCTCTCTGAAAAAGCGGGCTGTGTTTTCCTCCACCTGCCTAGCGCTCGGGAGAGGGCACTGCGGCTCCAGGGCTGTGCGGTGGCCGTGGGAAGCCTGTGCCTCCTTTCCTCCATCTATCAGCAAACGTATGACAATGTCAAACTGTAGCGTTTCATAAATGTGAACAAAATACAGTTTAACAATCTGATTTCACCCCATCTCCAAACTTGCTTGCAGACATTTTTTCTTGACAAAATGCCTGTTGAATCAAAGTTCACTTTGCGGTTTGATTTAGCAAGATGTTTGTTTGGTTTTTGCCTCCCGTTTAGAGGCAGGAGCCCCCACCCAGAAGTAGCTTTCTAAATAGTTGCGTTGAAATGACAGACAAATTGTTTCGTGGTATCGTACTATGCCGTGATACTGTGATGTATTGTATCTGAATACTAGATGCTCAGCTCTGGTATTATGGTTTTATAATCTTAGGCATATGCAGTCCCTGTGCTTTATGCAGAGTAGCTAACGGTATGAACAAAGCACCTTCTGAAAGTATTATAAAAGCAGTGTCTACTTGCATATTGAGCAGAAGGAGGACAAGCAGTTATTAAATAATTGTAGTGAAGAAGAACATTTCCTACAACCCTTAGGCTAATATTAAGTATTCTCAAGGTCAATTGCAAGAGAATATAGAGAAGGACAAGAAGCATAGGTGCAGTCAGTTGTATTTTCTGTTTTCATTTAACTGTAGCCTTCAAATCAGAATTATTTATAGCTGTGATATATCTCCCTGTGACCCTTGTCTAGTTCAGGAGTGCCTTCTGCTTGTGCTCAAAAAGAAGCTGCAAGTTCTTTGAGTCACTCCCTTCTCTGCATATTGGACAATAGGAAATGCCTGGAGTTTTCTTGGCTTCCAATTTTAATTCCAATGTTTTTGCTGCATATGTGTTTGATCTTTTCAGTACCTGGAGAGTCCTGTATACTGGGACTGCTCAAATATGACTGCTTTTGGACTATCTAACATGCATGGATTTGCAAGGATATATACTTAAAAAATCTGAATTGATGCTCTAAGGAAACAACTAGGTGCGAACATAAGGAATTTGAACTTTAAAGGCAGATTTTCACTTCTGACTTACTTGTGTTGAAGATAGGAATAGCTAGGGTAGGGCATTCCCTCAGCTGGGCGAGTTGCTGATGTCCTTTAGGTCTGACTCTGCACACAGTGGAGGTGCCGTCTGCCTGAAAAGTAGTGCTTCAGCACAAAGGTATAGCAGGACATGTGGAGATTAGATGATAAAGCTTATCTTTGGATTTGTTTTAAATTTAGTTCAACGTCACTGACATCAGAATAACTTTTAAACATTTTAACCTTAAATATTGCTTTTATATGTGTGAACTTTGCTGCTGGTGGAAGATAATAGAAAAGAAACACAAAATGCTGGAAAATTCCAACGAGCCATTTTAAAAGTAAAGAGCCTGCATTTAATCCATTTCAGTATACTACTTAGAGGCTTTAAACAAGGGGTTATTCAGCCACTCTCCTATTCATCTTTCACAACAGCATCATTTCTAGCCTTTCAGGTGTCCTTGAGCAAGTCACTTAACCTTCTTTTGCCTCAGTTTCCTATTTGTGAAGTGCATGGAGAGAATAATTGTTGTCTACTTCACATGAGCTATAGGGCACAAAGCACAGCACTTAATTTAAGCATAAATGCCAGCCCTCCTGAAGTCAAGGCAAAATAAACTGTATCATTTTATACTAATTTTGTACTAACCTGATAATCTATTTACTTAAATAGTTGCATGTATGTTAGCTAAACAAAATTGAATGTATGTTAGTCTTATGAGTGGCTGCAGAGATGGAGACACGTGTGCATGCACGTAAGATGTTTTGGAGGTTCTGTGTTGGCTGGCTGTGGGTAGGCATTGCTGGTGTCGTTGTTTAATAAAACAAACATAGCTTGCTAATGTGTGGATTGTGAGTGCCTGTGTAACTATACCGGTTCTGCTGATAGGTTTGTGAGAAAAGTTGTGTAGGAAATCGAGCCTGTGAAAAATGTTTCCAATGTACCCCGCTCTGCAACTAAGAGAGTTAATTTTTGGGTGTCTGAAAGTTTTCAGACCTTTTAATGAATGAAGGTGAATTTCAATCAAATCTGAGTCAAATTAAGCATGGCTTTCTTTTGAGCTTCCTTGGGCAATTCAATTTTCTTTTTGTTTGCATTGTTTGCTACTTTAGATTTTAAGTGTTTCACAGTCATTTTTGGATAGAAAATTCTAGTCCAGCTAGCTACCCGACTATGTGCTTATCATGTTTATGATAAGCAGTTTCTGCAGGTTGAAGATACATCAGCTCTTCGTGTTTATCCCTGTTTGGCAGAGTGCTCTGGTATATGCTGAACTTGAGGTACATACTGAAGCTACATCCATTTTGAAGCTAAGTGTATGCTTGTATGCTTTCTTTAAAATGAATGGATTTTAGCTAAGTAGTGAACACATACTTAATTGGGACTTAATTATTAACTTCCTCTTTATTTGCGTAGAAGGCATTATCAAATGTATCATTGTGATACATCGTCTTGTCTCGGTCTCGTAACTCAATGTTCACTTCTAAAAAGACGATGCTTTGTTGGAAGCGCTTTTCCCCATGTTCTGTTTTACAGAGCTCCGTTCCTCCTCACATTTCCATGCCAAATAGCTCAGTGAGAACCAATCAGGGAATGTGACAAATGTTGAGAACGTTTCTATCTTCCTTCGCTGCCAGTGGAGCACTCATTCTGTTTTCAGGATGTCAAATGATGTGTGCAGGCAATAAGCTTGCCTCACTAGCACTCGGTAGGGGGAAAGAAAAAACTAACAGTGCCTCTACTCTGTCTTTATAGGTGAAACAAGCGAGTAGCTGTCTCAAAAGCTATTTTCCAAAATTCATTAGAATTTTCTAAAAAAAAATAATTTATTTCTTTCTTATTTATAAGCTTTTCTCCTTTCATTTCAGAGCCTAATTTTAAGGCATTATATGTTTTTATGTAACCAATGATTAGATGGTTATCAGCTGTATACTAATCTTACCCCTCTTATTCTAAGGCAAGTTAATGTAGAGAGGCAGGTGATGTGGCAGTATTATGAAATGAATACTCTCATGAAGTGAATTATTTGCTATTCAAGACTTGCTTTCGCAGCTCATTATTTATGTAGGTTCAGTTATACTGAGTTCCCTTGGGCCATTCAGGTTTTATGCTGGTGCAAGTGAGAGCAGAAGCTAGACCTTTTGTTTGTATATTCTCAGCATACATCTCCACTTTTTTAAGCATGTAGTTCATGTATTTGTCTGTCCCACTCTCCTCACCCTGCACCCCCCTGCTTGCTAGGGGCTTTCTTTGACTGTGGAAGCTCAGTGTCAAAAATATAGGCCAGATGTTGCACTTCACCCCTAGAGCAACTCATGTCAAGGGTGTGCAGGCCCCCAAAATACAGGTGTCTTGATTACCATGGGTTGGGCACTGTGTTCATATCAACACATGTGCTTGCAGCTCTGTCTATAGTGAACACAGGCATATCGAGGGAAGCCTTGCTATGCTTCAGTGGTCCTGCAGGCTTTGTTTCATCAAGAATACGGTACCTGTGCATATGCTTTGTCTGGGATTCTGTAATTAAGGTCTAATCACAAATTTGCACTGACTATTTTGTCATAAAGCTGTATTCATACCAAAGTGTTGTAGGTGGAAAAAATTGTGAACATTAGCAGGGGCCTGTAACTCTGTGTGAGTGAATGTCCAAAACTGAGCTTTTGAACTTAGGTGGAAGCCTGGTATGGGATGGTTGTAAATTCTGATAATGCCTGAAGTAAACAAGTGGCACAGCACAAATCCTCCAATTAATAAGGAGACGTAAACCAGAACCACTGATTAGGAGGCATGTACATAGACTACATAGGGAGAACTGGGGCCTTGGCGTTCTGGAAAGCAGAGCTGGTGTTGAAAAAGAAGAGTTCCCAAAGTAAGAAGTGGTCTCAGAAAGAGGAGAGGCCAGAAAGGAGGTGGTGATGATCCTGGCTGGAGGAAAGATCCTAGAAAGACCGTGGCTATTGGTTATGAGTAGGGGCACAAGTGTCAGGGAATGCCCAGGGACCTCAGCCAGGAAGACCTGAAAGGCGTAACTGTGCGCAGCTGCACAGCGGGAGCAAGACAACTTTCTGCCTAACCTCCCTGCTGCACAGTGAAGTCGAGACCTGATGAACAAAGACAGCACTGAGGGGGATGAGGGTAAAAGCTCTAATCTCTTTGTTTTTTTAAAATAAACCCCAGTATCCAGTTCTACTACAGGTTGTTGCTTACTCTGCCTCATCCATGACACAAAGGGGAAAAAACTCCTTTGTGCAGCTTCAGAAACATCCTTTACTATATCTGTTTGACTTTGTGGACCTTTTTAGCAGTTGTCCATTACAATGTATGCAGACAAAGCTTATTGGGATGACTCCCGTAAGGGCAAAATTCTCTCTTGCGAACTTCTGGAAAACACTCAGCTATGTTACATTGCTCTCCTGTGTGTTTGGAAATATCACTAGTGTCAATAGGAGAATCACATCATATTACACTGTAGGTATGAAGGACACAATCATTCTAGCAAGATATTTTCAATAAGCCAGGTCTCAAAAAGAGATCCAAACAATCGTTATGATGAGGAACAGAGAATATTAGTCAAAAATATTGGTTTTGAAGGTGCACAACTTTGGAGGGGCTACCAAAAGCAAATGTCAGTTGTTTGGCTGTTAATACAAGTCTACACCGTATTTCTTTTGCTTGACAATAGAGAGTTGGGAGAGATGAAATCAGCATTCGTAAGGGAGCTGGGAAATGCATGTTTTCTCTCTCAGCAGCATGAGTGATGTTCAGGTCTTCCTCATGCTAGCACAAATTGTTTTACAGAACAGAACTCCACTCTTCTGCTTTATTATCAGTGTTCTTCCAAGAAAAAAAATCCTATCTGTGTTAATATATTAATATGTTATTTTTCTGTTTCTTTTTCCCAGCAGGCAGAAATATACAGGGAACATTCCTATATATTATAAAGTTCCCTTGTGCTTGATTACAATTTTTAAAGACAATGTTTCTGTTGTATAATTTTAGTTTAACATCATTTTACGTGAAGGATAGCGAGGAGGAGTAAGGTATCACGTTAGTTCTTCACAGTTCTGGCTTGGATTCTGGGCCCAAAGGAAAGAAAAGAGATTCTGACTCTGTTCCTGCGTAATGGGATGACAAAGGGAGTGGCTTTGGTGGGATGATCAAGTCTGTCCATCCTGCTTGGCAGCTGCTGTGGTTTCTCCCGAGAAGTACAACAAAATAAATTTCATCTCCTCTAAGAGGTGATGTGACTGAATCCTGTGTTTCTCATTTGATTTGGAAAAAATCTCCCTCTGAAAGGCCTTTCTTGGGATAGTGTACTTACATGTTGCCGATGTAACTAGACCGAGTCAAACACTTCTGTCATAAAATTTAATGTAGGTGCTATAAGACCACCTGAATTATAAAACAATCTAAAAATGCTTATGAACAAAGAATTCATTCATATTCTCTCTCTCATCCAGTAATATACTGGGGAGCTTTTCTGTCTAGTTGTGTTGATCAGCTATCTGGAAGAAGCCTGTGTATAGTATTGATGTAGAATTGATATAGTAAGTTGCATAAAGTTTCCCTATTGCATCTTAGGAAGAAAATAAATATTCCAAAGAGTAGAGGTTATGAGTCCCAGTGAAAAACAACGCTTTAGCCTAACTGCACATACAGGCTGGTAAATATACTGCCTCTTGTCAAGGAAGGAGGACTATAAATGCATATTAGCTGAATCTATGCCAAACAGCATGACTGCAGTTGGATCATCTCAGTGATAGAGAAAGTACTACTTCTTGTCAACATAAATTTTTAGATTATTTTCACGGTGGGGAAAAAACCAACTTGTTTTAGACCTACTGCTACGTTATATATTGGAAATGCAAAATGCTGATTGTATAAGTTTCAAACCCAGGACAATTTAGAAAGATGAATGTTCTAGACATCTTGTGTTATCTGTGGCAATTATGTGCATCTTGTTTCTCAGAGAGGTTTATTTAAGTTTATGTTTAATTGTAGAAATGAGAAAAGAAGAAGAAAGGTGTCATGCCAGAAATTCAACCTGCCAGAGGGATACTAAAAGGACTGTAAAGGCAATTCAACTTCATTATTTTCTACTGAGACAAGTACAGAATAGAGAATTTAGGAAGCTGGTTTGTTGTTTCATTTACACAGAGGACAAGCGATTGCGAATGCACCTCTGTGAGGCTTGCCTGGCCGACAAGAAAACAAACAAATACCTTCAAAAACTGGCCGAGCTTTAGGTAAGACTAGCCTTGTGTCCTGTAC
This sequence comes from Nyctibius grandis, assembly GCF_013368605.1. NCBI lineage: Eukaryota > Metazoa > Chordata > Aves > Nyctibiiformes > Nyctibiidae > Nyctibius > Nyctibius grandis. The sequence continues at coordinate 13,775,871 of NC_090669.1, forward strand.
ACCTGGCCTTCAGCAGCAAGCCCTGAAGATAATCTTGGAGCTGTCCTTAATTTAATTTGGGGCAAAATACTGGGGAAGGGTTTAGGCAAGGATTGTAATTGCTCAAGCCATTAAGGTTGAAAATAGCTGCTGACGGGAGTTATTCTCCTGTATGACAGTATCTAGGAATTACAGTCTAGAGTGCAATAGCCTTTCATTAACATCAGCACCCAGGATAATGATACAAGTAAAACTGTTGTACTTTATTACATTCTTGCTGTCATTTAATTGCTTGATAATAGGTTTTCATAACAATAGAGGCCCATGGAAAGTTGGCTGGAGTAATCCCAACTGGTGTATTAACTGTAGCAAAGTCGCCATTAACAAAGTGAGTTGTTTGGGGAGGTCATTCAGAACAGATGGCTATTATTTAGGGAAAATAGCTGTAGAACTGTGTCTCATGAGAGAAGCTAAACTTCCCATATTTAATATGAACTATATGAAAATGTGTAAAAGGGTTCCCAGGACTGGGCAGACAAAAGAAGTGCTATGCTGTAAAACTTCGCAGTGGAGCCGTTGTGAACAGTTAAGTGCTGAGAGGTGGAAAGCATTTTTTCTGCTTTGTTTTTAATATGGTCGTATATTCTCTTCTCTTAATGAACTTAACCGTAAGCAATCTATTTTTGTTTCATTTCATGAGCCGGTTTGGCTTGTACAAACCTCACACAGAGCGTAGGCAGTCTACTACCTTTGAATAATAATATTAATCAATATTAATAATACATAATGCTTACATGCAAATATGTGCTTACATATGCAAACATGGGGGTTCAAACACGGTGATGCAAATGTCAAAACGCTGCTGTTTGTTACATTTGATGTTAAGGAACTCTAGTGGGATTTTCTGCTCATGAAAGAGCTCATGTCTCATTTGATCACTCTGGGATGCAGTTTTAAGGAAATTAATTAGTTGTAGTGGAGTGGACTGTGAATTTTATTTTCACGAGTATTGGACGAGCTGTTTTGTAATTTAGTTGTAACTTCCAGTGTAAGAGTGGGTACACAAGAGGACAGCAAGTGTAACCGTCGTGGTTTTGTTACTGGGAGGTGAGGCTGAGACAAAATAAGGATGTTTTCCAGAGAGATTTCTCATACAAATTGAAGTTGTAGCTGCCAGTCAAATCTCTCTTCCATTTGTGACTCCCAGCTTTCGCTTACAAATTTCAATGAATAACAAAGGAGGTTAAAGTGCTGCAAAAGACCATACTGAGCAACAAACTGGTTTTTGAAGAGCCCCTTTCCTTCCCTCACATAGATAGGAAATAAATACAATCCCAGCTTCCTAAATCATTCTAAAATTGTCACATACCCAATTTTCTTCCCGTAAGAGGCATCTTAACCTCCCAGCGAAGTGATATATTACTTTTTTGGATTCTCTTACTTTTTTCATATCGATATTAGGAGCTATTGTGGAAAGTGTATGCGTGACAGTGCCGTTGGGTCTGTTACATCGGAGAGTGGACTTCCACAGCAAATGGGGTTACGAGGAGGGTGTCCAGCAGTGTAACTGGTCTGTCTGTACTTTAGGGGCTGTATTTAAAAGGCTGAGTGTACTGCTAAACGGTATGTGTTTTTCCATTAAATATAAATCAAATACTGGAAATTGCATAGTCTAACTACATGCACCTCAGGTCTTGGCTCTCTCACAAGTCTGGAAAGGCCAAAGCTTGTCTGGCGCTGATCTGATTGAAGGGTGATTTTGTTAATTGAGGAGGTGGAGCTGCAGCCCCTGCCTTGCTGCTGGCCATGCACTGGCCACTGCACAGACAAGACTGAGAATTAAGGCCACTGACTTTCTGAATGAGACGCAAGATGCACTGTTCATTTCTGAAACTTACAGGTCTGCAGGCATGAGGGATGGCTGTTACACACGGAAGCAAGTCATGGCAACTGCCTTTTAGAGATGTAAAATTCTCAAAGAGGGAACTGAGTCTTGCTTCAAACTGCCCAGATTTAGCTGGACTTGAAATGAGCATATTTTCTTAGTTTTGTTGCCTGTTTGCAATCCAAAAATCTAACTCATTCTTGTGTTACACAAACCTCCTCTGTGTTTGTGCATAAAGCGATGCCTTTAATCAAGTTTTACTCTAATGGTGGGGAATGTTATTAATAATATATAAAAGCTATTTCATGTAATTAAAAGTGGGGAAGAAAGTATTATTTTACAATTATGCTGACAGTCTGTCTTTGACCTTGGAACCTTTGTTAAGGTATGTTAGTGATAAAAATGAATGCCCTCTCATTTTAACCTCAGAGTAAAGCTATCATTATGTTTGCTAAGCCAGAACTATCCTGTGAAAGCAAAGTACTGTGTTAATTGTACTCCCGAACAGGATTGGTTGGCTCTTTTAACCTTTCTTCCCATGTCTTGTCACTTCTGCATTACGAAGCTCAAGTGAATTACCTTAAAAAAGGAAGTAAGTGGCAAAATGACAACAATTTTTGCAAACATTTAAATAATTTAAAAGGTTAATAAAACACCAGCGCACGGTGAGCTGGATTTGTCGGTTTTCAGTGGTGGTGTATGAATGGTGTGTTTGTAGGTGATTTGAAGAGAGCACAGCACTCTCTCTGCCTTCCTTGCATGCCAACTTTGCTTCAGAGCAATACAATAACCGTATTTGATAACAGGATTTGGCCCTTGTGTACAGATGCTCTATATTCAGCTATAGCTTATGGTGCTCTGAAATAAAAATTTCTGTTATTTTGCTTTAGTAAAGTCAGTGTTTTCAGGCTTGGACATCAAGCAAAGGGTTGTATATACATTCCTGTAGCTTCTGTTTTCCTTCTCCTCTGCTTCTCTCTCCTGAGCTACCTCCAGCTAAACTAATGCAGGTGTTGGTAGCACAGGACCTTTAGGAACTCGGAGAGAGCTGTAAAAGCTACTGAAGAAGCTGGATGGCTATTCCAGCAGGCAAGCCATGCTAGCGGCCACAGCTATTGCACTAGCAATACATGAGCTTTGTGACTTAAAACTAGCTGATATATTGAGCCTTGGCTGTGGGTTGCATTAATCCTACACGGCCCAGTGCTGAGAAGAGGCAGATTTTTTTTCAGGGCTGGATGCAAGTTTCTGAAAGTTATGCTCCTTGTTTAGGGGTGGCATGGAAGTTTTACCCAGGTCTGTGTGTGTTAACTCCAAATATTTAGTTGTGATGCAAGGCTATTTTTTTAGCCTCTTTTTTAAAAAAAGTAAATTTGTGATTAAATAGTTGACAAGAAAGCAAATGATGCCCTGCCTGTTTTCCTTTTCTTCCTCTCAGTTTCTTACATTTAGTGTAACGACTAGGAGGCAGCTTTGGTGTATGTTTTAAGAGCCATCATTCACGTCACGTCAAGGTTTCCAGAATGTTTTAAAATCTAAATTAAGCATGATGGCAACACCGCCTGGAAATTATTTTGCTTACAAGCGAAAAGAAACAAAGACTGTACCGTATGTGTTGTACTCCAGAGGGGAATTACCATTTTGGGTGGATGGATGGATTTGAGATTGCTGAAAGCATTCACTCGCCTCTTGTGTGTGTTTGTGAGTGACTAGATGTTTGCAAGTGGGAATCACAGCTGTCTGCCTCTGCTGCACAGCGTCACTTGTACAAAATCCCCTAAAATGGGTCACAGAGTTTTTGGTATGTAGCCGGTTGTGAAGACTTTGCATGGCCGCACATATTCTACCACTTTTACCCCACTTGTTTACTGCCTTGCTTGCATGAATCTTGCATGCATGCTCTGCTCCCTGCTAAGATTTCACAGGAGAAATTTTCTTCCTTCGTTAGCCTCCAGATAGCAGCAGAATACCTGCTGTAAATAGGTTATGACTTGATTTCCACCCCCCATATTTATCATGTTATTAATTCCCCTTCATAATATTAAAAATGTTAATTCGGTGTTTGCTAAGGCTCCCTTTTCCCAGTGAGAATAGGCCCAAGCTGTTTAATCTTTCCACACAACCCGCTGCAATTTTTGAGAATTGTTATCATTTTGATTACTCTGTAATGCACCTCCCAGAACAATTATAAAGTCTGTAAACTGGAGCTGTGGCAAGCTGTTTGTTGGAGCTTCGGGCCCTGGTGAGGAAGCCTTTGTAAACTGTCCCTTGAAATCTGTGCTTCCAAGCCAGCTTGTGCATCAGGGGTGCAGGTGTTCTGGGAGGCATAGACACACACGTCCTTAGGTGAGGATCTTTCAGGAAAAAGCAGCTTGGGCAGGGTCAGAGCAGACAGTGAAGGTGCTCTGAGGGAGGGGTAGCTCTGATCCTGTAAAGCAATGGAGCTCAGTAAAGGGCCCTGGGGAAAACTTCTGAAAATTAAAGTTATACATGAAAGGGGAAAATGAAAATGGTCAGCAAGCACGAGAAGGGCTGTGCCTGTGGGATACAGCCATTCGGATGGCAGGGTCGGTGGAGAGGCTCAGATGATCGTGTAGGCACGCACATAGGACCTACCTTCTCTCCTGTTCTGTAGAAGCTGATCTGTTCACAAAACATCTGAGATGGTTTAGCATGAATATTATTTTGCATCGCTAGTGGCCACCTCACACACGGTCAAATGGGAATTCTGAGGAAACATCTGTCTTCTGAGTGGGCTTTGGGACTTTTTTCTTTAATTTGGGATCATGAAACATCTGAAAGAATTTCCTGAATCTCTCCCATATTCTTATATGTCACCTAAGGTTTTCCCTGCTTTTAAAAATTGTATCTTTTCAGTTCTTTGCCTATTTGAAGTAAAATCTGCACATTGTAGTGAGCAAAAATAGGAAGGTGTTTTAATTAGGTGTTGCTAAAAGGAGAAGCAGAAGATCACCCTCTTTCTGTGAGGAGAAGGCTGCTGGGTGAAGGATCTAATTCTTTCATGCTCCCTGGCGCCGCCATCCTTCGCTTTCACAGGTCTGGTGAGCTGTGTCCCAGGGACATGGTGGCATACAGGAATTCTTTTTATTTGGGTCCCAAGTGTGAATTGCTCCAGTAAAATCAAAATGTAGAAAAAGTAAGTTATAACTACTTAACAAAGGAGTAACAACAGGATAAAAATAGAGGAATGTTTCTGCTGTAAAAATGGTATTACAATTGTGTCTGGCTGCAGGGTAGGCTTTGAGATGAATAGGTATGTGGGTGACTTGAAAAACTACATCAGATACTCTCTGCGCCATGAGTTAATGCATATACGTTGCTACCCACGGTGACTTATTTCGAGTGGCTTATGTTTGGCACAGTATGCCTTTAGATTACAGAAGGAAATGCGAAGCATGGAGCTCTTACTGCTCTGCTCAGGCTTAACAATTATGAAGAATAAAAAATTTACCAGAGCCTGAGCTCTTAGTTATAAACATGGGGAGAGGTAAAGGACAGGAAAATTATAGCAACCCAGCTAAACCACTATAATTAAGGCTGAATTGCTTTTTATATTATAGCATTCATGAAGGAGAATGTTGAAATAAGTGAAAAATAAAAGCTCAAATACTGTTTCAGACTTAAATTTTGGTAGGACAAATCTATTTTATTTAACAACATGTGTGTAACTCTCGGTTTCTCTCATCCTCCTCCTATTCTTACCGATGATGCCTTGCCCTCCAGATTCAAATGTCACCTGAGCTTCCTCAGCTGGGAAGACTGGGCTTGCTCCTGCATCCTGCACAGGTACAGCCCTCTGCCACACTCCATGCCGTTGACAAAAGGCTCCTAAATCACTTGTGTGGGTTTAAAACCCGGTGTGTTATGGAATCGGAGTTGCCCTAACATCCTTCACATTTCGATTAAGAGCCAAAAGATTGTAGGTTTTTGGTGCTGGCTTTTTTTTTGGGGGGGGAGGGGTGTGGGGAGGGGTGTGTGTGTGTGTTAACTTGTTTATTTAGTTTTAACTAATTTGATTCATACTTTCAGTACTAACATGCTTTTATACAGTAGGCCTGTCTGACTGCCTGTGCATCTTCGTCAGTCCCCTGCTAATAACTTTGGAATCCAGTGGCTGGTTTCCACTGAAGCTGACAGTCATGTAGAGGCTTCAGAGATACTAAGTTCCCCCAAGTTTGATGAAAATCCTCAGCTAGAGGAAAATGACCTACATTAAAGCTCCTTCAGGGGGAAAGTCAGGCAGAACTCAGTCCGTGTTTGCTTCGAGAGGCAGCAGCCAGACCAAAGCAGATAGCACGTGTTATTAGCCGGGCAAACGGAGGACGTGGGAAGAAGCTGAAAGTACACAGGGAGGAGGTTAGCAAATATAGGACACGGGTCTTGCTGTTTGTAAGCTTGTTTGGATCAGCAGGTTTGTAATGGGAATAAATTCCAATGTGTGAATTTCAAAGGCACCTCTGCAGCTTAGGGAGAGAGGCTTTCTTACTGACGGGGAAAAGCACCATATAGAAGTAGTCTGAAGTCTTAGAAAGTGATAAAATATACAAGAAAACAAAATGGTCTTTGGGGAGAGAATTCTCAGGCTGATGGTGATATTATGCACGACAGGTGATACTATGCATGTGTAGACTGCAGTAATTTAATAACTACTAGATTCTGCATTATTCTGACACAATGAGCTAGATTAGTGGCTCTGCTTACCACCCACCCCCCCGCCCGCATAAGGCAGTTCTTTGGAAACCATAAGACTGACCTAAAGATCTTTCTTACCTTAATTCGGGACTCCCTTTAAATTGTATCTTGAGTTATGAGACGACAAAACTTGGAAACAGCTCTGAATGCTATTCATGTTCATGGTAAATTGGTTTCATGAAGGAGGAAGCGAGGTCACCTTTGAGCGCTTCTCTAAGTCCCAACCAAACTGAACATTGATCTCAGCATGTTCAAGAGAGGGGGAGAACCATGATTTCACCCTGAATGGGAGCAGCAGTGAACCTTTTTTCTCTGTTTCTAAATTCCTTTTCATGTAAGCTTTACTGTCTCTTTGTAACCATCTGCTGCAGTGCTGTGCACTCTGAGCTTGTCTAACATTTAAGATTTTTTTTTTTGTTTGTTTCTGTGGCTGTGGAGAGGAGCTGAAGGATGCGAGCTCTGAAAGTTCAGAAGCAAAAGAGCAAATGAGGCAAAAGGCATCCCAATTTAAGGAAATTCAGAATTGGTTGTTAAAAACATAGCGGGTTAAAAAATCCTGAGAACTTAAAATATAGTTTTCAGGCTGTTGTCTCCACCATTTTCCAAGATCTTCGTTTAACCCTAAATGTACCTTCATGGTGTCCCTGGCTTGTTGGCTGCTGGAAGGTGGATGTGTGACTCTCTAAGCTTTCTGTATTTTTAAGATGATGAGCTATTTTGGATTATAAAATATGATTGTTCTCTGAAATAAGTTTTGGTAATGCTGACAAGACTTTCCCACATATGAATGATGTATAACAGGAAGTTAGACTCTAAGTCAAAGCTTGTCAAGTGGAAGATAATATATATTTTCAGGGGGCAAGAACACGTTAAACTTAATTTCTCTGTAACATATAGGCTAGAAGTCAGGTTGGAGGGTGTCTTTCCATTGGCTTTAGGGACAGTAGGAGTAGGCCCAAACAATTCAATTAATAGGAGTAATAAATGTATGTGTCGTCTAGAACCTTGAACAGAATATTTTAATTCACTTTTTATATGAGGTAAGTTTTTTGCTTCACACATGCGAGCTTGGTTTTATAATTTTTATTTTAAGCAGTAGATAGTTGACATTTCTTTTGTCTTGTCTTCAGACTGGTCAGTCTATTCCAGAGGTCCACAGCTGGAGTCATTGGGCTTTTACCCAGAAGGGCTTTTTGACTTGTCCAGTACACACTGAAATGTGATGGGGTAAAGACAGAGACATTTTTAGGTACCCTTTTAACTGTTAAAATGTTTACTAGTTCTGCCTTTGTATAATTATACATCTCCAGGGTTTGGGGATTCACAGAGTTAAAAGCAAAAACTTATGTTTGAAAAGCAGAATGATTTGGAAGCCCCCAGCCAGTGCTAGACTTAGGGCTACGGCTGACCTCCAAGTCCTGATGTGGAGTTCAGAAGTACGGGACGGGTCTACTGAAGCAGCTTTGATACAGTAGTCACAAAGTTTTTTGTGTGTCTTTTTGCTAGAGCTGTAATAGGAGCTGCTACTGCCGAGTGGATAGCATCCCCCAGGTTGTGCTGCTGTAGTGCATTGGACTGAAGACAGCTTGAGTTGAATCTAGTTGAGTGGTTTTGTTTGTTTTGTCAAGAAAAATAACTATAATTGTTGCCAAATGACCAAACAGAACTGAGGAGCAAATGTTTCCAGGACTTTAAGTGGGGATTGAAGCTATAGCAAATTTAAAACAAAATTACAAGCAGTAGATTATTACTAAAGGCTCTAGAAATATGATCTCTCTGCAGAGAAATTTCAGAAATCAGGAATGTCATTTAACTTCTGTGATTTTGCTTTGAGAGAAATGAATGCATTATGGGAATGCCAGGTGTACAAATTTTAAAATCTGTGTGCATGTCTCTTTGCTACTCCATGGTCCTACATTTGAAACTTCCCAGCTAATGAAAAGTTACTTGGTATGAATTTTTTTAGGGTGCTGAGAATTTGGCCCAAATTTCTTGAGCAGTAGGAGAGTAGACACCTTATGAATTTTCAAAGCAAATCAGTTTAGGTTCTTGTTTAATTCATGAACTCTTGTTTAAGGTGTAGGGTTTTTTTTTGGTTTGTTTTATTATTACTTTTAAATAAATCTGTTTCTTCCATAGCTGGAAGTAATCTTGGAGGGTGTGTTTCTAAGAACAACAAACAAAGGCTTGTCTTGGTAAGATGCCTGCAGTGCACTGCTCTGGACTACACACTAATGTAATAGCTTGATATCGGCATTAATGGGCATAATTCTGTGGAAACCTCTCATCTTCCATGTGATTGAAGTGACCTGCCATATTAAGGAGGATTCCCAACGACTACTTTAAAAGAGCAGTCTTGAGTGTCAGCCTCTCTAAAGCAGCTGCATGAAAGTCGTAGTGGTTAGAAAGCTTACAGACACTTTGGTAGGTGTAGGCATCATGTAGTGCTCCAGCAAGGCTAGTACTATCAGCTCGGCTGTGAGATCAGTTTGAGCTATCTCACTCCTTGATCTGCAGTCAGGCAACTTCCAATAAAATGTACTGAATGTTCCTCTTGGATTGATGCAAGAGATTTGACGTGGCAACCTCAATAATGTGGTGAAAATTTGGAAGAAGCAAACCTGGGTGTGGAAGCTGTAGAGGTTACAAGGCTAAGATAGAGCCTACCACAGACCCAAGGGAACACAGATCCATGTGGAAGCATCCCCTAGAACTGACCAATAAATCATATTAATAATTTGACAATTTTGCTGGACATTTAGTTTCTTACAGGAAATATTTCCTGTGTTAAATTTCATTAAGCTTAGAGTAATTTAAAGTTAGTCTATAAACAGAGAGATAGTATGAACATTTACACAAACGAGCACCGTTTTTTTTCCTCACTTAATTTTGTACAAAATGTAATATGAAACTCCAAAAAGTTAGCTGTAGATGTGATTTGATGCCTAAGTAGGATAATTTTGAATTATGATTTATGATAACAAAATTAAAAAATCCTCTTCAGATGTAAGACAAGAGAGAAAGGGGAGAGATGTGCTTATTGTATTCAAGAACCGTGATACATAAGCATCAGTGATTCCATTTGTTTATGTATCTGCTTGTCATTTTAATGGTTTATTATCAGGGATCCAGTCAAAATTGGCAATAAAAAGAACATAGCTTTACTTTGATTCAAAGTCTGCAGCAGATATGCCAGCAGAAAGGATAAATAAGGCATGGAAAATATGCTGCTAATAAGGGAAATACAGGTAGTCCTAAGCATATTTCACATGCTTTTTTTTTTATTTTGATTTCAAGCAGAGTGTTGAATGCACTTAAATTATTAAGTCATAGTGAATAGTACCTTGAACATGGGCTGAAATATTCCATTCGAGAGCGAACTTGGGTTTGTTCTTGTATATCTATTCTTATAAATAATTTTCAGAGAAGAAGGAAAAAAATATGGTCCTTTCTGATTTGTGCACTTTGCAGAAAGGGAGCATCTTCTTTATAAGAACCTCATTGCTATTCACTGCAATTCTCCACTTCGAGGGAGGAAATATACTGGATGAGTTTGTGGTGTCAGGACTGTGTATTATTCTGTCCTTCAATGGCCAAACACGATGTATAGGTGAGATAATGTAATGTGACTAAATATAGTTCAGTGCTATCCCTCTTTTTTGATGCCAAAAAAACATTGGCTGGCCCAGCAATTGGCTGATGAAAGGTCAGCTGGCCCTGGGTCAGGCAATTAAACTGTGTTGTGCCCTTTTGGACCAATCTCTTCATCTAACAGTAGGAGTGTTATGGGAGAACGTCTTGATTAAAAATAAAAGTACAGTAGCTGTGTGTAGAACTGGATTCTGTGCCTCAGGTTTTCTTTGCTGACACCTTTCTTCTTCCCATGGGAGGAAGAGAAAACAAGAAATTAAATTCAGTGATTTTAAACAGGGTATTTTCAATTTTAAGCAACTGGAGAAATGATAGGGCTGAGATGACTCTTCTCTGGGCTTTGTCAGGTCTGTGGTCACGTATACACTCCGCCTGCATGTCCTTCCTGAAGTTGATTTGCTCTTTTACTTATTCGTTTTTTCATATCCACTAAGGGTGTAGCCAAATATCTTTATCTTTTAAGACAGATCTAAAAAAAACCCAACACTTAAAAACTTGAAGTGAGAGAAGAATTTGTAGAAGTCATGACACCACCTGATATGTTTTTGCTTGGGAGACTGGGTTTGTCTGTACCATGTTAACTTTTTGTAGATATAATTGCTACTTCTCTTTCTTATTCACCAGATTAAAAATGACTGTCTCTACTACAGTTTTCTAGGATAGATCAATCGAGACACGGGCAGAGAGAAGAAACTAGCTTGCTCTGGTTTACTTATCAGCCGAACACAAACGTGATGAGAAATTCCATTGCAAGAAAGAATCTATATTCCTTTTAGACACAAAGCTGCTCTTACCCGTTGATCTGGAGCTCCAGATGCCACTGGGGTTTGCGTGTAAGATCCTCAAACCCATAGTGCAGCTTCTGTGTTAGTGCAGAAGAGCTAGAGCAGCTGTGCAGGCGACCCCAGGGGGTTCCTGAGCCAGGAAGGCAGGTGCTGCTGCAGTTCAGTGATCTCCTCAAAATACATCGGGGAGAGTCAGCTGAACAGTGGGGAAAACAACGGTGAACTTCAGAATAAACTGAAGAGGGTACGGAGTTAAAAGGTTATTAGTAGGCCAGGCAGGTACGGTATGTATTTGATACTGCTGGCATTAGAAATCTACTGAGGGAGACCTTGTTGCTACCCCATTGATTTCAGTTGCGTTTGGGAATACTTTGTACTTGTATGACTAATGCCTGCCTGGAAATCCCCAGACAAAGTGGAAAAATATGTTTAATACAAGAAAATAGAAAAGCAAGTTTCTCTTTTCTGAGGACAAATGTGTGGATGGACCTCCTGATCTTTCCAGAAAGAAATCGGTAACGTCTGGAAATAACTCGTCACAGACATTTGCAAGGAGAAACAAAGGAGAATAAAAGCAGAGAGAGGGAGGATTTTTGTGGCTTCAGAAAGGAGGAAGAGCTGAACCACGCAGCAATATAACACAGTCAAGCAAGTTAGCAGAGGTGAAGCCTTGTGGTTGCACTCTGGAGTGTGTCTTCATCTGCAGGTACTCAAGTCTTGCAGTTGGCAGGTTTGTTACACAGCCCTGGTGGTGCTTTTGCAGTTGAATTGTGCTTCCTGTGCTGTATCCGGATCCCCAAACCATGATCTTATGTGCCTTTAATCAGCCCTTGGCCTGAGTTGGCTGCAGTAAAGACTTTCTTTGTGGTGGTTCTGCTGGACTTGACCCCAGCTGCAGAAGCCAGGGCTGTTCTCTGCCTGATTTTCTTGACCCGCTTCTTTCTCTCTGCTTGGAGTCCTGGTCTGGAGAGACTTGAGATCCATCACATATGACTGGGATTTCTGGACACCAAATTGTATCTGGCTGGATCAAGTCTAGATGTCTCAAAGCCTGAGCTTATGTATAGCACATGTATAGATGGATTAACTTTGACGTATCTAGGGCATTTTGGACTGACTGCCGGTGCTTAATAAATATGACACCTTCTGGCCATGGCAACAGTCCATGTACATCAGAGCTGAAGCATCCAGGCATAATTCATATCGCAACTCAATGCTTAAGTACCTGTTCAGACACCCCAGAACAGCCTCTGAGCAGTCATTCATATTACCCGTCTCTCAATCCCCGAAATTTACTGTTCACTTGTTACAGAGTATATTTTAACGTGGCTGAGAGACCTAGGCTTCCACAGAAACACGTTGCGCTCTAATTTAAGAGCGCTGCCTTATGTGAGCATCTATTTGAATAGGAGTCCTCAATATATAGTGAGGACTTCTGGTCTGGATGTACATGACCTGTTCAACTCTTCTGTGGTTTTTGGAGACAGTGCAGTAAGGCCATCAAGTTCTGTGTAGGCAGATTTCCCAAATTGTTACACTGGAGTAAAAAACCTGAAAGCTGGTTTTAAAATCTGTGTTAGGAGACTGTTCTCTGTTCATTGTGTTGTTTAAGATTGTCCGTGCTGACTGGATCTGTAGTCTGGTGTGGAACTGTCAGTGCAATGGGTTGAGTACAGACAAACATATACTTGTATTGACACCTCTAAACTGCTGTGATGGGGTTGCATTTCCAAAAAAAAGAGGAGGAGGAGGTGGTGGTGAATTCAAAAGTCTATGTATCGGGAAGGAAAATGGCTGTGTTTTAAATGTAATTCATCACTTCACTCTGCCCAGTGGATGGGATGTAAAAAGCAGAGTTTATGCTCAGAAGAAAATGACTGCTCTTGCTTTGCTCCTCTTCCTAGATGTCCCCGATCCCTTCCCCTTCCCCTTTGCCCAAAGGACTGTCCCTATTCTGTGCTCTCTATTGCTTTTGAAATCTCAAAGGCAGCATGTGTGAGGGAAAGCGGTATTTCCAGAAGAAGGGAGGCCAACTTCTGCCTGGCACTATCTGGTGCCCGTAACGCTGCCTGTGGCCTGGAGCCCAGTCTTTGTTCTCTGGATCCGCTCCCTTTTCTTAGGCCTCTGCTGATGAACAGCTGAATGCACTAGATGGTCACGCTTGAGTGCTTGTTATTTGTGGCAATTAGCGGAGGGTTGAACAGTATGCACATGTGCAGGAGAGTCCAGTATAGCATCCTGTGCAGCCAGAGAGAAACAAGGGTGCCCTTTGAAACCAGTTTGCTCCTCACAGTCAACAAAGAAGTGTAGTTTCAGCCTTTTTAAGATAAGGCTGCTGCTGCTATGGCTGAAAACATCCTATGCAAAAATGGGGACTGGTATCCAGCCCCTGGGCAGTGATGCTGGGACCTCTGCTTGGGAATAAGGCAAAAGAAAATTCCTTGGAAAGAATATGGCTTACTTTCACAGTATATACAGTTCATTTTGCATCACTAGTTTCCCAGTTATTTTTGGTTATCTGGCTAGCCGTTGCAGCTGTGAAAACAGTGCGCTTGTGAATACTTGCCCTCTCTTAGACTTTGGTCCATACCTGGAAAACCTAAATACGTTGCAGACAAAAAAAAAATGTTAGGGATCCATATGTACAACTGTGATCTATAAGCAGCAGTATATTTTATGGTCCTTTTACCTGGATGTACAACTTCTACTGGGTAGTGATGTGGTCAGCCAGCTAGCAAAAGGCACGCTTTGAGGACACTGAAATCAGAGCGCAAGGGAAGATATTAATCACTGTGGGTTTGCAACTGTCAGTTTGCTTGTATGGCCAAGGAGGCAGTTAGGGAGCCAAGTGTCAGAGCAAAGAGGACCTTTTGTTAGACTGTGCGGAGGGGAAATATAACCATGAGTTAGGATATTTCTGTCCCTTGGAAGGCAAACTTCCCACTCCGCCGTCTGCTCCAAGGACAGTGTGACACTTATGGCACAGCTGAGCATAGAGCAACGACTGAGCTGTTTAACCTGGTGACACTCTCAGTGCTTAAACCAGGCATTCACATTTCTTCATTTACTCATTCTTCACAATAGGTGGACAAGGGAAAACATGGTGGGTTTTTTTTGTTGTTGTTTAAATCTATGCAATGTTTTAGCTACTGCAGTTATTCTGGGATTGACATTTTAAGGCAGTGTCTCATTCTTCTTACTATTCAACTCTATTTTAGAGAATATTCTTGCTTCTCAAAATTACATTGCTTTGTAGAAGTAGAAAGTGACAAAGACTCCTGCCTGCCTCTGCGTAATGTCCTGACTCCGACAACTGAACACAGAAATTTTGCCTACCACCACTGTAACACTCCCTAGCCAGCACAGCCTGATTTGCAGGCGTGCACCAATCTGGTGTTTCACTCCAGTGCAGACCTCTATAATATGTGCAGACCAGATACTCATTAGTCAGATAGAGGAAATACAACATCTTAATTAGAAAGGGAGTTGTTCGCAGTTGTGTGTGTACTGTATGGAAAATAACATGTTAAAGAAGCAACTGTGGGGGGGGAACTATTTTAATTTTGTTTTTCTTTTTTTAACCTATCAATTTTCTTGCCCATTTTGACCATGAGCCTAAGTTATTGTGTTTTTTTTTTTTTTTTTTTTTTTTTTTTTTTTTTTTGTGTGTGTGTGTATGTGGGGTTTTTGTGTTCATTTGTTTGTTTCCACTCCTTGGTTCATATCTATTTGATGATCCTGGTATGACTGTCAGATAGCTACGGTTCTGCACTTGATGATCTGGTTGTGTATTTGCCCCACAATGGTCAAGGATTTACAGAAGCTGATGGGGGCTTTGGTTGTATAAGGAATACAGGATGAGGCAGATACTCCACACAGTTTACCTTGTTTATCTAAGAGTGAAAACAGTTACTGAAAAGGGAGGAAATAAGGTTTTATGAGCTCTGAATGAAAATAGCAGTACTCCATCTTTCCATGAGTCTGTAATTCTCTCTTTCTGCTTGTCTCCGTAGCTGTAGGAATGTGACATTTCTAATTTGCAGTGTTGTAAGAAAAACCATCATATGATAGAATCACCTAATTACAACATCATTCTTTGCAAAATAATAATTTCCATGTATTTTTTTAAACTGTGGGACAGTAAATGCAGTGGAGGCAGCTGGCATCTGCTTGGCAGGAACCCTTTTGAGATGCATTGCTTTTCTCTGTGTTCCTCTTATAACCTCTGCTCATTCTCTTTGATGCTGATGTTCCGTTTTAATAGGACTCATCCTTTTACCGCAAAAACATCAGTGTGCTGTGAATAAGAGTTTGTCTGTTCAGCTTTACTTTCTCCTTGCTATCAACTATGTGTACCTTTTAGCTTTTTAAATTTTGGCCCCCGCCCCAGAAGATATCTATCAGGAAAAATGATCTCTTAAAAGCTGTATTTCAGAATTTAAAGTAAACACTGCTGTTGCTGTACTTATCCATACCACTGGGAAGTTAGGGTGTTTCAGCATTGCTAAATACCTAGAAAGTGCTACTATTAGTTTACAGACCTGAAATTCTCTCTTCTTTTGAGAACACTACTCCATCCTATTAATAACAACAGTGGAGTTGTTATTTAGTTGAGTTTTTCTTGTGGTTATCAATTTAATGGTATTTATTTCTAACTTAATTTGCTTTCTTCTTGATACTTGATTTTTTCCAATACTCTTTCAATGCTCAAAATCTTCTTTAAAATATGTTACAGGTAAGATGGTGACTTGCACTTTTGGAGTGCTGGGTCAATGTTTTCCCACACCTATTTTTGGTAAAATAGTGATTAAGAACAACAGTACCTTGGCTGTCCTCTGGTAACTCAAAGGTGGCTAAAGAAAGGCTAGTGGGTCGAGTAATCTGGAGTCAGGACGTAGTGCCATGCCATGTTTGTGAAGCAGGGCAGTTAAGCGCTGTCGCTTGCGCTGGGAATGTGCATTTCTCACCTCTGTGACCACAACATTTAATTCCTGAAGTTCCGAAGCAACGATGCTCCTGCAGCTGTTTAAGCAGTTCCTACTCCTCACCTAGTGCCTACAGGGAGGTTTGGCAGAGTCATTAATCCAGTGCTGGAAATCAATCCCTAAGTGGTTTCACAAAGCTGAAGTGAATTGAGTGTGAATCAAAGGAATGTTTCTTTGCTTCTTTGTACGTGTTCATTTTCAGCGTATGTTGCTGTGTCGTAGTGCTGTAACCTTCTACAAGCCAGTATAACCACTCCATTCTTTTTTTTATTCATTGAATCCTAAAATCTATTGGTTTTTGTAATTTCAGATATCACTTAAACTCTGTGTCTCTACACATACCAACAATTAAAAATCTGTCACTTGGCAGATATAGTTAATATCTTCTGGAGGAATTTCATAAATCCTTATTTTCAAAAACAGTAATGTGCTTGTTTTTACTTACTGTATAGTAGTTTGCTTTTAAATTTATGTTTTAAAAAAAGAAAATATTTTTGAGTTTTGGTGAGAGAAAAAATGAAGGGGAAAGAATGATGGGGATAACTATTGAGACCAGCCAGCTCAGTTTTCTAAAACCATGCACCAGTGTCTCTGAAAAGTAAAAGGCGAAAACAAATAGCAAATAAAACAAATAAAAGCTTAAAGCAGAAAACAGATATTTAATAAAAACATGTTGATGCTAGAAATATAAGCTCTTAAAATGCACTCTAAATAAAGTAAGTCAATTAAATATTCAGAGCAAAATCTTTGTTTCCTATTGGAATCAGATTTTGTGTGAAAACAGCAATTGCTCGCTCTCCTCCGGGATGTTTGTTTACACTGGAGCTCCTGCCCTTCTGCTGGGGGTTCTTGGTTTCCCTGCTGAAGTGAGAGTGGCTCTGGTTTGTAAGGCTGGGTATAAGATCTGGCTTCCAATTTTGGTGATCCAGATTTACACTCACAATTAACTGCAGGTGTAATTTATAGATGTTTGATTAGGCCATTTCAAATGTTTAGCTTTGGGCCAGTTTAATGAGCTGACACAGTGTTATGAATCAGTTGTGCAGTTAATCAGGGACAAAACTTTGGGCTGCTATTGACAAGTACAAAACATATGTTTACAAGGTCAGACACCAACTATAAAACCCAGGACTTCAACTTTTAAGGAAGAACAATGTTTTTTCTGGCTTAAATCCTTGTAACTGAAGCCGTAGTACCCTTTTGCTCAGTTAAATAGAAAAGGACAGCATGATGTATCTCGAGATAAATGTTGAATTTCTACATTTTAAATGTTTGTTAAAAGATGCATTAAAACAAAAGTAGCAAATGTTTGTCTGCATTCAAATGGCTCACGTAGAGTATCAGTGAGGTCTATAATCACACAAGCAGGCAGTGTTGATAAAGTGTCATGTCCACGTATGTTGCTACTAGGAATATTGTTGTAGTAAAGAGTAGCCCACAAACTTAAAAGGGAATTAATCTAGCAAATATATTCTTTCAGGATTATCATCTCATCTGAAGTAGTATCAAAACTCAGCCCCACAATACAATTTATTCAACATTTGTTTCTTTCAGGGTTACAAGAAGCATCGAGTCCCAGAGGAACGCTATGCATAATGAGAGACTTGACTGGTAAGAAATATTGGATGGGGAGTTCAGTTTCTGTTTGGTAAGAGACAAAATACATTTGGCATAAAAAACAGTAGTAGCAGACTTCCTCTAAATGTATCTGTAAATTGCCAGGGATAGTTCATCAGCTGAGGAGACTGGTATTTTTGGTGGTAATAAAATCTTGGAGTCATACATTTAACAAACTCTACTGGCTGATGACTGATAGCCTTTACAAAAGAATCAAAATGAACCATTGCTGTCGCTATGAGATATTCTGCCTTTTCACAGAAATGTCGCAGGCTTGTTCATAAAGTTGCTAGTATTGCCATCTCCCTTCCACCCTGAATAAGTAGTTTACATAACATATTCTTCATGTCAGTAGAAAGCTGTATAAAAGCTGCATAAGAAGATGCTTAATGACTAAAAACACTGGTAGAAACCTTGTATCACAATGCGCATTGAAGCAGAGAATTTACTCTCTTGTGTTTAAGCTTGCCGAGATGCAGTTCTTTCTGTCTGGATATCCGTGTGATATATTCCCAACACAATATTGAACAGTTAATCTGAACAGAGACACTGGATCACTTTTTCCTTGCAGGAAATCTGGTCTGTAATATGGTACAGAATATCCTCACTAGGTTTTGAGTCTTATTCTTCTATATGCCAGCGATAAAGACAGCAGCAGTGTCTTTCTTTCCATTTTCTTCAGACTGTAATTGAGATCTTAGGTTCTAGATCGTAAGGATAAATTGAAAAAAAAATCACCGTGCAAAACATCGATTTAATTAAAAAAAAAAAAGAAATAATTCCTTGATGCGTGTTAGAGTAGGTAAGTCTTCAGTTACCCTATTTCGGAAACTCTTGGTTAACAAAACCGACAATCTGTTTGCTTTATACAAGAGAAGTTCCCTGATGGTTCATTTCGCTTGTTGTTCCACTGTTACCTACCTGCAGTAACAGGAAACTTTGATGATAATCTTATGAAATTACCTGAACAAACTGTCTTAAGTGATGTAATTTATTTACCTTCTGAGGGAACTGTTGTGTTAACAGGGACTGAGTGAGCACAAACGGGGGATGGAAGAGTGCAAGTATGTTTCAGAGAGTCTGATGGAAAACTTCCTGTCAGTAAAAACTGGAAGGCTTAATTGTGACAAAGAATGCTGATTTTTACCTTATACATTGTTTCAAAAAAATATTGCATTTTGTGTTTGGGAAATACCACTGTGGTGGTGGTGATAATGATACTGCTGCAAAGGATGCGAGTTAATGCATGATAGTGTTGAAGTTCCTGGGACTTCTACTAGTCCTAACCCCTGTAAGCCCTGCCTGCAAGTGTTATGTGTTCAGGAGCAGTCTAAATATTTATGTAACAGTCTTTAAGAAATGTTTACAGTCCCTTTGCTACTTCACATGCACATCTTTCTGTAGTCAAAGTCTTGAAAATACGGAGACTATTCTGATACTCGGTGACTTTTACCTGAAAAAAAAAAATCTCATAAGTTTTAACAACCTTGTGGTACATTCTTGTGACATTGCAAGTAAATATTAGTAATTAGGGCTAAACATTTTTGATAATGGGCAATTAAGATCATTGCTTATTTAGTTCATCATTAGGCTGGAAAAAATACTTGTCCCTGGAGTAATAAATTGGTTGGCTGCATCTGTGAAATTGGATTAACACTATGGTTTTATTGACTCTAAAGTAAATCCTTCTTTGAGATGCTCCCTTAAATATAAGTCAGGATGTGTCTGGATTTAAGTTCTCATGTTTGGGAAAATGAATCTGTATTTGCCAGAATTGATGACAAAAGATGGTTAGTTAGTAAAATTGAGCTAGATGAATTTTTAAGTGACGGGTCTCTGTCCTAGAAACTGCAGGTTAAATTCTGCTTTGTGCTGAAGCTTTCTGTTGAGTTATTAAGGGTTTATGCTATAAATACGGCATTCTAATAGCTATTTTCCCTCCCAGACTCACCTGAAAGTTATCTTATATTACAATGCTAGCTTCTCCAAGTACCTTGATACTTCCTGCAGGGTAGATAATGGTAAGTTACTGATGCATTTTGCTGGCTTTTCAAACACATAGTCTGCATGAAACAGAACTGTATAAAATTTAGCCTTCTAGAAGTTAACATGTAATTTGTCATTATAGGAACAGTAAAACAAGTCTTGAATGTTTCTCAATTTTCTTAGCAGTAAAACACACCTTTTTATCTCTGTGAGACACTTCTTGCTTCTGGCACAAAGGAGGAAAGTTCAGCCACTAGAAGTCCTAGTGAGAGCTCTGAGCTCCCAGATCTGAGAGTGTGTGGGCATGTGTGTGCAGGGGGGTGGTGGGAGCAGGCGAATCGTCGCTGCACGTCTCCTGCGTTCTTCTCCAAAGGAAACGCACAGGAGATGAGAATGATGACAGGCTCCTCTGATCTGCTCTCAGTAACAGTTTCTTACTTGGCCACCCAACTGACCTAAGATATCTGGCTTCCTTTCTTTCCCCTGGCTCTTGTGTTATATTGAATGTGCTTGCTGCTGAGGAGTAGATTTCAGCAGTAATTATGTCAACAGAAACCATTGCAATCTGCAGTAAAGCCAAATGTGACATTGTCCGGATATTCCTGCCTTTGTTTTCCTAGTGCTTATATTTGGCTCAGAATTAACTGTAACGAGAATCCTCTGTGTAAGTGAAAATACTGTTTATATTTTAAAACAGCCTGGGATATTTTTACCCTTTTTTTCAGTGCAAGCTATTAAACCCTCTATCATACAGGACAATGTTTTTTGATACAAGGTCAACATAAAAGCTTCTCTAATATTAACCCCAGTATCTCTTCTGTCTCTGTAACAACCTTTATGAAAGCTGCTTGCAGTGATGTCCACCGGAGTCTTCCAGATACTCTAAGCCCAATCAGATGCTATTTTATTCTACCTACCCTGTGTAGCGAGTAGCACCCATTTCATTTCCCACATTAGAAGTACAAGAATTTAAGCAGTGCCTATATTTAAGCAACTGGACTATTTCCAGCCAATTTCAGAGAAGTGGCTTAAATGTGGCTTAAATGAACACTCAACGATAAATGGACAAATACCTGGTGTCTTCAGTGGCGTCAGAAGGACTCAGTGCTATGTTTGTCTTTTATTTACCAAGAAGTGGGTTTAGACTCTCAGAGCAACCTCACTGAAAAGAGAGCCCTACCAGACTGCAAATTCTGAAGCAAAAACCTGTTTCCTAAATTTTACTTTGTGTCTGTGTGTGAGATTGGGTGAAGCCTTAATAGGTTCAAGACAGTGACTGGCACAGTAGTAAATTTGTCCCTTCAAAATCCATCTTGCCTATCCCCAAATCTAAATAGTTTAAGGGCAAATTAATTAAGTACAAATTAATTTATCTGAATGGAGAAATCTGAACAAATAAAGAAGGTGGTGATAATAACAGGGAAAGGAGTGTCTTTTTAGTTTAGGAACAGAAAGAAGAAAACAATGAGAGGTTTCGAGTCAAAATAGGAAATGTAATGTTTGCACAAATGGCTTGAGAACATCTGGTGCAATTTGAGAATTTCTGGTGCCTTTGCTTAGTGGCCATGAAGGGGAAGGAGGGACAACTGAGTATATGCAGTTGCAGAAAGGATGAGAAATAATCAGTTAAGGAGCGTGTGAAGAAAAATTAGGAATGGAGAACAGGGCAAAAAAAGGGAAAGAGAACCTTACGGAATGAGGAAAGGGGAAAACAGAGAAATTATGGAGAGATGGGAAGGAAAATGTGGGAAAAAGGAAAGAACTAAGATGAAGAATGGGAAGTACCCAAGAAGAAGTAAATAATGAACTATCTTGAGAAATAACAATGGTAGAGGAGGAAATACAAACTTATTTTTGTGGAGTTTTTAAAACCACATATATTTTTACCTTAGTTTATCTTTTAGCTGTTACAGGCAGAAAAAAAGGAGCTATCAGATTAGTGAAAGGGTGTTTTTAAACTTAAATCTGTTTTTATACCAGTGGAAACCATTGCCAGTTGGGTCAGAGTTAATCTGCCTGACTGGGTGCCTGGGGTAGTAGCAGCCATTTTCGGTGTGAGTACCAGGGGAAGCTGGAGAATGACAACCCATCATCCCGTGAAACACTTTTTCAGACTGATGAATGCCTGTAATAATTTGCAGATGATATGGTATTTTTCTCCAACATTAAGGAGACCATGACTGTCATAGAAACATTTTTCCAAGTTTTTATTGTCTTTATGATTGTTATTTAGTTCTATCTGCAAGTGTACCTGAAGCAGCTTTTCTCATAGCAGCCAGAAATAGATAGAAAATACAAATGAAGCCAAACGACATTGTACTGATCTCCTTGAGGAGTTTGATTCATTGAAATTCTATCTACCCCCCCCTCTTTTTCTGGGCTGTGATGCTGTCTTTTTTAGCATGTTTTTTAGGAGTTTTACTGACTATGTGCTGCAATAGAAGATCTCTGAGGGCAGAGGCAAATACCTAGAGGCAGACACACCCATGAGGTGTGGAGGTTCATGAGGTACAGAGAACAGAAAAAAAGCTAGTGTACAAGCACGCAGTAATCCTGGCAATAACACATGTACTGGGAATAATAGTGTGCTCCTGAGAGTCAATAACAGTGATGCCAGTGACATTTTTTGGCATAGGAAAAGACCCACTGAAGCCTGGAGTGACAGTGGCTGCCGAGCCTTCCTTTTACAACTTAAGCTTTTGCAATCCTGTGCAGCAGAGACAGAAGGAGAAAAAGAGAACTTAAACAGTTCAAATGCTGACAGTTGGCATTGCTAAGAGAATGGATGTAAATGGCATAAAATTAACAGATTACGTCCTGCCAAGTTTCTTCTTAATTGATGTCATTCAGACCTCCTCAGCAGGCATTGTAACAGCAGAAATTTAGTCTCCCCAAGGTTCTTTGCTGTTTAAATAAGACAATGCAATTCCTCAATAGGTGTGAGAGCTGGAACTATTTTTTCCTGAAATCTTGACTTGATAATAACCTTTGGGCTCAATCTTGCAAGGTGCTGAGTGTCTCAGCCCCCACTGACTTCAGAGGTAGGTGGGGCACTCAGCCCCCTTGCATAATCAGGCTTTTTGTTCCAGCAGTTCATCTCACACAGGAAGGTGTGTGGTTTCCTCATGGAGCCTGGGATGAAAAGGTATGTGGGTAAAATGTAACAGCTGCCTGTAATTTCCTCTTCTCATTACAGACTGTAGCATCACTTGTGTTGAAGTGGAGTCAGTGGCAATTTACAAACCCAGTGATGCAACCTTGTGATTTCTCTTTGAAAATTATATGCCAGATCTAGACCTACTTTTCAGCAAATAAATCTGAAAGAAATATTAGTACCTGGAATTAGAACATAATCATGGTTTTGTTTAAAAGAAAAAAAAAATTCCCAGTCTGTTCTATGCACTGGCTTGATGGATACTAAGGGAGCCATTGTGGTTTATTATGTTTCTGACCTGCTAATTAAGGAGACCTTAAGAAAGAATTGACATAGAGGGTGTTTTGTGGCTTATTCTGTGTGAGTCCCTGAATTGTCTTTGACAGAACTAAATGTAGTACCTTTAAATGTTACACAGTGTATTTGGGATTGTATGATTAATGCAAGGGCTTTGAGACTTGACTTTTACTTTGCTATGACCTGTTTGACCTCCCTGTCTCAATTTTTCTATCTCCAGAATTAGTTAAACAAACATGTTGTAAAGCTTAATTAATATTTTAAATGTTTTAAAGTCCCTGAGTGAAAAATAGAGATCTATGAAACTACCGTTTGAGAGCTTAAAATTCTTATCTAAGTGTGCTCCTAGTCACTGTTACAGGTGTTACTGTAGCACCTAGGAATCTTAATCATGGATTGGTTAGGCTGAGCGCTGTAAAATACAAACAAAACATCGATTTACAATAAACTTTTTAAAGTTCGTATAACAAGAAATAGAGTATGTTAATCAAAAGCCACAATAGCATTTTTCTGTGTTTTATTTCCTGAAGAAACAGTAGAATACAGGCAAAAATATGGGCTTCAGTCATCCGAAAATAATCTGACCCATCATGTTATCTCAGTGGCTGCCTCTTCCCTTGTAGGATTTTGATACGTAGGTTTGAAATAAAGAAAACAGAACAGTACAAACCAGCCCTCTCCTTGTGAATGTTTAGCGTTATTTAAACAGCAGGGAGGGAGAGAAACTGCACTGAAAGTTTTCTACCGTCAGCATAGCTCCTTGCTCTTACCGAGGCAACTAGCAATAGTGAAATGATAGAGTCTTTTTACCTGTCAATTCAAAGAAAAATAGATTGCTTGCTAGGGATGGATTACCGTATAGTGAGATTTTAATGAAAGTTTCTCACTCGTTTGTATGTTTTTAAGATAGTGCCATAAACATTACCTCTAACATAGCCAGTTGCAAAGTGCATTCCTTTGATTTACCTCCTCTAAAATAAGAGTATAATAATTTATTTATGTACATGAGCAACACAAGCCAAAGTCCCTATCAAAACAAGACATTCCATTGCTTTTATTTCTGTGTAGAAAAGATGGAAAATCAAATCTGTCAGTAAAAGCTGTTAACCATTTAACTATTGGATGCTATCACACTGAAGTGATGTTACGTATCGCTTTAACTAACGTTGTAATATGAGCTGATACAGAACAGAGTAGTTCTTTTTTGCTGTAGCATAAAGCTTGTCTTTTATAATCATTACCCATTAACATACTTGTGCTCACGAAAGTATGGTATTTATAATTTCTTATCCTATTCCAATAATTTACTGCCTCAGGCAAAAAGGGCATGAAGATCTCGATACAGTGCTCAGTGTAGCCCAAATGGTATCCTTTCCTTTGATTGGAATAGACTTCAGATTAAGTCCATCAAGAAATTTCTTGCTCTCATCCACTGATGACATCTGAAGGGAAGAAGGATGCCACTTCAAAGGATTCTAGTGATGGGCAAATTGTTCTCTACATAAGTAGAGGCCAGCATATGGTCTTTTGACAGTCTGTGAATTACCGTAAAACATTACATAGGACATATTATTGGCCTAATTTTTCTTCAGGATTTTCTGAAATCTGTGTTCATCTTGTGCCTATGAATTGGGATTTGTACTTATGGTGCTTCCTGGTTTTGCATGGAAAGTGAATATGCTAAGCAAAGTCTTCGAAAACAGTTAAGGAGCCCAGGAAAAATGACAGCCATGAACAGCATGATTTGAAGGTCATCTCCTCATCTTCCCTCTGTGAGAGACAATTAGATACACTTTTTAAAAATGCAGATGCCTATCACTTTGCTTACAGTATTTTGCTTTATTATCATTGAGTGTGAAAGATTTGAGAATTGTGAGGGACTGTGTCCTTACTTCAGAATTTTGCAATTTAAGTCGAGGTGTCAAAAACCTGTTGATGTTATCTGGTACCTTTCCTTTATGGTGAAAATGTTAGCACAGCAATTTCTGAGGAAGACAAACTTTCTTGGACCTGTAAAACAAAATAATAATCTTGTAAACAAGTGTCTGTATGATTGCTCTTGACATTTTAATTTGCCACTTGTTAGAAGTTCATTGTCTTGACCTGAAGAGGGTAAATTTAAATGAATTTGAACACTTCACTGCAGCAGGATTGCTAAAATTGCTTATAAAACGGCATAAATGATACTGGCCAAGAGGAGGTATTTAATATACGATCGCCTTCAAATAGCAATCTGGTAGAGTTTTTGTGTTCAGTATTCTTCCAGAGCACGTTTCCAAACATATCTCTATATGCAGGTTCTCTTCACTTTTGGTTTCCTGTGGTTAGATAGCACAAACTTGCTCTCAGCTTGTTTTTAATGGCAGTGCAAAACATCAGTGTACCACAACCTAGCTATGTGAAAGCCTACAGAATGCTCTTTACTGTGTCCTCAGTTAGCCAGCCCAACGTTTGTTACATGTTCTTGATATTATTTTTAATCTGCCCTATTTTCAAGAGGGTTTATGGGTAGCTGTGCACTTTGGAAGTCAGAGAACTGTCAGATGTCAGTTAGGGAAGTGACTCTCAGAGAGTCTCTCCATGAATATGTATGAATTGAAAAGCAGCACAGTGATGGCCCTGGAGCCTAGAATTCTCTATCAGATACTGCATAGAAGAGAAGCAGAAATATTTCAAACCTTCACCACCTGCCATGGTTTCATATGTAAGTGATCAGACAGGTTCTCTGCTGCTTGTATGATGACTCTACATTTGGGTAATACTTCAATTGTCATGTAAATTTTAGAGTAAGCAAATATAAAGTCCCAACATGTGTTCGACTTGTAGAAGATAAGCTTAATTTGACAGTATTTCACTCTTTTACGGTAGGAAGATGTATTGTGATGGTAATGAAGCTGCGTTTTCTCTCACTAGCTCTACTTCCTTGAGACTTCTGTCTTTGCCAGCTAACTCTTCCATATTGCAGAATTCACCTAGAAGCTGTGTTTCTGGTAGAGGTTATCACTTTTGATTACTGTGTGGCAATGTAATAGCTTGGGTAATTGTATGTTGTGCAAAGCTAAAAGATTGGGAGGTGTCTGTGTTGTCATTATTCGTGCAGTATGTGAACCTGTATCAGTTGTCTGTGTGTACGTTTAATTTTAAATCGATAGTTCTTTAAACATTCAGCAGAAAGTGTGATTTAAAGTCACATTCATCTAGATATGTTTAACAGTGCTTTAAAAAATTTATTACCAGCTGAACTGGTAGCAAAATGGCCATACTGCTTATGGTTTGGCTGGTATCCTGACTTTCTTGCTTTCCAGATTATTTTTGGATAGTTTGGCAAATCTGTACTTTCGGGCAGTTCAGCACATCTCCTCGTAATACAACATAAATTGAACTGTAAAAACTAATGGACTGGAATACACCAGGGCTTTAAAGACTTATGGCCAATTCTATATATTTTGTGCAGTGAAAGAAGCTATCAGCCTCAGGTTTGTCATATGAAAACTCAACCTGAAGTTGAAAAACTATCCAAGCTTTCATGTAATGGCAGTCTGTCTGCACTGGAGAATGATCTGACTTTTGAAATGCAATACTTATAAGTAAATTCTGATCTAAGCCTCCTGTTGTTGGGGGCTAATGTTCCTCTTGCTGAATGATACTGCACTAAGGAGAAGAGAGAGAGAAAAAAGGTACTAGTTTAGCGAGCAATTCAGCAGACTAGGACAAGTGGTAGGGAGACTTTGCCAAGTTTCTCAAGAGGTCAGCAAGTGCTTCTGAAGTTGACTTTGAGCCACCTTTGTTCTGCAGGAGCCAAACTTTTTTGAGAAGCAGATGTCCTCTTCTTTCTTCTGCTCTGCTGCTTGTTAAAAGTGCTAATGTGTCAATATTAAAGAATGTCATCTCGCTGAGCCATAGCCTGCCCAGATGCCAAGTTGGCTCTGCTTGTGCTTTGAGAGTTGCTCAGCCTTATTTTTTTAACTTGGTGCTTTGGTGGCAGTGTTTTCTTGGGCCACATGAATCTCTAGAATTGATATAATTGTCATTACTTGTACAGCCGGAGCATGCTAGCTGCCTCTAACCTTTCCCTTTTGCAAACCACTTTGACAGAACAAATGCTCGTAATTCCAACCCAATATCATATATTATATCATATCATAATCATTCCCTTATCTTGAAAACTATGAAGGACGCAAGAGTGAAGGAATTAATGACTTCATTTTGGGGATGATGTCATCCCCTTTCATTGGGCCTTTTCTACCATATTTGATGGAAGTCTCATCTTGACTGTTTTCCTTCCCAGTCTTTTGCTACACATTTTATTGTCAGCAGTCCTTGCCATCTGCACCCCCAGGGAAGCAAGTCAGCTTGATGTCAGTTGAGTGGAAAATTGAGGAAAGAAAGAGATGGCCCCTGACCAGAGTAAGATGCATGCCGTCAGTTCTACAAGATCTAAGTCTGCTGTCACAGTTACAAAGCAATTTTTTGGTCTGTTGTTTGTTTTTTTTTTGTGTGTGTGTGTATGTTTTTGTTTTTGTTTTTTTTTTTTTTTAACTTGAACACTTTCCAGGACTGTAAATGCCAAAGACATAAGTAAAAGCACATATGATTTTCCTATAAGTGCAATAGAAACTTTTTTCTGTTACTTGCTACTGATCATTTATTTGTACATTGACTTGATTCAGAGATCGGAGTATTTCACAAATGTAAATGAATGCAGGCTGACTGCTTACTTTTTACATAAATAGTAATTGTATTTATTTTAAAGGGGCATAAGTAGCTTACCACTACTGTTTGACAAGTATTTTCTTAAACACCAGGGCTACTGGAGCCACGTTTCCATTCGATTTGTGTCTGAGCTGACTGACCTTTTAAATTCAATTACACTAAGACGGTTGAACCAAAACTTTGACACAGTGGAGGATCAGTAAATGCGAAGCCTGAAGAAGAATGGATTCCCCAAACGTCTCTGTCATCTTTTTCCCATCTCTCCATTCTGCACCAGGAGACAGGGTGAAGACTTCCTTCTCTCTTTCAGATGAATACTTTTGTCTTTTCACTATCCCCCTCCTCTCTTCGGCTCTTCTGAGAAATCGGCCAGCTCAGCGTACCTGATGTTTTTGGCTAAAATACTCTCTTCAAAGAGGAGACCATATACCCCGCACCATGCTCTGCAGTCCTAGAAGCTGTGCCTCCTCTACCGTGCCCCAGCACTGCCAGGCCAGCACCAACCACTCTCCCCACGTGCCAGGACTGGAGACAGCTGTTCAGTGAGTGACTGCCCTTCCACCGTGCCCTCCCCAAGTACCCCCAGCACGGCCTCCCGGAGATCTGCTGCCTCCAGTCTGTGGAGACAGAGGCCGAAGGGGCGATTGAAGCTTTCCAATGAGCGTGGCATTTGTGTGAGTACCATGAGCATTCACTGGCTCATGTTTGGAGACTTGAATTTGTACAGCAGCCTTTCTTCAGCATAGGCATTAATAGAGTCGCTCTTCTCTGCAGCAGCATTTAGAGTCACAAATGCTGTTAGAAACTCAAGATCCCTATCTGAAACGAGCCAGCAGGCGCAGATGTCACGGTTGTAGAGAGGACTGGCAGACGGCAAGCAGGCGATGGGACTGCATACGTCATCTTAGGAAACCAGCCTATACGTGCATTGTGCTGGAGCTGATCTCCCTTCCACCCAGTAGCTCTCACATATTCAGGGAGAAATGTAGAAACTGTTTCTTAAAAAGCGTTTATGTTCTTTAGTCACATTTTAGAAAATGGTTTCTTCAGCTATGTAAATTATTGACTGTGAACAACATCCCTCATGCAAAGCACAAGTTAAGCAATTATAGGTTCAACTTGATATCAAAACGCACAGAAGGCTACTCACAGGTACTACAGAGGAAAGTTAGCAATTTCATTCCAGATTTGTGCATTACTTGGGCTGTGAACCAAATTGTCTGAAGGTTATAATGGCCCTTACTTCAGTGTTACCATGGCACAGCAAGCTAGAGGCAGGAGTCTGCCTCAGCTGTTACAGAGAAGGGAAAAAGTCACCAAAAAAAGCAGAGATGTTCCCCCCAGCTTATGTGTTCTACAGGCAGATTTAAACTAGGGGTACAGCAGGAATATTTTAATATCTACTCTAGTATCTTAATATATTTTGTGTATCTAATGTTTAGTATTAAGTGTACCTGCCTTGTGCTGTTATGGCTACTATAAAACACTAAATATAAATTATGTAGTGTACTATAATACTAATACATTCTGAATTTATTAGTTCTCAGTCTATCCTCAGAGAAGCTGACAATGAATATTAAATAAAACTGCTGTCACAAAAGCATTTCACGTCATAGTCTTGGATAATTTGTAATATACTGAATATTTTGCATTTAATGAAAAATCATTGGGTTGCATCTAGTAGTTTAAAAATGAGTTTTGAACAGAGATAGTCAAAGCATTAAATGACTTTACTGCAGTTAGTACATAGGGGTTTTTTTTTTTGTGTAAATTATTTATTTGATGCAATTCAGACATAACTAATATTTTTGAAAGTTGCTTGTGCAATGAGGTGTTACTATTAGTGAAATTATTTTCTTTGTCTTTATGGTCCATAGATTTGTCTCACTTTGAGGTTTTTTTTGTGTAAATAATTCAAATTATTCTTTTCATTTTAATATGATCTAATCAGTATGTATCATGCATTTTAATGTAATAACAGTTTCTAATTATTTAGAACCATTATTAGTTTTCTGAAATTCAAGGGAATTAAATCCGGATGATTCTAGTTCCTGCTAGCATTGACAAGGAAGTTCTTAGCATTTAAACCCAATTTTTAAACTATTTTCTTAAGATGTTTTGAAGCCTTGAAACTAAAACTTACTGATTTTCAACATTTTGTCTTTATTTTTGAGAATGCCAGTAAACTGCTATTGCTTTGTACCAGTCTGATTGCAAGGAATGGTTTTTGACTTTTTTTTTTTTTTTTTTTTACACCAGGGTAGTATGCTTTAAAGATTATTCCCCACTCCCCTCACTTGTTTTTCCTTTTTTTTTGGTTTTAAATTTTATGTTTGGTAAAGGTAGAATGTGGGACACTAAAGACCCGATTTTTAGGTGAAGTACAGCTAGTGGAGTGAGACAACGTGAGATGTGAACTCCTGTTTATCTGCAAAGGCAGGATTTTTTTCAGAAGTAATGTAACCATCTCACCCAGTTGTGCGTCTTTGCTCTGACCAAGAAATACTGTCCTCTGTGTCCTTATCATTGAAAGAATCTTCATTTTGAAAAGAAAAATATTTTAAAATTGGAATTTTCCAAGAACTCTACTGAAGTTAAATCTTCACTTCTTTATTATTCTCAGTTGGATCTGTGTGTCTAGTTCTTTAAAGATCTCTTAAAATTTCCATTTTCATTGTATAACATTAGGATATTGTAAACCTAAAAAATTTACATGCAACGAAGAAACATTTGTGAAAGAAAACTGCTTTCCAGACCATAAAGCACAGGGGGACCAGTGACTGTGGAAGTCCATGAGCTGAAAATTAGCATAGATGGGGAAGGGTCCTGGGGATATGCTGTTCTGTACCTGGCACTGCCTGAAAACTGGCTGTCATTTTTCCCTTCTAGAGACAGGGTGGAGCTGTAGTCCAAAGCTGTGTGGCCTTTCCTACATAGAACAGGGTGGATCAGACCCACACAGAGAGTATGTGCGTGTAGTGCTGCATGCTGGTGTTTTCACAAGCAGGGCAATTTTTGAGTTTGGTTTTTCAGGAGAAAAGTCTAAACCTGAAGACAGGTTGTAATGGACTGACCTTTTTAGTGACCCTGAAGAGGCAGACTTTGTGCATTCATTTGAAGTGGAGGGCTTGAATGGTTGAGAACATATTTTGGAAACTGAAGCGTCCACAAGATCTGACTTAGAGGAAAAAAAGAAACCATTTATTAGGGACTTAACAGGATTTATCTGTATTACTGTACAGCTGAAAAAAACTTGAATATGTGCCTACAGTGTATAGCCTTAGATCCTCTGGTTTGGTTTGGAAAGCTGGGGAATTGAGCCGAGGTGAGAAGACAATGTGTATAAGCAAGTTAAACCACTAGATCTCCCGTTGGGGCCTTAGATCACTGTAACTGAATACTTTGATAAGGATTAAGCTACAAGAATTTAGGACCACCAAATAAGATCTATATGAATGACTTAACATACTTGAAAATCAGCACTGGATTAACAAAAGAAGTTGGTTTGCCCTCACTTAAGTCCTTCTGTAGAAAATGCTTTGGACATCCTACGCTCAGACTTTATCCCAGAAGGATGCTCCTTAGTTTTCATGTACGTAGCAGAATACATTCTGTCCCAGGACAATATTTTAATACCGATTTGTTTAACGTACTTTGGATGTGGTTAGAATTGAAACATGCTCTCTCAATTCATCAGCACTGTTTTTCATTTGTAACAGCCTAGAGCTTTGGGGATTTCAGAAGAATTTGCTTTAGCTTTCTTTTTCATTAGAATTTATTTGCAGCTGAGGGAAAGTCCAACAACAGCCAGAAGCATCATCATATAAATGAATGCGTTGATCCCACTCCCTGACCTGGCACAGCTTTGAGGCAAACTTGTAAATCCTGGTAATACAGGTGTGCCTCTTGCTTCTGATTTTTCCAGTTTAATAATGAGAAACTTTGAGGTCATAATTTACAAATGCAAAACACTGATTAGCTGTTTTAATTAAATTAATAACACCTTATTATGCTTTGTATGCTTATCATGGAAAGACTCAGATTATTTCATTGCTTCAGGAAACATGAGGGATTTCTTCCTTAAGACAGTGCTATGTGCATGGGCTAGGAATGTGAATCCTTGGTGTGAGGCTGGCAGATTCATCAGGCTCTGAGAGGTCTGGTGACTGCTTCAGGTTTGGCCTCCATCAGCTTCTCCTTTCCCTTTGTTTTTTGGCACTGTGACTCTATTGAACTGCCTGAAAGGGGATACACCTTCACCCAGCTAGTCTACCATGGATCTGCATTTTGCTGACAGGGACACTTCTGTTTGGGAAACTTTCCAGGTGAATCAGAGAACTTCCACGTTTGCCCAGGATGCCTGGTGGCCCCACTGGAGCTATTGGGCGGCATTATCTGAGGAGACCTGGGGAAATCCCAGGTGTTTCTATACTGTGCATGCCTATGGTTTCAACCAACAGGCTTCTGATTTCCTTCTGGAGGGCTTCATCTGTAAACCCTTCCCTTCTACAGACCTGAGTTTATAGGGCTTGAACCAAAGCCATGAGAGAGGGGAGATGCCTGCAGTAAGGGCTTATTGGGTTTAGACAGTGTGCAGGAGAGAGTGGGAACCGTTAGAAGTAATCTTCAAAAAGTCTGTACAGTAACACACTTTGTTCTACAGGAATGTAAATTTTTATTTATTCATACAGTCTGTTACTATGTCAGTCCATGAAGTGCTAAGGCAGGGTGGTGGACTGGCTTTAAATCTTCACCAAAATTTTAGGAATTACTTAGCTTACAGTACTTACAGGCATTCCATATATATGAAAAGTTAAAGATGTTGCTAGCTGCTATTCTTTCCACAGTCTTCTACATCTCGTATGGTTTTTCAAAAGCTGCTTAGCATCAGCTCAGCTCCTCTTACACGGCAGTCCTTTAGGCTGTTAACAACACTGAGCATTTTTCAACCCTATTCATTCTCAGAAAAAGCTACTTTGCTGATAGCATCCTGTTTTCGAACGTAGACGAGGCTGAAGTAATTTCATTGCATAACCTGTCACTTAATGGCTACAATTAGCTGAATGAAATTTCCCACAATGGCTGGAGTTAGACTTCTAATGATTTTGCTCTTGGCAAAATGCACACTTTCCCCCTAAGATTCCATAGCTGATTATTAAAAACCTACGCCATCATTTAGACTTCCCTGCTCATATCTATCATAAAGAAAAATAACATTACATATGTTTACTGCTGTCACCTGCTTCCTTCCCACAATACATGTGTTCTGCAGGATATTAAAAAATCTATGATGCACAAGTGAGTCGTAACAAGAAAAGCAATTACATCTCTCTCTTTATTCAGAGCACATAAGGTATTAGGCTGTTCAGACAAGGATATGACATTTTCAGGCAGGCAGTGTTATTGTTCCACGCACTGTGCAGTTTAGGATTTTTAATAAGAGTTTTCTCTTGAAAGCCTTTCTGAAATATTTTTACATCTGTTCAGCTGAGCATTCATGTGTGAAGGTACAATGCAGGTGAAGAACAGGGTTACCCAGAGCAGTAACTGCTCCTGTCCGTGTGAAAGAGAAGCTCTCTTAGCTTTTGGGACAATTGCTTGCACTCTCCTGTTCAGAGATGAAGCCAGCGGTGGGGCTGTTAATGCAGGGAGAGTTTCTTTTTTACTGGGGTATGTTCTCAGATCCTGAACAACCAGACTTCATTCACCACTTGAAAGTGTCAGGAATAGGGGATTATACATGGGAAAATAATCTAAATCTATTTTACCTGTACAGATGTGCTTTTCTGAGAGACATATACTGCACAGGGTTGATGTCATCTGAACTCATCCCCTTCAGCTCTTAAGGCAATGAAATCAAGGAAGACCAACAGCTCACAACTGGAGCAGACCCTCTAGCTGTTGAAACCCCTGTAACTTGGAGTAGTTCAAATGCAGCTCCCCAAAAAGGGCCAGTGGTAGTGGAGGGGCTGCTGAGTAATTCAGCTCTCTAGTCTGGAGAACACACAAGCCAGAAGATGATTCTGAAATGGTCTCCGTGTTGTGCTGACCAGCTGCAGTCTTAACATAGGTCCCTCCAGGAGCAGGGAGGGAGACCGGAGAGCTGTGAGTGGCATTTTTGCATCACGTGAAGCATTTTCACTGTTTCCAGAGCTGCTCTGCTGTCACCTCTCTAAGGTCGTGTGGGTGTTTTGTGGCTCTTGGCCATATGAAGATCTGTGTCTTTCCGTGTCAGGAAAGTTAACTGTCCCAGTCTGGTACCACGAGGAGGATGCTATGGCATACTTCTCTTCTGTACTGTTCCTTTCTGCATCATGTGCTAGAGCCAGGTGTCTTTCTAGTGAAAAGTCCTGGAACTTGAGAGAGCAAACAGAAGAGCTGCATTTCAAATCTGTATTTTCTGACTAATAATTTATTAGTTGTCTTGGCCGGGCTTTTTCCTTTTTGGAGGGCTAATATTTTATCTGCAGAGAAATGTAACTGTCAATCACAAACTGTTTGCTAATTCAAGTAAGTAAATAGTTCTAACCAATAACAAAGTGGGTAAAAATGTATTAGAAGTCTGAAAAGAATGACACATTTCTGAAATGAAGCATTCTGACTCTTGTGAGAGGGTGCAAGTATAAAATTCCTTATGAGATCAACATCCAAAGCAGATCATGAATGCGTGTCTGTGCTGGTTTTGGCTGGGACAGAGTTAATTTTCTTCATGGTAGCTAGTATGGGGCTGTGTTTTGGATTTGTGCTGGAAACAGTGTTGATAATGCAGGGATTCTACATACTGTACTCATAGTTTCAGGTTTCATCTCTTCCTTGCTGAATGCACCTGCAAAGGAATATGTGAGAACACATTTGAGAGACTACAGCTTTTATCTTTGTCATATTTGCATCTATTTTTTAAACCTTTGCTACATAGTATATATTAGCTTCACCCGTTTTACTCTTAAAATCATACCTTCCCTCTGTTGGTCTCTACGTTTACACTTCTTAATACATGTATGTCTGCTTTCTTTATCGCCCTTAAACTTAACAGGAGTTACATAGTTTTCCCAGATACTGAAGCAGTCTGTGAATTATGAGAATGCTTGGCCTAATGCAGTGTAACGTGGGAACTTCTACCTGTTAAGTGGCCCAGTGTTTCTACTGGAAACACACTTTTTCCTTTGCAGAACAATTCTCAAGTGTTCTTTGAATCCCCTAAGGACTGACAGAGACATTTTTAAGTATTTTGCTGTGTAGCTATGATGCATCAGCCAAACAGTCTAACATGAAAGCCGGAGTTTTTATATATGTTTGGGTCAGTGCAGGTTAAGCCGTCAGAGTCAGCTTTTGAACTGTGTCATTACTTATAGCACCAAGTGTTACTGAGTGCTGGCTAAAATGGCTGTTAGATGTTGAATTAATAGCGGAAGCTGAAGTTGCTAGTTTATCATGCAGACATTAATGGCTTGGTGGGATCATATTTAAAAATATATGTGTATATAAAAAGAATACTTCTATGCTTTTTACGCAATTTTCAAAGCAGCCTGTAGTGATTGGACTGTGTTGCTCCCCAAGCAGGAGGGGGGAAAAACAAAATCCAAAACTCAACAAAACTTGCTTAAATGGTGGTGTTATATATAACTATTGACTTAAGTAGGGTATAGTGTGGGAAAAAAATAGCCTGTATGCATATTTTGCCCTTTACAAATGAATAAATTAAATGCCTTACTGCAAGCAGGTTTTGGTTACTCTTAGGATAAAAAAAAAAAAGGGGAGGGGGAATAAAGTCCAACATCTGCTTGGTTTGTTCAGCCAAGAACTTGCCTTTAAAGCACAATTGCAGGAAGAAGGCCAAGTGCTAAGGTCAGTGAGCAGAAGAGGCATCACTTCTTAGTAGATGTGTAGGTGTGCTGGTATTTTAAAAACTCGTAAATCTCTTTATGAGGTCACTTTGTTTCTGCCAGATACCAAGATTTTTGCAATGAAGAAATGGTATTACATTTTTCCATTGCAGCTCCCATCATTTGATTCTGTATTTTTCATGTGACTGGAGGACCCTCTCTTTGTACGTGGCAGGGCTGACAGAAGTGCTCTCCCTGAACTCCCAGGGCAGCATAGCTCTCTGTGCGACCGCTGTTCAAAATGAGGGAAAGCAAAATAGTCTCGTCCATAAGTATAAAACGCTGTGGAATTCCCCTTTCAATTTAAACCTTCCTATTAGTTGTTCTTCATCAAGGCCAGGGTATTCTGGTCTTCAGTGAGTGACTTTCTCAGCCATGGGGCGGGCAGGAGGGTGGCAGAGGAGAGCGAGGCACACCATGTACTGGCTAGTGTTGTTTCTGAAAGCCTTGTGAGAGCCCACCAGCAGCGTGGGGGTGCTGCTCAGCACGCCGGCGTGAAACACCCTACATGGGGACAGTTTTCCAGTTTAAAAGACTATCCTCGAGCAGAGCTGTGTAGTGATGAAACCTGTTTGAGGGCATTTCAGATTGTTTCTATATTTGTGTTTAAAGCATCTTGTGGCTTTGAAAGTACAATGTGAGCATGAACTACTAGTAACCAACTTTTGTTTTTCCCCATAAAGTCACAGCAATTGATGAAAACAGTGGGGTTTTAATGTTCTTGCCAACTGGTGTTGCTCATAAAACAGTGCTGCTGTTCAGCTCTGCCTGACCTTGAGCAACAGTTGTTCAGGCCCTCCTCATGCTGCAGAGTATCTGAATCTCGCGGGGCGTACTGCTGCACGCCCGACGGGCTCTCGCTGGTTTGATATGGGAGGGCCCTGTGGAGCTGGGGGTGGATTTTCAGGCAGCCGCTCTACAGCTGCAAAGAGCTGGAGTAGAGGAATCTGCTTTCCATCTCTGCAGCCCTTCTAATGTTTGTGGAAAATTAAACTTCTATCGGGTGCTGATTTTACTGCTTTTTGGCTTGATGTGTTGCTTTTCTCTTCCAAGATGATGTCTGTAAATTCAGCATTAAGCATATTTTCTGTACAGTAATAAAAAAAAGATCATAGTCTGGTGGTGATATGACTATGGTGTTCTTATATATCTATTGAGTGCTATACTTGGAGCAATTTGAATCTCCTCTTGGCTCAGTAATGCAACATAGTGACTTTTTTTACATTCACTCCACCCTTTGAGTTGAATGCTGCATTCACAGTTTAGCAAACTACTGGTGATATAGAGAGAATACAGTGACTAAGTGACGGCAGCCTCAGAGCAATGAGGAGACCATTCATATCAACAAAATAACTATTCATATAAAATTGCCTTATCAGAATAATTTATGAATTTAATTTAGCTTTTCTTAATTTTTAATTTCCTAACAAGAAACTAGTCTATACATGTTTAATAAAGGTCTGATTCTTATAAATCCTGTAGCTGTATTTGTTTTAGGATGTCACGAGAACTTGATTTTAAAACAAAACTGTCTCTTCATAAAATACTATATTGATAATCCATGCAAATATGAAGAAGTTGTCTTTGGAGAAGAATCCAGACAGGTGGATCTTAGGAGTGAAAAAATGCTATATGAAAATGGCCTGAAATCTGCCATGGAAAGATTTATCTATTGGTGAATTCACTTTGCAAGTGAAAAAAACAGAATGTTTTTCAAGTATGTACCAAAATTATTCATACTGAACATAAAAAAAAAAATTCTGAGCACTAAACTCTAGAGCTTGCATTTTCACCAAATTTGAATCAGAATCCAGCTCAAATAATTTATGTTGCCTAAGACTTCTAGCTCAAGTCTTGTTAATAGTTAAAAGGGTAGAAAAATTAAACAAAACCTCATAATCGATCCTTTGGGAGGCCTTTCTTCACATAGCCCTCATAGGAACCTAAAATAGGAAGAAAGGTCTATTAAACATGTTAGCTGATATAAAAAATGAAGGCTGGAAGAGTAAGGAATGGCGATACTGAGAAAAAAATCTAGAAGCTACAAAGAAAGTGGTCATTTTCCTACTTTTTGGTGATGTACTTTGCCTGATCAAACGGGGACACAGCATAAATACAAACCATGCCCTAGGGACCTCATTAATGTTTATAAATATGTAAAGGGCAAGTGTCATGAGGATGGAGCCAGGCTCTTCTCAGTGACATCCCTTGACAGGACAAGGGGCAATGGGTGCAAGCTGGAACACAGGAGGTTCCACATAAATATGAGGAAAAACTTCTTTACGGTGAGGGTGACCGAACACTGGAACAGGCTGCCCAGAGAGGTTGTGGAGTCTCCTTCTCTGGAGACATTCAGAACCCGCCTGGACGCGTTCCTGTGTGACATGATCTAGGCAATCCTGCTCCGGCAGGGGGATTGGACTAGATGATCTTTCGAGGTCCCTTCCAATCCCTAACATTCTGTGATTCTGTGAACTGCTCCCAAGACTACTGAAGCACTGGTACTGTTTTGACTTTATATAGCTTCAAGTATGCCCCATGTACCACCCTCCTCAGGCCAACTAATTGCTGTTTTTTTAAATCTCTCTATGTTCTTTGTTAGTGACAAAGACAGGTATTGAAGTTTAACTTGTGGTGCTGATGCTGACAGATTTTTAGCTGTGAGGAAATTGCTGCTCTCAGATTAGTGTTGCCTTACGAATCACAAAGCACTCAACAGAGAATATCAGAAAAGTAAGATGCAGACTGATAGCTCGCTCGGCATTGTTGTCTGAAATGGTTTCAAGTACGGAAATTTCTACAGCAAGGGCCATAGTGTGTGTGGGTGCCCACAGATGCATATGGGGGTGCACCCATGGGTGCATGCAAAGTGACATTTGTGCATTAATTAGACAGTCTCCACATTTAACTAAGCATATGGCACAAAATTTCCAGCAGGGTAAATTATGTTACAAAGTATGATCCTGTTTCAAAGCACTGACACCTGGTCTGCATCCCACTGGGGGAAAATCCCTCGGAAATTACATTAAGGGACTGAACAATAGTCAGAAAGAGAACATCATTTATTACGGCGAGAACTGGGTAATACTATCTCTCTGACTTCCTGCTGTCACTCTATTTACTCTAGCCTGTTGGTGCCTAAGTGGTGATCACTTGAGGCAATACATTAAGACTTGAAAGGAACAATATATTTTACAATTAGGTTAGCAAACACAAGCGATGGTATTTCTCCCTGTTGATAATTACAAATCAATTATCTTATATGTTTTAAAAAATGATAACTCCCACGGTGTTTTTGCAAAGCAAATGTTCTCAGAAAGATATAAGATCTTTAGGGCCAAGTACTAGAACATATGCAGTGGTTAGCAACAAAAATGTTTTAACCCTGAAGCAATCCTTCTGTGAAAAATAGATTAAATTAAGGTCAGCTGGAGCAAACTGCTGCTAAACATGGTTAGTGTAAAAGAGAGAGCATCTTCAAGGAGGGAGCTAATGGGACTGAATTTTTATTTCTAATGAACTGAAGATCCAGGCTCTGGTGCAATGTTTTATAATCTGTTTATTGTACTATCGGGGTTTTTCTTCAATTCCATGAGCAACATTGCAAGTATGAAATAAACGGTTTCATAATAAACTAGTGACTCCATGAGTCTGATTTCCACAAATCATTATTTCTGTTACAAGTAATGGTTGAGTTAGTTATTTGCAAAAAGGAAGAGCACTGAAATTATTTACTTTAGCACTTTATGTAGGCTCATAGAATTAATTCAAAAATAATCATAGTAAATCCATTCTCTAGTATTGAATATGTAACCGTAATAATGGAGAGCTGAGAAAAGATGAATAGTCTCTGTGAAAATAAAGACCATTTATTGTAAAACAGTTGTGTAAGAGATGCCTAAAACGAGCTGAACAGGCTTCCTGCTTGTAGAGCATCACAAATTAGGTACGTGTGGAGTGTACTTGCTGGTCACTAGTCAAAACTACCTACCAGAGGAGCTGCCTTATGATATGAATCAGAGAGGTATTTGATATGTTCCCAAATATCTTCCAGCTTTTAACAGGTGTAAATGCTCCATTTCAGCCATGTTTAAAGTTTTGTTTGTCCTTTTAAGCGTTTGGTATAGCTACTATGACTCAGTGTCTCACTTGTTCTTTCAGTTTTTTTGCTGACGCTCTATTGTTACATTTCTTGAAGGAAGTGTAGACAGGCTAGTTAGACATGGTAGTGTTTTATTGCCATTACTGAGAGAGTATGCTAGTCATTAATCACAAAGTTGGGTTGGTACTGAAATTCAAATAAACATGGACAATGTGTTTTTAAAAACTAAACAAACAAAAACTGTACACCAACTTAATTCGTATATGCAAATATTGTGCTTGCAGGTGCAGATGGGATAATTGCACGTGGAAATAATCACAACTCATTTGCATGTATAATTTGTATATACAGGAATGGCATATGCATATCTACTGGTGCAAAAATTCTTTGGAATCCAGATAAATACTTTTGTATTGGTTAATACCTGGAAGCATTTTCTCTTTTACAGTCTTTTTGCCCTAGAGGATCTTACAATAACATAATGCGTGTATGGTTGCATATGCGACACTCTTTCATAAACAGAACAGGGAAAGGTTACGTCTGAAAATCTCCCACGTACTGCAAATACTTCCTTTCATTTTCAGAAAAAGGAAAATATATATGAGGAAAGTACAGTTCCCAAATTATCTCCTGTTTTTGCTTGGGAAGTGAAGGCAAAGAGGAAGGAGAAAAACGGAAGAAACCCAAGCTGATAGGGAAAGTGACCCTGAGCAAAACAGCATCCCATTTCATGATGTGAGCTGCTGATATTGCAGCTTTATGGCATTTTCCATCAAATATGACAAGCTTTATAGCAGTTCTAAATTAGAGTATGGAGGAAAGTACAAATGGTTAGAAAGTGAGTGTAGTGGGCAATTGCTGTAGAGCTTGTTGTCACTTTTGGTCGTAGTGAAGCCTAAATACTATATTATTGTCTGTTTTGTTGACAGCACCTGCAAAAGCAAACTAAAAAAAAAAAAAAGTTTTCACTTGTTCTTTGACTCTGAAGTATTATTTGTGTTAATTTTCCATGTTTTGCTTCAAAGGATGGGTATAGAACTGTACTTTCATACTGCAGCTTTCAACTGCATGGTTATTGTCTAGCGATTAGAGTTTGGGATTAAAATGAGTCAAAAATGCACCAAAGTGCTGCTTTGGCTCCTAGTGTATCTATGCAAGTAGAATGCGAGTCCTTTGATCGTTTCTGCTGATTAGTAATTTTAGATCTGTTTTGTGTGCATGTCTGAGAGAGTTGAAAGCGCACAGATCATCTTCAGTACCTCATAACATTATGTCTTATACTTGTGATAGAATAGGATATATTAAGTGGGGCTTATACTAAATACATTTATTTTCATAAGTTCTGCTGCTCGGTAACCTTATGATTTGTAGTTCTTTTCTGGTTGGGAATAAATTTCTTATGTAAAGCATTTAGAATAAACTGTGGTGATCTGATACACAACGTTTGGAAAGAAGTGAGCTACACAACAACTGGCCTAGTCACAGCTGAGCTGAGCTGGGAACAGTGGGCAGCACGATACATTCAAAACTAGCTAGGGATATGCATTGAGAATAGCAGAGGATTTGCTATCCACAAAACTGAAATAACAAGAGCCTGGGTATAGTTGCTCGGAATCTTGTTTAAAATGAGATCTCCACAAAAGCACAACGTTTCCATTCTTGCTGCTATTTTAAATCAAATTTTTACACTAATTTTTAATTGCAGAAAGGGCTTCCTTTGGGTACTGTGGTTCTGAGAAATTATTTATGCAGCTGATGTCCAGAATGAGTAGTTAATGCCTTTAACATGCTTTTTTTGACATGCCCATCTTTTAGTAAAATGGCATCTTTCATGTGGCATGTGTTGTGGAAAGTAGGATCTATCGGACAGAGATTTGAATCTTGATGGGGAAACCTTCCCCCGTAGAGTTAGGCTTGACTTTTTCAAGGGCCTAAGAATATCTTTTAGGCCCATGTGTTGTGTGTACTGTTGCCTTCTAAGGAGTTTTTACCTTTCATTTGTCTTAGGAGAATTTGGTGAGAGTTCCTGGGCACATCAACACTTTCCTGTTGCTTGGCTTTAAATGTGGGCAAGTTCATGGTTTAGATCAAACTAAGAAAGGGCACTTTACATAATTTCATTTATTTATTTCTCTATGTATTATTAGGTTTTTGTGCCTATTACAGTTTATTGACTACTTAAAATACGAAATCTGGTAAACTTTATGATCTGGCATAAAGTCGGTGTGTCAGATATGTGAAATGAATGCAGCTGATTTGTGTAGGAATTCAGAGTACACAGTGGGAGTACTAACAAATCTGAAAGTGCAGAATTGACTTTAAAAGATCTTTCCCTTAGAGTATGGAAAAAATCTAGAAAGTTTGACATTATGAGGATTTTCATTATAATTCAGTCTGTGACAGTTGACTCACAGGCTCCCATCATGATCTTGCTGTGCTAGCTGAAGTTTCTGTGTTGAAGAGCTCAGGCGTTTGGAGCAGTGTGTGGTGTGAAGCGACATGATGCTTGCATATGCAGGTCGCATATGTGCAGTATTTTTGCAGCCTGTATTCTGTGCACTTGAAATTCTATATGGGTGGATTCAATTCATTAATAGGTTACTCATCATTTATGGTCAAGTATTTGCAGGTCCCCTAGAGTTTACACTCAGGAAGCATAGCAGACATCAAAAATAAGCCAGCTAGACAGTTGTGCTATTCATCTTTTCCTGTGTGTCTTCAGCTGAACAGAAGTGATGAGTTGTCCACAAAATAAAATGTCAGTTTTTATTTATGTTAGTCTCAGAGGTAAGAAGCCATCTTTGCCAGCATCTTGGTAGAACAGAACCCTTATTTTTCAAATATGAGAATGAGTCCCATGAGGAAGAGGAAGGACTGTGAGCAGCCCTCCTTCCCTTTGTGATACAAGAGCTCACCTAGCATGTGTTCCCAGCATTGTCAGTTTGGTGGAGGAGAATCATGCCTGGGACTCTGGCACAGCAACGCACAATGAGATTAGAGAAGTACATATAGTCAGCTTAAACTAACAGGAGGCAGAAAGCTGATAATGGGTTCTGTGACTTCATTGGATTCAAATCAAACTGTTTTAGAAGCTAGAAGACCCTCTGGGTTAGTAGTCTGGATTACACTGAAGATTATTTGTAGCAGTAATATATATAGTCTGGATCTGTTATGTGAATGCCCACTTTGTCATGTCTAGAGGAATGACAAGTAACTCTGGAAGAGTTTCATTATCTATCTGCTCCATCTGACAGGAATAAGAATAAAAGTGCATGTGTTTTGGTTGGTTGTTTCTTTCCAATTGAACATGTGACGTACAAAAATCAAATCTAGAGTTGTGTAATGAAATGCAGTAACAGAAGCACACCATTTGTACAGCACACGAACTTGGCGAGTGAGCTTAACGTTATTGTAAAAGATAAGTTATCGAAAAGACATCAACAAAATTGCTCTTAACTAAGAGCTGTATAATCAGTAGAGTTTGCTATTTCAGCTTGCCAAAGGGACACGTAGTTTTCCAAATAGGAATAGTTTTTTCGTGGAGAACAAAAGGATTCCTGAGAACTGTTACTGTAATTTCTCATGAACTTTCTCAAAGCCAGTCAGTTGTACCCATTACTATAGGTTTCTTTCCTCTTCACTGGCAATGATTTCTTTGCGCTCAGAAGACCCTTGAAAATACAAGTTAGATTATCTCTTCTGGCTCTCAGTCATATTAAATTTCATGCTTTTATCAAAGAAATTCTTGCCGTTATAGTAAAGATCTATGGAATAACTAACAGCTTTTTGGAATTAGGCAACAGTCTTATGTTATATCTTAGACTGCACTTTTACCTTGCTTTATATGCTTTGACGTTTTATTTTATTTAATATTGTAGGGTGCCCCAAGGTGCTTTAACCTGAAGGCTGCTGTAAAAATAAAGTGATAGATGAAATGCTTCCCCAGGAGCATTTGGGGAAAACTAGGCTATCAGGTCATCGGTACATAGGGCCAATAGTTAAAATACACAGTAAAAGCAGTTTCAGTAACCTACTAAAAATGCATCATTTATTCTGGTTTATGCATCACACTGTGCAAAGAGAGTTCCTGAACCCATCACAGCTCCTCTTTCTAAAAATGTGTATGGAGACAGTCTGCCTCCCAAAGGGAGGGTCCAATACAGAGTAAGAATTGTTTTGGGGAAAGTTAAAAGCAGAAGGGAACTACAATTCTTTCACAGCTGAGAATTGTCCTGTTTATTGAACTTTTATTTTTGATACATAAATTGGGGCAAAAGATGAGTTGAACTAGCAGTAGTGTAAGTATTGTGTAATAGGAATCTGTATCAAAGCCTGAATGAT
This sequence comes from Nyctibius grandis, assembly GCF_013368605.1. NCBI lineage: Eukaryota > Metazoa > Chordata > Aves > Nyctibiiformes > Nyctibiidae > Nyctibius > Nyctibius grandis. Next base: position 13,819,962 of record NC_090669.1, read on the forward strand.
ACCTGTAAATCCTGTGTCATCTTTTCAAGCTGTTTTGCTCTTGATTTATCTCACCGGGGATGCAGCATGCAAGCTGCATCCAGTGCAATTCTTCAGGTGACTTGTAAAGGGCCAATCTTTTCTCTCATGCTCCTGAAATCTTTTGAGTTACAGTCATGTAAGATCAGAAGCGCAGCTAACGTCCAGCATGTGCATAGGCTGTAGAAAACTTGTGTATGCCCAAAGTCTGCAGATGTCCTTTCACTACGACTGTGATCAGAAGAGCACTTGTGGTTATCTAAGAGCAGTTATATCTGCTTCTCAGCTCTGTTAAGATAACTACCCACGAGCACCTATCCTTTTGTGATACAGGGCACAATGGCTTTGCTTGATACATGCCACCCTCACTCCCCCTTAACATTTCACTGGGGAAGGGGACTAGAGTTTTAGCTTTCCAGTGTACTGCTGCACTTACAAGGAAGTATTTCTAGGTGAGGTGAAGGGCAGCTAATGTATAGAGATAGGTGTCTTTTTTTTTTTTTAATAATTTCTGGAAGTCTGAATAAAATTGATTACTCTGAGCCCCACAGTGCTCTGTAAGAAAGAAAATAGCCCAGCCTGCCAGACCCCAACCCTAAATAGATTGTTCTGTTGTATTTTTACAATTAAGATAATAGTTTATGATTTTCTCCTTCTTAAGGAAAAATAAGCATTTGTGCAAAGCCTAGTTATTAAGAATCCTAAGTGCTATTATTGTTGTATAGCTTTTTATACCATCAAAATAAAAAAGAAGAGACTGAGCATTTGTAAGTGCTTTAATAACTGGCTGTCACTTGCTAAAGAATGGACACCAAGAATATCAGCTATTCATACACAGAGTCACTGAAAAGCCTAAGAATGTATAGTTGTTATTAATTTCAATCTAAAGTACCAAATTTACTGACTGGTAATGAAACCAGCTTTCTGACATGCAAGAAACAAATGTTTACTGTGGGGATACAGTGTTTCAGCTTTGGGTAAATCCTCTGGGGTAGGATTACACACACTCTGTCCTCTTAAAATAAGTTTCTCTTCCATTCTGTGTTTGTGTCACATAGTTGTGTAGGTGGAGATAAAGCATATTTTTAAAACTGAAAGGTTATTTTATTCAGAGAAACTCACTGAGTCACAATGCCAATTGGCTTCTGTTTTAATAATTCTCAAATCAGTTTGGTAGCATCATCTCAAAAATTTCCATATTTGTATACTTTCATTTTTTGCTTATATATATGATTGCATATACCTATATATGTACAAATAACTTTTAGTATTATGTTATCATCTAGTAAAAACCTCCTGAAGGCTTAAAAATTCAAAATAGCTCTTCTTTACTCATGGCGAAGCATTCGTTTCTTGCATATCTGAATGCTGGAAGTTTCATTACCAGTGCGTGAATTTGCTCCTTCAGATTTTCTTAAAAAAAAAAAAAAAAGGAAAATGTGGAACACTCTGGAACAAGCTTTATTTGGTTTTACAGTGTTGTTGGCGTATTGTGAGATATCACATCATATTAACTTATTTTTTTCTGCCTCATTCGCTTTAAGGTAATAGGACAAAATGCAGCATAACCTGAACTTTAAGTGAATGTTGTAGTTTAAAATCTTTTTTTCCTATAAATAGTAGCTATCACCAAGGCACAGTATCTTAAAAAAGTGATGCAGTAGTTCATTTTGAATTCTCAAGGGATAGTTTGCAGTTATTTGCTTTCTGCGTTACTATCCAAACATCACAAACTACGATTCAGATTTTTGCTTTCAGGGTCTTGCCTTTACGAAATAGCCTATCCCATAGACAGTCAATCAATTCTGTGTACTGTAATTGTGTTAAGACAGCATTGCAAAAATCTGTTTACAGCTATCTGTCCATCGATCCAGAAACAAAGCAAGGACTGAAAAACAAGAACAACTGTCAAAGCCTAAATGCTTCCTTGCTGATTCTTATAATACATAGGGTAAGATCCAGAGATACTGTTAACTATCATAAAGACAGTACCTGCAAATTCCTATCAAGCAGTAATACATTAAATGGCAGTGTTAATTTCTAGTCTCACAAAATGAATGTACTGTGAGATTTTGTATCTCTGTGTATGGCATTACTTGATGAGATTTTTAGAGATCTTACTCTGGAATCTGTAGCCCTGGTTGTACTCTAAGCTACAATATTTGTTGAGTTTCACCAACGTCGAACAAAATGTGAATTGTACGAGCTGGGGTAGGATGGACCTCAGACCCTTGTGAAAGCAGTGAGAGATGGAGAATTAGCAGATCAAGTTGCTTATGATGAAGCACACAGTTAAATTCTCCTTCATTGTTTTAATATATATTATTTAATGTTTTACTGACCTGCATCCTTTGCTCTGAACCATGCTGCTTAACTTTGTGCAGATGGACACAAACACTACCCCTTATACGCAGGTCTGAAGAGATATGCCATCATTAATCAAGTTGGTCAAGAATATTTCCTTATTTGAATGTCTGGTGCTCCACCCCTTCTTTGGAAAGAAGCATTCCCAACCTCCTCTTTTCCAGTTGTTATTCCTCAGCTTTTCCTATCTGGAGATCATGAAATCTGTTCCATGCAGTGATGTATCCCACACACATCCTTACATTAATCCAGCTACAGCAGTGTGTGTTAGATGGAGACCTCAAATCCCTATATCCACTCACCCTTGGGCATTATAGCTTTTTATATTTAATATGGGAAAACCTGAAACTCAATATTACACCTCCTTGAAGAAAGCATTTGAATTCTTAAATGAGTGCTATATTAGAGGCATTACAAATATAATCAATGCCTTCTCTTCAGAATAGTTGCAGATTGTATTTCACTTTCAAATTGAATTTGGTAATTAAGGGTGCTGTGGTTGCAAGTGGAAGATAGCTGAATTTCGTCTTTCTGCATTTCAAAACAGAACATTTCCATGAGATCCATTTATACAAATGGGCCAAGACATATCACAGTCTTATATAAGTGCTGCCGATGCTCGAGCCTTGTCAGGTTTGTGCCTCCTGATCTTCGCTACAAAGGAATTGTGAAAACATGTCACTTTATCACTTTGAGGAATTAATTTGTCATCCAGGATTTTTTAATCTCTGAGAGCATAACCATTTCTGAGTTGTTTGTTTTATAACTCCACTCTGAAAGAGAGATGTTACCTGCTTTGATGTGCCTGCTGCTCTCACCACAAGGCAAAAAAAACCAACATGCGAGTAAGGAAAGCATTTAAAGTGCCTGAGGGTCCAGACTGGGGAGGCCTGGCTGTGGGCAGAGCTGCGGCCCTGCTGAGGCCCCTCAGGCCGGACCGCCCTGCAGGCTGCCCGGCTCCCGCCAAACCCCCGGGCGGTCAGCGCCGGTGCGTGGGTGTGCAGGCCGCTGTTTGGGTCCGTTCTGAGGTAAAAACAAACGGCGTGTCTTCGGTTGTGCACAATGTCTGTTTCTCCTGAGGTGACGTTAGAGATATTTCTGACGAGAGAAGTCATATATTATTAAATAACATTTTGAGACATCTGTTTTCGGCAGATCGCTCTGATCTCTGCTTTCCTTTTCCTTCTTGGAAAGCAAGAGGTTGGAGAGACATCACTAGTGAAGGCTTAATTCCTCTAAGTATGGGAATTATTTCTCAGTTAAATAGTTTAAGAATCATTGTGTGCTTCATTTTCTGTCCAATACTGAAAAGTCCAATTGAAAAATTACTGGTATTTTTCTCCTTAGAGTGTGAGCACTTATTGTCTGAAGGTATCTAGTGTAAACTGCCTAATTGCTGGTTGCTCAGTGCAGCCCTCTCTCCCAAATCTTGGCACCCTTTTCCAAAGGAAAAAACCTTGATGCCTCCATTTTCTTTGCACTGGCTCCATACGGGTATGTTGTGGATCCTGATTTAACCAGTACCTTGAGCACAAGTATTTTTATTTTATTTTTTTCTGTTCTTCTGAAGCTGCTCAGGAGCTACTCTACATTTAATGTGACAAAAACCTTAAAAGTAATTTCTGTTTTTAACTCTATGTACTTGTGTATACATACTTAGAAGTATAAATAGAACACTCCCGATAACTTATTTATGAAGGTTGGAATATTTAGATCATCAATATCATACTGCAATAGTTAAGAGTTTCTTCAAGATAAAAAATTTAAAGGGAAAGCCAACTTTGGTCACAGATTTGCGAATGCAGTAATAAAAGTTTTAAACTGGAACTGATGTAGGTCAGAAGCATAAGCCAGGGAGGTAGGACCCACCGTGACATGGACAAAAGCCAAATATGACAAAATATGGCTACTTATAAGGTGACTGGAATGATGGATAGTAAGAAGACTATATTAAATGTCTATATTTTAATACAAAACCCATATAGAGTAACCTGGAGGAACTGGAAGTTTTAAATTTTATTTTACTTGGTTTACTGGTAACTCTTTTGGAACAACTTGATTGCATATCAACACAGGAGTTGTAGTGGTTGCTCTGAAAGATATCAATGGGTAAATGAAATTTTACTTGAAGGAGTATGCTGCCTTGGTTCCCGAATTCAGAAACTTGTTGAAGGCCTGAGAATTTCCCAAAGCACAGGACTTCTTGGTAGAGATCATCAGTGAAGACTTCAGGTGCCTGTTGGGAAAGGTTCTGACAGAACAGAGCAAAGTTCTTGCTCTACATCTTTTACTTCTGAATTCATGGTGCCTGACAGGAGACTCAGCCCCCAGAGCCTGAAGTAAGGGATGGGGGGCTGTGTGAAGCCCCCGTAATCTAGGAGGGAGACGGTTAGTGACCTGCTGTGCCAATTGGACACCCACAAGGCTATGGGCCTGGATGGGATTCACCCCAGAGTAATGAAGGAACTGGCAAATGAACTTGTCAAACCACTCTCGATTATCTACCAGCAGTCCTGGTTAACTGGAGAAGTTCCATCTGACTGGAAATTAGCAAATGTAGCGCCCATCTACAAGAAGGGTCGGAAGGATGATCCAGGGAACTATAGGCCTGTCAGCCTGACCTTGGTGCCAGGCAAGGTGATGGAACAGATCATCCTGAGTGCCATTACACGGCACATGCAGGACAATCGGGGCATCGGGGCCAGCCAACATGGATTCATGAAAGGCAGGTCCTGCTTGACCAACCTGATCTCCTTCTATGACCAAGTGACCCGCTTAGTAGATGAGGGCAGGGCTGTGGATGTAGTCTATCTAGACTTCAGTAAGGCATTCGACACTGTCTCCCACAGCATCCTCCTAGACAAACTGGCTGCCCGGGGCTTGGGTGGGTGGACTCTTCCATGGGTTAAAATCTGGCTGGATGGCCAAGCCCAGAAAGTGGTGGTGAATGGGGCAAAGTCCAACTGGCGGCCGGTCACTAGCGGTGTTCCCCAGGGCTCAGTTTTGGGGCTGGTGCTGTTCAATATCTTTATAGATGATCTAGACGTAGGGATTGAGTGCACCCTCAGTAAATTTGCAGATGACTACAAGCTGGGTAGGAGTGTCAATCTGCTGGAGGGTAGGAAGGCCCTACAGAGGGATCTGGACAGGTTGGATAGATGGGCTGAGACCAACGGCATGAGGTTCAACAAGAACAAGTGCTGGGTCTTACACTTCGGCCACAACAACCCCATGCAGCTCTACAGGCTGGGGGAAGAGTGGTTAGAATGCGGCCCGGTGGAAAGAGACCTGGGGGTGCTGATCGACAGCTGGTTAAACATGAGCCAGCAGTGTGCCCAGGTGGCCAAGAAGGCATCCTGGTCTCTGTTAAGAATAGTGTAGCCAGCTGGTCTAGGGAAGTGATTGTCCCTCTGTACTCGGCACTGGTGAGGCCGCATCTTGAGTACTGTGTCCAGTTCTGGGCCCCGCACTTCAAGAAAGATGTTGAGGTGTTGGAGTGAGTCCAGAGGAGGGCGAGCAAGCTGGTGAAGGGTCTGGAGGGCCTGACCTCTGAGGAACGGCTGAGGGAGCTGGGGTTGTTTAGCCTGGAGAAGAGGAGGCTCAGAGGTGACTTTATTGCAGTCTACAACTACCTGAAGGGAGGTTGTAGTGGAGTGGGAGTCGGCCTCTTCTCCTAGGCAACTAGCGATAGGACAAGAGGACATAGCCTCAAGCTTCGCCAGGGGAGGTTCAGATTGGACATTAGGAAGAATTTCTTCTTAGAAAGGGTCATTAGACATTGGAACAGGCTGCCCAGGGAGGTGGTGGAGTCACCATCTCTGGATGTGTTTAAAGAAACAATGGACATGGCACTTAGTGCCATTGTCTAGTTGACATGGTGGTGTCAGGGCAATGGTTGGACCCTATGATCCCAGAGGTCTCTTCCAACCTGGTTGATTCTGTGATTCTGTGACAGTCTGTAGCTGCCTTCCTCTGCTTGCTGCCTATACAAACAACTGAGACTGTAAACATAAGAGCCAAAGCTAGGTGCTTAAAGATAAGCAGCCTGCAGGATTTACTGCCTAAGAAAGCCTAGGTATAAGTTGAGAACTGACTTAAAATTTGACAGTAACATGTATTTAAATATATATGTGTACCTGCACTATTTTATGTATATGTATATAAAATCAGGCTACACTTCTTAGCTGAAGTAACAAAGCTTGGGGATGCATCTTCCATTGTTTATTTTGAGAGAGCTGGAAGTGTTTGCTTTTCGTGTTAGGTAATCAGTTGGGCTTTTTTTTTTTTTAACTTCCTGCTAGCTCATGTATCCTATCCTATGGTATCCTATAGGATAGGATACCCTAGAGCCCCTCTGAGCTCTTTATGCTGCACAAATCATCTTTAACCTGAGTAAGCTACTCAGGCTACTGTTGGGATAAGTGCCTATCCCTTGCCAGAACACGCTGTTATTGTAGGTAGGCTTTGGTTGCATGGATGCAAAGCTGGGCGCTGTGATCTGTGACTGACAGGTTTCTAGGAATTTTTTGGCTGTATTGGCAAAGGATCCTTAGGATTCTGGTACAGCAGTTGGAAAAGAGTGCACTCACTTGTGCACAAATGCAAAAATTTTGGTATACAGTTGTAAGTTTGTGTTTACATATCCCACCTGTAGGTAGGAACATCAATATGTATAATTGTGTGTATATGCATTGCTTGAGCATAATTGGCCATAGGAAAAAGCCCTGTCATTTAAAATTCCCCTAGTGTGGAGGAATGCAGAATATTTCAGGCGCCCGTATCAGAAGGAGTTATTTCATGTAGGGTCCTTTTGTTATCTTCGTGATTGTTGACTCTGTTAGCTAAGGCTTAAATCAATGGCTGTGAACATGAAAAAAAAAAATATCTCTATGGGCAACCAGTCTGTTTTGTCCTGATTGAATTTATGATATACTGTGGTCATCATTCAGTGAAAATCGGGAGCTGGGAATAGTGGCTTCACATCAATACAGTCAAATCACTGCTTAAAACTGGAGTTATAATCCTTTAAATTTAATTTTGTGGGCAAATTGCAGCTGCCAGCTCCTCAGTTTGATTGGTTCCAAAAACAACCCAACATAAGAAATTGAAAATACCAAGAGGCATCAGTCCTGTAAATATATTAGTGTACCATCTGGAGTGTAGTGACCTTGGACATTTTGCTTGGCCTTAGTATCTTATTGCTGGAAGTAATTCAGCTATTAATACTTGATTGAGTTTACGCCTCTCACTAGACAGAACGCGATCTTTACTTCTCACTCAAAGAGCAGGTGACATTTAATAATATATTAAATGTGCATTATATTTATTAGTTTTCTTATAGAAAAAGACCAAGCAAATAAATATAGATTGTTTTTGAATGTACTGTATGGTGCAATACAGGAAAGAGAACAAGCTTTCTGGGTGTCATGACAGCCTCAGTGAAGCATAACAACTAATTTTAGAGATGTCTCCCTTTAAGCTATTATTTATCAGGTTTTAAAAAAATTCTGATTGTACCTTAAATCATTATCAAGTTTTGGGGAAACAATTTCTAGATTAAATTACTTTAGCACTGGTGAAATGTTACATTATTGATACAGGGCCAAGTGAAATTACTGGAAAGAATTCTATGGCTTTGAAGTGAGCTAAAAATCAAGTGCTTCACAAGCTAATTTACATTGGTGCATTGAAGAGTATCAAACCTTTGGCTCACCAGAAGTTAAATGAAGTCCAAACTTCACTGTATCCTGCCTGCAGCTAATGTATACCCGGCTATTTAATTGTGTGCATGTGATGGCTTGTTAATGTCAAACATACTGCTCTTGTTGTAACATTAGAGGTACCTGTGACGACTGGTAAGTGAATATCAGAAGTTTTAACACCAGCTGCCTTCTTACTAATATAGTTGTTCATTATGATAGCAAGAGTGTTATACAGGATTCTGCATGCAAAGCATATTAGTAGTTAGTAACACTTACAGAAATCTTAATTAAATTAGTAATGAGCAAAATGGTGGTGTTATCTAGTCTCCTAGCAATGTCTAAGGTCTTGCCAATCTTGGAAAGATTCCTTTAATTATAGTTTGAATCTGTCTCAAGGTGTGCACTTCTAACACAGTTGTTGGAAAAGCCTTTAAAATAATGTTCTCCAAAGTAGTGAGATATCAGAGAATATTTCAAGTATTAAATGCACACGACAGAGGGAAGTTAACACAAGGCTTTAGGGTGCTCTAGGGTTAAGTTCCCATACAGTTCACATAAAAGCAGCATTTTATGTATAATTGCTTAACCTTATTCGTAAACTCAAATAAGCATATTTCTAAATGCAGGCTGATCTACAAAATGAAAGCAGTTTCTTTGTATGCCAGCATTTACATGAACATGTCCTTCTTGTGAAGGTGAGGCCACTGTGTAGGGTGGCTGCACCATGGAAGCCTGGACTGCTCCCCTGGGCAACTTTCTGCATGAGGCAGGAATAGAGCCCAGACACGGAGCTGTGCCATTGGAGCTAGAAAATTAGAATCAATACATAAAACCAGCAGAAAGCAAAATGTGAAATGTGAGGAAATAATAATTTTGATTTAATATACATGATTTGCTCAAAGTATGAAATAATTGAGAAACAAATTACTAGCAAATTGCTACAGCTGACATATGAACTGCCCTGATGGAAGGAGCCTGGGAAGGACGGTGTTTGAAGGGGAAGCCTGTTTTGGATTGATAGAAGGGTCAGGGGTTCACCTGAAGTGAATGGCAGATCTTCCATCAGCCTGTCCCCCTGCCCTGTTCCCTGGGGCTGAATTTCATCTATTAGAGTTACTTGTGCTCTCACAGTACTGTGAATTCTCACAGTAGCATGCTTTAGTGAATTAAATTCAGAAAATGTAAAAAACAAGAATTTGAAATTCACAGATCTGCTGATTTTCTTGAAGCATAGCCGACACTCAGGGAGTATTCAGTGTCATCTCTGCCAGATAATACTACTACTAATAGTTAGCTATTGTACAAGGGGTTTCAAAGCCTTATCTTCTTATTTTTTATGAAGCAATTTAGTAAATTAATCCATATGAGCAAAAAATGCAAATAGGTAAGTTGTTCATCTCCTAACAGTGACATTAATACATTAATTAAATTCTGAATAAAGGCTGACTTTTGTGTAAGGCAGGTCACTTGAAAAGGGACATTGTGCACCCGGGTATTCCTCACAACAAGAATATCACAAACTAAATGGTGCTGGAGGACTAAAATGAGAGACCTGAGCAGACAACATGAAGGATGTACTTGATAATAAATCTCAGTTAGGGGAACATTTTAGAACATGGTAAGGTACGAGCCTGATATAAGTGAATGTCTTGGGACCTCTGTGACCCCGCAGCATCTCCTGCAATGTTGCCAACAGAACTGCTCTCGTGTTACCAAAAAACACTGCATCATTAGACTTGACTACTTAAATTGTTACATCTTTTCTGTCCTTTTTCTATGTCTTTTAAGGATTTAAATCTTTCTAGAAGCATGAATTGTGTGGGTTCTTTGTTTGTTTGTTTTTTTGAAGGAGCTAAAACATATTGTGAAAGAGAGAGGAGAAATAGTGCTTTAGTAAGGCAGAAGAGGATCACCCTATCATTGCAGTGGTGCAAAACACTAATAGAAAATAAGTAAAAATACAGACTGTGAGGGTTTGAAATGTAATGTTTAACTCTCGTTATCTGTGATGAAAACAGACATGTTGTTATCTCCTGTTTAAGACTTCAAAATCCTTTGAATATTCTGAAGGGCCTTTTATGTGACATCTAATATTTTATTTGGTGTGTATTGTATTTGCTTATTAGAAAAGCTGTATGTAAAACTTCTCCTTCCATTGCACTCTTTTTAATAGGTAGGGTGCATCATGCAGTTGTATGTGACGTTTAAGTGCTTTTATCTGTGCTTTAGGATCCAAGGGAGTAAGATTCCAGTGCTGTGTTCTGTTGGGATAATACAACAGATATTCCCTCCAGTATGGATAGTAACTAGTTGTCACACACTGCGGGTCCACAAACCTTAAAGTTGACAGAGAAGATAGCAGTGTTTCTTAATGTGACTGATTGTACTCAACACAAGAAGTATGGAAAAAATTGAGCCATTAGGTTACCTTCTTAAGAACAAGAATGAAAATAGGCAATAGCGGCAGTGACTTCTTTTCCTTTTTTCTTCTCTTTTTTCCAATCCCAGTTGGTTCTGGACAGAACGGAATATGGAAGCGTAACGTAGTTTGTCCTTCAGAGGGTTATTAAAGACCAAGAGGATCTGTGGCCCAAGCAGATCTGTGTTACTGCTTTCTTAGAGGTTTCCCTCTATGTACGCATGGGTTATGTGCCTCCTGTTGGATTAAATCTTCTCTTTAAGGAAAAATGTGGTTCAAAATAAACTTTGAATAATCAGATTATCAGAATGTAGCTGATCAAGTTTCATTGCAAATTTCCTTTAGTTTTACAAAGAATTGTTCTGAATCCTGGTGTTTCATACTGTATATTTTGGCAAATATTTCTACTTGCATTGTCAAAAGCCACATAAAGATGGATCCGTCATTATATTTTAGGTGATTGAAAGTTTTCCCTGCTTTCCCTCCACTAGGATGGAGAGGGAAAGCATTTTGACAAATCTTTGAAATTCTGAGGTCTGTTGCCTAGTGACTCTTACTGATATTCCTTAAAAAACACATTTTGAGAGTAATCCATTCTGTGTAAGCAATGGGAGTAGCCAGTACGGAAGCTGGCATGTCACGGGATTTGTGTTCAGTCTTCTGCCTCCATCCAGACCATGAAAACTGAACACTTTCAATCATAGTAGTTTAAGGATTTTTTTGCATTACTGAGAGCAAAACGTGTTAAAAAGATATAAAAATAATAATCTCCTTATTTGCCAGGGCTGCCTTTCTACCAGCCCTTAGCCTTGTGAGGCTCTGTTCTGTCCCAGTGTCTTTGCTGCTTCCATCCCGATCCGTCCCTGGATCATGGTTGTGTTTGGCAGAATGGGCTGATACGCTGTCTGCAGTGCTTCCCACCAAACCCGTTTGGGGACTTTGAGTATGACAACTATTGCAGTGTCTTTGTTTCCTGTTCTCCCCCATTTCTTCTGTAAGTGAAAGTAAAAGCAATATTTAACACACTGGGAAAGGCTGTTAATAAACTCCAGGAAAGCATCTGGGTAACGTGGTCGTTCCTGGCCCTATGAGACTTGAGAAACTTGACGCTGAGCTTAGCGGTGCTCACTGGCAGGCGGTGCAGTAGGAAACAGGATCTGCAGTTGATAAATAGCACAGAAAGGAATGGTTCCAATTAGTGGGAGGTTTCAGCATTGCTGAGTGGCTTGCTTTCCTTTGTGTGTTTGTGTTTTGAAAATTAAACTTTGCTTTCTGAATCTGTGTGCTTATATGGAAGAGCTGATGTTTTCATTCTCTAAGTACTTGCTGAAATGGCATAAATAGTGAGACACAAACACTCCAGTGTTTGCCGAGGGCTGGAGAACAGAACTACAAAATTTCAGCTTATATGACACTTCAGAAATGCGAGTTTGGGGCCTCAGATAGAGACAGACAGAACCGGCTAAAAAGTCATTCCTAAACCACAAGCACTCCATTGAAGGAAGAGGAGTAGACTTGGCAGACAAAACAAACAGTGCCGAATGTGCTGGAAAGCCCAGTGCTTTTCTTTTTATTTTTCAACTCAGCTGGAACACCACAGAGTGATTTTTAGCAAGGAGAGATTCATAGCTCTCACATCCCCACCTTTCAGTCTCACAGCCATACCTGAAGCAACCTTTTCCCCCAGCCTGTTTTATCCAAGTTGTTTTATCTGCTGTTGGCTTTCATATAGCTGGCACTGACACTTTGTACAAATGTGGAAGTTCCTTGGGAACAATTTTTTTTAACTCCTAAAGACCTGTCCTTGCAGCAAAGTTGTTACCCTGTATATCTTTCCATCTAGAAACTGTATTCCAGAATAAATGTGATTAATCCAGACTGGAGTTAATTATCCTGGGGGAAAAAAAAAATCCTTTTGTGTGCTATGTTTATACTGGGAGTTAGACCAAAATAGCATAGCAGAATTGGCAGAATATAGTTATGACTGATGGGAAATTTCCCGTGTAGACAAACCTCAGACACATGGCCTAAAATGCCAGGTTTTAAAGAAACTACTGACAATAAGAAGAAAGTGCTCTTCCCAGACACTCTGCCAAGTCCCACATACAGTGGAATTTGAGGTTTCCCTTCCTCAACATGGCTGTTTTTCTTAAATAAATCCATTTCCTCTGCCTAAGTTTTCTGCTGAAGAGGCATCTATTCAGAGCACAGGCAATGGGGTGCTACTTTTTATATGCTCCATAGGCCATTGAGCATCAAGCCATTGCACAAAGGATTCAAAATTTGAATTACTGTTCCTGAAATTCAGGAAAGAGGAAGTTCTGTGCAATATCTTAGGTAAAATGCAGTGCATCAGAGCTTGTTACATTGATGTTCCTTTACTCTGACATTTTGATTTAGTTTAAAATTCTGTTTAAACTCTACTTCTAGATAGTGGTGCTTAAATTTTTTATGGGCAGTCTGTTTAGAACTAGTCTACCCAATTTGTTTTCCTTCTGTGGATTGGCTGACAAAAATACAAAAGTAAACAGTAGCTTGAAAATAATCTCTGAAACTAAAGCAACTGGGGATTGACAGAGGAATGGGCTCACTAGGAGGATTCGGCTCTGGTAATTCTATACCTACCCTCTTGCTTAGGAGATGAGCCATCTTACAAAAAACATCAAGATTAAATGTCCTATATTTAGGTAACCTCTTTAGTGTCTGAAAAATCTAATTAAAATGCTACATGACTGTAAATGTCTTTTTGCTGGTGGTGTTTTAAAACAGTGTCTACATGTGCACTGTAATTCCTGAAGAGTTAAAAATCAAAGTATCTTACAAATTTTGATGCTAGTTTCAGTAATTCATGCAGCCTGCAGTTATCAAGCATTCATCTATACCATGATGATTATTGAAGATAAGAATTGGTATTTCTTCCTAAGATAAATATGTTAAAAATTCTACTATTCTATTAGGTCAATTTAGTGATTGTAAGGAATTACACCAGGGTTTAACTTGGTCCCTTCTAAATTGCAAAGTATATAATTTTCTCCTGAGGTAGGACTTGTGTAATCAGATATTCAGGTAGTTTTGTCATTTGGCCAAAACACTTGAAGCCTCAGAATGGAAGCATCCAATCCGATATAGGGACAATCTTATAAATACAATGTAAATTGACAGTTGCTATTGTAGAGAAGGAAGGATTAACTGCTCAAAGAAATTGTGCTGATCTTCAGAAGTTTGTATTTTGGTTATCTGAAGAGTTGTTAGCTTGAAATTCATTTTGTTAAATAGAATTTTGGTCTCTAAACTGCTGTCATATTTATGCTAATAAAAAGTATAATTTTCAAAAGTACAAAATGAAAACCTGCTTAAAGCATAATCTATCCTGAGCTACTCTGTGTAATCCTATAGGCAGGGAATTTCTAAAACAAATGCCTGGGAAGGAGCAACCCCTTTTGACAGGCACATTTGCTAGGCACCAAGGCAGGTCTTTGAGACCTTTCCCTGAATTAAGTTCAGCTGTTCTCACTGCAGGGAGATTTCATTATTCATTTAACTCTTTTGGGAACAAAAGTACAGATCTAAAAATCCTTATCCTGAAAGATGCTGAACTCCCTCAAATGTCTTTGCTTATTACGTATCACTAGATCAGCCCTACAATTTTAACACAGAGGACCAAATGTACCCCACATGTGAGTCTTTCAAATTCAATGAAACTATGCTGAGGGTGAACTTGGCTATCAACAACTTTTTAGATCTAAATATCAGGGTCATTGCTTAGATCCTTTAGTCCTTGATGTAGGTGTCTTACAGCTCGTGAAAGGAGCAGGGCTATTTAGATATTCAGGGAGCAAGCAGTGCCTGTGAGAGCAGCAAGAGTCCTCCTTTAAATGGGTGAAGGGCCAAGGATTTCCAGATGTAGAGAGGCAAGGAGGAGAGAAACCTGCTGTGAAAGAGGGTACATGGCAAAAGGCAGAGACAGACATTTCAGGAGGATAAAAAGCAGGAAAATCTCAAAAGTATCTACTGATAAAAGTCTAGGAAAATGACTTTTTTTTTTTTTTTTTTTAATAGCAAATTTTAAAATGGAGCAGTAATGCAAAATCCCATTGCTCTGACCAACAATTATGGCCCTATTTCTGCTTAGAAGGAACCAGAACTCACTTCATACCACTCAATCCTGGGTTTTTTTTTTCCTTCCTTCTTCCCCCCGGCCCCCCCCCCCCCCCGCCCCCTTCCCCTCCTCCTCAAAGGATGTTTCAAGTTGTGGAATTAGTTTTAGTACTTAGACACAAGTACAGCAAAAAAAGAATCAAGGTCATTTTCTTCCTTTCTCTCATTATCAAATTATTATTCCTGTGGCTTTCTACACCTTTAGTAGAGTGGGAAAAGTATCCAAGTCTCCACTAACTGTCTGTGTTTCCTACAAATCCATCACAGTGTGTGGGAGGGAGCAAGTGGCTGTGTTGAAAATGAAGTCCAGACTGAATATATAGAGACATAAAGTGGATTCATAGTTGCCTTTGTAAGGACACATCTGAGGAAGGCTTTGGGCTTTTAACAGAATGAGTGAGCATTTCCATTTGTACCAATGCGACTTTAATCTACTCAAGGAACTTCCTTAATTTTTTTTTCTTAAAATGCAACTGTGGAGCCTTAGAGGATATAGCATTTAGAGTTCACATCCTACCTGTTTCAGAAAATGTGGCAAGTGGTTTGTCTCGCGGTCAGAGACAACTAGGAATGGCTGCTGGCATACCGAGGCGTCACACTGAAGGAGACAGTCTGCGAACATAGCTGTGGCAGCAAGAACTAGGACTGCCAAGGAACTTGCTTGTTTTGGATCCATTGTAAGGCAGGTCTGTGTGATTTTTGTTTAATTTTTTATTTTAAGTATGTAATTTCCTGTCATGAAAGCATTTGCAGCAGTTTTTAAGTGAAACATTTAAAAGTGCATCATTGAAACTGTCAGGCCTGAAGAGCCCATGGGAGAACTTTTGCTTGAGCAAAAGCTTTCCTACAGCTGGTAACTCCTTGAAGGTGTAACATATTTGTCAGATGATCACATTTCCCTCAGGGTTCTCCTAGTAGGGAACATGGGGCTCTTCAGTATGTGGAGAAAGGCAATTAAATACTTGGCTTCCTGGGAAAGCCCTCGTCCTGCAGCACGGCACTAGCTGCAGTGTCTCTGCATTGTACAAGCTGTGGCCCAAATTGTGCCCCCATGTAGTACGTCTGTTGAGCTGCTAGATTTACACTCCTTCAAAGCAAACATCCTTTCCTTGTCTCAGAGCTGGCAAATAAAGCAGTCTGTGTGTATGAAGGCAAGTTACAGATACCATTGAATTGGCTGCAGTTTCAATGACTGGTTTGTAATCATAGTCCAAACTAACCAGGCTGGTCTTTTGAAAAGAGTAAATTACTTTCCCTTATAATGCATCTATAAACACTGTTAAACACTGGAAAGTCATCAAATTGCTCAGGTCCGTTTCAGTTACTATTAAATATATTGTTTGGATTGTTTGTAAAAGTCTCTAGAATTGCCTCATCCTTTAAAAGGACATTTTTGGAGTGGGTTGATATATATGAAAGGGTATAGCTTTCCTAATTCTTTCAAAGCAAACATCACTCTCTGAGCAGACTTAGCATCTACCAGAATAACTGAAATAAAAAGAAAACAGTATTATAGTCCTCTAAAACCTGTCATGAATAACCAAAAGGCTGCAGCACTGGTATTATAACCAGATGTACAGTACAGAAATTACTTCTCTGGCCAGCAAAGTCTCGTTCTCTCTGTGCATTAGAAGGCATAACATTGAGCTGAACCGTGCTCTTGACCTCTGAATAAATATGCCCCCAGTGCTCTTTCTCCAGACAGCATTCTTTTCCAACCACATCAGGAAAAGTTCCCCGAAGTATTTACTTCTGATTTCAGTTTCTGCTGACTACAGCTCTGTCACACTTTACACACAAAACATATGTTACTACAATCCAGGTTTTAGCGTGGAAGCCCTTATGGAGCAGGATTTTAGATTGTTGGTTTGTTTTTTGAAATCAGTCATCTCTAAAGACAGAAATATGAATTTTTCCAGTGAGTTGTGTTGGCAGGTGAGTTGTGCAGCCTGTACAGTTTGTGTTGTCCCATGACAGCCTGCAACGCATCGCAATTATGAAACATGTGCATATTATACTGTAAAGTTGAGGGAAAAGAGTATTTTATGTATGTAAATTATATAACATGTAAAGCTTGTGGTGTACATACATATGCCTAGTGGCAAGTCAGTAAGCTGCTCTATGTCAGCTTCCCCTGCAGTGAAAGAACCCGAAGGACTTAGGTGCCCAGATCCTAAGAAATCCAAAGAGGGTAAATTGCCTGCTTTGTTAATAGACTTTAGACAGTCCCAAAATGATAAACCAGAACTTTGCTGAACTGTGTAAACCCAAGCTTCTATGTCAGTGGGAGTTAACCAGCCAGATGCCTGGTTCCCTGAGCTCCTTCATCTTGTTTCTTATATTGAAAAGTGCTACGTGGTCTTGGAGAGATGCTTTTGGCATGCACAGTTTTTCCAGTGCAGTATCTGGATATGAGAGACATGTGAGTGAACTTGCATTCTTCTTTAGCCAAGGCTGTGGTGAGGATCAGGTGAAATGAAGGCAACACCATTAGACCTTGTTTTCTAGAAGGAAAAGAGCATGGGTTTCACAGGCATTGCACTTACCTAGTGCTTTCACAATCTAATCTGTAATTAGTGCTTCTCTGTCTATTTTCTCTTCGTTCAAAAACATAGACGGTATTCTGGAGTTGCCTTCTGTATGACTTATTCAGCATGTTTTTCTTTCAGTATGATTATTTTGGAAAATATGTGCAGAGTTTGTCTGGGAGGAGATGAACTCTCCACGTATCTGCGCAGTCAGCCCAATGTGATTGTCACTGGAACTGACATCAGGCAGCCTGTATCTCATCAACAGAGTTTTCCTCCCCTTTTCAACATTGCTTTGATTTTCAGTGAAGTACGCTGACAAGACTGAAAGGCTCTGTTTACCTGCTCTGCTCGCGTGCGCTGTCTTTCACTCTTCTGGGCGCTTACAGAAGTGTAGTAAGCAGCCTAGTGTCTGGCCTGCTCAAACTTTGTACCTCAGCTGAGAAAGCCCAGAGTTGTTACTCCCTGGGACAGTCTTTTTGGGATGTCAGCACGTGCCCACTCACACTGGGGATTGCTTTAACTTCTGCCAGATGGCAGAATTTGCCTTTCACTATGCTTTGAATTTAAATTAACAATCTAGAGGCTGCTAGCTCACACGTCAAATATATTGAGCATATAGTTTTAAAGATGTGTTTTCTAGTAATGTATTTTCATATTTTGAAATCATAATGTGTGGTTATGGCAGCACAAGCCATAAGAATACAGCCTATCATTGCTAACTATTATTATGGGGGAAAATGTTACCATCTTAGGCTGGGTGTTTAAGATAGAAGAAACAGTGAGTGAGAGCTAGAAATAATTGGATTTAGTGAAGTTAGACTTGCCTGTGTCTAAATGCTGAATATCATGCTTTCCACTGTACACTTTACAATGTCTTTTACGTTGAAAGCACCTATGAAATTTGAGCTTTAGTAAATAATATATTGAAAACAGTGTTTTGTGGAGGCGCTTACCTTTCAACATACTTTAAGCCTACTTAACACGGTTGGGCATTTCATGCTGTAGTCCTCTGAGCCCTGCATCAGAAGCAGTTGGCAGAGGCACGGAGACATATAAACTACTTCTGCTGTACCTTTATCGCTGCAAGAGTACCTCAGAGCTGGAGAGCATTTAGTACAATACTTGTGATAAATTTTAGCTTTGTTTGCAATTTTCTGTGGTGCAGTAGACCAGAATGGAGACTCTTCTGGAGCAGTGTCCTTAAGTGTTAGCTGTGACTATTTAGCCTTTGGGGGGTCTCAGGTAAAGCACAGATTGACTCAGTGTTTGTAAAACTGAACCACCTTTTCTTTAAGTGTTTGTACTGTAAATGGAAATCTGGTGTATAACTGGGTTAACTTTAAACCACTTGGATGGGCACTAAAAGCAGCACAGTGGCCTTGGCAATGAAAACGCAAAGCTTTTCAGGTGAGTTTTGCAATCTATGCTGAACTCCATTACTACTGGTGAGAGACTCCCTGCAGCTCATGAACTGGTTAGCCTGAAGCAAGCTCGTGGGGTGGCCTGCCAGTCAGAATAATGCTTTTGATTGCAAGGTTGGTGTACCTTAAGAAATGATCTATGGAAATTGTGTGTTGTAGTTGTTAAAAACAGACTGACTTCTTGATGGTTCTGTATGGATTGCTTGCATCTTTCCTTTCTAGCAAGAGTGTCTTTTGTGTGTGTTTATGCTTTCTCCTGTGTTTTAAAGTCTGAGAGATTTTTCATCCACCAATTTCAGAGCACGTCGATAATATGCTGCCAAAATGCAGAGCTTGAAGCCCACAGTAAGGAATTGACTTACTGCAGCCTTCTTAACAGCTTTTAACAGCTCGCAGGTCTCCTAAATCCCAAGCCAGAGCTCTGTCTGGTAGGCTACTCTGCATTTTCAGATTTTGTACAGATACAGAAAGTACAGAAAGTATATCTGTATATTAAAAAGCCTACACCAGAACACAGGATTAATAAGCAATACCCAAAGTACAATATCCTCCCAATTTGAAGGGAGGGAAGCAGTTGGAGAGTGACAGTCTGTTCCTGGCAACTTATGACATTTGTGTTAATTCTCTGTTGGAATGAAAAATGAGCCTTTTGAACTCTTCATGTAAATTGAACTGTTGAAAAACCTGTTTTCGGATTTAAACCAGAGCATAGGAGCATCTGGGTTCATAGAGTACTGTGCCATTTGTCCTGGATCAGATGGTTATTATGTGGCTCTGGCACATAGAATCACAGAATTGTTTTGGTTGGAAAGGACCTTTCTCATTCAGGTTCCTCCTTTATTTAATTCTCACTAGAACGGAGTAAGTTCTTAAAGTGTACCTTGATTGTATTACAGCCACAAGCCGGTCTGCATAGGGGATACTACAGCATCAAGGTTTGTTAGGAGGTAGTGCCATTTGTGGGCTTAACGTTTAAGGAAGATTTCCTCCTTTCATCTTTCTTTGACATTCCTCTTCCATCTACGGAGTAGGAAACTGTATAACCTTTACTCCTGTCCTTTATACAGTCTGGCAGTAAACCTCATCATCCGAGTAACTTGGGCCTTGATCTAGTCAGGCATTCATAACTAAATAGGTATGAATTTCTATTCAAAATCGGGAGGAATTCAGTCTATTCATGGGCTTAAAGTATGAGTTAAGTACTCTGTTGGATTGAAGCACAGACTGGCTGATGTCAGAGGTGAAAGCTGTCATATTGCGGGTTATGTCCCTTGGGAGAAGAATAAGAAAGGCTTTCTTCCCTTTGTTTTTTCCTTCTCCATTCATTTTTAGTGCTCCACAACCTTTCCAGGGCCTGCAGGTCTTGACTGTATTGCAGTCATACTTCCTGGTGGCAGAATTGGGCGAGCTATTGTGTGATGTTTAGCTAAGTTGCAAGATGTCTCAGTTTGTTTTCAAAGAGCATATACCTGGGTGAGACAGAATAACACGTATTGATTTTTGGGCCATTTGTAGAAAGGCTTCTTGGTCTAGAGCACATGAAAGCAGAAATGAAGCATTGTGTGAAGTTAAAAGCAAAATACATTCTTTCTAAAATCAGAAACTGCTGATACTTCCAGATGGTATGCCAAAAAAGTTTTATTAGTCTTCCATAGGCTTTTCACTTTTTCCAGATCTCTGCGAAATGGAGAGGCCTCTCCCTCTGATTTTCTTGCCAAGTTTAAACATGAATCTACTGTTTATCCAGATTGCGCTGGCTTTAACAAATGATCTGCGTTGCCTAGTTTCCTTTTGTCCGACACATCAAATTTAGTGCCTGTTGAGGTGGAGTCAGGCGTTGCTGGAGAAGTACATTTGTTAAAACTTGCATTTTAGGGACTAATTCTTTTAGGAACAGCAGGTAGAAAGAACTGACCCTGTTAAGTGACATCTGTGGACAAAAGAAAAAAAAAGCTTTTTCCTTAATTTGATCTGCTTGAGTGCTATTTTAGATCATTTGATTGCCACTTCTTGTACCAGGTGACAGCTGTCTTAAGAGAACGACTCCATTTTCTTGTTTATTATGCACAGGTCCTTTCCCAAGGGTGGGCATTTATCTATTAGAGATAAGATAACGGATATTAAGTTGAAAAAGGTTATATGACAGTAATTGAAGCAATATGTTGGCCTGGCATATTTTAACAGTGAAATTTTAGCTGCATATTGTTTTAAAAGCAACTTGACAGAAGGAGTAGAAATTGAAGCTGTTTATTGATTTAATTCTTCTTCTCCTTAGGTTTAAGGAATAGAGCATTAGTGGAAGAAATGGTATTATTTCTGGCCTAGTATTTGCGTATCAAAAGATGACATTTTAAAACAGAATCTTTAAAATATGCTGGTGGTTTCAATTCTTTTTGCCATATGCGAAATTAGAGGAATGTGCAGAGCTATGTTGCATTAACTATTCAAGGAAAAGTAATTTGTCTAATGGGCCTTTAAAATGCTGTGGTTCAAAATGATTTGGGTGTTTAGGACCCAGCAGTAGCAGCCAGTGGCTCACAGGTAGAAGGCATGGTAATCTGCAGACTCTGAGCGTTGGAGTTTTGCTCTTTAGTTTTAATATTTTTCCCGTTATTTGAAAATTTTAGATAAATGAAAAGTCATCTCTCCCCAGCTCCTGAATGAGCTCACTGGAGTTTAAGTAGGACCTTGCTTATTAGTGTTACTTGCAACTCTGTAGAGACTTTTTTGTCCCATAAAAATATTTAAGATTCATTTTAGTTGTACCATAAGGGAAAAGTGGCTTACCCCAATCCTCTACAAAAATCAATATATCTTTCTTGAGATTTCTTCTGACTTGTAATGCGAATTTGTGAATTTGTCAATTTAGACTTTGCAGGGAAAAACTTGTTTAAAACACTAGAGATGGGAATCCAAGACAGCTGCAAAAATTCTCTTAATTGATTTTCCTTTTTCTCTGTTCATTTCAGAAAACTATAGTTTGGAAATTTATCCTCACTTCTTGAGCCGTACAAAACCCAAACTATTTCAGACAGAAATGAACAAATGACTTCGATTTTAGCATCTTGTACAATGAAACCTTTTCCAAATCCAAGTTAAGTGCCATACCATTCTCTTTTTTTTAATATTTAGAAGTATGTAAAGGGCTTCTATTATGCTGTGTACTGAGAGGCACAGAATAAAGAGAGAGCCTGGGTTCCTGAAATCAGTGGTTGAAGTATTGATACCAAACCACTTGGAGAAGAAAGGCGGAACACTATCCACTGAATTGTACAGAGAAAGAGAAATTAATCCCTGAAAAGAGGAAAAAAGGAAATCTCAAAGGAATGAAGGTAGAATATTTATGCTTGCCCTCTCATAATAGCAGTAGAATTTTGCATTATCTGGCATTCAGGTACTACAAAATGACTTGCAGCTTCTAATGGATTGAAGTTTGTAAGCTCTGTGTGAGGTAGATGTGTGGTATTATGTCCTCCTCCTTCAGCAGTGCTGGATCCGACATGGATCCAATCTGTGCTACTTGTGCACTTTGAGTAGGTACTGTACGTTCTGCCTTGAGCTTTCACATGCTATTTTCAGGCAGAAGACGTTCTTCCAGAAGGTGTGATGTCAGATGCTCAGCAGCTCAGGGTATGATGTCATCCTGAGCACACTGCAGCAGCCAGCATAGAATATGCATGAGACCTGACAAGCTGTTAGATGGTGGCTCCCACGCTCTCTTATGCTTGTAAGTTCTGAATTGCGCAACCGTATGATAATTCTTGCTATGAGTGAAAGAAAAAGGCTGTTTTCTTAACTAGTAAAAATAGTAAGAATCTTACATAATTAGCAAGGTAAGAGAAGGTGGCCCTTTCAGGGGAATGACTGTCTTCATAAATACAGGTCTGCTGTTGTATGGAAAGGAAATGTGTAGAAACCTCCCACTCCTTTGTTCTCTTTCTATCTTCAAGAAACGTAAAGTGTGTCATTGCAGCACTTCTGCTTCCTCTTTCAGCTCTTCAGTGCTACATCGCACAGAAAATGATTTCTTGTGGCCTGCTCCAGCCCTGGTCTGCTCTGTAATGTTGCTCTACTCCTTCTCAATAACAGCAGTTCCAAGATTTTCTAGTTTCCTGACTGAGAGGCAGAAATTCACTTCACAGGGAGAGCTCATTACCCCTCGTTATGCATGCATGAAAAGCAAAACAAACCCAAAAAATTAGCAACGTTTGTCCTACATGCTTTTTCTCCCCCCCATTTCTCCTCTCTCCCTCCTTCTCTTCAATTATATGCGTCCTTTCCTTGGTGTCCGTTCACTGATTTTTTAGTGTGCCCTTGGCCTAGCTTACTTTCAACATCAGACAAGCCTTGTTTTCCCTGCACAGCCTCCAGTAGCTGAGCTCCCTCTCAAACTGAGAAATACATTCCCAGAAGTGACCTTTAGCAGCAGCAGCAGCATTCTAATCTTCAGGGAAGCCTCCTGTGGCTCCATAACCCAAGGTTTGATCCTATCATTCAATGACACCATCAGAGGCGAGGGAAAGAGCATGAAGCTGAGTGAAGTTCAGCATGTCACAGTGCATTAAACAGCTCTCTGGCAGTGACAGTATGAGCTCTTTTTGTTCTGCTAGAAGATAAATAACTTTCTCAGTGTAATTAATATCCCTAACGGTTTGTTCCAAAAAATGGAATAATAATAGGATTGAGTAATCAAAACTATTGATTAATGTATAAGGCCCCTAGAAATGGTACACAACAGTTTTAGCACAAAATGTTTAGTCCTTCTGGGCATGGTTCCAATAAGGACTGTAGTGATGATTGAACAATAGGATTATTGTACAAAGTCATTGTTTCCAGAATGGAAAAAATTTTAGTGCTTTTTTTTTCCTTTAGCAATTCATTCATCAAATAAAAAATACATTTTTGAACAGTGGTATTGCATCCACCATTCTTTTTGCTGCTGGGCTCAGCACTCGCACAGAACTCCCATTGGCAACACTGTTTTTTTCTGTGGTGCAAATTAAAGGAGAATTTTACCCTTAACAGTAAAATCCTGGAGTCTTCACTTGTTTTTTATGCAACAAGAAGTACTGATAATTTCAGAAGTACCTACCACCCCCACCTCTTTTGTTCTTTAATACTTTTTCTTTGCTTTGCAAAATGGAAATCTTGGAGCAGGAGGTGTGGAAGGAAGAGATTAATTTCCTTGGAGTTTAAAATAATTCTAATAAAAATTCTGTAAAATGTAACTCATAGGCCTAATAGTCTCTATAACAAATAATGCTTTGGGGAACAATAAATTGTGTAATGATAGTTCTGCTCAGATTGGCTAAATCATTATGCATTGCAAAATGTCAGCCACTGAGGAAATCATACCTAAGCACATTGCAAACCTGCAATCTTGTAAAAGCCTGATATCATAAAAGGAAAACTGGGACTAAAAACATTTCAAACTTGCTAGAAGGAAAAGGCTAACAACTGCCTCTTTTTTTTTTTTTTTTTACATTTTCAAATATACCTGTTTTCCCCAGGGGAGTATAAAGACCTAATCAATCAAAACAAGGCTTTTGTAGATCCTCCTGTGATTAATCTAATTATTTTGGAGAGATCAGATGCATTTGCTGTTGATATAAACAACAGTTTGATTGAAGTATCAAAGGTAAATCAATAGGCCCAGAATGTGGATCAAAACATTATAAGTTAGGAAGCTTAGAATCAATATTTTCATGAGGAGAGTCAACAACTGGGACTGCTGTCCTTAAGCTCATTGAATAAATGTACTATTTTCAGAAGTCAGTTGTCACAAATCAGAATCACTGTATCTGAGGCATTTGCCTTTTCTGCAGATGGGCTTCTCAAAATAAGTAACTAAACTTTTTAAACACAGAAAGTGCAGTGAAGCCATGCAGAGGAAAACAACTGATATTTGGAAATTGCTCTTGACACTTTAAAACCTTTAATCATCAAAGAGCAGCAGCCCAGATAATCCCCATTGCCCCCCTTTCCTGCATCCCTACCCTAGAAGTGCTTGATTAGTGAAAGACTCTCACTTGTTGACATGGAGGAAAGCAGGGCCCATAAGGTCTCCCCTGCGGTTTGAATGCTGATGGTGCTTTCACGGTTGCAAGTGGAGCAGGAAAAGCTTTGAGTGGGCAATGGAGCACACGTCTGCCTCTATGCACATGGAATTTGAAGATACAGGGGGAATATTTTAGTTCTGAGGTCGGGATGCAGCTCAAGGTGCAGCGCCTGATCGTATGGGAACTAGAGGCTTCCTTCCCAAAGCTTTCAGAGGTTAAAGGGAGGACATGATTAGTGCCAATATCACCCATTTTCTTTAATTCTGCAGGCTTGCTCTGCCCCAGTTTGGGTTCTGATGTCTGCATTGGTCTTCCCTAAGCAAACACTGTTAAAAGAATATCAGGAGAGGATTCCATAGAGGGGTTGGCTATAGGAAAATATTTCTCTCTTAAACTTTACTAGTAATGTAGTATTGGAGCCAGTAGTCGTGTCTTTCATAGAATCATTTTGATTGGAAAGGACCTTTAAGATCATCAAGTGCAACTGTTAACCTAGCACGGCCAAGTCCACCACTAAACCATGTCCCTAAGCACCACATCTACATGGTCTTTTAAATATCTCCAGGGATGGTGACTCAACCGCTTCCCTGGACAGCCTGTTTCCTGTCAGCACCTTTTCTACCTGTCTTCTGCCGTTAGTATGAGTATAATTATACTGATGCAAAGAGGCAGCACATTGCTGTAGCTGTTTTGGTAAGGAAAGGTAAGCAGGGAATGCTGATAGGGAGGCACTCCTGGTCATTAATACTGTGCTGACCCTGTATGTGGCTCTGAAACTGATACAGCTGATAGGAAAATTTTCCCATAAACCAGGCCTAAATTTGCCAAAATACACTTCTACACTTTGTTTTTAGAGTTCAATATAAGAAACAATATTGTTGATTTCCAGAGAGATTGTGAAGAACTTACTGCTTTAAAAAAATAGTTTTAACCTCTCTGACTCTTCAGTTTTTAAAAATCTTAGAAAAGAGATAGAGAGCACAAACAAGAGCTCACCAACTCCACAGGTGAGCAGTGTCAGCTCTTGGCTTCTGTGCACAGAATAATTTCTGTTCCAGATTCTTTGTGGATCAAATGTGTTTAAATGACTCCAACAACTCTCAAGAAGGTCATTGAAACATAATCTATGTCTCCTTCAGCTACTTCACAGTAGCTTTCTTGTCTGTCTTTTAATTTAATCTCACTAAAAAGGTTTCAGTGTTGCATTCCAAGCTGCAAGGATTCACCCACATGCACTTGCAGCATAGGTTATCGTACAAACTGTTGTTATAGTGTTATTATTATGTAGCATACAAAGTCTTTTGAGATACTGGAGATTCAGGTTGTTACACTTGCTCATGGCTCCTTTTTTCACAGGATGATGGAATCCATAAAAGCCAGATTTTTAGGCTAGAGGTAGAAATAAATGTCCCTGGAGAATTTTAGTAGTGTCTGGGTGTTTCTTCTTGGCAATTACGTGTTCAGATACTGTTGGAAAAAACACTCAACACTTAACTGCATCACAAAGCACATAAGTATCAAAAATCTGCCTGCAATTCCAAAATGAAAGATGGTAATTTCAGCTGTTTTTCACCTTGCATTTTAAATGTTAGTCTGGAATTCTTTCTCAGCCAGGCATGTGTCAGGATTTCAGCTGAGGCTAGTAGCACTTTTACTATAGTTGTCTGACCCTTTTCAAGAAGTGCATTGTTTGAAGTTGTTTTAGTATTTTGGCAAAGTTGTGCTATTTGGAAACCTTCACTAAATCTTAAGCAGAATCAGTTTGGAAACATCTTAGCTGATACAGGCCATGTATTTCTGAAAATAAAGCGGGAAGGAATTTTGTATTTTGGAATTACAGTAGCTCATGCAGCCCAGAGCCTGGTTTATGTCTGAGTGCAGTACAGTTCCTGGTAGGGATACCTCTGTGCCACTTTAAGCATTTCCATAGACCTAGATGAAACTTGTTTGTTATTACCTTGTATAAGGGCTTTCACTGTCAGGGCATTTAGAGAGCAAAGGATCACTTTGATCCGGTGATATGCTGTAGCAACCATGGTAACATATCTCCCTAGGTATGGCTCCTTTTGCTACGACTTTTTTTTTCCAGCCTACTTGTGAACCTGGATTGGCATGAACTAACTCAGGCTTATGATTCCAAACAAAAGGATACTCAGGAGTTAAATCTGGAAATTAGGTAGTACTTTTTCCTTTGAATTTCACGTAAGCCCCAGAAGCAGAAAGTTGTGTGGTAGCTGCTTGCCTTAACGCTGAAGGAGGGAAAAAAAACCCCAAAAGGTCTGTTAGGCACCACTTAGCAGTCTGTCTGAACTGTAGGAGAAAATGCAGATTTTTAGTTTTGAGAGAGAAGGGGGCATAATCAATTGTTACTCTTCTAGTTACGTAACTATTAAAACAATAGCTCTTAATCTTCCTTAACTGAACGAAGACATATGTAGAAATTTTTTCATGTTGTGTACTTACCGACTGTACAGCTATGGACTTACAGAGTTCTTCTTTGTTATAAAAGAACTGAAAAACAATAAAGCAAAAGGGAATTCATTTGTAAATATACAAAGTTCAACATAAACACCATCTGGTTTTCACCACTGATTTCTTTTCAACAATTCTGTCTCTTGACAGGGTTGAGCTCTGCATTTTAGGGAGGATTCATTCCTCTATTCTGATGTTTCATAATGGCATCTTCCCTATATATGCACCTCGGCAGAATGCGTGCTACAGTGCATGCACATGCATGAGTCAGGGTCCTGCTGCATATATTGCGATTGACTATGACATATTAGGTTTCAAATAATAAAAATAATTTTAACAGGAGTTCAGCTAAGCCAACATCAACAACCCCTTTTCACCTACTTTAAATACTCCTTTTCTTGCATTTCCCCATAAAGTTAGGTAAATCATTGCTATTGTGTGTAAACTCATTTGAAGTATAGTTAGATTGCATCTTTGGATACTGGTACTAACTGAAGTCAAGGTACACCTAAAAAAATTAATTGCTTGAGTTTGGTGCTGAAGAAAAAATGCATCCTGAGTTCTTGCTGCTTTCAGCACTGTGTAGTTTGGAATTTTGGCAGCAACTGAAACCTTTCCAGCCTTTTTTTTTTCCCTCCCTTGCCCCAGTAACTGTTCATCGTCAAGCTTAACCCAGGTAGGTTCTTGAAAGTATCTCCTTTGAACATTTATTTAACAGCCAACAAAATGAAAGAAACTCACTATGCATTTAGTATTATACATGCACTGCTAAAAAAATTAGCTTTCCAGAGTAGACAGTTAAGTATGGTTTTGCATGCTTTCTCTTTGACTTCAATGAACTGTGGATCAGACCCAAAAATATGCTTCCCTGTGAAACTTTGTAATTCTATTTAGCAGCTGCTTTCAAACACAATGGGAGGTTTTCAAAAATATCTTTGTCTGGAAGTGTTCATCTGTAGGCATAAAAGCAACCTTGATAACATTAGGGGGGAAGATAACAATGTCTATCTCTGTAATGATATCACCTTATCTTTAATTAATGTAGAGTACTGTAAGATCTTTTCTGAGATACGAGCCTCTTATTTGGGTAAGGTTCTTCCTGAAACAAAGTGTTCGAGCCAGCATAGCTATTTTCAACAGAAGTTTAATGTAACTTGTTCACCAGCCTCAGAGGCATCTGGTATCAGCTCTGGTTGTTTCTTTTGAGGCAGGAAAAATAAAAAGGCTCCTGACAGAAAGGTGGAGCTACCTATTACTAATACTGCAGTGGTTTGATTTAGAAAGTGCCCTTATTCCATGGAACTGCGTGGCCTCAGCTGAGAGTGTTTTAAGTAGAAATGAGCCCAAATAAATCTCCTGGATCTGAGCTCTGAGTAGTTTCAAATTCCAAACACTGTCAAAATTCAGATACCTCAGATAGCTTTTGTATCTGTAGTTCACACCCACATCCATAATAATCATGCCACAAAAGCTTTGTAAAGGTCATGGTCCCACCTTCAAAATATAGGAAAGAACAGAAATGTGGTTTCCTGTACAGTCTGAGTTTGAACCCCTCCTATATCCAAACCATAAAATCTTTAATTAATTAATACTTAGTATTTGTTTCTTCCATTTACACTGGTGCCTCCAATCTTAATTTGCTTCTATCTTTTGATTCCTGGTCTGATCAGCAGTGAGGGTCTCTGGTATGTCCAACTTCCAGCTGTGTTCTCATCCTCCTTGCTCCCTCGTTTCCTTCCTAGACCACACTTTTGGCACTGCAGCATTTTTCCTCGTCCTGGCTGCCTTTCCGTTGCCTGAGGCTGACAGAGAGGAGCGGGGAGAAACGCCAGCAAACAACCTGCTTGTGTTCACTGGGCTCTTGGGCCCAGAACTGGCATGGCCTGAATTTCCATTCAGAGGAAGGTGCTGATCAGATGAGGATTGTATACTCAGCTATGGACCACTGTGTTCACGGACCACAGAGTAATTGGGAAGTTTAGTTTTCTGTATTACAATGTTTTAAATGTACCATTTGTCGTGGAACTGACTGACTTAACTGATCAAGCATCACAGCTGACAGATATCTCTCACTTAAAAAATTCACCCGCTTGGCTAAATTTTTATGACTGATACAGATCTTGGAGTGGGAAGTAACAGCCAACCTGGTGTGATTGCTGGAAGAAGGCATGGTTGTAAATGTGACTGCCACTGGGCTGAAACGGTGAGGAAAGAAAAGCTCAGAGCCAAAACCAGGACATTTCTAAATATTCTTTCCCAGGAAATAATCTACAGTTTCAGGGCAGATCCTCTCGTATTCAGCAAGGTAGTCCTGGCTCCCACTTTTGGACCTGCTTTGTTTTGTATACCTAGTGCTGCTACGTAACAGTTTCTAGACCTAATGAACGGTGTTGCAAACAGGCCTTCTCTAGTCTGCCTTTGAGTGGAGGACTGTGTGTGTAGTCATTTTAAGTGTTTTCCTGAGTTGGGGAGGTAGATGATGTGAAGTGCTTAGCATGTGTTCTCAGCCTACAATATACTATGCTCAGCGTTGTGTAAATACATAACAACTTTCTTCCACCTGAAATCAGCTCTGCTGTGGACAACCAGGTTGCCGTGAAAGTAAGGGGAAAAAAATTACCACTTTTCTCTCTGGTTAAACAACAGATTTGTCTATGAGTTGCCAAAATTGTAAGTGTCAACATAGCTGAGTACACTTTTATACGTACAATTTTCTGTGCATATGTCTGATACTCCTTATTTTGGAAGGGCTATAGTAGGTTACTATCAAACCAGTCCATCTGTTCAGTGATTCAGTAATTTGAGAATAGTTAAACTTGTCACTCTGCTCCCCTTCCTGTAGTCTATTCAGACTATGAGACCAACTTCAGATTTTACTGGCATCTTTAAAAATATTGGCACATGCCACTTAGCTGTCTCTTGTGTGTTTGACCAGTTATGCCCATGATGGCCTAGTGGCACACTGGATCTACCTGCCCAAAGAAGTGAGTTCCTATTCGCAGAAGGGAAAGTTTGCACAGCCCTTTGTACCTATATGTAAAACTCACTTCTACACAGATCAGCACCAATATATGCCAGGGAAACTATCTATATCAGAGACTGAAAAACTGAAGCAATTAAAGCAAGCTACAGTACACCCCCTTGAAGGTAAGTGAGGGACAGGCATGTTATGTGAGTGCTTATATTTTTGGAGGAAGTGCAGTGCTTTACAGATGAGTGCTGTCTTGGGTCTTGTGCAGAAGCAACATGGAGTTGCAATGTGATCATAATGGCAAGTTCAAATGAGTCCGTTTGTTCCGGGAGAGTAAGCTGCCAGGGAATTTAGTGTTATGGAGAGTATGGCTGGTGGGTCCGTGCATGGTATGGTTGTGTAAATACTGAACAATACTGTGACGTGCAATGGTATGCTGCTTTATAGGGGGGTTCTTGTGTACTACAAGTAAAAGAGAATTTCTGATTATTTGTGTGCATTAAAGGTGCTTGGGTTTTTCTTTCAGAAGTAAAAGGCTAGTTGAAAAATCCAGGCCGGAGTTCAGTTTTGAACTTGAACTTGAACTTGAACTAAAACTGAGCTCCAGCCTGGATTTTTCAGTACTGCCTACTGGAAATCCTGCCTGCAGTTTCAGGTAATCATAGAGTTCTTTGCTCTGAACTGGTGCCTGGTGCTGCTGTGTACCCCTGAGCTGCTGGCGCTTCCTACATGAGTGACATTTCTGCAATGGGTAGGTTTTTTTGTGGGTAACTGTAAAGAGTTCATATATACGGTTTTGGGATGCATTTGCATTATAAGTGTAATAGAGTAAAAAACTCAAGATGCAAATGCAAAATGATACCGAACTATATGGAACAGTGCAGTGCCATGTAGGAGTTACCCCATGACCAAGGGAACTGGAAACAGTCATGCCTGTTAGCATGTCTCTGTGACAGTTTAATTTATCCCCCGCATTTTTAAAGGACCTGATGCAAAAAGAGGATTGTAGATTCTTTATGGTTTATCCTTGCCCATATTTTTCCCTCCATCAGGCATATATCTCCTTTTCATGGAGAGCTTTGTATTCAGTTTTGTGAAATGCAGAAACTACTATGGGAGTGTGCTGTCTCTCTAATGCTTTCTGTGAAACAGAAGCTGGATTGAAGTGCACTAGCATGGTACAAGCTGTTTTAAGGCTTAAGAGTCAGAGACCGAGAGAGTCGCCTCCCTGAGGATCTTAGAGTAAAAATAGAGGACAGAGCATGGGAGGGCAAGGAAAAGGAACAAAGATGTGCCTGTCCAAAGGCATATCACAGGTTAGTGACAAACCCATGAAGAGACATGTGCTTCCTGATTCCCTCTCTGGTACCCAACCCTGGCTGGATCTTTTCTGTTCTAAAAATGGGCAGCAAGATGTTGTTCAAAGGATAGATACTTCTCCTGTGAAAGCCTTTTGAGTATTTCATCGGGACACTTTGCTGTTTTGTGTGCATACACATGCACTCATATAGATATGGGGGGAGGGGAGAGAAGGGAGAGAACATCCTGTGGGATTTCTTTCACCATCTGCTGAGTTCTGACTGCCATCTGTGAAGTAAAAGCCTTTACATTGTTTAGCCTTTGTTCAAAATGTATTTTTTGTCGCAGTGGCTTTTGACAATATCATGCACGACTAAAAGAAATATTCAACAGTTTGGAGCAAGCAGTATAAACACTGACAGCTCAGGAATCTGAAACATCCAGTTTATACAGTAATTTGACAGAAGATTTTGACATCACGCCTACTGTAATCGCCACTTAGGAGTTCAGGCATAACCTTTCAGGTTCACAGGAGACCAGACAGCAGCTTGTCTGAAAAGGCAGAGGCTTATTTAGCAGAACATGAGTAAGGTCTGGGTAACTAGAATCATAATTGCCCAAGCAATTACTCTGCTCATCAGAAGTCCCCTTGGTTAGATGGTTTGTCCATAAGCAGTCAGGAGATGCAGAGTACCTTTCTTGCTGCAGTTCAGGCAAAACAGAAGATCTTTAGTTGTGCTTCTTCATCTACAAACCTTGTTGCACAGCTAGTTGCCTACACTGGTCTAGTTGCTGACTTGTTCAGCTTATTTATATGTTTGCTTAGCATATGCTTGTGCGATAGGAAGCAACAAAACAGAAGCAGCATAAAGGGGAAAAAAAATCAATGCCTGATTTCATATTCCAGAAGTCAGAAGCATGTTTTACACTATTTTTCTGTCTTACATGTATGTAACTTATCTGCAAAGTTTTCCAGCATCAGAGGCATGATTATTAACACAAATGTGTATGCTTACTAGCCTGAGCTGTAGGTCTATGCTTCAAATTTATTTGTGGTCAAAAATATTTGGCTTAGGTAAGAACAAAAGGAACTCTTTAATGGACCATCATGATTAAGGAAGATAGCAAGAAGAAGAGATGCTATGTTTTACCTAACACAGGATCAAGCTAGAGGACTTTTCATGTATTGGCTGGCTTTTGTAGATTGAACTTTTGTGAGAAGGCTCATCCAGCCGCTGGAATACAAGGTGTTTTCAGCTTCACAGCCTTAATAATATGAAGAATAATCCTATTATGTCCCATAAATTAAAAGAAAAAATTATGGAAGCTTGCAATTTTTCTCCCTGTCTCTAGATGCAGCCTGACTTCCTGAAGCACATCTATAAAGGAAAAATTCATGCTCTGGGTAGCATTTCAGAGGCCTTTCTAACTCAGCAAGAGCTTTCGTATATAGTTGTAAGCAGAATTATTTGCAATTATTTGGATTATCTTGAAATTTATGGCCATTGTCACTGTGAGAGAGAACATAAACCCTCTTTTAAACTGAAAGAGAGTAGCTTTAGATTAGCTATTAGGAAGAAATTCTTTCTTGTGAGGGTGGTCAGACACTGCAACAGGTTGCCCAGAGAAGTTGTGGATGCCCCCTCCCTGGCAGTGTTCAAGGCCAGGTTGGATGGGGCTTTGAGCAACCTGGTCTAGTGGAAGGTGTCCCTGCCTATGGCAGGGGGTTTGGAATTAGATGATCTTTAAGGTCCCTTCCAACCCAAACCATTCTATGATTGTATGATAAAGCAGAACATAAAGCATAAAGACACGTGCTCTCTCCCTCGTTTTAAGGACCCGGAAGAATCCAGTAAAGACTTTGCTTTATGTTACCTATTTCTGAGGTAGTTTCAGGAGCCCCATTTATTGCTGGATCCGAAGGCTTTTGCAGATAGATGGAGGACAAGTGTTCAATAGGGCTGAAGTTAGATGGGGAGTTACAATTAGTGTTTGAAAGTATAAAAGCTTTGCAAGCTCAATTTACTGCTGTGCTCTATAGGCCTGTGGGAGCTAGGAATAGGGTCAGTATGGTCTAATGCTTTGTTTGCTGTTTTAGTGTATGATTAGACCTGTGTTTTTTGTTATAGTTGGGGTGAGATATGGGGCTTGGAAATATAAACCCCATGAATCAAGTTCACTGCTAATTTCTGCTAGGTCTGCAGGCTTAGAAAGCAGACAGATGTTGACATGGTGCTGTTTATTGTTTTATTATCAATAGATCAATCATCCAAGTGTAATTGCATTTGACATTGGAGTTAAATTTAAGGATTGGGAATCCTAAGGTTTGCCTCTACTTTGATTTTGTTGCTCCCTATCTTCTGTGAGTGATCATTTCCACATTGTGAGTAGGCCTCCTTCTGGAATAAGACAAATCTTCAGGATGAAACCCATACACTTATCACAGCATGTGGATCCAGGGTCCTACATGCAGGTGGGCATTAGCTGAAAAAGCTTTGCCTCCTTCTGACCAAGATAATTCATCAGTAGGATTTCAGCAGGCCTTTCATCCAAAGTCCTTCATTCCTGGTACACACCCTGACAGCATGCTAGGAAAATAAAGCTCTTGAGAGCTTTAGCCCAACTGCCTTCTTTATCTTGAGTAGACTGAGCTGAAAAAGCTAAAATTATTATTATGATTGTTGTTGTTATATCTCATGGATACGGGACTAAACTCATTGTCTTAGATTTGAAGGATACCTTAGCCAAGTACTGTGCAAAATGAGTTTGGTCAGACCACCCCAGAGGAGTGTGGACACAAGCCAATTCCACATGGTTTGGCTGGAAGATCCGTGCTCTCCTCTGGGTTTAGTCCATAAGGCATCATAAATACAGCATCTGAGAAGCAGCTAAACTGATTTAGCTGAACGGTGGTTCTAATGCTAACATAAATGGTCCTACCTTTATTGTACTCTTGGCATGGAATACCTGAGGAAGCGTTGTATGGCTTCTCTCAGCTGGAAGTTACAGGTGTTGAGAATCAGATCAGACGTAGAAACGTGAAGAGAAAGCGGTGACTGAGACTGCTCACTGTACAAGGATGAAGAATAAGGGGAGCAAGATAAAAGTCTATAGAATAGTCAAGAATTCAGAGAAATTATCACCTAATAAAAGAGCAATAGAATAGAAATATGAAAAATCTTGAATGAATAAAGGAGGATATATCTTCAAACCATGCTATCAAGCTATGAATTCCATCATTGAGCCAAGAAACTTAGATTCAAAATATGGTTATTTCTATATGAATCACAAGAATTTTGCATGATGTGATGCTAATAAAAGTACATTGGAGAAAAAGAAAGCCTCCATGTCTTAGCGACTAAGCAGAG
This sequence comes from Nyctibius grandis, assembly GCF_013368605.1. Lineage (NCBI taxonomy): Eukaryota > Metazoa > Chordata > Aves > Nyctibiiformes > Nyctibiidae > Nyctibius > Nyctibius grandis. Next base: position 13,854,744 of record NC_090669.1, read on the forward strand.
TGACCTTTTGTACTGAATTACATTCGTGTATTATGTATTTATATATTTATTTTCATGGGAACATCTGGTGCTGGCTCATCCTGGAGACAGGTTTCTGGACTGGGCTGACTGCAGGTCCAATGCAGTCAGGCAGTTCCTGTGTAGCAATGTCTCCTTTGATGCAGATTTTCTCCAAAATTACTGTTAACAGATTAACTAGAAATCTTGTGTTCTGAGAAACTGCATTTGCTGAAGGAACAGCTGTGAAATTTGATAAAATCACCATGGTCTGTTTAAATGGTTTTATAGCAGTAGCCCTTCGGTTAACCCTGGATCATTTGGTAGCTGGAAAGTCTTTCAAGAGTAATTAAAACAATGTTTTCAGAGAATTTAATATTTTATACATGATTTTTTCAAACAGGAGCAGTGCAGACATAGATGCCAAAACTGAAAGTCTGGCACTGGACACACAATCTTGCTCCCTGGTGCATAAATTTGCATACATACTTGGAAAGGCACAATGCCTGACTTAAATGAACAGTTTGCTTATAACCCCCCCTCCCATCAAGCCAATTGCAGTGAAAAATATAAAGTTGCTGTTACTTTTTAATTACCAAATGAGATCATTACTGAAGTGGCATATGTTATAGGTATGTAATTATGATGTGTTAAATACTTTGGCACTAATTATTTAATCTTCTTAGCAATGGACTATTCTACTGCATTATGTAAACTTTTGCTTCGACTTTGTTTTTAGTCTGTTCTGGCATGTAGTATTTGGAGTATTTAAGAGCTTTAGGTTCCAATCTTCCCACAGGAATTTCGCCTAAATCAGTGCTTTAGGAATAGGATCTGTTTGTATTGCAAAATGATTTTTTTTTTAATAGTAGTTTAGTTCAAAGAACTTTATTATCTGCGTCCAAATGATTAAAAAAAGCCTATTTTAAAAAGACAAAGTATACCTTTTAAACACCAATCCGTATATCAGCAGCAGAAATATTATTAAAAATTAAGTATACTGTGTTGCCATAGTTAATCTAGAAAATAAATAAGCTGTATGTAGTATGATATATCTCATTAGTAAAAGTAAAGCCTTAAAGATAATATGGAGGATTGGACTAGATCTTGTGGTAAATTGTTATAATTGGAGTACTTTACATTTTCATATTTTGTTATATAGCATATCTGAGTATCTCAAGTTTTCATATTTAAAATATAAGCTTCAGGGAAAGTTTAGAAGTAGATCAAGTAAAGCGTGAGGCTGTGTGATGAACCTTGGAAATAATAAAATGAACAGACTGTTATAACTATTGACTAGTTTTAATAGTCAATTAAAAACTTCAGGAGTTACTTATGCTACAAATGGACTATGTAAACTGGCAGAAAAATAGGTGACTTTAATGTGTGCCCATCAGACTCTGAAATAATTTGCCTCCCAGAAGACTATTCCCTTAACTAAGTTTAGAGTTTGCCTATTTACCTTTTTTACTGTTAGAATCCATTATTATTATAATTCATTAAGCCTATTTATGTGATTACCAATATTTTTAAGTATGGATAATTGTGAGTGTTTGAGAGTAGTAATGAATAACTGACATTATGTGTATCAGCCATATAATTAATTACCATTACCTGATGTATTATACATCCCATTTATTTCAACAATTAATGTGTTATTTTGTCATTTTATTATTATCATATCTCTCCTTTTGACAACTTAATAATAAAAAGGCAAAACAAAACATTACCTGCTGTTGAAGTAAATGCATCTTCATTATGCAACAAATAAATTCTTCATCAAAGGCTGCCAGGTACCAGTGTAGGAAAAGGTTGGAATTGCGGTGAAAACATAAGTCACAGTAATGTAGCTGATCATTCAGAGGTGCCATATGTCCAGCTCTGCCTCTTTCTGTCTCTTAAAGGAATTAATGTCTTGTCATTCAGTTCAGAGTTAATCTCAGGACACCTCATTATTAGTTGGATGATCTCCATCTTTAACAACTGTACCTAGCAGAGCTGAGGGTTTAGACTGAGCCCTGAGATGCATTTAGATGCCAGACTGCCATTTGCACTTCATGGGAGGTGGTTGGCTTACCTATCCTTTTTATTGTATTACAATACATTAGCATCTGTACTCTTTCTCCATTCCTCCAGCTGGTGCTCTAACTTCATCTTCACCCTCTTAACACAGTCGCCTGCCTTTCTGTACTCCACCATTTGGTCTGATAGAGGATTTGGTACCGAGCGCCGTGTGCTCCCATCAATATTGACTCATTCAAGACATAAGCAAGAACCATTAAAATATTATGATTAGTATAATTTTGTGAAATATAGACAGGTGAAAACCACATTTGTCACTTACAGAGTTTTTTAAGTGTATATATATACACTTCATATATTTTAAGCCCAATATATTTTTTCTGCCCCAAAGCATCAGACCAGCAGAGTTCTCAGAATAAAAAGCTATAAACATTACTTTTAATGGCAAAAGCTGATTGTTTGCATTCACCGTATACTAAAAAAAAAAAAACTGGGCTATTTTAGTAAAACTTTTCATGAGGTTAAGAGCTTATTATCTGTAGCTCTGACTATATACCATATATATTATATCCCAATGGCCAAGTGTGTATCGACAGGTCTCACAGTGTAATATCTAATCATAAAATTTAGTATTGAGAGAAGACATAAAAATGTTATCTTATTTTCCTATCTGCAGCTTTGATTTGATAAAGACTAAGAAAAGAAAATGTAGTAAAAATGTCCAGGTAAATGCCTGGTTTGTGATCCTCATAGTCCCTCTAGAAATCACAATTCTCTTGTTTCCACAGTGTAAGTAATATCTAGTAAACAGAATCATGGTTTCGTTCACTGCTGTCACATAATGCTATACTTTACAAGTGCAATTGTGTTTCTTTTGGAAAAGGTTAAGAACAGTGTGGAAGGTGCATTCCCTGAGGGCACTGGAGTCTACGATAATAAACTCTTCATCCATTATGTGCCAATGAGACTACAAAAACAAATTCTTCGCATTCAGAACAACAGAATATTTATTTTAGAAGTGTTATGTTAAGAGATTTGGTTTGGGATACATTTAAGGAATATGTTTTATGCGCTGCATAAGTACCCAGTGATTTGACTGTATCAGTTGGGCATGCATTGTAAAGTGTGAGCAAAGGTCCCTCAGATTTTTATAGTACAGTAGGCCAAAAGTAATCATTATAACCTTTCAAAGTTCATAATTGGTGCTTAAAAAATAAGAGCTTGGGTGCTTTTGTGTTTCTTTGGTGTTTTTTTCCTGGGTTGGGTTCCCCCCCACCTTCCCCATTCTCAAAAATTGTGGATGCATGTCTAGGGTTCTGTGATCATTGCAACTTGCCAAAGGCCAGAAGGTAGCTTTATGGCTAATTGTGACAATATGTTCTGGTAGATAATCAGTGTGTGTAACCCGTGTAATTTCTTTTCAAAAGATTGCAGTGAAATAGAAACAATTATAATTTTTATGCAACAATGAAAAATAAACAGATCCACAGACCATGCCTTTCCCTGTGTTCGTCCCTTACCTAATGCTTCTGCAACCTGTCTTCTGCCTTTCATAAATACCTTAGTCCCTTTGTAGTATCTGCTCAGGAACTGAGCCTTATGCAGCTTTAGTTATGTTTCTTTTCCTGAGGTGCTTTTTTTTACTGCTTATCTCATTTTTCTTCTCTGGGTAGCTTTTGTAGACTTGACTGATAGTGCTGGGATTTAGAAATGAGCACGGACAAGGGCCTCTTCCAACTTCAGGAAAATCTGTGTGTGTAATTCACTTCAGCTCCATTGCAAAATCCAACCTAGATTTTTTTTTTTCAGGTAAAACATTGACAAGGAAAGGTTTGCTGTTGTAACTAACTGTGTGGAAGCAGTTATGACCATGAAGGAATGATCACCATACCTTTGTTGTAATGATCATTGCAGTGAGCTCTCGTGGGGGGCTGACTTTGTTGCACAGCAGCAAAAGAAGTTCATCCTCTGCAGGCTTTCGAGTTGAGGAACTAAACTTTTTGTCCATGATGTGGTAAGGAACCTACAAAAAATAAATAGCGTATATTCAAAATGATGTACCAATGCGTAGCATTTTCATCTTTGTCATGATTACAGGACATCTGCACAAGGCAGAGACCATAACCTTAAGTGGAGTAGAGCCTTTATTGTAAACAAGCAACTTGTGAGTCACCTAAATTCCACTTTTGAAAGGCAAAGTGTTGCAGACAGAAAATTTGCAAATTGAGTATATGCAAAACGACATTACAACCTCTGTTGTTGATAGCAGTTGGGAAAATTATATTGCCAGGTAAAATGTAGACTTCAACATTAGGTGGGTTAGCACAGGGCACAGGGCAAGTTTGTTTCAAATGCAGATATGGAAGATTTTTTAACTACGTGCTCTGAAAGAGGTGTACTTTATCCACTCTTCATCTTTGCAGACACCTGTCAGGTAGCTGAGACCTGTCAAGTAGCTTCAGTGATTACCATGGTGTAGGGTCCTAACACAAATGTAGAGATGATACATGATGGTGGGGTTTTTTTTTTACTATAACCTTTTTTGCTGTTTGTTCTTCCTGTTACTGACATCATGCAGAGAAAAAGATTTTTGCACTGGTCTAATGATGCGTAGAGAAACCACCCTGTATTAGACAGAAACAAGTCAACAGAATACAACCCTGGTTGTTGATGGTCTTTGTTGTTCATCCTGTATTTTCACTTGTCAGGAAATGTAGTAAGCTCAGTGCACCAAAGCCTTTACATTTTGTTTGAAGTTGGTCACACTTGGAAGGCTGGTATATGTGGGTTTGATAAAGTCAAAAGATTCCTTGAATCAATAGGAGTATAAATAATACTAGACTCTTGCTGGGCTATAGGTGTCAGACCTTATGTTGCCTTTTCAGTACTTGCTATCATAACCTCCCATTCATATAGTGTAGGGTCTGCTTTATTTTCAACTCATTTTATTAAACTTTGTTTGAATCCTGGTAGCAGTTTCCAGTCCATTTCGAGCTGTAGATGTTTCCTGATACTACAACAATTCAGTGGTTTTTGGCAATAATTCTACCCAAGATTGTTCTTAAGCAGTCAGAACTTTTTTTAATGGAGAAAATGACAGTGTATACACCTTTTCTTGTTTTAAGCAGTCTGAGAGAAAACTAAGTAACAATTTTTCTTATGGTGCAATGTCTGAAACCTCTACAGCAGTGGAAGAAGGAGCCAATGTGGAGTTAGTGGGGTGAACTCAAATGGACTAAAGTATGATGGACATTGCTCCTTGCTTTCTTTTAGGGTATGTGTTGTAAAGAACAGCTGTCTAATAGCACAGTCCTTGTAGGTTGCATATATACTGTGACTGTTTAGCATTCTTTGGGTACAAGTGACCATAGCTAATTTAACTCAGCATTATGAACAGTAAAATACTTCTGTCAAGCATGGGATCTGAATTCAGGGATTGGGTGTTTTTTGTTTCTCCATATTGAGATTATAGATGGAAAACCATAAAAATCATGAAAGTAATTTTCTAGAATTTTGATTTTACGATGTTTTATTATTAAAACAAAAAATATTGTTTCTTATCTTAGGAAGTAGATAGAAAAAACACAAATAAGAGCCTGTTCCTTCAAAACTGTAAGTTCTTTCTGCATTGGACAGTGATACTCAGTTTTATACCATGTAAAAACCTAACCTAGGACATTTTACATACTGAGTAAATTCAGAAAACAATTATAATTTAATTATATGTTATAACAATCTGTTCTTCAGAATAATTTTTTTCTGGCTCAGATTCATAAGCATTTGTCTCTATAAGTAGCACTGCAGTCAATGCAGAAGAAACATTTTGGAAAGCTGAATTTTGGGAGATTGAACTTATTCAAAAATTCAAGCTGATTAGAAAGCCTGACATGTCACTTCAGTAGCATGTTATAACAAACATTTTTAGCAACTAATTGTAAGTTTAAATTTATTTATACAAGGTAATTGTTAAAGGATCACAAACAATGAACAAATTAATGAATTTTATAGCCTGTTTGCAAATAACATGTTGACAGAAAGTACTATACTTGTCAGTTGAAATTATTCATTGCCAATTCTTTCAGTGACTGAATTCAAAGTTACAGATTCCTCAGTGATAGTTTTTGGATAAACTCTCCTACTCCAGCTGGTTTACAGACACTCCTGCCTTTAATTTAAATAATTGATATAATCAATTACTTGCTAACATTTCTGTTTGCACCTTTTGCTAAATGCTTCCGACCGGTGCAATGCACAGTTGCTTTTGACCCATGCAAGAGAACTATTCCCTCTAACTTCCCGCACCATCCTGGTGCAGTCTAGCTGAGGAGGATGACAGAAGTGAAAGCTGGAGATAAAGGCCAGCCCATTGAGAAACCCTCTTCCCTCAAACAGAAAGGCAGGGGTGAACTGCCAGATACTTTTGTAGATACATTCACTCTCATGAAATATGAAGAGTAATGTACATGGACTCTGACCTCACAGAGTCACAGGTTAGAGACTAGGATTATACGTTTGTTTCATTGGGTTTTAGGCTGAGATTTTAAAATGTAGCATCCCCTAAAAGCCTTTGTTTTATTCTCCTTGGTGTAAGAGTTGTGACTTTCAGCCAGGAGCATGGAGGTGATGTCAGCATGTCAATAGGTATTTATTAGTTGTGAAACTCAGGGCATTTTCAAGGCATGTGCTCAGGCTCTAGCACTTTAGCCTTACGTTGTCATTTGGTAACGTTGAAATCCAACATGTCTCTTTCTGATTTTCTGCTGCTCTCTCTTCTTTGACTAATATTCTCTATTTTAAAGCATCTTCTTCAACTCTTTTCTACTATTTTCTTTGCCCCATGCTTCCCACTGGCATTACAGATTGTCTGATGAATTCTGTTTGGTTATGTAGTGAGGTGAATATGGAGAGAAACAGTGGTACAATTCTTTTCCAAAACATTTCATAATTACCAGGAAATTTGGTTCATTTCCTGACTGTAAGTCGTTGCAACCAATGGACAAGTGCAGTGTTGAACTCTAGGAAACAGCAGTGCAAGCAAAAGGCTATTTACATAGAGTTTACATTTGCAATACACTAAGAAGGCTTACTACAAATCTTTCCTATGTGCTTTTCTTGCACCTCTTTGTAGTGACAGTGTTCCACTTCATCTTAATTTTGAGAAAGTCCTGTATGTTTGCAGAGATATTGGTACAAAAATGCAAAGGAGGAAGCTGGGATTTGTTTGCATAAAAGCATTGAATAGTTTTCAATGAGCATAAAACTTTTCAAGGTCTCCTGAGGTGAAGAAATTAAAGCAGGCTGTGAATAGAAGATATATGACTGCATCCTAATTTAATTGTAAATTTTGAAACTGTCTAATTTATTTGTCAAAAGATATAAAATCTACTAAATAATTTTTTCCAACAGAGGAGTTTTCAGATACATTTTTCTTCTTTTGATGGGATAGAAGGGACTGTTGATATGTTTCCTCCAACATGGTCCCTGTTTTGCTAGCTGTCCGAGTAGGCTCTCAAGGAAAGTCTGTTTCATACTGTGGTAACTGGAAGTGCTTTGCTAATCCTTATCTGCTTAAAAAAGAACGACCAACCTCTACACTTGCTGATCTCTCCTTCCCACAGAAACACAAAATGGAAGATGGAAGAAGCAACAGGGGAAAAGAAGGGACAGATTTGGTAGCCCTGGGACAGATACCACCTCAGTAGAAATGATGTCTGTGAGGGGTATGTGGCATGTTAGTACTACCACATCCAGCTACCAGGGGAACATGAACCCAGCCCTCCCTGTGGGGACAAGAGGAGGGAGGATGTGGAGTGACAGCTATGGTGGTGCTTCCCTGCCCTTCCTTTCCCCACGATGCCTGGGCATAGCCCCTTTTCACATTCCCTTTCACAATCTGCATTTTCCTACATGATCAGCAAGGGCAGCAAAAAGGATGAATTGACCTAATAAGTTATTTTGATCTCTTCTGATGTGATAAAAAGCAAGCTGTAAAAAATCAGTACATACTGGTTCCAACTTGAAGACATGTAATAGCATCTAATATAGTAATTTGATTAATGTTCTATGTTCTTTCTTTAGCTTTCTCTAATGCACCCTGCTGAGCTTTCGTAAGTGTTCACAATATACACAGGAAATTAAGTGACAAAGAATATGCTGTGAACGGTTCATACCAAGCAAACCAGAATGAAATATAGTATTTGTTAGTAGAATAATAAGCATCCATATGTGACTACTGCATGCTGGCTAACAATTTAAGAACTGCTTGAGAAAGGAGATTAACTATATTATGTGCCTCTCTTGACAGTAACTGCTAACTCATTACATGGCAAAATAGGTGCCATCTTGGCCAGGCTGAGACCTTTAAAAATCAATATAACTCTTTAAATGCAACTTAGAAACTTGTAGACAGCAAACTCAAACAGCAGCATTGGTGCATGCTATTTAAGTGATAATCCAGAGTTAAACTTTTAAAAGTCCTGTCTGTGAAAGTAAAAGGCACGGTACAGGTCTCATTATTGGAAAGCAAAGGTCTTTCCTTTCTCATCAAACTCAGATGGATAAAAATCAATCTTCAGTAGAACGGCTACTGGGGCACTGAGGGACAGCTGTGAGGATCTAGTATGGCCTCTGAACTGAGGTAAGGAAAGAAGATGTACTTTTCCATCAAAAGGTAGATAAAATCTTTTCAACTGCTTATTTCAATCTACCGTTATTACCATGTTGTTGTCTGGGTTCAGTCTAAGCCAACTAGCAGTAATCTAGGTACAGTCTTGATCTGATGCTTTGTTGTACCTGCATTTTCATGAACTGAGTCAGAGAGGATAAAAATGTAGAACTGGATTTCATCAGCCAGTTAAAGATGTGGGTTTTTTCAGACTTCAATTTCTTTGATGAAATACTACATTCTTTGAAGAAGAATAATGGCCCTTATGAAAATACCCGTGGTTAGCTCCATCTGTTTCAGCACAGGACAAGTAATAGATGCAACAGTAACATTTCATGATATGAGTAATGGGATGTTCCCTTCTGTCACTCTCAGATTTTCTTGACTTACCTTGGCTCTTCAGATATCCCTGACCCTGTAATTTGGTGTCAGATGTGAATGTGAGAGACATTGCAGTAGTGGTCCAAATAATAATTCTCTTTCAGCGATGGAGAAAGATTGGGGTACACACTGATTCTTCTTTATCTTTGGACACTGCCTCTAAGCAGAATTGTGTTCTAGTTTTGGATTTTTAGCATGCTAATAGCATAGGTCTCTAGGGAGCACTTGTTTAAAGCCCCTGTTAAAGTGTTTCAGGTATGAAAATCATAAAAGAATTCAGATTTCAACATTTTAATTGAGGATCAGCAGACCATGTATTTCAATCCATCTTTGCTCGTTTTTTTCTTGTTAGTGTCATAACTCCCACAAATCTTTTCTAAGTGCTCTTAAATGACCTGCAGCTTCTGTTATTTCAGCAAGAAGTCACTTACGCATCTCATGAGCATCACAGATTCTCAGTCTATTTGTTTATCAATATTTTTTTCAGTGTCTCTTGATCCCTTTGGCAGTCCGAATGTTTGTTTGGAGTTATTCTTAATATTAGGAAGTCAATCTGCTTTATTCCAGTTCTAGGATATAAACCAGCTCTGGTCAAGGACACTTCAAGACTGGGATCTGCATTCAGACAGTGGTGTTCACCAAAGCATGGTGATACACTAAAGTTTCCTTGCTAAGCTCCTTTTGTCTTACAGTCTAGAGAAATTGTTAAATAGGTATGAGAATTGTCATTGCATAAAAGATGCTATCAGTGGTGAAATTCAGAAGGATTTTTTCAATGCAGCTCTAGCAAACTGATAATTCAAGCTTCTAATTGTTAGCAAAACAATAGGAAGTCTATAAGCTGGATGTTTGCCAGCAGGGGCCACTTCTGAAAAGACTCTTCGCTCTTCTCCCTTCATCTGTTGCATTTGCATGAGTAAGTTATGTCAACAGTTAAAGATAATCTTATTATATGGATTTACATAAGAGAATAAGGAAAAGACTAGGAAAATTGTTCACTTTCATTGGTGACCTACTGAAGAAAAGCAAAAATATAAAAAGCTAGTATCTAAGAATAATAAAACAAATAAAGAAAACAGACCTAGAAAGAAGTGCACAGAATCAGGAAAGGCATTACATACAGGACTGTAGCATAGGGGCAGTTTATGTTATCCCACTCTTGTGTTAAAAGCGTACATTTATAGAGCGTTTCTCTTCAGGCATCTGTGGGAGAAACGTCACCAACTAATCTCAAAAGAACAGACATAATGAAGATTATTGGACTTGAATTCCAAAAAGCACCAGGGCAGAGTTTAATCACTGCTGTATTTCTGAAAAACTGGAGTGCACTTAATTGCTTCGGAGATAGATCTTAATTCAACAATAAGCCCTCAGTAAGAGCAAAAATTGCCCCGATGTCCATGGGGTTGTGCACGTGTGTGGCAGGATCGGGGGAACGTTAATAGAGTGGGGTAGCAAACATTGCCAAGCCCAGTGCTGCTGAACAAGGTGCTCCTTGCCTGCTCAGCTCACTGAACCACCAGAAAATGAACTCTGCAAAGGAAAAAAGTTCTCCGTTGACTTAGTGAGCTACGGGGCTAGGAGCAAGGGATGGGACAGGGTTCTGGGAGAGCTGAGATGACACGTGTTGGGGCTGTCGGGCTGTTAAACCAACACAGCTGCCTGAGGTACCAAACCATAAGATCTGCCCCAGACAGTTAATAGCCACACTGTGTTCTTAGATTATTTTGTAATCACTTATGAAGTGTTTTTTTTTCCTGATTTCATAGTAAAAGAGAGATTTTAAGTCACTGTTTTCCCAGTTGTGAGTCATTGTTGCTCTGTTATGGTTTTCCCTATTTGCATTTTACAGTTTCTACTCCGATTACAATTTGAAACCTTGAAGAACTGCTTTAAGCAGTGACTGTTTTACTCAGTTCATGGTATTTCAGTGTGCTGCACACACTCAGATATCCTCTGCAGACTTTAGTAAATGTCTTGCATGGTCTTCTTTGCCTAAAAACTAGATAGAATCTATACTCTCTTTCTTTGCCTTCCCCTCCCTCAAAACTCTAGCAGATGACGGTTGAATTATTACAGACCTTTCAGTGTGGTAGCTCTAGGCACAGCATAGAAAATGAAAAGGCCGAGAAAGTGTCTGTGAACTGATTATCTTGTTTAAATTTTCAACTAAGAGCTGCAGTGAATTTTTCAAACTATTTTTAATATTGTAAAGTTTTTGTCATATTTTTATCATCCCAATATTGTAAGTTGATGTATTTTATTGGCCTGAGACAACAATAAATAATATAATTCGGTTTTATGTAATGATTTCTGGTTTCAGAGGTAGGGAAGCTTTGCCAATTTTAAATTAGGTCTTGGAGTAAATTTAAAATTAATGAAATATAAAGCTGTGATTTGTTTAAGGATCCAGAACATTCACTCTTTCATCTATTCATCAAGCTCTTTAATTACCTAGTATGCATTAAACCTGTATTATGTCTTATTATTGAAAGATTAATTTTATGAAAACCTCTGAGTGATACATCATTAGAATGACTCTTGGATAATGTATAGTCTAACCTTTTCTACTAATCCCACCACAGAGGAAGAGAGGGAAGTTGACAACTCTTCTGCAATGTTTTATTTCTACTGTTCCCCTGCAGTATTATCAGCTGCTAGCAGATAGTTTTTCTCTCCTACTCTTTTAATTTCTAATCCTCACTTGTGTATAGCTGTGCATCATGTTCACCCTGAGCTACACACACATGCGAGTGCCATTTGAAGAGTCCTTATTGTTATTCTGTTACAGTAGTGTACGAAGGCCCTGTTGTGTGAGACATTGTAAACGGGGAGTAAAGGAGTGTGCCTGCCTCTGAGGTTGAAATTCTCGAATGGTCCAAGTCCCTTGTCCCACAGGGAGATGAGAGATGGAGAGACTGTGTGGCAGACCTAAGATGGACCAGTAAGTCTACAGTAGACTGGAGAACTTCAATTTAGATGTTCTGAGTCTCAGCCCAGTGCCTCAGCCACAGTAGTATCTTTTCCCTTGTCCAGTTTGGAGTGTGTGCTCTGACCATACTTGTCCAGAACAGCTGCTTGGGGCAGCAGCTGGAGCAGCGATGCAGAGCTGGGGAGGGAACTCGTGCCTGTGTTGGGCCAAAGCTTGGTGGTAGGTGCAGCATTACCTGTGCCCAGGGCAGCAATCTGTTTGTGCTCATCTTCCAGGCCCTCAGCCCAGTGCCGCTGGCCCCTTGTTTTACGTGAGCTGTGGCAAGGACAGGATCAGGGGCTGCAGTGGATTTGAAACTGCCTGACCTGTAAAGCAGGGGCAGAGCTTTAACCTTGCTCTGGTCCTCAGCCTGGCTGGGCATGCAGCTCAAGGGATGCAGTGGTGTGAACAAAGAGGCAAAGAAAGACGTTGAAAGAAATGATCATCAATTGTTTCAAAAAATTTGTATTCCTCAGCTATGTTTTACCTTCTCATACTGTGACCTCTCTGCTGCCAAAAAGAAATGATTTTTCCATTTTTTTTTCACAATGCTTCCATGCCAGGCTAAATCTCTATTCTCTTTAAAGCTAATATATCCACTTTCTGTATTAATATTTGTGATTGTAATATTAGAAATGTTTTATTTCATTATCTCACAGCTGAGGACTATAGTCACACTGTGTTATAAAGCAGCTAATTACAGTGTTAGTGACTTACAGTGTACCATGCCTGCAGTGCTGTTTGTCAGAGTTTCTGAGAATTTCTAATAAAATAGTTTGCAGAGTACTTTATTGAATCTAGTTTGAGAAATGGTGCATATCCAGCATCTTTGCAATGCTGTACATCTCGTAATCAAAACTTTTTCACCGCTAAGGGCATTTGCATTTCATGGAAAACTTGATAAATTCAGATTATTTGACATATGTACTTTTCTTCTGTCCTTGCTTGTTAAATCAAAAATATTTAAGATACTGCAGGGTAACAGAATATTTGTATGCAGTGATCCCTCCTGCTACTCCTCTGTTGGGTTTGCAATCATCACTACCTCATAGTAATCAGTTGTGGAGTTGTGAAGCTATAATTAAAACTTCAGATGAGAAACAATGAATAAAAGGGACATCTCTTTCCCTTGCTCAGCCTTCATTAATGTAAATGTCATTAATGATAAAAAATAAAGGGGGGGAAATGCCAAATTCTTAAGCATATGTGCAGGCTTTTAATTGTAATGTTTTCCAAAACTTAGTCTCTGCTTAGGAGGAACTTGCAAAAGTAGCTTTCTTTCGGGTTTTATAGAAAGCTCTCTGTGGTCAGTATGACATTGCATGGAGCATGCTTTCTATTTCAAACAAAAATCTATACTTTTAGAAAGAAAAAACACAGGTGGCAATGAATTTGGTTACAGTGACTGGATTAACTAACACTGCAGAGGTCTGGAGTCCGCTTATATGGAAGAACTTGGAGTGTTTTAGCATTTTGATAAAAATCTATCTGACCACTTTAACAGGATACACGTTAAAAGCAGCTCAGAGGTATTTAACTGCCATTCAGGACGTCCTGCTGATAGCTTCACGAGTCCAATGGCTAACTGTAATGCATTAGGTCAGAAATGTTTCTTGTGGAGTTTAGAAACTCCACTCTGTGTCCTTCCTCTGGTGCAAGGAATTACTGATCCCATCATTGCTTTGATGCCTGGTGATTATGGATTGAGTCAATCGTTCCGTGTATTGACACACTGACATACGTGATTAGACCCTGTCTCTGGTTATCACAGAAATTCTTATAATAAAGTACATTGTGTTACTGTGTTTTCCTGATGGAGATATATTTTAGTGATGGAAATGGACTTACATTCCCTGCATTTCTCATCTGATTACTGTTACTATAGTTCTGTAATCTAGAGGATCCAACAGAGAGTGGGAGGCTTCTGTGGCACGTTCAGCAGTCTCTACCCTCCTGCAGTTTGCCATCCTAATGGACTGGGCAAGTGCAGGGTACAGAAGAGGGAAGCGATTCCCCTTTGGTCACGCGGCAGGTTAGTGGTACAGGTTTGAATTAAATCCACATGTTTTGAGTCCTCGTCTACTGCCTTGATTACTAGAGACCACTGCCCTCACTGGTATTTATAAATTGAGTGTTAGAATTGTCTGTTCTTTACCATTAATGGAGGTACTCTTTAAGGTATCAGAAAACAAATGCTTCTAGTAAATAGTTAATGAATATCAATATATATGTTTCCTGTACGCATGCATAAATATATACTGATAACTCATGGCCTTTTAAATAACACGTACTTTAATTTCCACTCAAAAACCCATTTTTTTAGCAGTAATAGGAAAGGCACTTTTTTTCCCCTGATGATTACAGACGATGGGTGAGCCTGGAGTAATTCTCTTTTATTGAATCTTCTCGGTATCTGTCAGCGTTGGAGATGCCTGATTTAATCATTCAGAACTAGCTCCTGCAGAAAATATTTGCGTTGTATATGTTTGAAAAATCCAGAGCCATATTTAAATTTAATAAAGCTATACTTTGTGCCTGCTATAGCATGTGAGTTTAGAAGATGTGTCGAACTACCTAGACATCGTGGGAAGGAGCAGGGTTTATGAATACAGAATTCTGTATTCTAGCACATTCCATTTTATTAAACAAATCTGTACTTTCTGTGTACCCAGAAATGCCTCCCAGGAGATGCTCTAGAGCAAATCTGTAATTCAAAGTGACTGTTTTGTGTTATTCTCTTTCAGTACTTTTTCTCCTTATAAATTGTCAGCAACTGATATATACTTTTTATTTTTCTCTAAATCATGTAAAGTAACAAAACTTAATCTGTATCTGCAAATTAAAGGCAGAAGAAATCAATTACAAGTGCTTGGTTTACCTAAATTGAGTTGCACTGGCTCTTTTGATTGAGCTTAAAAGTCATGTGGTTGGTATTCCGTAGCTTAGTGACTATAAAACTTCTAATTTGATTTCCATCATTAATATCTAGTCTTTCTGAATTATGAACTCATTTTTTTGCAAGTGCTCCAATATTTACTCAAAATTTGCAGTTTCTGCAGACATTTAGTTGGCAGATTTGTTTCTTAGAGCATTCATGAGATGCAAATGCAAGAGGTGAGCACAGACTACCTAGATGCAGTTGTAGCTTCAAAGAAATATTACCAGACTCTCTTCCCCGCTTTTGCTTCCATAATTTGCTTTTCTGGGCTAAGAGCACTGAAAGGCAGGAACCTAAGCTGAAGTATATTGCTGTCTTCTCCTCACATATTACAGCTCTGAAGTCATCATCTCTTGTGTTACTGTCCTGAGTAGAGATAATTGACTGATGTTACACTATATTGGCTCAGCTGTGTCTGTACTTGCTTGCAATGTTTTTATAGTTCACAGGTTACAAAACTCAAACTCTGTTCGCTGACTGACTTGCAGAGAACCGTTCCTGTGCTTGGTTTCCTTAATGAACTGAGGATTTGTGACACATGCTGGACACCAGCAGAAAGGGCTATTTTGAAAACTCACATCCTTCTTCAGGTGGAGTGCTCTGCCTCCATGCATGCATTTTTCCATGCTGTGAGGGTATAGAACCATTTGTTTAAGTTCATATTCACTGTGGTGTATAAAAATTAATTAGTATGGATTTAAAAGTTACCTTTATGCAGATGAACAAAATTAGAAGGGAAAGAGTTACATTATAAGGAAGAGTTTGCTGCATTTGTAAGACAGTTTTTTTCAGTGTCTGAAATACATTTAAGTCTGAGGGAAGATGGTGTAACACAATTTAGCATTAAAGGATTTGCAGAGATAGTTCAGCAAAAATACTATAAAGGTACAATTGTAAAGATAGATGGTACGGTGCTAAATATTCAAAATGCAACATTATATTTTTGTTATAATGAACTGATTTGTAACCAGTTCTTATTTAAATCAGCCTGCCAGTCATAATTAGTCTGTACTTTAAATGTCTTGCTCAATGCTATAGAGCAGAAATAGTCTTGATGTTAAAATATTAATAAAAGTTACATAGGAAAATAGATCATACCCATACACAATACTAGCCTCTCTGCCCTAGGAATGATTCTCTGTTTCAGATGGGTGTATTATACCATTTGGGGTATAATACAGTTTGGCCTTGTACAGGAGGAGCAGAGCAAAGCTCAGCTCTCTCTGTGGACACATCCATGATGTTTCTTTTGCACCTACAGTTGTTCTCCTGTGACAGGAGGCTGGGCCACCTTCCTGCAGCATACACAGAGCACTTATTTGGACTCGAAATTGTTACGCACTGAGTGTAAAAATACACATGAGCTTTTTGGTTGTCTTGCTTTGTAATCCTTATTGGGTACATTTGTTATTTTAGTGGCACAGCACCTAATTTGACTCCATTATCTCTATACTTAGAACTCTGATATTTGTGGAAGTTTCAAGGGATATTGCAGATTTCTTTTACTGCTGCTGCAGGAAGGAAGTTTGATGATGAGCTGTATTATGTATGGCTCACTAGACAGTAGTAAACATTCTTCTTCATTGCTGTGCTCTGGGATTATCAAAGGGTGTTGTGTTGCTAGTTAGAATTTTTCTGGATTAATGAAACAGATCGCAGACCACTGCATAGCAACGTGCCTGAAGTCTGTGAAATGTTTTCTGAATGAGGATTGGATCAGGCCCATTGAGCATATAAAGTACTGGAGAGAACATGGTGTTATTTTACAGACCCTGCACTTGGTTGTTTTCTTGCAGCAGCCGTATAGCCTCACTAATTACAAACTTGAGGTTTCTTTAGTTTGCTCTGTTTCTTTCTTTCTAACAATACACCGTTAACATCCAAATCCTCATCTTTACTCAGGCACTTCTGGCTGTCATTGACTTCAGGGGCAACTTTGTTTGAAAACAGACTGGTTCAGATGGAATTAGGAAAACTTAACAGAGTTTCAGAGCTCCCTGTAGAGAATTACGGTCTGTACACTTCCATACTGAGATTATACATCAGTCTTTAGGGAGTTCAACAACAGGATTTGAGATGCAGACTGTCTCATGTTGAGCCTAGGCCTACTACCTGCCTATGGAATTTAAGTGTCAGAAGCCAAGGGAACATTTTAGAGAAGTTTCAAATGTCTATCAAAAAACCCAGGAGATTCTGTAACTTAATAGATAATTTTATTTTTGCTCACAAATTCCATAAAATGTGAGAAAAATGTGCATCTCAAGGGCAAGTATGATCAGCTAGAGAACTAGTCTCCATCATGCGTCAGATCCCTCTCACAGGTCCTGAATTTAGATACAAAAATACCTCCTTTTTCTGGAAGTCTCTGTACTTGTCTCTTTTCAATCAAGGGAGTAGAAACACGTGACTTCAGCTGGGGCCAGAAGCCTGCTTTTTAGCTCTTGGAATATATAACTTTGCTGCCTATGGTAAGTATTATGAGTCTGTCCATCAGCTTATTTTAATGCCAGCCAAATGATCCTTGCATAAATTTCTATTCAGTCATATTTCTTTGGCTGGAAGCTTTACTTATCCTCTGGTTTTGGTGCACAATAGTTCTGAAATCAGGACTCTCAGATGAGCTCACACAAAAATTGTTATAAAAGCATTGATCTGGCCTTTTTTTCTCATAGATCGTTAGTATCTGCTTTTGTTTTAACTCCGAATGTCTTGAATGATGACTTTTCCCAATAACTTAGAAAACCTAAATCCTCTTGCATACAACTCTTTAGATTTTGCATATCTCAAATATGAGAGTCATTGCTTCTTATACTTGGTCCTGAGAAGGTCCAAGTCTATTAAAAGGGTTCTTTTGTTTACAATGTGTGAGTAACGAATGTTTTTTTTATGTGAAGGTGCCTTGGAATCCTTATTTGGGAGGAAGGCACTAAAGAATCTAAGTACCATTTATGTTCCACTATTAAAATGATGACTGAATTTAAGTGCCTTATTCATGATATTTTTGACTGAGTCAGATTGTGAAAGATTCTCCTGCAGTCCTAGCCGAAACGTGAAGTTTACCTTGTGTACCCTCGATTGTCTGTGCTACCTAGTGAAGCTGCTTTTGCAGTTTGAAGTGTGTGATTCATGAGAATGTTGCAATTGATCAGATGCTGGAGCTGTGAATAGCTCACATAATTGTATTCTGACTCACAGCATGTAAATCCAGATGGTTATTCAAGAGCCTCACATTTTTACATTAGGGTAAAGGTGAAACAACTTCATTAAAATTATCCTGCCAGTTGCATCTTCTATTACCTTTTTGTTTTTTTTTCTGGTTGAAGCTTCTGGGCTACATAACCAGATCTGCTGTATTATCTTCCTTCAGGGATGAAAGATACTGGTATATTAAAGGAAGCCCAGGTTCTCCAAACATCTTAGGTTTGCCGATAAAGGTTAGCTGTGTTTTATGTGCTGCAAGAAATGTGAGCTGCTGTAGGGAATATGTTTGTCTTCATAGTCCTACTTAGCACATTATCTTTAAATCTTATAAAAAGTTTATTCTTATATCAATAAAGGCAGAATTCAAAATTGAAAAACTGTCTCTAAGATAAAAATAGGTCATATTTGAATAAATGCACTGCTTGCCCTGAAACTAATGCTGAATTGTGATCATACTGCCATCGTAGTCTTGTGGCATAAAAATTCTTTGATGTAATAACCAATGGAATACGCTTTGTTAAATTTAAAAAGTAGGCTTGTTTTGTTAATTTAATTTCTTTGTTTAAACAAGCTTTTCAATTTATTTCTGAGTGTAGCAGAAAGAAACAGTGAAAATTATATCTGTGATATCTGTATCAGCCTAGAACATTTTCAGAGCTTTGAAGGGAGGAAGTCAGAACTGCTGTTACAAGTGAACTGGTGCCTGACTTTGCACTCAAAAGTCAAAAATGTGTAGGTGATGTACTATGTGGGATTAGTATTCTATTTTATTTCATTGGTCATTTACTACTTACGTTTTTTTGTTTGGGGTTTTTTTATGCTGACAGCATTTGATAGGATGTATGAAAATTTAGGTCTATATCATCAGTTGGATCTGGTCAGTTGGCATAGCTGCATTTTGTACCAGCTGAGGATCTGCCTTTCAATTTGGAACAAATTTTATACCCTGTTCCTCCTTGTATGTTAAATTTGGACTCAAAATAGTAAAACTGGAATAGAGTTTCCCTCTATTTTCTATTTCAGTTCTAGTTTCTAAACTTCCTGGAGGAGGGGCCATCCTTTTTCTTTCCAGAATGAACCTGGCAAATAATTTATAAACAAAGAAATAACAGTAATGGAGTACAAGAAAAGGAATACATTGTTTATGTACATAATTAAATAGAATCCCCGGTCATTTGAAAGTACAAAGACAAAACTTCACTGTGGGTGTATTATATGTGTATAAATGATGAAGCATGTCATGGTGGTCCTTACATGAGAATGCTACCTCCATTTTCACACTTGCAATTTACATTTTGTTTAATTAGGTAGCTCTCAGTTTGCAAGCTATAGCTGCGCACCACTGAATTTCCTAGTCAGGTTTGTCAGAAAAGCAGCAATTAATGGCCAGGGTTTTGTGTGGGTTTTTTTTATATCCTTATCATGCAGTACATTGAAAACCAGATTTGATACAAATAGTGCATGCAAGCAAATAGGATGGCTTAAACCCAGTGACATATGGAGCAAACCACTGCCTTCGGGGCACAGTGCATGAGGGTGTGGTCCAGCAGGAGGGGATTGGAAATAACAGCATGGCTTCTCAGTTGAGCATGTGGGAGGCTTTGCTGGCTTGGAAATGTATTTATTTCATGGGATGGAAAAACTTAAGCATTAAACATGTTTGATCAATTAAGTTATTGAACCACGGGTTGAATTACTCCTACAGTATGTTGTTTAATCCCCTGGTGATGGTTGAAGCTGCTAATGCAAACACCAAAAGAATATTTTTGTTTGTTTAATTTTTGGCATTGACATCAACAATGTTACATTATATTTATATAGTTCTCATTTAGGACAAGAGGACATAGCCTCAAGCTTCGCCAGGGGAGGTTCAGGTTGGACATTAGGAAGAATTTCTTCTCAGAAAGGATCATTAGCCATTGGAACGGGCTGCCCAGGGAGGTGGTGGAGTCACCATCTCTGGATGTGTTTAAGAAAAGCCTGGACATGGCACTTAGTGCCATGGTCTAGTTGCCATGGTGGTGTCAGGGCAATGATTGGACTCGATGATCCCAGAGGTCTCTTCCAACCTGAATGATTCTGTGATTCTGTGATTTTCTCTTTGATCCATATTTTTATGTTGTGCCATTTTGTCCAGAATAATAATACTGGCATTGCATGCATAGGAGAAACTGGGACAAATAGAAATGAATTTAGTTGTCTTAATCAAACAAGGAGATGCTTAGGGTTAGAACATAAGGACCTGAACTTAGAGCTCTTAATTTGGTCTGCCAAATTGTGCTGTCCTCTGAAGTGATAGGTTAGCAGGTGTTATGAACTATTCTTTTTGTTTCACCTTACTGTTTTCTGTGAAATTTAGCAGTTCACCTCTCTATGGGATAATTCAGTGTGAAGCACATAGAAAATCACTCTGTTTTAGGTGCCACTCAGTTTACCTGCTTACCATGGTGCTACTGCCAACCTGGCCTCAAGGCATTGAATTCTTGACAAAGCGTGGCTCTGCTTCTGAAGGGAGTCTGTGTCCAAAAGTGTGCCATGGCTTTGAGAGCCAGGGACTGTGTTGATGGAGGGGAGCCCTGCAGTCTAGTGTGAGGCTTAGCCCAGCAGCCTGGAGAATGCCCAGCAAAGGCCTCAAGGGCCATGGAAATTAGCTAGCGTGGGTACTACGCCAGATCATTTGAGAGAAATGCCAGCTGACTGAGTTGTTCATATCTCTCTTTTCTAGGAGGGATTCCTCTTTCTAGAAATGTGCCCATTGCATATCTAGTGTCTCTTCTCAGTTTACTTTAGGTGATTAGAAAACAAGGGAACTCACCATACTACATAGCAGATTAGGATTTTGAATCCTGTAGTTAAATATGCCTGTATTTATATATCTACACATATATAAAGATACTGTAGACAAGTTCAGTGATGATTTTGAATTTCTAAATTCATTGCATTCTGCTTAGGACTATCACTTCTAAGAAAAAAGAAAATACTTTTTCTACCAGGAAAATGTATGTAATCAATATTTGTATTGTACAGCAGTCATCAAAATCCATTGGTTGTGCCAGAAATATACCTTGGAATTTCATGAGATAGGTCAGGAAAATGAAATTCAGCAATGAGTTGCCCAAAGGAAACCACAAGCTACCACAAGGTTTTATGACTGCGAACCTCCTCAGTTTTGGAGCAAAGGCATAACAAAGTACATATTTCACTCTCCTTTTTTCAATGTTTTTCATTTGTCCAAGCCAGCTATTCTAGCAATTGGCAGGGATACTTGGTCCTGTTATGAGTATTGGCTTCTAGCACATGCTGTAATCCAAATGTCTCAGCTCATCCATATCAGACGTTATCAGACCAGATATAACAAAGGCTACAGTTGCTTTGTAAAGTCGTAGATTTGTGATGGCCTTTGGTTTGCAAAGCATGCATAGGAAGTCCAACATTTTCCTGTTGTGTTGGACATACGTGTTGGTCACAGATGGCACACATACACAGCAGATCCTGTGTGCCCAGCAAGCTTTGAACATATGCTGTGTTACAGCAAGTCCTGTGTGTGATGAGTAGATAACGTTTACTGCACACACACTGGCTGACCTTTATCACCGTTGAGTGGATCTATGCATGTGAACTAAATGTTTCTGGTATTTCTTGATGTTCCAGTTATTTGCTTGACTGAACTGTGGGACATCAAGACATTACGGACAAGTGTCACAAATCTTTTTTTTCCATTCCAGTCAGGATTTCTGTGTGAAAAGGAGGAGTATGTCTACATGTCTATGGCTGTTGTAAAGTTGCTTCTAGTGATTCTAGAGTCAGACAATCTAAATTCTAAAGTCAGACAAAAGCAATGACTGCACCTAAGCAACACAGAGGAATATGCTTGTTTGTTGGAGGGGGAGAGAGAGAATGGTTGGAGGAAGCAAAAGCAAGCATAGAATTCTAATGCTAGTTTTTACCAATTTGTGAGGTTTAATTACTGTATACTTGTGCTACCTCTGAAGAGAAATGGAATCCAGGTTAATCTTCACAAGATATGCAATAAAAATTATTATTAAAATAAGGCACATTACTGTGATTATCAGAAACGTTTTTAATTAAGTCCGAAGTTGCTTCAGTAGAAATTTTACTTATATTATCTCAAAAATGTTTGGACTTGTTCATCTTTCTAAGCTTTACTTCTCTTCTATAAAGATCATGAACTTGGCTTAATTAGAAGTAGTAGTTATAATGTTCAGAGCAAATTAATTTCAGTCAACTAAATGGTCCCTTTGAGGATCACAGTCTCAACCTGTTGGCTCTCATCTGTAGCTTGAAAATACCCACGCTCTGATGATGAGTGAGCTTTCATTAACTACAGGGTGAGAGGTCGCTTCGCTGGCTCAATCACCGTGATGAACACTAATATCAGCAATAGAGACTTGTAACATCACTGAAGGAGGCTGGACACAAGTTTCATTTCCTCCATGTTTCTCTGTATCTCTATAGTTTCTTGACTTTAAAAGAGGTAATTTAAGGCTCTTGAACCAGGTTTGTATGCAAGACTTTTACAAGATATTTTATGACTATTGTCTCTCAAGAATGCCTCTATGTAATATATCCACTTTACAAGTAAAACAGACATATATTTAGCTACACCTTCCAGTACAGCCAGGCCCTAGATTCTCAGCTTGTGTGAGCAGATCAGTTGATCTGAATATTCATTTTTACATCAGAGTCTTTGTTAGGTCTCAAGCACAAGAAACCAATTTTTTTCTGATATTTCACTCAAGTTAGCTTTAAATGTCTCCCTTACAATTAGTTTTTTTAATTGAATGCCTTTCTTTTGAATGTACTACACTAATTTTTGTAGCTAAAATGTCAGAACAATTTTATATTTCTAAAGGGAATTTATTTGCATAAAACTAAACGCAGTAACTTTTTCCAGGTGTTAAAACATAAAATAAAAAGATAAGTTAATTGTAAATCGTTGCTTAAAAATGCATTTTGTTACAAAATTCTGGGCTATTCAACGTTTTCTTAGTAGGTTTGTAATGAGCTGAATTCATTGTTGAATTAAAATGCTTTTTCTCATATTGAGTAAGTGCAGTGTGTATGCAATTGAACAAAAATAAAATTGAAATTACATTTTCATCAAATGAATAACCACATGCTGAGGACTGCTCAACTACAATTTATGATTATGCAAATGAAACAGGTTTTGCAACTAGGATATGTACAATAAATGGGAGTTCCATTATTATGTATGAAAACGCCATTAACTTGAAAATTATATACAATTTACATGAACATTTCTAAACTATGTCTAAAAGCTGTTAAATGTTCTCTCTTTCCCTCCCATATGTTTAGATACTGTATATCTAGATTTAGCAAAATAATTCAGAATGAATAATTGATTAAATGAGCTCTGCCACTTTTTTGTTTATGAACTATCTGCTAACAACTTGCTGGTTTCTTTATTCATTATTTAAAATCAGTGAATACTGCTGAATAATTCCTCACCTGCTGACAAGAACATGAGTTACAAAGGCCGTTCATAACTTTCATTGCTATTTGGAAAACCTGGAGAGGGAGCGGAGACAGGGTGGGAGTCTCATGGCAGCTTCCCAGATTAGAAGTTTCTTTGTCATGAATACTGACCTCAGTGCTGTCTGTGAATTTTTGGTATTTGATGGTTCTAGATCAGATTCTGTTTTTTTTTCAGTCCCAGTAACAAAACCACCACTACTAGGAGGGAGAAAAAATGGGGCCTTCTCTGAACACCATATCAATGATACCTTTTGCTTGGGATTGGCCAGGGAAAGCAAACAGCCTATAAGCTTAAAGATAATTTTCTGCATATTTTGTGAAAGATGGTCCCTTGTTTAGTACCACTGTGGATTTTTTGGAAGGAAACCACCTCACGCTAACCTTGGGACAGTCAAAGGAAAAATATAACTGGACTGTTCCAAAGTGTAGCCACAGTCTCGATGCATGTCTAGCAATTGCCAGTGTGCTGCAGTACTGAGGTCCCTGCCTGTACGCACCAGTTGCTGCATTCTTCACCCAGTATCATTATGCTGAGGTTGCAGTAAATCTCTCTGAGGCACACAGTTCTTTGTGTGTATTGCCAGTTAATGCCAAACTCTGAAAGAAGGAAGAAACAAACACACAGCACAAACTGGTAAAAAAAAATAGTTCTCCAGACGTACCTCAAGCTGAATCTGTTCTTTCAATGATTTTTTAATAGCTTTGTGGAAGTGATTCAGTTATATATTTGCTGTGTCGGTTTATAGCTACAGAAGGGTTTGATATCCTGAGTTATTTTTACCATAGGAAGTGTCATATTAAGATACACAATGTGTAAGATAGCAAGATCTGTCTGTAGGAGGACTGCCTTATGTTTGTTATATGTAATATTTAAATTGCAATAATTTCTGATACTCCTTTTCCTCACAATCCCTATAGATATCAGAGGAGAATGCTTGAAATCTTTTATTGCAAATAAATAAAAATAGTACTAAACGTGGCCCTCATCATCCTAAATCAAGGACCCTCTTCGGCTGTTCTTTTCTCCCCTTGTCTCCGTATGAAGAGAACCTGTTTTCTTGCCCAGTTCTCACTTCTAGACTGCGGGTTTACATCAAAAACCACTGCAAAAATACATTAGTGTAGAGCATTGCAGTGAAAGAACATATAGATTAAACTAAATGGAAGTGTCATAGACGGGAAGAAAAGCAGGAGGAGCTGCGAATCCACATATGTTCAGGTGAATGTAGGGGTATATACTGATGTTTTGGGAATTCTAAAGTAGAAAATTAGAAGTACAAGTGATTCCATTGGTGACGCAGACAAGTTGCGCTATAGACTTGGAAAAATCTGCAGGAGAAAGGGACAAATGGATATTTAATTGTAGTTTTTTCAATATTATGTTTGACCTCAGGAAATAGTCTTCTGACTTCTACTGAGGGAGCCTATAGCAGCTCAGACTCCTAAGAACTGCTTTTGACGTGTACCCTTAAACACTCCTCCATATTCAAATAGAAAAGGAGGATCTTGTGTTACTCTTGAACTTGAAAATGATGTCCAGAGTACATATATATTGGTGGCAGGTGGAGGAATATACTTAAAATGGAGTTATCCAAACTTTTCCCTAAACTGGTGGGATATGTGTGTTGAATAGCACTGTACAATTGTACCTGTTAAGCTTTAGGCGGGAGATGCAGATGTATCCTGTAGAGTTAGCAAAACTTTTCTTTTTACTGTTAGGACGGTTAAATGTTTTAATCCTATAAGAAGGGTTGAATTAGAGAACTTCAAAACCATTTAGAAGGTTTTTTTTCTAACGTGGATAGCATATATATAGCAGAGGGCATATATTTATTTGTAGTACTGCTCTGGCTTCTTAAGCAGTCTCAGCCATTCAGTAACTCTCCTTGAGGTGAGCACTTAGGTAGCGTTAGCCTTTCTAGCTGACGTGACCCATGAAAAATGTGTTCTCATATGCTACTTCCACCACAAGGATGGAGCTGAGAGCTAATAGTGTGATGCTGTTTATTTGGAAATACAAAAGAAAGAGGGTATTTACTCACACTGGTTGTTGCTTACATTACAACTACTGAAACATTTTTTAAAAACAACATTATTTTTTGTACTTTTTAACTCCTGCAAAAATCTGTCACAGAAAAGATTATGGCTGAACATTTCATGTGGTGTTCTTGCTAAGTTTGCCAGAGAACAAAAGAAAGCTAGATCAGTGTCTTCTTTTCATCGCTTTTCTGTAAACACTCTCCAAATTAATCTCAGTAAATACCAGAAATGCTAATATCTAGTCTTTGTATATGCCTCACATAACAGATTTAGGTCACTTATTTGAAGGAGATATATAAAGCCAGCATTTGTCATAAGTTAAAAGTGTCCTTTTGACATCTTTAGAACACATTTCTGAAAGTACTGAGCAGTGATTGAACTTTTAATTCCATAAATATCTCTGTATGTCTTAAACAGGAAACAGGGCAGAAAACCACAGCTTCCAGCTTACACCCTGCCTGTCCAGAGTCTGTAGTAGAACAGGGGAGGGCCCAGCACACAGTGACACTCTCAAGCGTGCCTTAACATCTCCCAAAGTCTTGTCAAACTAGGCTGTTTCTAATATGATCTGCCTGCTGTGATCTTCATCCTCTCTTTCTTGAGTATAATAGTCAGCAGTGATTTAGGTACCAATTCCTCAATTTATGTTGTTGAGGCTGATACGCCATTGGGGATAAGCTCTTGTTTTCCTTTGCTGGCAAATGCCACTGCGAGGGTTTATTCTGGGGTCCTCTCTCCTGTAGATGTTATGTTAAGAGTAAGAACTTTTTTTTTTAACATGAAAGCTTAGATGCTGAAGCAGAAAATGGCAGCTGTAAAGTAGCCTTGTTTGATCCTTCCCTTAAACACCAAGAAGCCTTACTAATACACAAAATAATTAACAAAAAAAATCTCCATGCTGGTATAGGACTGTGAAGAGTTTTTATTTTCTGTAACTCTTCAGCCACTAGATGGTGGGAAAGTCGCAACATGAGAGCACTTGGGGACTTGACCTACCCTCCCAGGGTTACTCCACAAGCAGGTATGACTGAACAGAGCACTCCTTAAATTGTGAAATTTTACCATGAGGTGGCAGCTGGATTGTGGCATTGCTTGTACATCTCTATTCAAATCAGCTTTGTGCTGG
Source organism: Nyctibius grandis (assembly GCF_013368605.1). Lineage (NCBI taxonomy): Eukaryota > Metazoa > Chordata > Aves > Nyctibiiformes > Nyctibiidae > Nyctibius > Nyctibius grandis. Next base: position 13,881,601 of record NC_090669.1, read on the forward strand.
AGAACCTTGTCCGCATTACCAGGGCAGCTGTGATGAAAAGAATTCCTTTTTAGTTTGCAAATTTCAGCTAAGAAACTGAAAAAAATTATCAAGAGGTTAGTTACTACTAAATTCAAAACTACCATATGCCACACTGCTGCAGTGCTTATTTTAAAGCTAACTCTTGTATGCTGTCATGCCTGCATATCCACTGTTCCATTAAATATTGACAAGAACACGCAGCACACTTAAATACAGTGTGGACTGATAATTTTTCTTTCAGTAGCTTCTATGGCTTATAGTGTGAAGAGGAGGCGTGCATCATTCTCAAAAAGTACTGTATGGCATAGGGGGCAAATCTTTCTTCCATAGTGCAAACGGAATTTGCTAAGCTATTTTTTGTGTGGGCATTTGGGGAAGAAATGGTTTGATTTGAAATATCTTTAACATATCCTCCGCCAGGGGAGATTTAGATTGGATATTAGGAAAAACTTCTTCAAGGAAAGGTTATCAAGCAGTGGAACAGGCTACCCAGGGAAGTGGTGGAGTTACCATCCCTGGAGGTATTTAAAAGAAGAGTAGATGTGGTGCTTAGGGGATATTGTTTAGTGGTTGACTTGGTAGTGTAAGGTTAATGGTTAGACTGGATGATCTTAAGATCCTTTCCAACCAAAACCGATTCTGTGATTACTCTCTGCTTTGTTCTGAAGGGACAGCTACATAAGACTTCTGTCTCTGGGATCCCTTGCCAGGATCTCTGCTGTAATGTCAAATTCATCACCTCACCAGCCAGTTCACCTCCTATTTTGATCTTGGAAATAAATTGTAGTCACAACTTCCAATGCAAATGGCTGCAATACCAACCCTTAATGATTAAGGTACCTTCAGTGCAGTCTTTAGGAGCATCAAACGATGACAATGCCTTTGATTCATATGCCACCTTTTCATTCCTAGCGATCTCAAAGCACCTATAATTTCTGGCAAACCTGTGCTGAGTTAATGGGTTATTTCAGAGTCTATTCAGCAATAACTGTTAAGTGCTCAGAAGAAAGACTGATTGATGGGTGAGATGGCCCAGAACTTTAATTATCTTAATGAACAATTTTTTTGACTTAACGAGAAGTCTACCACTAACACAAGTGGAGCTATGAACTTTAATTCCACCACTCATTATATTAAAACACTGAGCTTGGTGGTTAATTTGAAGACTTGGCTCTTGTTCTGAGTATGTGCATTTTTATAGGAGTCTACTTAGGCATTACTGATATATAACCACTTCTGCACTGGAACTTAACACATTGCACTGGGTGGTTTGGGACACTAGGTGAAAAACAACCTACCCATATGAAATGATTAAAAAAAATTGATATGCAATTACTCAAGTTTACCAGGATGCTAGAGACAAGTATTTAAAGCATTAAGAAAGGTTCTGGGAGAATTATTAGTAAGCAGATATTCAAGAATCTGATTTTACACCTGGTCTGACATTTTGCCTATGACAGAAAACAGAAGTGGAGATTGAAATAACTTTGGTAAATAGCCAAACCAGGGTAACAGGAAGTAGGAAAGAGCATGAAAGGCAAACAGATTGCTGTTGAGGAGATGGTTTTGAGATTATTTTAGTGTGAAAGTTCTTTTTAAATTAGCAATTGTGATCACACATACATTGTCTCATGTCATCTACGCCCCCTTGTACTCTTCTTACGCCTCTTTGTTATTGTACTTTCAAGCCTTAATCATTTTTCCACAGAAATGAAAATTTTTATTAGCATCTGTTGTGTCTGCATAATTACTGTGCCTGTTAAAAGGCTTATTTCTGTTATTTCCAGATCTCTTCCACAAATCCTTACACTGGTAATTAGTATATCTTACAAATACTGGTGGAGTGAAAAAGATCATAAATTTTCAGCATAAACCAAGAATTGCTTTCTGATGACTAATACTGTAGTGGGTACCATAAAAATAATAGTATTGGAAAAAAGCAGTAATTCCAAGCTGTGTTTTACTGTGTATGTTGACAAGGAGATGTTGTTGGCTTTGTGAGTGACTTTAGGACCTGGACTTCTTGTACCAACTACAGCAGAAATGTCAAGAATGTTATAATTTTTTCAGTTAGAAAAAAATGTCATGTGGGCAAATTCACTTTGTTATACCTGTATTCTCATCCCTGGAGATTGAGGAGAGGGTTAATGCGGCTGCTGACTTTTCAGCTGTAGGTGAGTGCTTTTGCTAATCACTCTTTTTAAGTTGTGGAAGATGATGTAGGGGGTGAAGTCACTGAGTGTTCAAATATGGCTTTCTTACTTTGCATTTTGTGGTCTTTTGCATGTGCACTTGATGAGTAGCAAGTGGACACGCATCCCCAAAATGGTGCTTTACACAAGCATGTATTTGTGTCAGTTTTTTCATAAGGCATCAAAAAAGTGGAGGAATTGACAGAATGCTTTGAAAAAAATCTCCAAACACCACAAAGCTGCTGTAGTGATTCCCATGGACTACTCCCTGGTTTCTAACTTGATAGGCAAGGCTGAGGAAAAGAAGGTGTAGGAGTGACACTGCTGTACTGAAGTGGGTTCAAGCAACCTCTATCCCATGGAGAATTAAATGTGTTGGCCTAAAGATGTCTGTCTGCACGGCTTCTCCCCTCCTTTGTCTTTCACAGATAAATAAGTCTTCTCTAATCCGTCCAAGTGATGCTCTTTCATTCTCTGGCCTTATTCAGAGTATTGGTGTATATTCTGGATAGATGTTTGCTGTTGCTTCAGCTTCTGATACCAGAAAGAAGCTTAACTGCCTCTTACATTTTTTTCCCAAGGAATAATGGCCTAATAGTTTTGAAGCCCCTTTTAGCCAGTTTTAGCCAGTCTCATAACGTTTTCCCTCATAAACCTCACGCGGGTCATATCACAGAATCACAGAATCACAGAATCAACCAGGTTGGAAGAGACCTCAGGGATCATCGAGTCCAACCGTTGCCCTTACACCACCCTGTCAACTAGACCATGGCACTAAATGCCATGTCCAGTCTTTTCTTAAACACATCCAGAGATGGTGACTCCACCACCTCCCTGGGCAGCCCATTCCAATGTCTAATAACCCTTTCTGTAAAGAAATTCTTCCTGACGTCCAACCTGAACCTCCCCTGGCGAAGCTTGAGGCTGTGCCCTCTTGTCCTATCGCTAGTTGCCCGGGAGAAGAGGCCAACTCCCACTTCACTACAACCTCCCTTCAGGTAGTTGTAGACTGCAATAAAGTCACCTCGGAGCCTCCTCTTCTCCAGGCTAAACAACCCCAGCTCCCTCAGCCGTTCCTCGTAGGTCAGACCCTCCAGACCCTTCACCATAACAGAGGAGCTTAAGGAATGGTTTGGCGTCTTTCCATTCTCTCTCACCAATATCAGCTCTCATCCGTGCTAGGTCATTGCCCTTGCCTCAAAGAGGTGGTTATAAAGCCATGGGTTTCAGTAGTACAGGACAAACTTTTGGAAACTGTAGTCGAAGGAGATTGAAAAGAGAGATTTGAATATGACTAGTAAGCTGTACAAGTCAGCAAAATAAGTGTCAGGTATCTGGTGTCAGAGTTAGGCTCCATGAACTTTGGAGCATGCAACTTCAGGCTTCAAATGTTATGTTCACCTAAAACTTTAGAAGTCCAAAAGTATTTATTTGACTGATAGATCTCTCGATGCAGGTGACACTTTCATTTGCCTGTTGCTGTTTGCCATTTTTTGTTAGTGTTTAAAGGTATGCATCTGTGGTCTGTCTCTTTGGTTTCATATGACATTTTCACGTCATCCCTAACTCAGAGCTAAATGGTCTTGCTACATTGGACAAATGTTCTTTTTTAAAATTAATTTTTTCCTAAGCAATGTGACCAAAATGATCTCATTCTTTGAGTGGCTAGACTGTGTGGAAGAAGTTTGAAAGAGACAAAAAAAGCAGTTTCTGGAGGAACTGTTAAAAGATATCAATTTTTCACAGCTATAATAGAACCTCATAATTAATTTAAATGAAATTTGTTTTCCATAACACAGATTTCTGGGTGTAAAGTATGTCCTTTGAGAGAGGCAAGAGGAAACAACCTCTGTTATTTTTGATTACCTTTGTGTTTTGCTTTTTAGTCATTATGCTAATTTTATGCTAATAACCTTCTTATATTAAGTTTCACTTTATACTGCATAAACTGACAAATAGAGCAATATTTATCAAGCATAAATATTAAAAACACTATAAAGACTTCTAGACTTCTAATTATTATGCTAATTTATCTCTAAATTATTCTTGTATTACACCCTACAGTTCACTGTAGAACATGACACAAAAATGGTAAAAATACAAAATTTTATTTCTTAATGCTATTAATTAATCACATAGGAAGCCTGTCCATGAATCAAAAAAGTACCAGTTATAGCATTGTGGATGTAAAGCTAAAGAATTCATTTCTTCTGGTGATCTGTTGAACCTTTGCTTATATTATCATAAATACTAAGGAAATCCAAAGTGCTTTTTTATTTTAAAAGAACAGGAAAGCCTAATATATATTGGATGGAAATTCCACGTACTGAGCCAAATTCTTACTATTTCTTTTCATACCAGTATATTTATTGAAGTCAATGAGACTATTCATATGGTTCAAGTATGTGAGTTTTGACCTCTCTCCTGCTTTTGTATTCCATACATGGGGTAAGATAATGTCCCCAGATCTCAGATATCGCGTTCGTTCTGGTGCCATTACGAGGCTGTGATGAGGGGCAAAATCCCTCCAGTGTGTAGAAGGACTAGTGAAATATATACAAAGTAACTTACAATTTTCAAGAGTTCCTAAACGTTTGAGTGTTATCACTGGTGAGTGGGTGACGGAAAGCAGCATGTGGATCAGCCAGGACTACTGCTCCACTGAATGAAAGCTGCTGCCTCAGAGCTAGTAAGTGCTTTAAGGTGTGTTTTAAGTCAAGTCCTGTTCCTGGAAATGGGTCTGGATGCCTGGAGTGTTCTGGTGTTCTGGAGTGCTCGTTTGTTGGCTCAAAGATTGTGGCCATCTTTATCTTCAGGTGTAGAGGCCCCATTTTTCATGTAGGAGTGAACAAATTTAATATAGAAAAATAATTCAAGTGGTAACAATATTTTTTTTATTCCCAGTATCCCTCTTCTTTTTTTTGCCCAAAGACATGATTTTTTTTCAGAAATTCTGTTTTTTAATAAACATTCCTTGGGTGTTTTTTTTTTTTTGCAAGCTTTTTAAAATTTGGGAACTAGAGATAGTAACAAAAATGCTTTTATAGCAGTTATTTTGCATATCTGATTTTTCAGTTAACTCTGTACTTGACCTGTCTACAATGAAGAAGGCTTTGTATTAAAATGTTCCTTAATTCTCTACAGCTAAATTCACTGTATGGTTTTTTGTAGATGTCAGTAACAATAGGAATAACAGTGGCCTAAAAGTATGGCTCTCTGGGCCAGCACAAATTTATTGTCACAAACACAGGACTGGTTCCCTCCAGTGGAGGGTTTCATACCTGCAAGCCATGGTGAGTCACTGCTCTATAAAGAATAGCTTCACTCGGTAAAAGCCTGTGCCAATCATACTGGGAGATTTTGTGCAGTGTATTCTTGCTGTCTTTTTTTAACTAGAAACAAATTAGTCTGCTGGGACAGTGCTCTTGTAAAGACAGATGCTCAACTGACAATCAAGTCTTTAAAGGGTACTATAGTCCAAAATCAGTCCTATAAAGAAGGGAAGGGTAGAGATCGTGTTTCATCAGGTAAAAATTATGCAGAGATATGGAGTAGCAGGCAGGTCCACTGTTAAACAATGGATGGCTGAGGAGCGATGGTACTGTAGAAATTAGGAATTGGTAAATGGGCAAGCTGGACGTGGATTGAGTAATGAGGTTTATAAGAATATATGGGTGGAAGTGGAAAGAAAGCGTTATGGAAGCAAAGTTTCAGAGGATGGCATGCTCACATCAGCCAGCTAACTTCTTTCTTGGTCAGTCTATATTTAAACATCTTATACAGCAATCTTGGAAAGACACAGAGTTACAAGGTCTCATTGCCTTCTTAAAATTGAGCATGGGTGTAAGAGTTTGAAGGATAAGGATGCCTTTAGACAAAGAACTGCTGATATGCGCATCCATATAGAAAGACATATATAAAAGAAAGCGTAGCTAGATATATTGCTCAGCTGTTTCTATATTGCTTATTTTAGCTGTTTCATGCTAATAATTTGAAAATACAATCAAGTTTCTGGTGAAAAGGAATTCTTTATTAAAAGTCAGTACCTATTTTTCCCATGTAAGAATCCAAATTAAAAACACTTTAATGTTATTGATGTTATAACCACGAATTACGTGTTTAAAAATAACAGGAAAATATTCCTGCTGGAAACATTCAATAGCAATTTTGAGTAACTAGTTGCAGTCTGAAATCTTGTTTTTGCAGAGAACCAACTTTTCATCTCACCCAGCTAGGTATTGATTCCTGTATTCATCAGGGGAAGTCACACTGACCTTTACTCTCTAACGCCACAGCATCCCTCCTTAGCTCTGTTTATAATGAACAGCACAGAGGCAGAGATTAATGAGACACTGGACACACCCCTGAGGCTCCTGGAGTTCTGCCGTACCAATCCCAGAGTGACGTTAGATTTTTCTGTTTTCTAAACTTGTATCAAATCAAGAGGAGAGCAGGCTTGTAAAGTGGATAGAGCATTAATGAAAACGGGCAGAAATTTTCCTGATAACCACACATATAAAACCACAGTACTACAGTATGGGAGGGTTCTGTTTTCAAGGGTGTACTCTACCACCACTACAGTTTTTAGCATCGTTTTTGTACTTCATAAAAGTACAGCTTATTGTTAGGGCTTGGTAGACAGTCTTAACTCCACAGATAGTGGACAGAACTTATCCTACAACACTGTAACAAAATGGATGATGGACAGAGAGAGGATTTAAGGTAATTTGTCTGATGATGAATCTGGTATGTGCAGAATTCTGTTTTATAAAAAATATATATAAAGCTGAGGTTTTTCCAATCTGAAATAAAGTGTGCTTAATTAAATAAATTCTGTCTATGTGAGAGAGAGAGAGAGAGAGAGAGAGAGAGATATTTTTTTTTTTTTCCTCTCTTTTTACTTTTTGAATGTTTTGTGTTCATTCTGCAACAGAGAGAGTCACAAGATGAAAACAAGCCATAGCACAAAGTAATTGTGAAATCAATCAGTAATCCAACAATTCTGGGCTCTGGAGTAACCTACTAGGAAAAAAAAAAGAAAAAAGAACACAATATATTAAATACAAATCCTAAAAGATAGGTAATGTGCCAAAGAGGTTATTGCATTCAGGAGACTTGATAAGGATGATTTAACAGGGTGAAAAGATCACCTCTGCAGATCATAGAGGGAAAGGACTGTGAAGAGATAAAAAGAGGCATGCACAATAAAGAGATAAGTGAGCGTTATCTTTTTAAAGGTTTGAACTTAACTCATGATTGTTAGCATTTTGTCTTATTTCCATAATCAAACTTCTAAACAGTCAGATACAGAGTACTAACCTTTGCTCGCTTCTGTAGTCCAGTAGAAGCAGAATAAAATTAATGGAACCTTTAGGGTAATTTGGCTCTTGTTTGTTTAACAATAAATAAGTAACTAATACAATCTTAGACTAAATATTTGGGGGTCTATTTGTAAATTGTGATAAATTCCAAATGCTTGTTTTTTTTCTGCAGGCAGAAATGAAATACAACATTTGTAAATGTATTTCTACATCAAACAATGGGTGGTTGGTGGACATCACAATATTGCCTCCTTTAGAAGGCTCACTCAAATTTATACCCCATCTGGATGCCAGTTTTGAAATTATGTCTTCTACCTACCTACAAAGAGAAATCTGCCTTTCTGATAAAGTGTCTGTTTCTGTTGCTAGAAAAGTCTGTAATTCCCTTGGTCAAAAAAGTTTTTTTTCCTGCTCCAAAGCATATGCCGTGTGTCATAAATTGTCTATTTCACACTCACTGTCACTTACAAAACTGCTATAATTCTTTGGGATTTTTTTTTCCAAATCATTTTTTCTGAGATACTTTGTGAATTTTGCAGTCTGGAAAAATTCTCAGGGAACATTTTTTTTTCTTTCTTTTTTTTTTTTTTTAGTTTAACTTCCTGGGAATAATTTGAAATTACTACTGTTCTTTCTTCAGGAAATGCTTTACTAGAAAAACAAATTCAGTCTGCTGTTTGCTCATTTTGAACATTCATTGTGTACCTGTAATTTAAAAGCGTAGGGGGCAGAAAATAACCATTTAGAGAATATTGATAAAATGAGACAGGTCTGAGTTAAAGAATCAGAATACTGTTGTGCTTAAATGCGGTAACTGCCTGGAGCTTCGTTCTGGAACCAAATTGGTCATATATAGAATAGAAATGAATGTCTGTTTTATAAATACAATTTGAAGCCATGGGCTTATAATTAAAAAATATATATCCATTTTAATGGTCAGTAAATAGCTATATCAATGTTCAAGTGGGCAGTGCTGTCAAATAACAGATGAAATGCAAGTACTTGCTTAACCTTAGGCTGCTCTCAACCACATTAGTTAACTGTTGTGTGTAACACATTTATTATGCGTTGAAGCACTGTTGCTGTAAAAAAGAGAAGCTTAGGTTCAAGTTTGAGAACAGCAGGAATAGTTTCTGGGCAGGTTAGAGGAAAGGATATTAAATATGATGCTGAGGATATGGGTCTAATTTAAAGAATTGTTTTCTGTTGCACCCACAACTTTATTCTTTCATCTTACTGACAGCACAAATGTTTCCATCCATTTCATTTCATCTTCTTCCTTCTCATCTCAGATATTTATATGTTTGGATGGCCCCATCATGATAAAATCCAGCTGCCTCCCAAACAGAAATATCATTTACAATGTCTCTTGCTTTCTTCTTTCAGAGTCTTCAGGGAAATAGCTTGATTAATTCATAAGTTTTCATTCCTTCATTTGTTTGTTTATGTGTGTGAGTGAGTGGATGTGCCTGTGTAAGGATGTGTGTGACTAAATTGTTGAGAGAAAGCTAATCAAGAGATTAAATTTGCTTTAGGGTGTATTAAAGTGCAGACTGCAATACAGAGATACGCATGCATCTGTAAAGGAGGTGGTTTGGGGTACTGGAAACCTAGGTAAAGGGAAGCTCTCAGTCCCCTCTGTGTCAGACAGTCTCTGCTGGAGGGCATTTCTGCTCTCTGTGGCAGTCTGAGAGCCTGGAATTTAGGGATCAGTGTCCCAGGTTTCAGTGCCAGCCAGTAGCTCCGAGTTATGTGCTGCTCTTCTTTTTTTATACAACTTTCATAAGTTGAACAATAAAAAAAAAAGCATGAATGTGCCACAGCTCTCTCTGGTTTACAGAAATTTCTTCTCATACTACTAAACTTGGGGGGGGGGGAAGAAGAACGAACCCTGGCCTGTTCAAAACCTTTTGAAATGTTCTTTTTTCTCTACTCCAATTAAATCTGGTTCCAGTGATCACATAAACAAAGCAAAAGAGTTGAGTGGGTCTTAAGAGTGGGCCTGCGAGGATCAGACCAGTCCTAAAGATCTCAGCAAATGTTTCAGACTTCCTAGGCTCTGCCTTTGCACTGGTATTGAGACCATTTCATCCATTGCTGTGCAAGAAGGAAAAGCTTCTGGGAACCTCCCTGTTCTTGACAGACAACAAAGCAATGTGGAGAGCGCGGGAGTGGTGATAGGTTCTGTGTTTAAGAGAGAAAAGAAGCTGTAAAATATTTCTGTCATCTCACAGTTGGTTTACCAGCAAAGAGTCAACTGCCATGAAATACCCCAGACTTTGTAACCTCCCTGACAGTACCTGAGCCATTCTTGTTAGTCACCATTGATCGTGAACCTGGGAACAGGGATTAAGTGATTCAAACAACCTTCTTCAGAAGTTGAATCTACTCTTTTTTTAGTCTCTCCGAGTCACAGGAGACCACTGGATGTGCTTGAGGGGAGTTGTGCACTCTTGCACTCAGACCTTGTGCAGTGCTACTGAGCACCATGATTTTCCACTGATGGAACCCCTTCTGTTTGTCACCAAAGTTTTACCCTACTAGGACTGGTAATTTGCTCTGCGGGAGCAGTCCCATTTTATAATCTTTATTGAAAGAGTATTTTTGAAACATGTAAAGGAGATTATTTAAACAGGGAGATAAACCAAGGCCTATTAATAAATACAGAAGTCTTCTCTGTGTTTAAATTCTTTCCTCATATAAATATTTTCATATTAGGTTTCTTTTTAAATTGTTTTGTTTTGTTAGACCTCTAAGACTTTCATATGACAGGTATTTTTCTGCCATGGAAGTGGTCAATCTTCAAAGCTCTTTGTGAGCAGTCAGCCCGAGCAAAGTTAAGAGCTCACTGCCCCTGCCTGCCCTGGCGATGGGCAGGGCGCTATCGTGAAGACTGATGTAGCTAGTCACAGAGAGAAAATGATCATTTGTAGCTGAATTTTCCATTGCCACTTCACTGAACAAAAATTGCCATGAGTGTTTCTTTCCCGAGTAGCCACAATTCTCTTTCTAGGAGACAGTGGTTGTGAAATTATTATAATGTGCGTGGACTGGTGCTTGCTTGGCCCTTCTCGCTAGAGGTATTAAGGGTTGAACTCACATAGAGAGCAAAACTGTCTGCTCAATCAATTCCCTTTCACAATCAGCGATGCCAATAAAAAGAAGTGAACGTGTATTATCCCGACTCTATGCTGTTACTGACTGTGGGAGCAGCACTGTAATAACCTGTTTCCACCGTCAATGTAGGGACCTCTGGATGTGTAAGAAGCAGCTATAATGTGCCATATTCCAGCAAGCCCCCGCTGGAAATGTTTCCTACCTGGGGAAATTACACTTGGATACCGATAGATAGTACCACTAGTGACAGCGTCCTATTAATAAAAGCATGTCTTCTAAAAAATGACAAGGAAAAAACCTTAGATACATATCCTGCATGAGGAAAAGGAATTAGAGTTGGCAACCCATCAGTGAGGCAAGGAGGAGAAGCCTCTCTAGGATGTTAGTGCAAGGAATGTCACTGAGGTGACTGCTGGCCAGGTTTCTAACAAACCAGGCAGCTTGGCAGTCAGTATGATGGCACAGAATGGACTGCTTTGATTGACAAAACTGTGAGAATAAAAGAAGGGGGTTCTGAAATGGGCATTGCCACCAATGGCAGCCACAGCAGCATACCTGTGAGATGCCATTAGCATGCAAACACTGTGCACTGTGCCTGGTGGGCTGGTCTGTGCCGCCACAAATGACTTTGCAAAAATGAACGGCTCCGGTCTGGCATCTTCAGGACCGAAGGGCTGACAAAACCAAAAATGATAATGTTAATAGAAAAATGAGACTGTGGCTTCTCTGTTAAAGCCTAGGGATCTAAGGCTTTGTCTGATGCATACTAAACAATGGAAAAAAGTCTTCAGGAGAGGAAACGAGATCTCAGAAAGCGAGAGAAAATAAACAGAAAGAGAACTGATATTTATGTCGTGATGGGCAGGGGGGTTGGAACTAGATGATCTTTAAGGTCCCTTCCAAACGAAATCTTCCAAATTGTTTGCGGTGTTATTGCATATGTTTATTTACTGAATGCTGTCTTTTACCAAATAGATTGTTTCATTTCTTCTTGAGAAGCAGTTTATTTTGGTACTTAAGCAAGCAGCCCACAGGAATGCCTTCTAAAGCATTGAAGCTGCTTTGTAGATTCAGTGCTTGAGGCCTTCAACAGCTCTTGTTTAGAATGATCTGATTCCCTTTTTGCCCATTGTAGGGCTCTGGTTTTGGCCAATGCTTTAGCCAATACTAATGATAAACATAGGAAGGAAGTTTAAATCCCCATGTGTAGGAGAATGGCTATGTTAATTTGTTTAACTGGCAACATGTGATAACTAGTTTTCCTCATTCAATAATCACAAGATGCAGTACCACCGTAGATGTAACTATCTGTTGTGTGTTTAGAATCGATGAGTTTATGCCTTTAGGATGGACCTGAGCAGCAGATGGCTGTAAATTTCACTGCAACAAACACATCATATAGAGATTTGGACTGTTTCCTTCTTGTGTTCCCTTCCAGTGTGATAGCAATTTATTCCTGGTCTTATGCGAATAGCAATTAAAAAATTCTGTAAGTGCTGGCAAAACAGGATGGTGCATTGGGAGTAACAGCATATAGTCAAAGCTATCCATTACTCTGGAGACTGATAGTCTTTCTACTATATCTGTAGTAGAACATAGTAGTAGCCAGATCACCCTGTTCTGTTTCCACTTGGGTGGAAACCCCTCCCTTTTTGACAGATGACATCTGTAGTGTCAAGTTTCACATTTCAGATCTATGCAGTCCTGTCCTGTCCTATCCTATCCTATTTTTGACAGATTTCTTTACTGCCGTTCAGTCATCCATAGCAACTCAGCAGCTACAAGTAGTCTTTTCCCTTCCTAGCATTGCAAGTACAGAGGAAGAAGGATGCTAACTTCAGCTGGTGGTTTAATTTAGTTTGGTAGGGACTTCTAGAGGTCACCTAGTCCAACTCTTACTAAAAGTGGGTCCAACCAGAAAACGTTGCTCAGGGCTTCTCCAGCCATGTTTTAGCAACTCCAGGAATGGACACTCCACAGCCTCCCCAGGCTCCTTAGGGTAATTTTTACCCCCTTGCATTTAATCAGAATTTCCTGTGTTGGAGGTTGGATTCAAATTACAAAACAAGTCTTCTGAATTCATTCAGCACCAACAGCTGTTTGTTCTTCAAACAGCAAGAACTGATTTTGCCCGTTTTTCAGGAGAGAGGGCAACTGTGCACCCACATTTATCAAAATAGTCTTTGGCTTCTAATGAAACTTTCTGTGTAAGAGTTGGTTGATTGGGAAGCTCTTTGGAAGGCTTTGAAAAGGTCATAGCCTCAATCCTCAGCTTCGAGGAGAATGTCAGAAGGCTTTAAAGGGTCATTTTATATCCAGCAAAACACTAGATGATACAGCTACATAATTTTAACTTGTCTTGGGCAAATATTTTCTCTAAGCTGCAAAAATGTTGTATTTATACTTTTAATGTATGCTGTATTATTAAACTCTGACATTAAACACCTTCATGCCAGTTTGGAGGCACTGAGCTTTGCTAATCATACAGTAAAAGAAGGGAAGGGGAAACCTGGCAGGTCTTACAGTACCTTTCTTCCTTACTATTAACTCCAGAGCTCCCTTCCAGCCTCTACCATTGTGTGATTCTGTGACTATGCGTAATGTTGAACTGATAAAAACTTCAGTAGACAAAACTGAAGACAAGGAAACTAATTGATTTTTAAACTACAATAGCTACATATATAATTTGTTCTTCACACAGTACAGGGAAGAACTCGATGACCAAGATTCCCTGTTAAAATTTCTTCTACTTCTTTAACAGGAAAAGGAATAGTGTTGATGATGCAAAACCATGCAGGTGAAGCCTTGCAAAAAAACCCCAGAAAACCAAGCAGAGACCTTCATCTGATAATGCCTTCTTCCCTGGGTATGCAGACAGTGTTATCCTCAATAGAAGAGCGTGTTCTTGTGGAAACAACTCCACTGTTCTGCTGTATTGGAGGCCTGGCAGGCAAGTTAAACATTTAGAAACTACAGAAAAATAGTCTATGGAATACAGTGGGGCAAAATAAGTTTAAGTGCATTGAATAGCAAATTCCTAGAAAAATGAAGTATTGTTCAGTTTGAGACTACTTGAGCCTGACAAATAAATTCATCTGGGAAAGATATTGAGGTCAAGATTAAGGGAAGAATCCAACAAGTCAGCATTTAAGGCACTCCAATGTTTATTGCATAACCCAGTAGACAGGATATTGGCTTTCAGTACTTTTAAACTCTTCTGTTGAAATGGTTTCACTGTATCAATTTCACTATAAATGAACAAGCAGAGTTCTGGGACCTGCTTCCCATCCGCAGGGTGTTTTAGGTAATTCTTCCCCAAGTACAACCCGGTCTACTTTGCATGGACCACTTGGGTTTGCCTGGATCCAGAGGCTGAATCTTGCAGGTATATAGTAAGAGTTCTCACCTAAGTAGTAGAATATGCAATTTATATTTTCTGCTCCAGCAAATGTTTGATTGCCTAAGAAAAAATGGAAAGATTATAATCCCTTAAACTGGCAGAAACAATGATTAGAACACTTTGTGAAGGTGGAAGCTCTCCTCAGGCATTCAGGATTCAGTCTCAGAGAAAGGAATTGTCATAAGATTGGTTTGAACTGTGAATCTGTCTCATTTTAAAATAATCCTTCAAGATGAGTCATGCTTTTTTCAACTCCCAGTGTAACTTAACTCTACAAGTAAGAAAAAAGAAACCCAGCAATAACTCCTACTCCTTTCTTCCTCCTCCTCACACTAAATCCGCTCTTAAACTTTGGAGGAACACTTCTGACTGGCCGTTGGCTCTAAGTTTTCCCAGCTGGTTTCCCAAAGACAAGTGTGCAATTAGCCTTTGCCTCCTAGGCTAATTGACCTTTAGCCTTTGTCTTTTCAGCTAATTACCAAACCAGGCTAGCTGGCTGTTTCTTAAAGACTGACATAGTGTTAAGATAATAGGGGGGCTTCAGGCTGAAACACAAATGTGGAAAGACAGTTTTTCCCGCTCCTCCATTTTTGTCACATATACTAGTTCTTTAGCAGATCACCCTGTCACAGAAATTGGTCCTGAGTCTGTATCGTGAGGGTGTGAACTGCTGAGCTGGGGACTAAGAAAGACTACTAACTTGACAATTCTGGCATTTCATTTCCTGTTAGTTCCTAAAATGAACTTTGCAGGATTTCTACTGCTCTCTAGACAACCAAAATATTGTGTTTTCGTTTTTAATTTCAGGTGATATTTTTTCATAAGAAATGCTGTTTGATTGGCATAGATTTCTCCCTCTTCCATTTTGTCTGTCAGGCAACTAAACTGAATATGGGTAAATCTCACAACCCCATTCAATCAATACAGTGATAAAGATTAGCTATAAGCCTTGTTCAAAAGATGGGATTTTCATCCTAGTGGCTCAACCTGCTGGAAAACAATTCTCTTTTGGTTTTGCCAGATATAAGGGCATAACCTTGTGCAAAAGAAAAGCCCTTTCAGTCTTGTAAAAAACAGGTTCATATGAAGGTAGCATTGGAATTTTTATCATTATCATGAGGGGTTTTGCTTCTGAGCCTGTCTTGAACGTCACAAGAAAATAAAAGCAAAAAGAGTTACTCTAGTCACTTATAGTCAGGATTTTTTACATTAACATTATTAGAAAAAACAATTACTTCCCATTATCACAATTTTCCAAAAATGAGCAGAGGTTTTGTCTTGCGTGGCTAATTCAGGTTGCTGCTGAAGTGCCCTGTGATGAATACATCCTCTGAATCTTAATAGCTTTAGATGGACTCTCCTAGCAGTCACTAGTAAAATAATTAGAAGAGTTAAACATATTAAATCTAAACTAGTAATTTCTCTCGATAAGAGAAGTAAACAATGTTTGACATGTATTACATTTTATGTTTTATAACATCTGGCAAGACCATCTTAGAGTAAGTATAGAGCATGTCTGGCATTTTTGGTTTGTACTGCTAAATAACAACACAGACATTCTATAAATCCCATTGCTGTAATTTTCACGTGTCTTTATTTCAGACTGAACCTTTACCATGATGAAGTCCTGATTCTTAAACATATTGGAATGAATGTTTAAATACCCGTATGACTGAAATTTGAAACTAGCTTTTACATTTTTCTTAGAACTTCAAGAATATATACTAACATGATACATAGTTTATTTGCACACTGAAAATGTCGTGGTGACGTTTGAGTTAGCTAAAGAAGATGTAGTGGGAGATGATGTTCAAGAGATGGATATGTTCAGTGTGGGGTATGTTCAGTTGCCATGGTTATTTCATGAAAATATATGTGTAGTTAGTTAAGTCCCTGTATAGTCTAACTTGCACAATAAATAAAAATATATGGGTGCAAAGCTTGTCGCATGAAACAAAATCTTTATAATCCGAGGGCTTATGATAATAAATTGAAATGGAAATATATATTATGCACAGATAGATGCAGTGGCAGTTAAGGTAACAGTATTCATCTTTTTACATAAATAGCAAAACAGGTCAGAAATGCAAACCAGGTCAGAAGTAAATTAGTTTCTAGAAGCTAAAATGATGATGTGATAATCTGAATTTTGGAAATGATCTTGTGACATTCAGAATTACAAATAATGAACTTGGCACTCTCTCACCTCTCATTTTTTGTATCAATGAAAGAGGCAGCAGGAGGAAGGACTAAAGCAATAGAGAAGTGACCATTCTAGTTGTGCAAATGAGCACTCAGAGTTAGTTGTTCAGCTGAAGGTAATTTCCCACATAATCTCTTGAATCTTTACTGACTGTTTGTATTTCTGTTTAAGCACACGGATAACTGGATAATCAATGTTTAAGCACATTGATAACAGAATGTGAATAATGCCTGAAAGGGAAATAAGTCTGTCTAGTTATTTCTTGCTGCTAACTGCTTAAAGATGACATTACCTTTACTAGGCTATCTGATGAAATGCATTAACGTGAAATATATATGCATATGAGCCCCTATTTATGATGCCTGGTTCTTTCCTGTGGTCTAAAGCAGTAAGGCAATATGTTAAATAGCAGAAGAGGGACAACCTTTATCCTCTTCTGCTCCCTCTCCATTTCCGTATTTAACTGTTTGAAGTGTTTATGAGTGTGGAAGCCAAAGCCTCACAGGCTAGAGGAGAACTCAGGTTTTTCTGGATGGTAAGAAATTTGGTTTTCAGAAATTATGTTTTTATTCAGATTCAGAAAGGTTTGACCGAATATGAGTTCATAGAGTGTGGTGGTCTGCATAAAATAATGCAAAAATACAATTTGCCCTGAAGGCACAATAGAATTTTAAATTTGCTATGAATAAAGATAGTATGGCAGAGCTTGATAATGTCAGGGTTTCATCTTTTACCATTGGACACTTTAAACACAGATGTAACATCTCAAATATCAGGTAATGTAGAACAGATGTCAAAAGTTAGTGTTGTTCATAGATTGCATGTGTAAAAAATAATGTGATGGGCATCAGATACTGTGTGACTACAGTGCAACGTGAGCAGTACGGCGTGGCTCTGAGGGGGAATGGATTGAATGATGTTTAGTGATTTCAAATGCAATATCAATTCCAGAGCAAAGGCAGAGGTCCATGTGTGAGTTCTGGTGATAATGTGGATAATGATTCTGTCAAGTCAAATGCACACGCTGACCGATATAAATGAGTTATCAAGGCCTTGTGAATAATGTCCTGGTGATGAGCCATAAATCAAAGTGCAATCATCAATCCATCTGTAGAGGGAGGCCTAGAATAGCTTAGTAGTAACTCTCAAGTTGGTACACATATTAATATGAAAAATAACGAGTCTACCAACTTTAGGAGTGGTTTCCTTTGGATAAACACTTAGAATTTGGGCAAGCTGGTAAAGCCATTTGACATATTCGTTTGTCATATGAATAATATCTCATTCAGTGCATTAGAACAACTGCCAGTCCTTTATCAATGATAGCAGGTCAGTGTGATGAGTACTATGTGTTTCTAACAAGTATCCTGCTCAACTGTCATTTTATTAATATAATTATTATCTAATAATTGAATGAATAGAGCGTTCTGGTATCTTGGTCGTAGACATGGATGATTTTGTTCTTGCCACAGAAACAAATGGGGTAAAAGGGTGATCTCTGTATCAAAGGATTCGCAGTCTAAATCCAACCGAGACGAGGCAGTGGACGGACAGATAAACTGAAAACTACAAGAAAAAATGAGGCACTTTTGGTCTGTGAGATAAGCGATGGTCTCAGGACAATAGCAAACTAATCATTGTCAGGTTTTTTGTCAGCATCGCAGAAAATAAGAATGTTAAAACAGGTTTTGAAGGGGGATAATGCATTACTTAGGTAGATGTTTATGGAAGCTCCTCTTGGTTCTGGTAGAATGGGAAGATGCTTGTGGGTATTTTTTAGTCTTGCTTCTTAAGGAATCAAGTCTTGCAACATCTCACCCTGAGTATGAGGCAGGGGGAGGGAAGGTTGTCTATCCAGTTGGCTAACTTGAACTGAATTTAATAAAATAATAAGATTCTAAAAAATAGCAAATTCCAAAGATGTCATGAATGGAGGCAGGGAGTAGTCAAGAAGCCTGTTTAATGCCACCATGGAGGGAAAGGCTGAAGCAGGCAGGGCTTCAGACAAGCAGGCAAAGCTTCTGCTTTATTAAGCACCAGAGAATCCAAGCACACAATCTAAATCTATAAAAACCAGGGTTCGCTAGTTCCAGTGCTCATGCGATCACTTGTTTCTGTTATTAATTTTCCCAGTGGCATTTATTGTGGTATAGTTTCATGGCTGTACAAGATGTGTTTCATCTACAGCCAAGCTGTGAAAATGTGAACTTTCTGTTTATTCCTTATTTTTTGTATCACATAGACAAAAATGCATTTTCACTGAAGTCAATTTTGCCGTAAGGCAAAAGTAGTTTCATCTTTCCTGCTTCCCCCCATCTGATTTTCCCAAATTGTAATTTTGTCTGTGCAAGATAAGAAGTAGCGATAAAATACTCTGACAATAATCACATCCTTGTGTTTTAGTGCTTGAATCTGGGCTGTTGTTTTTGACATCCTCTCTAGCCCAGTGCCTAGTGGCTGTGGAGCAGCTGCACCGGTCATTTTTCCTTCCTTACCTCCTTCCCAAGGTTTTCAGTGGCTCCCAGGGTTCGATTCCCAGAGAAAGTGCTCAAGTGTAAATAAAATATTCTGAAAACCCTTTTTAATAGTTCCGGTACTATAGACATTACTACCTAGCAGATATTTCCACATAGTGAGTCCTACTCACTCAAACTCTTTCTTGTTCTTACACCCAGAAGTAGCCTTATTGACTTAAACAGTGTGGAAATGAAACCCCCAAAACCTAATGAAAAGCAAAACAGAAACCAAACACATCTGTTAGATTTTTGAAATTTAACTGTTTGTTCCAAGTTGTTCTGTATAGGCAATCTTATAAAAAATAAGAGGTGTTAATGCAGACAGCATATAAATATTCCTGCAAATAGATTTTGTTGTAAAATACCTATTATTATACTTCCATGTATGCTTTTATTATGAAAAAAAGATTTCTGTTACTTGTGAAGTTACTACATTGAGAAAATTACCAACTAGGCACTGTAATTGCTTTAGGAGAGCACCAAATAAGACTGCTTCACATTATTTAGACAATTTGATTACTCTTACTCATGATTTCAGAATGTGATAATCTAAGTGTTGCTTTAGCTTGAGTGCTCAACCATCCTCCACAGTGATTTATACAAACAAATGAAATGTCAAGTTGAAATGTTCCAGATTTAGATCTCCTGAAGCTCAATGTTGCTGCCCTTTGTTACAGACACTCTGTAAACCTCCTCACCAGCTAATGTATACTATTACAGTTCTGAGTAAACCATCAGGTTTCTGCATTGTCTCTGAATTTAAGGCAAGACCACTTGACTTCTCTGCAACAATAGAACTTACAAGAAAAACGGTCTTAACATTAACTCTATGCACAAAACCACCTGCAGTATTTTTCTGTCTTCTGGAGAAAAATACAAGTATAGCTAATACAATCTATTCTCGAAAAAGATACTCAAACCTTCCTCCTAAGGGAAATGTGAATTAGCAACATAGCAATGAAATAAATGGCTGCATATCAAAAGATTAGGCTGCATATCAAAAGATTAGGCTGCATATCAAAACATTACAAAGAAACATGCAACTGGGAGTCTGCAAAAATGCTGTTCTGCAGTTAAGAACTCTGAACAAAAAGCTTGGGCGTTATAACAATTTATGGCCAAGAAGAGCAGATGCATCTTTTTCAAAACAGCCCAGTATTCATAACAGGGTGATGTAGTGAAATATGCATGATCACAAGTACAGAGAACATCTATATACAATAGGAAAGAACAAACAAAATTTTATTATTCATCTGTCATTGTAAAAAGATTCCACATTTGCTGTGAAAAATGTTCATGTCAATATATGAATGTATTTAGCTTCTTGGAGTCAGATTTCTATACTTCCTTGCTTTCCTAATGGAATGGGGCACTGGATTTCATCCAAAGACTAACACAATCAGCCTGACTTTTGTTTATAATTTGTAAGTATGGGTCTTGTACTCTTTTTGAACATTTAAAACTGAGAAGATGTGGTGAAATGGGGCCCCAAGCCTACTCTACTTGTAATACGTCTTGTTGGTGTGAAAACAAGTGGGATATTTCAAATGCTGGCTACCAACTAGACAAGACAGTTAAATATATTTTAACTAGATTATTTTTTTTAATTCTGCTTGGAGGCCAAGGGAAGAAATGTGTATTGTTCATTCAGCTTTCCTTTTGTGCTGACAGATACTTGGAATTCCAACTGTGGGACAGAGCTATTTGTGTTAACACTGTCTTTAGTCCAATGTAAATTGTGATGTAATTCCAGAAGTACCTGCAATTCCTAGCGTATCATTGAAATGGGATGTTGCTGCCTGCCTGTTGAAGCTTCAGACTAACAGTATTGAATAAATACCCAGAAAAGCTGTATAAGCTCTCAAGTGTAATGCACACTGGACCTCTTTGTCTCCAGAAATGAATTATATTGCATTTAGATTTCTATGTCCCATTCTTTCTTACATCTAATTAGTCAGACTGAGCTTTAACTTCTTAACTTCAGCAGTGCACAACAGATTGGAAGAGGATTTCTGTACAGGCTGTGTGGATGCTGATGATCAGATATCTTCAAGGTCAGACAATAGAATAACATATCAGCAATATCCATATTTTATTGAGCAGTAGTGAAACACTGCTGCTAGAATGCTGAGGGACTTAATGGCAGTTACAGAATTTTTAGTCTGTTCCACTCTTTAGGAGTGGAACCTACATTTTGTGTAGGTTTTTTTTTACAGTGCACATTAGGATTCTATTTCTCATCTTGTGATGGAGAGGAGGAGGGGGCACTTGCCTTTGTTGAACTTCACAAGGTCTCTTGTCAGCTCATTTGTCCACCTTGTTGAGGTCCCTCTGCGCATCAGTCCTGTCCTCCAGCGTATTGCCCTCTCCCCCCAGTTTGGTTCCAGTCACAAATTGGTGGAGGATGCACTCTGCTCCATGCTCCAGATGAAGATGTTTAAGAGTATCAGGCCATTGTGGAGTACCACAGCTAACCAGCTGCTAGCTGGGCTTCAAACCACTGACAGCTATTCTTTGAGCCCAATGATCTACCCAGGCTTTAGAGCCACTGTAGTCCACTCCACCCATCCAGTCCGTATCGCCCCTACAACGATACGAGCCTGTCATAAGAGATAGGAAGAAAGGGGGCACAAGTAGCACTGGTGGCATTTGCACTGAGACCACGTGGCCCAATGGAGGTGTGGAGCAGTTGATGCAAGGCAGTATACTCGGTGACTGAAGGGCAGAAGGAGAGCAGTTTGATAGGCAGCTCGATAGGCAGTTTGAGCTGAAGAGGCTTTTTTGTATGGGGTTATAAGGACGGTGGTTGTAAATACAGACGTAAACCAGAAGAGAGACAGAAGTTAAAGATCAAAGCAAAGAGCAGGGAATGAGGGAGTATGGGAAGATAGATACGGGATGGAAAACAAGTTAAAATGAATAGATATGAACTGAGTTAGGCAGCTTCAATCTGTGATAAATAAACAAGGTTCAAGGACATATTGAAATTGAGAAATCATTAATTCCAGAATTTCCTCCTATGTAATGCAAATATGCAGAGACTTGCGTGTAAGACATTTTGCTACTAAGTTGCCTCTTAGGACTGAGTATCTGAAACTGGATGGGATTTATCTAGCAGAAGTTCAGATGCTGCGTGGCATATTAGGTGAATTAATATGCACAACATTGCATTTTCTCTTCCAAATTAATAAACAGCACGTTCATTTCTTTTCAACTAATTGAATGTTTAGCTTGTTTGTCTGAGGCCAGTGATAGGTCAATAAGAGGTTAGGAATAGATATTGCTTGTTTTCTCCAGAGCCCTGAACCATTGCTGGGTTTCTTATTTCCTCCAGCCTGTCTCATTGTGATACTATTTTGCAGACAGATGAAAGAGTTTCTTTTGTTATTAAAACAAAAGGGCAAGTAAAGAGTTAGGAAACTGATAATTATATACAAACTTTTTCCCCAAGGGCATAAAAAAATACCAATGTGTTGCAGTTTTTTTCAATATAATTAGTGACTTAATGGTGAGAAAAATAGTATACATATTTTCTTTTCAGGACTTAACTATGGATGGAGCTTATAGCTAGAGGATACTTTCTCTTTATATCATTCTTATGGCTGGCTAGGGCATCTGAACAGTGGGAAATGAGGAAATGGCAGTGCAGTTTAAAAAATTAGATGGCTTGAGACATATTTCTAGGCTACTTTATTTGTGAGCTGGTTTTGTTATGGTTGCTTGAATTTCTTGTTTGCTTAGGTTGAAAATTCTCGAAGAGCAATAGCAAAGCTATGATTATAATGACCTACTGGAGTAATTCAGTGAACTACCTCTGAAATTTTAAAGTGATTTTGGTACTGAGGTTGGAGATTCTTGTCACATCTAGATATCTAAAGGAGTCTTGTTTTCTTATGCACTGTCAGTAGCCACTGGACAGAGCAAAATTCTTTTGCTAGAGACTATGAATTTGACTTACAGAATATGAATCAGGTTTACGTCATTCTCTCTTATTGACTACATAAGTTATGTGTAAATTTAGATCAATGTCTCTTATTTGGGGAGAAATTAATCCCGTTGCTTAATGGCAACCTATTAATAGTACTGAGCATGGCAGAGGCAAAATAGCTGCCTAGAGGATTTTGGAAGAAATGGGATGGGTGTGACTGCAGAAGCAGGGAAGTTGGTTGTAAGGGCATCAGTGAAAGTCTCTCTTAAATACATTTCACATGAAGGCACCTGGATTAACCACGTGGTACTGAGAAAATATCTCATGTAGAGTGAGGCAGAGAGCTTGTTGAACATAATTTCTTACTCCTGCTAAGGCAAGCAGAAAAGCTGTCACGCTTCTCATTTAAGGGCATGCCCTGGCTCAGCAGCCCTTTCACTCGCAGCCATGGAACTGCCATTCAAAGAGCAAGATTTCTAGCTGTGTGGCATATAATTTTGCTCTCCTCTTCTTGAACACACTTTGGAGTATTAGCTGGGTGTCTGTGGTGCAGAATAGACCTGTTGATGACAAGCCTTTCTATATTGAATAATCCTTTTATGAGCAGCACAAGGAAGTCAAGAAGAAATACTTGTTCTACATTTCTGTGGTATCTGACAAGTGCACTTCTGTGACCTGGATGGAAGGCTGTCTTTTGAGCCACCTGTGTTCACTATTTCTATCTGTATCTTGAGCACAGAGACTAAGCCGCTATAAGCTAACTTTGAATTATTAATCCTTTCCTATCCTCTTTCCTTTTTCATCCACTATCTGCCAATATTGTCTCTTGGCTTCCCTGCCAATATTGTCTCTTGGCTTCCCTGCCAATATGTGAAGTTATGCTACCATATTGCTAGTTCTAGGCTCTACCCTTTCTTTGCACTCCTTAATCCCTTCCTACATGCATTTCACCAATTCTGTTTGGTCTTGCACAACTTTCCCTCTTACCATTAGAAACTCATCCCTTCTTCTTTCTCTTGCAAGAGAAGGAAGCTTATTTTTATCCCTTCCTTAGCTTAGATATAATTCCCTCAGTCCCTTTAGAAAAGTCAGCATCTCTTAAGCCTGGGCTGATGCAGAAGAATGGGTGGTAGTAGGCCCTCAGGCCTGCCCAGGAAGGCCAGCAGTCATTGTTACAGGAGGAGACATCATGGTACTCCTGCTACAGAATAGGCAGGTGAGGGTGTGTGTATAAAGAGAATGTGCACTTGGATATACTCACAGAAGGGAAGTTCACCTAAAGTTTGGCAGCTGCCTAAAGGAATGGAGGAAGGCAGTGGGCAATGTGCACTTAGTGCAAGGTGAAGGTGTCTAATAATGCACAGGCAGAGGAGCAGTGACAAACATGTGCAGAGAAGTGTTAACATGGTCTTGTGGCTTGTGAAAATTGCAGTTGGTTAATCTTACATAGTCAGTGCATGGGAATGTACCGTGAGTCAATTGAAAAGAGAACAGCAGTTGGGGGAAGGACAAAGTGCAGAGTCTGTCTGGGCTCTGACTCTGGCAGTCTGACACTTTGGGTCAAAGATCCATTTGTAAAATTTGCTGATGCTGAATTCTTTCTGTTGTTTTCCCATGCTTTTTCCACATGGTTACAGCTCTGGAAGTGAGTGTGCTGAAACACAGAGGGCAATAATTTGAGAAAAGGTTCCTTTTAAAGGGTAATCTAGCAAAACATGAAGGCCAGAGATGTTTTTACAGGTTTGATTTACAGGATATGTACCATTACTTATGGGGCAGAATCCCCAAAAAGGTTCAGTGACATTTAAATAAACTAATAGATGAAGGGTCATTCCTCTGACTTGAAAGCAAATGAAAAACGCAATGACAAATGGACATTTTGTGCACTCCGGTAAGAGTACAGTGAGGATATTTCATTTAGACAGAAAGAAAACACCAGCTAGTCCATGAGCTAAACAGTGATTCTTTGGATGCTCCTTTCTAAAGGAAGGTGGATTTATGACTTAAATTAATTCATCTCATGAAGGGCAATGATAATTGAGACCTCTTTGTATGTTTTATAGTGTGAATACTAATGTAATTAAATGCTTAAAATTAAGAATAGATAAAAACTTGATCTGACAGTAGTAACTCTGTAAAGACAAATTGCAGTGCACATAGCCAGCGTATGAATCTGTGATTAATTTATACAGCCGTTTATAATGCACTAAATAGCAGCATGCCAATTATTATGGAAACAAATTGTGTTTATATAAGCATGTCTGAGGTGATCATTGATCCCAAATAGCATTATTTGAAGACTAATAGAGAGAATAATGAAGGAATAACATTCTGCCCTGCAGCTGTCCAATGCGTTTCAAAATGGAAAGTGAAACTGGCACATTTTGGGGTTTATTGATTTAATCGCGAAACAAACAAAAAAGCTGCCTCACTTTTCATCAGTAAGATTTTCTTGTTCTTGTCACAAGCAAATAGCTTCTTTCATCACCGCCAACAACAAGAAGAAAGTCTGTTGGAGGGGCATGGAACAGAAAGTGGAAAGGCAAATCTTTCTTGTTCTGAAATAAAGTCATTAGCTGAGCTCTTGCTCCTTCAGAAGATGGAGATAGACTTCAGTGGAAATCCTTCTTTACAAAGTAAAGAAAATTACTGAGGAATGATTGATTATTGAAAATACACATATTTTTTTCCTTTTTTTATTATTTTTGCTCAAAGTTCCTGAAGTAGTAGGGTAAGGCTTCCTGCTTATGATTTTATTTGCTCTTTTTTGTTGCTAAGATCTGGTTCTAACAATTAATATGATAAGTAAAGTTTGCAGTTACTTCTGTTTCTGAAGAAGTGTTGAAATAAAGGTGGTGTTTTATAAGTTCTTGAGTTAGATCCTGTATAATGGAAAGAGTGAATATATCCATCAAAATCTGATTTTGATGGATATATTAAACTGTAGACTAAACAGATGGGGCTGTGATATCCTCTCTTCTTTTTCAATTTTTGATTTAAATTTCAATACTGGAAGCCTTCAGCTCATAGCAAGGAAACTACAGTCAGTTTATTCCTGATAAAACAAACTAGAGAATTCAGCAATGATATTGTTGAATACAGTGATACCGTGACTGTGATACCTGCAGAATATATCTAATAATAGGAATGTGTCATAGTTGTTTGAGAGAAGTGATGCAGCAGCTGCAGTTCTTCCACTGGAGAGAAAAGAAGCAGTCAGAAAATACTGAGGAAAAAAATTAAGCAAATACAATTGCCCTTTTAAAATTGCTATTCCCTTCCATATGAGCTCCAATGGTCCTAATTGCTTAATGAAATAGGCACATTTGCATTTGAGTTTTGAGGGGAGGCCTCAAAACTGCATCAAAATTTAATTTAACAGCTTGTTAATGTCAACCACAGCTTAACACTGAGGCATTTTGTAAGATAACTTTAATTAGTGAGCACATGAACCAAGCTATGATACAGTATCTCCAGAACGACCAATGGGAAAGAGTTTGATCCTAAGAGATATGTAATGTTAGATTGGTCAGAGAACTAGAAAATGCCTGTCTTGTGGCTTGGCAATATATGGACTGGAAAACACTAACTGACCTGTTTAAAGATGGCCTTATGCAGCCTTCCAGTTCTGGATGTGTAATCATACGTTCACAAGTACTTGCAGTTATGAGTCACTAAGAAACGAGATTATGATGATCAGGTGATTAAGCCATAAATATTATTCTTGGCTTACAGTAAATAACATCTGTGAGATCAGATGTCATCTTTCAAAATCAGGCCTAGTTACTTAGACCCTTGCCAACTTTCTAAAGCACTTCACATTTCGTATGAAGGCCAGTTATTCTATTTTTTAGACTTTAATGTTTTGGTCAATGAAATTCTTTCAATAATATAACATCAAGTTGGTGAAGCACTTCCTAGGAAGTTGTGTTTAACTTAATTTTTTTTCTGATGACAGTTCTTTGCCCCTCTTCTTACTGCCTCGATAAAGACTACTCTTGAACAATTCACAGCTTATCTGGCTTCAACGATAAGCAAGAAGGGGAGAGACAGATTCTTCTGCAGACTGTAATTTCTTGAAATAATTATCATGACTTGTCTGATTCTAGTCAAGTTTGTCCTGACATTTTGAGAATATAGCATTAGAATTAAAACACAAGGGGAATTTTCCTTTTCCCTTAATTTTCTCAGAAGGCCTGTGGGTGGGAAATCAAAACTGTTTTCAGAGACCCAATTTCTTACTGTTGAAGTTCTTAGTTTGGGAGCAGAAGTGCCTTTTTGGGGTGCCTTTGTTCTTAAATAATTCTTTAATTGTGAACTGCCAAGAACCATACTGAGACTTCACTGTTTTATCTGCTTTAGCCCAGCTGAAGAGATGTGATAAACGCAACTTGTAAAACACCACAATAAAACATAGAAAGCTATAGAGGGAAAAGTCTGAAATGATAGGCTATAATCAAAGGTGAAGGGAAATGTAGTGCCACACAAATACCTCTGAGAAATTTGTTAAACAAACTCAAGCTCTTGTATAATTAGATGACAAGATTTATTTTAAACTATGAGGTATGAGTGTGACAGCACTATAATTTGTCTTAAATAATTTCTTCACACCCAACAAGACACAGTCTTCAGAGTTCAGTCCTGCTACGCATTTCTTAAAAATAAAACCAAAGATTTTTTACACCTAAATTGATTATGGAAACTGAAATAAAGCTTGCTAAAAGGCAGGTTTGAAATTTCCTTTTCAGATTAAAGAGATTACTTGATTTAGTGAGGTAATTACTCATGCTTTGCTATCTGATTTTCTCTAAAATAATCTTCTTGGCAGCTCCTGTTTTATTTTTTCATTGTGAAGGGATGTGTACATGCAGAGCTAGCTTAAACATTTTGGGACAGGGCATCTACGTCTGGTTCTCCCTTCACTCCCTGTGTAACTCATTGCTGTCCAGAATAAACAGTACAGAGTGAAAGTTCTCTCCTTTACAGGGGACAGTTAAAGGGAAGACATTTAGAAGTAGTATTGCAGGTACTATCCTTCTCATTTTCCCTGTTCTGAAAGGGGAAAGAGGGATGTCAAAAATGCCATTAGATCTGGTGGTCCTAAACTCTGCCATGCTATTAACATTATTCTTGTAATTTCTGTGAAGGCTAGATGTCAAAATCCGTGTTTACCATATCTATTAATTTGCTGCACTTGTTTTAAATTAGTTTTCTAGGAACATTTCATAATAGCAATGTCCCAATATGCTTTGACACTTTCCTGAACACAAATGCAAATGGTGGTAATGCATTTGCTCTTGCTGCTTGTGATGTCTGTGGCAGAGGACCAGGAGTGAGATGTCTGTGTTGTGTTGTATATTGTTGCACTGATTCTTTACAATGACTGACTCTGTGAACAATTCAGGAACCATACCCAGGCAGATGGAGTTTTGTTTCCATGGCTCTCAACTGCTTTCTACAAATATTTGTGCCAGTCTATTGAATGCTCATGGCAAGGTGAGTCAGTGTGACCACAGCAAATGTCTATAAATATCAGAGTGAATATTTATGGTTACTTTTTGCTGTATTCATGTAGCCTAATTATAACACATGCCTACATTATTCATGGCATTTTTAGCTCTTCTGGTTTATTTCCTATTGTTTCCAGATTCTAGTACATTTTAAGCAAAAATACTTACTGGCAGCACAAAACTCCTCTGTTTTCAGTGATCCATGACAGCATTTGTAATAGTTTGTTCAGATGTCAAGTCAGAGACCCCTTCTTTGTGTGCCAGCTTTTTTCCCTCTGTAAGCTGTGATGAGATTTTCTTTTCTCTTTATACTCTGAGTGCTTTCATTCTTGCCACAGGGTCTTTTAAAAACTTTGCATCCGTCACTGATATGTCATTGAAGCTTCATTGAAAGGGAAGATAATCACCTTTATGTTATTTGCTCATTTTTTGGTGTGTTTTATCCTAACTAGATAGCGCTGTTCTGAACCAGTGGCGATCCCAAAGGAAATCAGCTGATTCTTTATGGTGACGTAGCTGGGTAGCCTTCCTAACAAAATAAAACCTCACCGCTCTGTAGCTGAGCTCTCTGGAGGCAGCGCTCATACTTGCAAAGCTAGAGCTGTTATATATTCATGAAGCTTTGAATTCATTAACTGTGAATCTGTTGCCTTGTCAAGTCCCTACTAAGAAATGTTAAAATTCAGCCAGATGTCTGGTGTTATCTCCCTCTTAAAAAAAAAAAATCAGAGAAAATCTTTAATCTGTGAAGTTGATAGTGAAGTTCAGTGCTTTTAAAGTCCGTTCAGATACCTGGCACTTCTTATGGCTTTGAACATAATTATTATGGTTGGGTCAGGAATTTTCATTTTTTTCTCAGAAAATGATTAGAAGGATGTCTGTCATAGTTTATTGGTTGAAACCATGAATGTAGGACACATTTGCTAGTACAATAAGGCTGCTATTCTGTCACTCTTGGTAGTGGAGTGGTACAACTTCTGGTAGCAGATTTCATGGGTGTTCTTAGCAGAACATCATCAATTTCTGATTTCAGTTTCTTGTTCTGGATGGAAATGTACATTGATAGATCTTGCTGTCCTCTTTCTCAGAACTTACAACTGAAGGATAAGATTGTAATAATGGTTGCCTCAGGCTCTTAGTCCTAAGGTTGGTAGCCCGGAAGCCTGGTCATAGTTTTACATACAGAATCTTGCATGCTGAAGAGCCTTGTTTTCATTTTGAGTTTACTGCTTTGTGACAGTGAACCCAGCAGCTCTTGGACCCAAACTCAGGTTAGGAGAGTCAGATTTTCTTCTCAGCAACAAGCCCCTAAGCCTTGGATTTCCAGCAGTTTGCTCAGGGCTTCTTGCACGATTGTATGCATGTGGGGAGTCCTTGAGTCTGGGGATAGCACTCTCAGCTTGCTCCTGTATCTCAAGGACAGCCAAAGAGCCCCTGAAGTTCACAGCCAATGGCTGTAGCATTTGTAAATGGGAAACAGGAAAGGAAGTTTTCTTGGTGTTCTAATATTTTTAGTGAGGTATTTTGTTGAACATTCTTTATTCAGACTCTAAGCAAAAAATTATGCGTAATGCAAAATCTAAGCATTTCAAAATGTTGGCATTTTCCTCTTGAAAATAATCCTGTTTACATCTGTACAAGCAATAACCGGTACTTCTCAGCTGCAGACTGGAAACTCCTGTATCACCAGTGCTGCAGAGATCCCATAGCTTCTACCATGACACTTCTTTCAGTTTTCTTCTAACAGAACCTTTGTCCGAGGGGCAACAGCAGTTAAATGACTAAGGAAGATTTCCTTAGGAAATCCTACTCCTTGAGAGCCTGTTGAGATGTTAATCTTCAATCTGGTTCCTTATTTTGGACTCTAGACAGACACTGTAAAAGCAGACTGGAATACCTTACTTCAAAAGACATTTTCAACACCAGTGGTTGCTTATTGATTTAGCTGTTCATAAATCATTTAGAGATCCTCCTGCTGAACACATCTTTCACACAGGATCCCTGATGTTACTAAACTCAGCTATACAAGCCCTCCCAGGCAATCCACCCCAACAATAGCTTGTTTTATCAAGTGTCTGCTTTAGATTTCTTTTAGCATGAAACCTTTATGTGTTTTCAACAGAGTATAGGTAGAGAATCCTAGATTTGTATTTTGAACTAAGTATATGTTACATTCAGCTCTATCTTATTGCAAACTACAAAATCAACCAATGTTTAAAAGAATGAGGTAGTTTGCAAAAAACAACCAACACAAAGCCCTCAGAACTTGGGAAATGCAAGATATGCAACCTTAATTCAGTCATCTGTGCTTCTGAATGGTGAAATACAAGGCTATATGATATGTAATAACAATGCCTACATGAAGGGGAAGGCTGCTGCTTATTCCTTAGTTGTTCTGCTCTTGACTTCTGAATGCTTCAATTTGCAGCATTAGCAATTCACTCTTTTTGAAGCATGCTATCTGCAATTCTTCCCAAACTTGTAAGTTGTCTAAATTTGGATAAAATTTTCCAGCTTCTTCATACATTTACTTGATGTACAACATCAGGCCACTATTGTGAAACAGAGGGTACTAGAATATCTCAATAAAATGGCAACATTTACCATGGTAAGAACAATGTATTTTCCACTTAAATTATTCTCTTAAAAAGCTGAATAATTTTTGCTGAAACTTAAAAAAACAAAACAAAAAACAAAAACAAACCTGAGGCAGACATCAGCCTGGAATGGAAAATGTCAGTCAAAGCAATTAAAGTGTAGAAACCTATAAGGAGCTAAAGCAGAATCTTATGACAGAAAGTATCTAGGCAGTCTTGGCTGAACATCAGAGCCAGTATCACTTAGATTGTAACACCTATATAAAGGTAAGTAGCACACACTAAAGCAAAGAAATTGTCAGCTACTGTAATGTCCCATACACTTAGGGAAATGGTTACCTAGTTCAAACTGATGAACATGGGATTAATTATTTCTATTACTGTGGTGTGGACTTAGAGCCACTCAGTTCAATAAATGATCCTACAACGATTGCATATATGGAATGAAGCACACTGTTGCACAGCTTTTTAGGACACAATGTGCAACAGATACTGTGCTGTGCATTTGGGAGGAACTGGACATGGCTGGACAATAAATGATAGCAAAAGGGTAGATAACTAGTGAGAATAGTTAGTTATGGCGATGCTGAAAGTGTCATGGTAATAGCACTACAAAAGAATGTACGGAATTTTTAAAGGAAAACTAAAGAATAATACTGAATTTTTGAATCAGAGAGAGTTTGTGCAGTCTACAAGGAGATGCTCTTTCTATTTGATTTACTAAATTACACTACAGAAACTGATTCCTTCCTGTGAATGTGTGTAGGTGATGAAAGGCTTTACGGTATTGCTCAGGTATCATTTTTGCATATTCCATCTTACAAATAATTATTTTGAAAAATAATTATTTGCATTTAATTTTGCATTTGAAAAATGCAAAACAAGAGAGAAAATACCTGCAGAATTTAATTTTTAATCTATGTAAATATTGCAAGTTAAAAGTACTAAAAAGCAATTAAAAGCTGTTACAGGGAAGCCTCGTTACATGTGCTCTATCTAAGCTCCCCAAGACACTGAGCCCGAAATTATCATTGTCTCTACACTGTGTACCTCACTGTCAAAGAAAAACATGTCTCTTACTCATACCCCTGATCATTTTCTGCTATCTGAGGTGGAAACACGACAGGGCAGTAAGATTTTCAAAAACATTTAGAAAATGAATATAATTGTGGGGAGTTGAAATAAATAAGGCCTTTTCTTCCCACTGCTTTCACAGAGACACTTCTCCCTGCTGCGTAATTACCTCTCTGCCTAGCGCTACACTATGCATCAAAATAAACCTAGATATTTAATAATCTAAAGGTGTTTCCTCTGCAAGAGGTAATAAATGTTTTATTGCGGAGTACTTTTTAGCACCAAAGTCTAATTTTTAGCATTGCTGTCAGTGTTAGATCTTTCTAAAATAGGAACAAAAAGGAATTTTCTTTAAACAGTCTGCTAACTCACGTTAATTATTAGGCTTTGGAACATCTTTCACCATGTAGTAGAGGCAACTTACCACCTTTACCAACACAGTAGCTGTTCCTGTCTTACTGTAGGTATTCTCCTGAGTAACAACATTGTTAAGTTGTATCTGTGCAAGGTGTTAAGTAGTGGTTAATATCATGCTAGCTCACTTGTTTGGAAAACATAAATACAACAGAAAATGTCTTTGTCAATACCCATCTAGACAGATGCCATGTTTAGTTGGTTACATCTATGTGAAGGGAGTGTTGAGATGCTGCCAAATAGAAAAATGATGTGAAGCAGAATGCAAATCCCAAATTCTCAAAGTGCAGACCAACGTGCTTATCAATTCTAATTATTACTTAACCAACATTCATGTGTCTTTTTTTAATTCCTTATTATCATCTAAATCTAGTAAATCCAAATTAAAGAGAAGGAGAAAATTGAAAAGGCTGGTCTGTAAAACCAACACATGATAAAAACAAGAAAATTTTCTGCAATATATCATTAAGGGATTGTTCATAAATCTTGTCTTTAAGAAGACTGACTGGTCAGGCTCAACTTCTACTTGTGACCATACAAGTTTACTCTTTTCTTTTTTTTTTTTTTCCCTTTTTTTTCTTCTTTTTTTTTCCTCTTTATTTCTCACAACTTGGAGCATCCTAAGTGAAAAGATTTCAGACTCGAGAAGTGCCATTATAAATAGAACTGTGTGCCCTCCTCCCCTCTGTAATAATCTTATTTCAGTGCTTTAAATAATCAGTCTCCTCTGTATCTACACTTTGTAGAGAGCTGGAGATTCTGTAATATTTCTCTGTAGCTATCACTGGACCAGAAAATATACTCTAAGCATCCAGAAATTTTCTGTTTCTCTTGATTAATGCCCAGAGTTGGAGTCTGTCCCTGATCTACTATCAGGTCTGGGTAAACCTGACTTCAAGATTCAGTGCCTACTTTTTTTTGGTTTTGTTTGTTTGTTTTGTTTTCCTCCCCCATGAAGTATATATAAGGCTTGGGTTTAGATCAGATTAGTTTCCGAAACTGTAGCTTTTGCTGAATTTTACCACTGTATACGGAAGATTTTAAATAAATGTCTTTTGTTTGTGAGCTATGATTATAGGTGGGTCTTACAGTGTGACCAACTAGGTGATCAAACTGCATTTTGAGGCTGTAAAAATGAACCAGACACCAGTCTATAACACAATTCCACATTTATCTTCGTAGAATATTTTGTCTTCAACAATTTGTTTTGCTAGTTCCTATTGTGTTTAGTTGCTATGCATTTATGAACCTCTATTTGCAGCATGCTATTTTAACTTGATGTGACAGAATGGGTGAATCTGAGGCTGTACAGGATAATGACAATGTCGTTTTCAAGGCGCTCTAAATGATACGGAAGATAACTTGAACAGATATTAGTTTCCCACTGTGCTCAGTTGTTACACAGTAGCTAATTAAAAGGCAGTTGACAAGCACATAAGACAAGCGATGCTTGTTGGAGTCCTTAGCAAGCTGAAAAATAATCTAATAACCCTAGAATTAATTTAGACTCAAATGTTTTCATAGCAAATGGTTAATACGCTGATGGTTGAACTGGTGTGCTCAGACACTTTTCTACATGAAGTAGTACATGACCAGTTTAACTTTTCTCCTGTGTAATAAAATTACACAAATCTAAATTATACAGACGTTCCCAAGTTCCTAGACTTCATTAAATACTAGGGGATTAAAAACTTGTATAAATTAATCAATGTGCTATATTCCTAAAAATTATAAAATGAGCCCTTGAGGAAATAATGTAATACTAGCTTTTTAATTAGTGTGACACCAGAGATTCATTGTTCTATAATGTAAGTCATATGTTTATTAATTGTATTATCATTCTAAAATAGAAAAAGCCACAGCCTTTACTGTTTGCGAATAGGTGGTAGGTGCTTATGGATTTTGATCCTGTAAACACATCTTTATCTTCACCTTCTCCTCACACAGGTAAACCTATGCTAGTGAGTATAGTATTATCTTTACTTTCATGAGTAAGTAGGTATCTTATGATTCCTCAGCCTATTTTATCAAGATCTCCATAAATAATCCTTCTGGAAGCCAGAAACCCTACTGATAGCAATGAAGTGCTAGCAGTGCTTAGAATATCAGGTGCAATTTTAGTATGAAAAAGCCAATTTGTTTTTTAGTGTAAGGTAGAAGGCAGTATTAGGTACAGTCAGTTTTGAGAAGCACTTGCTATGTCATTTTGACATACTGTATGCTTTCAAGACACAAACACTTTTTCATATAAAAATATTTTTGAAGGTCTTCATTCATATTCTCAGTCCATCTTCATCCTACAGACTGTTGTTATGGTCATTGTTATGGGAATAAAAAGTGCTCCCTACTATTACACAGGACTGGGTCTGATAATGTTAAACATCAGTGAATCACTCAAGCTTTTAATTCTGTCATGCCAGACCTGTCAATAAACCAAGTGACAAAATGTGGTGAAGTTGGCCTTCAGATAACAATGACCATAGGAAGAAAAAATAGCAGCAAATTTTACTGTTGTTCATATGAAAACATAAAACCACTTTGATTTTCCAAAGGTTATTTTAGAAAACCAGTACATGGCCAATTAAAAAATAATACTTTAAATGTCTTGAACACTGTCTATAATGTAAACAGAAAACTGCTATGTGACAAATTAATGGGGGGGGATTTTGAAATAGAATTATAAATACATCTTTTCCAGGTTCTATGTAGGTCTCACATTTTTTTCGCTAATCTAAAGCTAGAGTCCAGACTTTCCACTTAACCTCAAGTGAACCCATAGGGGCTGTATTCTGTACCTAGATGACCAAGTTACACCTGCTGAATGTTACTTGTACATCTGGCAATGTTTTCTGAGCAATTTTGAAACTGCTTAAGTTTGAGAATTCTTTCTCAGCGTATATATTTCACATTAGGGTTTATAATTGTGTAGAGACTGGTGTTGTCTAAATCATATGCTTTGATGTTGGTGTGAATTCCAGTTTGTAAATTTATCTTAATCTGGTTTAGAGAACTTAATTTCCAAGCAGAGCAAGTGCCTGTGGGCACTGTGCATGGCAGGATCAGTGTAGTGCTGGAAACTTGCACAAACCGTATTTGACAGCGTTGGACAGGGAACACTGCCCGAGATTGCACCTTGTTTCAAAGGATAAAACAAAACAAAACAAAAAAGAGGAAATGCTAACTCTGTCTTTGGCAAATTTCCCCAACATTGTCTGTTCTCATGAAAATGAACAAGAAAGATCAGAGATTTGGGCATTTTTTCATATAATTCCTGTGGATCTACTGGAAGAGAGACAAGTTTCCTATGCAGAACATTATGGCAACAAAGACTATGGCTCTTTTGTTTCCACTCTGTATTTTTTAGAAATCTAAAGAAAAAAAGTTCAATGAAATTTGAATAGTCCAACAGTATCTGAGTCTTTTATATATATTCTTTATTGTACCAACCTCAGCTGGAATAAATAAGCCCACTTACAATGATGCTAACTGTGGATTTGCTCAATTACATCCTCCATCTGGGCAGTGGAGCCATGCTTTAATAATAAAGCAGCATATCTTTTTTTCTTCCTTCCTTTCTCGCTTCCTGTTAGAGTATTAAAATAGTTCTATGTAAGCAAACTATCCCCAGGATATCCAAGAATTCTGTTGTTATGTCTTCTTGTGTTACTATTTACATTTACTGTAAATAACCTTTTTGCATTAATAAAGGAAGGCTCATAGTTATGGGAAACCTTCACTATAAGCTAATTCCTGATTCCCTCAAATTTCTAGAATGATATCACATTATGAAAGGCAGATATTGGAACATTCTTTCCTTTTCAATAGGATTTTCAGCAATTCAAAAAATCTAGTGTTGGTTATATTTTATTCACAGAGGCCAATTTTCGTATTAGATCTTTTTTATGTTCAAATACTTCAGGGGATAAGCCAACACTAAGTTTTGAACTACAGGACTAGATTTTGAATATAAAAATGCACATTTTATTATGAAGTGATTGCTGAAAGAGCACTTGAAGGATACCCAAATTATGATTTTTTGGTTTTCTGTACTCCAAAATAGCCTTACTACACTATTTTTTTTATATGAACATGAAACATTGCTTCTAGGCTACTAACTTGTATTCCGTGTTTTAGGTCAGTGAATTTTGAAGCAGATGAGGCAGTAATTCATGAAAAATAGTGTTTAGAAAAGAAAAGGTAAGTCAGCTTTACAGATACTGTAATGTCTATAAACTGGCTTGACTGTGGCTGGATTGTGAAAGGGTCAGAGTTGCTCCACAGCTATTTAATTTACTTGTAGGGAAAAAGGGAGAGTACAATCATGGTGAGCCAGAAGCGAGATCCCAGACTGGACACCCTACCTCTGCACATTTCCTGATCTTTTCCTCAGTCTAATTGATTAAATATTTATACATCCAATGAAGTATTTTGTTTTTAATGACATTTTATGGTCTCTTTCCACCATTTTTCATTTGATTTCTTTGAAAATCTGGTAAATTGACGAAAGATGTATTTAATGAAACAGCAATCGTAAGGGAGAGGTGCAGAAATGGCACCACCGCCCATGGATGGTGATTTCTGAAGCTGCACTTCTGATTCCTCACAACTTCTGACAGTGACAGTTGCTGAGGAACAGAAATGCCTAAATTCCTATCTGTCCAGTCCAAATAGGTGGAATTCCAGGTGCTAAAGAGCCTCCGTATTAGATTAAGCCCAACACCTGAAGAAACAAGTGACTGAAATGCATTTATAAGAAGGAAGTATGTTTTTCACAATTTCTGAAGAAAAATTTAGTATGAGTAGCTCCTTGGTGTGCTTCAGTTGAAGCCAGCTTGCTTTTAACATGAAAGTGTTGGAGAAGTTTCCATGAGAATTTGGAGTAGTGCTTGTCCTCTACTCAATGTACTGCCATTTCCTTAACCTCCTTTCCAAATAGATCTTCCCATGTGGTAAAGGTCTGTGAACAGGTTTTGGCTGTAGCAAACTTCATCAAAAAATGTTGCTTTAATTAGTAGAATTTTTTTAATTTTTTTTTTTTTTTTCTGTCTGAAATGACTGGGAATCTAAAGTGCAGACATGCAGATATTATTGGGATAGACATGCTTTACAAACAGATGATATAGTTGTAAGGGACAAGTGTTGACTGCAATATCCTCTTCCTCCTATGGGAAATCTGGGTAGGTGAGGTACATCAAGGAGCAGTTATTAAGCTCCATAGATAAATGAAGGCCTTCCGTTCCTGCTGCTGTTAAGCTGTCAGCTAGGGCAACATGTGGTAAAAGTTTTCTTGTTAGCGTACTTCAAAAACCTGCTTGTAATTCCTCAGTTTATACACACCATTTAGTGAATGATTTGACTCTCTGGCTATCTTCCAAAACAATAATGCTGACCAAATTATTTTGAACATGCAGATGGTAACAAAAGGGCACCAGGTGTTGTTTTATTGTAATAAAGATGTGCAAACCTTTGCTCTCACTAAGTTATTTATCCACATAAATCATCAGGATGCTCAGCTTCCTACACTGCTTTAGTAAATTTTGAATAAGAGGCATCAGCTGTTTTCAGAATGTGCCCTTCTGTATGTGCCACAGATATTTTGCTTTGGGCTTATCTTCCACACTGCGACCCATAGAGGCACTCAGTGGATCTTCTGTTTGATTTAAATGATTACTGAATGATCGGAAGCCCAGATGTTCAGTGGCTTAATTGCTAAGTGTTAGCCTATAAAAGAGAGTAGGCAGTTAGTATCTGAAGGGAGGATTTTACTGCATAGAAATGCTATTTGATACATTAAGTGACATTATTTACATCCAATTTCTCTCTCTATGGTGGCAACCTGAGGCAGTAAGTTGCCATGACGGAAAAATAGCATTTGGTTTCACGTAATTCTATGTCTACCTTTGCAGATACAAAACAAGCGAACATAAATGGAGAGCAATAGTGAGACAATATTGGTCAGCAGGATAAGAAGTACCCTAATACCTCAGCAGACTAGTGATTGCCAAGTTTTCTGTAGGCTTTGGGGAATGGCTATGCTATATTGTTTATAGGAAGGACTTAAAACTCAACAGTAAAATCACAAAATTGAGTATTGTAGCCCTTGAACAAGATCAGGATTTGGTGAGATCACAAGAAGGAAATTTCCATTTCTTTTGATTGTCACACTGACGTATGAAAAAGAACTTGAGCACTTGACATTGATTCAATATCATTCAGAGCTCTGCAGTAACTGGAATTTCTTTTTGTAAGAGAAGAAATTAAACTGCTGCCTTAAGTAGTTTAAAAATGGGGGTGAGGACTCTCTAGGCAGATCAGAAATGGCTAGTGATAGCACAGCTCGTAACTGTTCAATATTCAGATAAAACATCTACCTCCTTTGATTCCTGTTCAAGCTTCTGAGTCCTCACGATTGGCTCATGCAGGAATCAAATAAACAAACTTTTTTGTAAATTCCTGTCACCTGTTGGCAACCTAGAGCTGGCATTAACCAGTCTAGGCAATGATGCAGCTCTCCTTGGAAAAAGAATTGGCCTTCCGCTGGGAAATGTAAATTCACCATTGCCAGAAATAAAAAATATTGACAGTGAAACTCATCTGTGGTGGACAAGAACCATGGAATCAGGCCCTCTGCAATATGTTTGTTATTGTAGCTGATGGTTTATAGTGTTAGTACCATATTATGTTTTTTTTCTTAAGCAATGTAAATTTTTGTGCCAGTTTCATCTATTTAAATGCCATTCTTTTTTTTTGCAAAATTGCTTAGTTACTGAGAGTATAGAGCACCTGCGGACATTGGTTAACTGTGATTCTCTAGCATTCTTTCGTCAGGAAACACTGTTTCTGCTAAGATTTTATTATGGCATAAATGACAATCTGAGTAAAACTGTTGGGGAAATGCTAAGGATAGTGCTTTCTACCTCTGAAGGATGTGGGCAAAGGGTTAATTAATGTCTACAGTATTTTTGCAAACAAGTCACAACGATTGTGAAATGTGGTTTAAACTGTAATGAAGATTTTAACTTATGAAATTAGAGAGTTTCCTGACTTAATGCATGGAGCAGTCATCCTTTTTTTAGTTCAGGTCTACCATAATCACTGTCATTGTTGTTTTCCCCCTAGAAAGGAAGGCTGAAAGATGACCCATTACTAGTCACAGCACGTTGCTCTCACTGATTGGAAAGCAGTCACACACCACCAAGCATTTATTCTGTTTACTGAGATGTAACACCAAGGAACAGCAATTCACACCTGCAGTGAAGTTGTTATACTTCCCATTTCTTTTCTTTATTCTATTTTATCCTTCTTCTTTTTCCTGTTTCATTTTTCTGTTTTTTTTTTTTTAATCTTCTCTGCGTCTCCTTCCCTCACTTCTGTGATGGGTTGTCAGTGTCACCCTTGACGCTTCCCTTAAACCTGAAATGAAGGATGAATGGTCAGTGGTACTTTCTCAGCTATCGAATGAGCATTACCCTAGCTGTAATTGATGACTTTTTCCTTTGGGCAATCAGTTTAAATGTGTCTCGCTAATGAAGCTATATATACAAATGTATGTGTATATATTTGCATATATCTATAGCTTAGACACAAATCACGTCACGAGCTGTGAAATTTAAAGAGGAGTGCTCCCTTCTTATACACAACCTGTGTGTGATGCCGTAGTATCCTCCAAAATATGGTGTGTGACTGGAGTTCCAATGAGGGACAATACCATGAACCTTATTTGTGACTTACTGATTCATTCACAGAATCATCAACTCACATAATATTTAAGACTGTTTTGCAGAATTATCTGTGGCTAGACAAGATAAAACATAGCTGGAAAAACATTGAAGTGTTGTAGTAATCTTGGAGCAGTCCTTGGAAAGAAAGAAATAAAGAGGACAAGTAAAATAGCTCTCTGAGGCAGGATGAACTTCTGTATGATGATTCCAGGATTATTTTACTTCCCTTGTAAGGACCATAACCTAAATAAATAAATAAATTTAGTACAGAAATATCCCACCTGCCCCACACTTATCACAAACCAACCCCAGAGGTTTAAGATTACTATTCTTACCTCTACAAACATGACACTTACCAATATAATGTCTTTCAGAGGGAC
Organism: Nyctibius grandis; assembly: GCF_013368605.1. NCBI lineage: Eukaryota > Metazoa > Chordata > Aves > Nyctibiiformes > Nyctibiidae > Nyctibius > Nyctibius grandis. The sequence continues at coordinate 13,921,995 of NC_090669.1, forward strand.
AGGTGGGCATAGAAATGGAATTGCTAAAATGATTTTACTGTGGAAAGAAATGGAGACCTGGGTGGTAAGAAAAATTACATTTGAATTGGTCTCAAGTGTTAAATAATGGATATGTGTGTATGTAGGCTATTCAAATGTTTTTGATTTCTTATGCTGGAGATTAAAATTTCCATTAGTATTCCACCTCTTCAGTTTTGCCTGGGGACTGTTAATTATATTTCTGAAATAGCAACCAAATAAAAACTTAACAAAAAAGAAACAACCAGATAACATAATAAGTAGCTGTTTTCCCCTTTCTTCTTCCCTGCAAGCAATGTGCTGTACTCTATAAAGCCCTGGCCTAAAAATTTACCTGCATTAATTCCTGCACTCTGCATCTCCCCATTGTATTTACTACTGAGAAAAAAAGAGCCTCTTTCAATGTTTTCATAAGCACTTCCATCAAAAGGCTGGTGTCCTGAAATGCTACTGGTGGTAGCAACTGCGATGTCTCAGGAACAAAACAACAGAGATTATCTTGGACTTCATCTAAACCTCCACAAAGTCCCATGCTCGGTGATGAGAGGATTCTCTAACTAATGATGAGGTGCTACTCCATAAACCAAGACACTCAATTGCTTTTTAGAAAATGTTATTGATATTTCAGTTCTAATACTTTCTGTTTGTGAGGGTGTTTGAAATCTACTGTTTTATGCAGTGTTTTAATTGGCCTGAGCATTATGGGAAGACAGGAATATAACGTCATGGCTGGTGCCCAAAATTCAGGGCTTTGTCTATTTTCTGAACCGTTTTCTGGTGACAGTATAGGCTCTAGTGGGAACTAGGTCTTGCAATGTGATGTTGGCTGCTTTATTGTTTATACTCTGCAGTTGCATGAATACTGCATAAACGATGACATTTTTTGTAGTGTTTAGTGGAGAATTTGCATAAGGGTTAAGGGTTTTTGTTCTGAGTCTACTGCCAGAGGCTGGATCATGGCACAACCAACAACTCCACTGTGTGACTGGGGAACCAGTGAACACTGGTGAATGCCATCTTCCTACTGTTATATACAGGCACATGAATGCCCAGCAAGCCTAGAAGGCTGTAGAGAGGTGTTACAGTTTCATGGCAGTTGCCACGAATAAAAATATACATAAAGGTAGTGGACATAAATGTAGACCTCAAAGTACTACTGAACTTTCTTTATAGCTTATTTCTTCAATCTTAATTGCAGTAAATTTTGCTGAACTGAAAGTAACTTCCAAGGGCTTACCTCTGCTTCCCTCTTATGAGCTTTAAATTGTGTTTTTATAATTAAGCTATAAATTTTAAAGCTATTTCAATGACACTTTTTAATAAGCCACCAGGTTGTCCACCTGTCGTAACTGTGGTTCAATTGTGATAGATCATTTTCTTTGGTGTGCTGCATGACAAAAAGCTATTAACATGGCAGAAAAATCCTTCCTATGCGAATGGTGTCTCAAGTTCTCTCTATATAGGAGCATAATGCATGTTTCTAATACAGCTGCAAACAAAAAAGTTTTAACAGCAAAATAATAGAGTATCAGTGTAATCTGAGAAATATTATGTTTTCTGAGATTATTGATATTGATTTCTGATATGTCAGTGAGAGCATCTGAAGATGTAACATCAATAAGCTGTGGTGCTTATGGTGGCTACCATAATGCAACACTGAGGTCGTACCATATGAGTTTCCAGCTACAATATTAACAATTTCAGGGGTTTTCTAAACTGGGAATCACATGTCGTTCACCAACAGATAAATGATAACTCCGTTAGGAAAGCAGGAAACCTTTAGCAGCTGTCCTAATGATCAATGGATATGTAGAAAATATGATGTAAAAATGCCAGTTAAGATAAGGAAATAGTATAATTAAGAGTACCTAGCTTTTTAAAGTAAATGACCCTGGCTATGATGAGGATTACCTTGATTTTTGCCCTGTTATATCAAAAGTAAAACATTTAATCAAAATATGTACAAATTATGCTATGCCTTTCAAATGCTATTGTAGGGTTTTGCATTGGTTTAGTATACAGGCTGCTGGTCACTGGCATGTGCTTGGATTATTCTGATTTTCTTTCTAGTTTAAGGAAAGAGTGGGTTGGAGAAATGAAGTTTTCTTTTTTTCCTGACCATTTTGTTTTATTCTTATTATAAATAAGGTTATAAAAAGGTACTTTTAATTAAAGCTATCAGTTTAGACTTAATAGAACTGGGCTAGTACAATGGCTATAGTAGAAATAAGGAAGCTGACCATGAATTTCCAGTTCTTGTGTGCTTTAGGGAAGGGAGTTTAGGGACACCTGTGATATATCAACTCCTCTAGTTTCGTCATTATAGACAACTAAAGTAATTGCTGTTATGGGTACCTCTGGAGAGTCAATGTGTGCTGCACTGAATTAAATATCTTGAGCTAAGCAAACATAGAAAGACAACCCTAACTTAAAACTTAAATCAACCCTGAACCTAAGGATTCAGGTCTCATGCTTCATTTTATTGAAGTATATTTGTATTTAATCTTTGTTGGGAATGATTGCTCAGTGTATTCAGTATATCTTCTATTTCTCACGCACAGAAGCCTGTGTGTATTTTTTAATTATAATCCACAGCTAGATGTTATGGAAGCCACCTCAGCATAAAATCATTCTCTTGACTTCTGAGCTTTACTAAGGCAAAGCATGTTATAAGTGCAGCATAGCCAGCTTCCACCATAGAAAGAAAAAAGAAATTAACAATTTTTAATATGACATTTGGACCACTTTTTATAAACGTGGAAAAACAAAGTATAACACGCTAGACGAAACAGTAACTTCTGTCTTTGAGAGCATAGACATGCCCTTGCTGACTTTGGGTTACAGGCACATACATTTGAAACTGGAAACTTTTTCACTGTAAGAATATCTCATTGGCATGTTCAGCTCCTACCAGCCTGTTCCCTTCCCTTTGTATCAGTGTAGAGTAAATAGGCTCAATTTCTTTGAATTCTCCTTGTGAGAAGTATTTTCTCTCGATCAGCCTTGTTTTGTAGAGTTCATCTTTTCCTCCAGTTTCCAAAGGCACTTCTTAGAGCCTAAACACTGTAAAGGACTCAGGCGCTTCTCTCACTAAAGTCTTGGATGCTCCTAGATTTTCCGTGAGAATTAATAGTTTCCAACAGCACAGGGACCAATAAATCTCTCTTCTGTTGAGAGAGCCCCATTTAGCATTCGGCCCCTTTTACAGTCTATCGCTGTTGCAGGAACATCGACATCCATACTTATTCATACCAAGGATGTCCCTTGATCCTTCTGCACTGTCCCTCTCTCATTTCTGCTGATATTCTTCTCTAAAGATAATTCCAGTGGTTGTTGGATTGGCTTTATTTGCCCCCAAACTGGTAACCCAGTGGCAGTGTTACCTTATTTTCTTTATGGACTTCTTACACCAACACCTAGATCGTTAAGAACCCACCTACCTCATACAGTAACCCCAGAGCAGATCTACAAGATGAAGATATTTTGTCAAAAAGTCAGGTTCTGAGGGAGCAGAGGAGCAATTTCATCGTTCATAATTTAATAGTTTTTGAATCAATATTAATCTGATTGCATGAAAAACTCCAAATCCTAGGTCCAGGATATTGCAGGGGTTACTACTTCGGGCTAGATTACACATCTTGAAGTGCTCCGGAAGATCTTTTTTCTCCCCAGATAAAATCTGTGTTTTCATCAAATGTATACATACAAGAATGAACTATCAGGAAAAGGCAGTCTCTGTCCTAATCCAAAGCCTAGCTGTGGGATGGTAGGAGCAATTACTCCTCCAGCCAATGCCCTGAAAAAAAACTGCAGACAGCTGTTTTCCATGTTCAAGTCAATATGGGTCCTAGATCAAAACAGTGCAAGAGTCATACTGTCCCATACCTAAGCCCAGACTTGAACTGGGCAGCGGTGAGACCACCTTCATGAAGCTGGTGATCTTCTCTGGCCATTTCAGAGCCTGGCTGAGCAGCCGTGCTGTGCTGGGGCAGGGGACCTAGCATGAGCCTGGCGGTTGCTCACCATGGGGCAGCTTCAGCAGGTGCAGCCGCTGACATGCCCCTCGAAGCATGGCGTGTTTTCTCCTGCATGGGGAGATGTATTGCCAATGCACACTAATTGCTTGCAGACAGCCTCTAAGGAGGCTCTTTATTAAATGCTGTAAGTTAGATCCATGCAGTGTCAGAAATGCCTCTTTTTGCATATTTAGTCCTCAGTGCTTGTTCATTATCAGCCTGTATTGTATTCCTGTCTTCAGTGAGAAGGATGAATAATTTCTAATCTGTGTGTTTGGACCAAGAAATTTAAATTTGAGCTTCACTGTAAGCTTACAGTATTTTAAATTCCTTCCAAGCTACGTTTGGCCTCAACTGCACAACGTATTTACTGAGACAAAAACAAAAGGACGATAATTTTCACTAGAGCACACCTGCAATAATGGCTCACAGCATTTAATTTTTCCCTTGGTTTCCTAGTAGACTTTGTTTTGACACCTGCAAACCTCCTTTTCCAAATCAAAGTGAGCTTTTTCTCTCCATGTCATTCTGCCACCCAAGCTGAGCTGACAAAGTCCAACTAAGAAACAGAGCAATTATAAGCACAGTTTCCTCTCGTGTTTGTGCTGTTTTTAGCTTTGCTGCTCTCCCAAGGAGAAACCTGTGCCTAATGTTTCCATCTTAGCATGCAAAATTAATAAAACCTGACAATTAGAGTGAGCAACATAAAATACAAGTAAAGGATCCTTTCCGATGTGATTGGACTTGAAGATATTAAATTGGCTCCTTATTCTTAAACTTTTTTTTTTTGTTTAACACAGTGATCATAAAATGTGTATCTGGAGTGATAAACAATAATTGGCTCTAGGCAGCCTTTTCTCACAGAGACAAAAGAACAGTCGTTATTGCTGTACTTCTTTCAATAAATACATTTGTAAGCTGGAACTCAGCTAGGCTGCCCTGAAAAGAGGCACACTTTCGTGAGAAACATAAAAGAGATCAAATTTGTAAGTGGGCATGTAGACTGAGGAAAATGTTTTTTTTATATTAAAAAGTATTATCTGTGCTCCTACAATGCCAAGAAATATCTCGCTAGGAAAAAAACAGTCTGAAGTTAATCCTGTAACATTCTGTAGAAAACAATGGATTTAGCATAGATGTAAATCAGGTCCTGATTCAGCCTATAGATGGTTGGGGGATTAATATTCCTTGTTCCTATAAGGTTTTCTGATACTACTTGGGCTCACTTTTGGATTTCAAGACTTACACCACAGTATTTCCAGTTAACTTGCTTTCAATTTGTCTTCATGGGAAGGATTTACTTCATGTTCAATGTATTGATCATTAAACCTCATCAGCCAACTTCCTTCTCTGTTTCTTGAAGTGCTGAATGTGTCTTAAAGTGATATTCTCCAAGATTATGGATAGCTCAGAAGTAAAATGCTTTATTTAAGGATAAATATATTTCTTTATTGTGTTGATTTTCTTTGAATAAGCAAAAATAACAAGAACTGAGTTGTAGGTGTTTCTTATATTTTTTTTGTATGTGTTCTTGTTTGTTTCATGACATAGTGTAAAATATTCTGTTGCTACTGCAAACAGAATTTCAACCATTATCTAGAGCTTCAGTGATTTATTCCATAATTTCTAGATGATCCTATTTGATGCAGTACATTTTAGACTGTACCAGACTTTGAAATGGGTATGTGATCATTCACCACGCTGTTTGGGTTTATTGTATTTCCAGATTATTTACTATAATCATTGGTAAGTTGCTCCAATGGGAAGGAAAAGGAAGATACGGGATACCATTTTTTACAAGGTGTTTTTCTTAGAGTAATATTGAAAAATTATGTGAACCTTCCATCATTCCAATTAACTAATTGATTCATGGCTTGTCTTCTTGTAGCAAGAGATAAAAGCAAGTATGAATTGCCTTTAAGAAATTGCTGTATCATTCATTTGAAAAAGAAGTGATTGTTCTAAAGGATTGCAAGTTGACAGCCTAATTTATTGACTAAATACTTATTTGAACAAAGGCTATAAGAAACTGCAGAAGAATCTTTGGAGTATCTTTTAAGATTGACTGGGAGTCTTAATGAAGTCAATGTCCCTTGCCCTTGGCCTGTATTTCTATTGACTTCAGCAGTCATTAGATGAATCCCATGATGATGAGAACTTGCAGTAACAACAGCTTTCCTAAACTCTTGTGAGTAGTATTTTACTGAAGGAATACGCTCAGCTGATAGGGGACCTGTCCTAAGCATTTTGGAGGTCCTGCACACAGCGCTAATCGGTGCCTCAGAGACTCACTGCATGAAGCATGTACCTTTGCTTCAAGTTTTATTTGTATGTGTGCTGCAGCCAAGAGTAGTCAGAATCTGGAAAAGTGTTTGGTTCCTCTTCAAATCAATAAAGTGGCATCTTTTTATGCAGCCCATAGGATTTGATTGCGTAATATAGGAAATGCCCTGTCATGTTCATGTCCTAAGTCTTGTGGCAGGGCTCGGTCTGACCAACAGATCTTGGATGGCCCTTAAGGCATAATACCTATGTCCAGCCACATGGCATCACTGAGCATGAGGAAGCAGAGGGACAGCAAAAACCAGCCTGACAACAGAAAAGGTGTTGTATCTTCCACACTTTGTGCAGTCTTTGTAACTAAGTCTTGGTTGATTTTGTTCATTTTAGTGTACCTGCATCACTCTTCTGTAAGGCACAAAGCATTTACAAAATGCGTGGTAAAATCCAACCAACTTTCCCATTAAACTATTGAGAACAGAAATAATAACAAAAATATACAGAAATATTGTATGAACACTTGAACCACATATTTACAAGCACTGACCCTGAGCTATTCAGAAAAACATAAATATTTATTTGAGAAAATTACTATAGGAACGGAAGAAAAATCTCAAAATGTTTGATAAAGCTTGAATCATGTGAAACAAATTGCTTACCTCCAACCTGGTGCGTGCTTGAATATAAGGGCCAAGGCCAAATAAGCAGACTTGAAACTACTATCACCTGGCATGATCAGCTTGACTTATTTGTGAGTCAGCAAACCTACAGTTAGTAATAAATAAAGGAGACCACAAGATTGGCGAGTAAATTAAGACAGAAAGTCAAGTTAACTGCCTGGGTTTGTCTGATTGATAGCTGGTTTGTTTTTAAGATAACAGCCTTATTTTGTCTCAATGTACTTGTTACACATTAATATCGAGTGGTGGCGGCTGGTTAAGATAGTAAGAAAAGTGCCATTTGGCTTATCCAGAGTCTTTTTTGAAGTAAGCACAAATGGTAACTTTCTGATTTTGAAAAGAGCTTGGAATTTCTTTTGCCTAAATGTTACATCATCCTATTCATTATTAGTGTTCCTCAAAATGTGATTTTTCAATATTTTTTTTCCTTGTAAACTATTATAATGAACTTGTACAATGTTAGGGATAATGTTTTACCTCATAATGTCATTTATTAGCATAAGTTTAATAGCTGCCAGTGATCATAACATGCTTATTTCTGACTACTGGGACCCCATCTGTTATGATACTCTAGACCTAAATGAAAGATTGTATTGTACATTACTGAATGAGTTGGTTTACACATGGGAGGTGCTAGGAATCTTCAAATACTTCATTTCTAATTTTTTTAATAAGACAGCTTTCATTGAGGGAAAGTAGTTTTTTTCACTAATATGAAAAATACATTTTTTTTCTTGTTTTCTTCTTCTGGTATTCAATATTCTTAATAAGCTTGGTTTTGTTCCTGAGTGGTAGGGTGATGATTAACCATATTCTCTGCATCCTGGATCTGTTAATGTCCATGCTGCAATTTGTCCAATGTTCACTATTCTTCTTCTAAAAAAAGAAAGAAAAAGGGAGGTGGCTTTTAACTGATACAGATATTTGGACACTCATTTTTAATTCTGCAGCTAAAGGTGACACCTCTGACCCTATTGTTCCTACACCACTTACAGGGTTTTTTTTTCCCCAGCCTCTGTGTTGAATTTCTGTGTGTACTGAAAAGGAAGCCTACTGTCAAATCTTTATTTCCTGTTTATTCTACTGAGTCTGAGAGCTTTTAAGTAAAGCAGCGCTCTAAATGCCTGCAGAGATTGCGTCTGCACATACTGTGCACATTAAAAATTTCCAAGTGGTGCGGGAATGGGAGGGTCAGAACTTCAGGGACTGCCCTTTGGTGACTTATGTTGTCACCCCACGTCCTTCTCTTTAATACTGTCCCTTTCCACTCAGAAGCGCTGGTCATCTTTGCTTAAGGGTTCCTAGATAAAATATTTGCGTATTGGGAGTAGTATGCTTATGGTAGCGTTTCAGTGCAGCTACAAAACTCTGACAAAATAAGAGTGTCTCCTTTTTAATGCTGATCTGCAACATTACTTACTTAAAATGTTAGATGTTTCACAGTATTGTGTAGGTGCATCATGATACTGTGTGGCACAGCATAGCAACATATCTTTTCTAGCTGGCAAATCCCAGCTCCCCAGTGTCAGGGTAAAATAGTGTTTACTATGGATGTGTTCTGATAAAGAAAAGGTTGCTAGTTCTTCTCAATTGCTAGTGATTTGGTAGAGAAATGTGTTATGGTAGAGAGGGCTGAAATTGGGAAGAGTGAAAAAAGGAGATTAATTTTGAGTCATGTATTGTATATGAGCAGGCACCTACAATTGGTCCTTGAACTGGATGTTTGGATGACTGGATTTTTGGATTTAAAAATGACTGGTCATTTTCAGCTCCAGGCATACAAATGAAGATTTCTAAACTTCAATTGAGAATAGGAGCTGGACTCTCAAACCCTGTTTGTTTCATTGCTGAATGGGAGCTGAAAATGACTGGTCATTTTTAAATTTAGCACCTGAATGGATTTTTAAAATCTGTTCTTGTACATTAGATTTTAAAATACAGAATAATAGTAATAGGAAGAGTGTTTTGGTGCTGCATATTGTAGCATTATCGCATTGAAAATTGTGTTGAAAATTTTTGTGATACTAAAGGAAAATGTTGAGAAGGTGGCAATCTGCACTTTCTCAAAGACCTCTGTCATGTTAGACTGCTTTTATAAACCTGTGCCAAAACAGATCATTACTAGCTGTCTCATCACAGCTGACAACTTGCTTTAGGTATACTTCTAAGATACTGTTAGCTCATCTTGTTTGAGGTCAGCTTATATGTTCAAACCAATACGTACTTGTTGGCCCAACTTCTATTCTTGTATGTTTAGTTTTAGTTAATGTCTTGTCGTATGCTCAAAGATCTGTAGGCATGAGCTATGGTTATAATTTTTTTTTTCCAAGATGTCAGTGTGGAGCTAGTGCACAGACCTAAGAGCTGTTGTGTGTCCTCCATAATGGAGGTTAGCCCTTTAGAGCACAGGTTTTGAAAGCTTTCTTTTCAGAAGAGTTGACAAAATGGGCTCTCTGAGGCACTTGAAAGATTCCAATATCTTTTTATCTGAAACAAGGACATAAAAAGGAGCTAGGAATAAAATATAACTGAACAGATGAGATACACAGTCTGTTTTCTCCTAAGTAAAAATAGAGATTACTGTTCATTTTGAGACTATATGATGCAATAAGAGTTCACTTGCAGTGTAACTATAGCTTATGCTCCAGAAGAGTTACAAAGACAATAATGTTGCAGTTACTCACCTCCTTTGCCAGCCTTATTCCAAGAGGTGTCAAGGGAAAGCAGATGTGTGCGCTAGGATATTATCTAGATTCTTTTTTAGTGATTATCAGGATTTTCTTATGCAGTAGACCTTATGTCATGAAATATATATATATGTTCCTAATTCTGAAATAAGAACACAAATCAACCCTGCAAAGATCATACTAAAAACATCAACTAAAAATTCCAGTAAGTATAAATTTTTAAACTGTTTCACTAAACTACCAATGTGTTAGGTTTAGCAGATGTCTTCTTTCCAGTTTTTGTAAACATTTACAGTTCTAGCAAGGTAGGTGAACACTTAACTTTAGTGAGTTTTCTGTACTTACAGCCATAAATTCTTTGTGATTCATGTAAATAATCTTTATATGCCAAGAAATGCTGCCAAGTGAACACTGGTCAGCTATTTAGAAACACCTTGTATGAAAACAGACTGCTTTAAAGTTTTTTGTGGTTTTTTTTGGTTTTTTTTTCCTTTTTTTTCCTCATAAAACCTGAGTTAACTAAATCTCCTCTTTGGCAAGGAATACTATGTCTTCGACACCTGTCTTAAATTTACCTTTTATAGCTGTAAGACAAATTTCGTTTTGTGAAGTCACAAACTGTTCTTCACTTTCCTGAGTCATCCCTGAAATAATTAAATTTAGGTCATGCCTTTCCTCCAGCTTTGACTGCTGTTATGGCTTCATGTGTCCCTCCCTCTTGCTCCCTTGCTCTTTCCTCATCTGTTTCCCACAAGAGGGTGGGTAAGAAGCTGGATACCTTGGCAGCAAGTGAGCACACTTGGTTTCTGCCAGCAGAACCTGGGAATCCTAACGTGCCAGCAAAGTAATGTGTTTTAAGAGGCAAAGGTCAACATTTTCCAAATACCTTTTGTCTATAAAGGTGTGTTGCAAAGTACGCAGATTTCTTACTGTTTTTAAATACTGTATTTTTGTGGTTGCAGAAGAATAAAACATACTAATAAGTAGCATTGCAGAATTTAAGAAAATTCTAGAGAACAGAAAACTTCAGAGAAGTAAATCATGAAACATATGCATTCAGTTTTAAGAAAGTATGATTTATAACTTCTAGCTGCAAACTTTCCATTTGTTCACCATTTTGCTGTTCTAGGTTTGATTCAGAAACTAGCTCTTGAACAAGAATCTGAATTTAACTTTAAAAGTCTCTGTGTTGTAAAAACGATGGTATTATGTATACGTAAGTTACATATTTTAGTCTTTGTCTATGTAACAAACTACCACCCAGAAACATCTGCAATGACAGCAGACAGCTTTATTTTTCCAGTGAGCCATAAAAAAGACTAAACAGCAGAACAGTTAACATTACGAGTTGCAGTTAGGTATTGTGATACTAAGTGGAGAACATGGCAATAACTTTTCAGGATGTCCAACTTACCTATCAAGTGTATACTTTCATACACTTGTATACACTTTTATATAGTTTATTGCTTTAATATTATTCTGCTAGATAGTTCAAATCATACTGAGATGAAATTCCTTTCAAGTAAATTCTGACAGTATAATGAAGAACACTGTTTGTACATTACTTAATGATACATTTCTTCAGTTTAAACCGAACAATTGTACTTTATATTTTGCTAGCTGAGAATATAAAAAAAGGAGAATAATTTTGGTCACAAAACCAGCTTGTATGTTATTGAACTACACACATGCTTGAAGGCAAAACCAAAATTATTTTAGCTTAGTTTTGAAATCATATTACAAACAACAGTAAGGAGTTTTTATGTGTGGAGTAAGAGATTCACAATGCAGTATCATAATTCAAAATATCTTGGTGCATACTTGCTGGCCTAGGTGCTCGTTGCATGATTGATGACTGAATTTGTACAAAGGTGGTTAGTATTCCTCAAACTCCATTTACAATGCTATGAGAAACAAACCGTGCAACAAAATCAAACACCATTTATAGCACTGAAAAGTAAATGAGGTAGTGGGGGAAAGTGCAGTAGTGAGTTTGGGCTTACTTTCAACAGTTGTCCAGGTCATCTTCTCAAGCCTTTCTACTCTTGGAATGTCTCTGTATGTAGCTGTTGTAAAAACCTAAAAGAAAATGGCACCTTTCTTTACAGCATTAAAGTCTAACAAATGTTAGACTGAAATCTGTTTGGTTTAATGAATGTTTTAATTAAGTTATTTTTGAAGTTATATTGATGAAATTAGATTAGAGAGATCATTTATTGGAGAAAAGCGGATTCCTGAGGCAACAGAGGAGTGTCATAAAGTGAGTTTCTGTGATTTCATTAACAGTTCCCTTGATTTTAAAAAAAAAAAAGAATACAAACATTGTTTAAATATCGCAGTTTGTTTTCTAATGAATGCTCAAATGAAAGCAGACAAGTATGTTGCATATTCTCTCCTAGCTCAATAGTTCTTTCAAATGGCAACAGAGAAACACAGAAACATCGTATTGGTCTGTTCTTCCAAGTGGAGAGCCCACCATTGCTTACCCAGAAGCTCCAGCCTGTTTAGACCACACAGGGTCATCCATCTTTGTGTTTATCTAGACTGAAAGACTGCTTTCTGAAAATCCTGGAGACATGAAACTGTGGAGGTACTCTCACAATTTCTGATTTTTTTATGGCTGTTTGACATTTTAACTTCCTGGACTAGAAGTTGGAAGTGTGCAGTTTGGCAAGATGAGAAACAGGAAAGACAGATCTATCCACTCTGCAAAGTTCATGACAGGTTTTTCTCAAGTTTTTGATGGTTTGAGTTGGTTTTTCTTGTTCTGTACCAGTTCTTCCACCGTCTGTGCCATTTCCATTAATAGTTGTGAGTGATTTGTGTGTCTAATTCTTCATGCAGAGTGTTGAAAATCTGCCCTAAAGCTATGAAAAAATAATGGAAAAAGCATGTATAATTGAAAATAGTCTTAATCACTGGAATGTTGAAATCCACATGGCTTGGAAGACTTGAAAGATTTCTTGTTTTAGAAAAGTTGAATTGAAAAGCACTGTCATTTTCTTTAAATACATTCTTTTGAATAAAACATCCATTCCTGGCGCCAGCAGCAAGCTTCTAAACATGTTCAAGATGACATGATTGATAACAAGAATGCTCTTCTCAAGATGTTTCTAATTTGATCTCTCTGTTTCAAGAATGTTAAACTTCCAACATGATATATGATATAATAACAAATATTTAAACCAAAGATTAATATTTCTCTTAAGACCATACTGGAACTGGAACTGAATGGAAATCTGAAAGCTAGTTGCTGACTCCAGAATGTAGGTAAATTCTAGAAGCTACTGCCTGAGTACAAATTATTTCCCACATAGTACTGCAATGCTAGGCATATTTCCAACTTAAATAAATGAATTGGCTGTATTCATTTAAGTAAGGGTCTTTCCAGTTTGACTGTAGCAGCACATAATTTCAGGTCTTAATTGATTTATTAAATTTATATTGATATGACAGTCCATGTAGTTTTCACCTGATCTGAGTAAGAGACGTTTCTTTTACTTGAATGCTAGTCAAATCTAGTTGCTATCAGAAAACTAGAATCACAGAGTAATAAATATTATGTCTCTATCTCCAAACATCAAAATTAAGTAAGAAATGTTGGCTTTCATGGCTTCTTAGTAAGTTTGTACCTCAGAGCTTCCAGTTTTTGAAACTTTTAATGGCTAGCATCTGATTTGAGATGAGATTCCTCCTGCAATTCCAAAACTTACTGTCATTACATAAAGGATGACCAATGTTAATCATGTTGTCTAGGTCAGCAGTGGTCCATTTCTGTGTGTAGAGAGCCTGTACCCAGGAAGCGCATCAGGTTTGTCAAGGCAAGAAGCAATGCCATAGCCAGTTGAGACAAAGGGTAGCCTAAAGCATCTTAGCCTAGTTTAGGGAACCAACCAAAGAAGTCTTATTTTGTAATCTGGAGTCAGAATAATCTTGAAGTATGAAAAGTATGTTTGATCTTTTCATAAAGATGTCTGAACCAGACCTAATCCCAAGGTTCTTGGCTGTTCCCAGTAAATGGTTGGTGGTTTTGTTTTTCCATCTGAAAAAGGTGATGTCTCGGAGGGTTGAGGCAGATACACATGTTTGAAGGGCAATGTCATCTCTCATCTCGTGCTTGCCAGCTGGCAATCTCCACCTGTAAATCTCTGAATTAGCATCATGGTTTTAAAACAATTAAATTTCAGGAACAATATGTGGCTGATTAACGATAGTGGAACTTGGTATGGGAAAGGACTATCTGCTCAATTTTAATTTAAAATGTGTCAGACTACATGACATGGTGTTATATTACTGTATATCAATGCCAGACAATGACGTTACTGTAAATAGTATTAACTGCCTGGCTTAGAGAAAACCAAGAAAATTTACGGTTGATGTATCAAATTATAGCTCAGATTCCAGCTTCAAATTATACTCTTGTCAGAAAACGTGGCTAAATAAGGAGAGTGAAACGCTCATTAGTTTGAGATACAATGGAAGTGGTACCCTGGATATTTAGCAAGTCCCAGTTTGTGTCATACCCTGAAAGCTTCCTCTTAACGTCTCATAGAAGACTTTCTATAGTACCTCTAGACCTCTTCACTGGTTTTCAGGAAGAGGAAAAAAGCTTTTTGGGTCAATGAGAAACCAAATTCCTTGCAACTTTTCAATTCAGTCAAAAAATATCTTCAAGGGGAAGAAATTGGTAACCAGGAACAATGACCTCTCTGTGAAAGTCATACACAGAACTGGAAGGAGGAATACGTCAGCTATTGCTCTGACATTTAGGAACTGGGCCAAATGTGTTATTTCTATGATTCACTTACCGGGCTATACATGGAAGCAGGCTTCAGTCTACTGAAGGACAATCTACTGGGCCCAAGCTTCTACACAAACTTTTTTTTTTATAAGTATCCATATTTTTCCAGTTCTCCTTTGCAGTTGTTGAGAGTTAACCCTCTTAAAATTCTCTTCCTGCTGGTAAAGCCCATAAACAAAGTGCAAAATCTGACTAGGAAAAAACCAAGCCACTCTTTTGGAAAAAAAAACGCCAAAGAAAATGTCTTCTATATTATCAAGCCAGCCTGTAGAAATCTGTTAATAATATAAGAATACGCATGAATAAATAGCTTTATAGAAATGTGAAAAAAAAATCTTAACTGCCTATGTGACTCAGACTAATAACTGTCAAGAAAGGAAATACAGAAATAGGAGAAAAAGCATCTGACACTGTACGAAAATGTAATACACTATTCGATTCAAATAGACCTTTTATTTAAATAGTCTCCTCTGACTATATGCAAGTGACCTGCAAATATTTGAACAGAGAAAAGATAAAATATAGTCATTGTCATAGGAAGTCAATAATTAAAAACAAGAGACTCAAATAGAAAGCCGTAGTTTAGACTTTGCTACTGTATATGCCAGTACGGCTTCCAATCTCCTTATTATAGGTTCCTTCTTTCCATTCCTGGAATCCACCAGCAATGGGTGGCCGATGAGCTAAATCTCAGATGGGCATTGGGAATGCAGGTCTGTTCTTCTGCCTTCCCTTTACTCACCGCTGAACAGTCTAAATAAAGAGTTTCAGAAGAAACACACTCTGCCTGATACTTGGTGCTTCTTCAGGCTTTTAAGTAATGTTTGTAGAATTGCCAGAATGCTAGGGGAGAAATAATAGAAAAATACTATGTAGAGATATAGTTATTAATTATAATTATTAAGAATAATTATTAACAAACTGATTAATATTCTTTCTAAATTCCATGCTTCTAAAGAGGAAAATGATGTATCTTAGATAACTGGAGACTAGATAAATCTAGAGTCTGGACTTCCAGCAGAACTCACCATGATACTAAAAGCATCCTACAAGTCATCGCCTAGATGGGTTAAACTGTGCATCATAGAAAATTCAGATTTGATGTTATCTCTTTTTTGCAGGGGGAGAGATTTCTTGCTACTGCAAGAAGGCAGCTCCGCAGAACATACTCCAGTTACTCACAGGTTCACGAAAGCAGTGCTTGCTAGACCTCACAGCCAGGGTGACTGATGAAGTACCTTGCTAGGGAAAAGGGGATTAACACATTATATGTGCTTAATGTGGTAGGTCCTTTTAGCAGAGAGAGCATGTGGTGCTGTAATCTGGCTGTTGGAAAAGTCGTCTTTTGGATCTTTTAGCATAATCAGCCCATGGCTCGTGAAGCCTGCCCGCATCAGCTCGGGCTGGATTGTGCCCTTTTCCTCCTGCAATGGGGAGTGTGGGTCAGAGCTGTGTGAGAGGACAAGCTTACTCTGCATGAGGCTTGGGCATCCCTGGGAGGCATTATGCAAAGTTCATCCATCAGTTAACTGCAGTTACTAACAACCACCTTCATTTTCAACAACCTTGATAATATGTTACCAAAATCCCAGAAGGTTTAGCCAGAGTTCCTTTTTAGAGAAAATTGCAGCTGTTAAAATAATTAAATTTGCTTTGCCATGATACCAATTTGTTGTTAGTTTTCATGAAGGTTTTAGCTTAGAAACTTTTATAGATTTCCTCTACTATTTTCCAAAATGTAGAAATTGTGACACTCAAGATGATTTTAGAAAGACTGTTCATGAATTCAGCTGGGAAGGTTTCACTGCACCAAAGCTATTGCTCCATTTTTCTCTCATTGCACCACCTCTTTTTCCTGAAATATGGGAAAAAATTATTAAACCGTGAAAACTGCTAGCTATTCATTTGCAACAATGACTTTTCTGGGGACTTCCATTGTCTTTCTTGTATCTCAATATGGTAAAAAAATCATAGATTCTAGACCTGAAAAAAAAAATCCTTAGTTTTCTGGTGTATTTTTCCACATAAGTGCAAAATGTTGGGGTTTTGTTCTGCTGTCCCTCTGTAAAGGTGAAATTGTAGTCATGGATTCCCACATGAAACATAACTGTGATAACTTTTAAACTTGAGTAATTCAAGTTAAGGTAAAATTCAGATTCAATTGTAACTTTCTGGAGAAAGCATCTGGAGATACTATTCGTTTGTCCTTTATCCGAGGAAAAGATTCTCTTGTAAGTTCATTCTTTACAATGCACCTTTACTCTCTGCAGTGGATCTTCTCATGTCTAGCTCGCAGCCATTATTCTTGTACTTTTTACCTTGAACCACCACAAACAGTTCCTCCCTATCCTTGTTTTTTGTTATATTTACATTCCACTGATATATCTCTGTGCAGTATAATTTTCTGCTACATACTTCTTCAAATGTGATGGCCTCAGATTCTTAGCTTGTGTAAATTAGATTAGCTCTCCTCTGGCTAGGAGTAAATCAATGGGACTGCCACTGATTTACACCAGTTCAGGATCTTTCCTGGTGCTTTTAATCATTTTTATATCACTTCTCCAAGTAATCAATGGCATGTCTGTACTGTACTGAACTGTGGACTGAGTTCCAGCCTTAGGAGAAATTCTGGTGTTGGTTATGTTGATTAAATTTCGTTTAAAGTGAGAGTCCCACGTGTGTACCTAGGGGCACAACTTGGACTTTCCTCACCTGAATATAGAAGAGTAATCGTCCTTCTAAATAGAAAGATATATCTGTGTGTCCTTTTTAGATGGTGGCTCTCAGGACTGTTTGTTACTATTCTCTTAGAATCCACTTAGCCAAAGAAGAGAATTATTAAAAAGTGGATAAATAAAATGAAAGATGGATTCACAAAGGGAAGAAAGGTAAGAGTTAACTGGGTTTTAATTGCTGCCAGATTGCATCTAGTTTTCAAATGCTTTCTGGGGGAGGATACTCATATTTCCCATCTCCAGCTGGGTTTGGGTTTCCAAATCTCTGTCAAACTAAGCCCGTTTCCTTGGTAACTATCTCACTCTCCCACCTATGTATAAGGACAATTACTTCTTATTTCTGAGTGGTGATGCTGGAGCCAAAAGAGAAAGAATAAGGTGAGTCTACTGCACAAGAACCCTCCAAGTGGTTGGGTCTCTGTGGATTGTGTAAGAATTACATGAATTAGGTAAGGACAGGGAAAAGACACTGCATACAGCATCCTTTCCTCCATACTTGATATTTTTGCTCCATCTGGGTGCAGTTTTACATATTAACAGTTCCAATGATAAATGAAAAATGTGTCTTACATATGTGGATGCTCGGGAAGTTTGGGGTTTTTTTGTCTTCTTGAGAGCTTTTCCTTTCTCCTGTGATTGCTCTTGACTAATCCCTAAATCTATACGTAGACAGTTGTTGGTTTGAGATTAGTGGCCAAGTTCAACATCATTGGAAAGTGTGACTATGAGACCAAAATTATAATTTAGAACTAGTATTTTGTCATTGTTTTCTTCTTCACTGTGCTAAAAAATGATTCGTCAAGGTTTTGAGAGTCATCCCTCAAGATTTTTCCATATTTTTGCTTTAGATTTTAGACAAATTTGAGGCCACTGGAATCTGTCCATCTCGCTAGAAATTATGATTTTATTTCTTCTGTGCTGTGACAAAATTAGAATTTTGCTGTGAAGACCTTCTTTATCTGTGCTGTTGAAGTTCTGTTTTAGTGGATGTGTTTGTCATATATTGTGATATCTATGATAAACACTGAGTCTCAAGGAATGGCTTTTTAATCAGTCTGAGAATTCAGTCCCCTTATACAGCGTCTTTGCTTAGTTTACATTACATAGGGAGCTGACACTTCAATTTTAATTTTTTATAAAATAATAATAGACTGATCAAACATGAGAAAGGCTAAAGAATAATTCTCTCCTTCCTTGTCCCAATTATTAATCTTTCAACAAAATGGTTTGCTTATTTACTGAACTGATTTTCTATTACTTTTTTTTAATATAAGACCACAGTAACTATTTGTGATACTGTTATACATACTACATCAATTCTTTCTTTTAATTGCTTCATCCACCCATTAGTCCATGTGTTTTTATATATCTTTCTTTAGTTGATGGTCATTTTTCATACAGAGGTAAGATAGAAAGTGAGCTTCTACTCATACGCCTCCCAGCTGGATTTATATTTGCTGTAGTTTTTAGGCTATTTCTAAGAGCTTGAGTCAAGGCCAATGTACTGATGATGGAGTCGTCAGCATTTTCAGTGCTCTGTGGGAAGCTCAGTTTAGGGTCTACTGTGGAGAAACACTGTCAGCTACACATAAACCTAATGAGACAATTGTTAATGAGGTTGGTCACTGGAGGTTGGATCTTCAAAGGTCAGCCTTAAAACTTGTAACTCCTTTTTTCTAAGGTGATCTAAGTGTTATATCTATAGACTGAGACAACCTACAATCCAAAGAACCATACAGAGAGTAAACAGGAGACTAATGATACCTCTAGTGAGTGCGTAATGTTTACTTTGACTTTTATAAAGAGGTAATTTGCAAGACTGGAGATAATCCCACTATACTTTATAATTTAAATGTCACTCAGAATGTATGCTGACATGCAACTGATTAACAGCAAACCTTGGTGGCAAATTAATTAGTATTTAATCCAGAGGCTCTATTAAGATTTGATGTGATAAAAATACCTTTTTTTTAGTAGTCATTCAATTAAAATGCACAAATGATCTCTACTATCTTCCGAGTTTCGCATATTCTATTTAAAAGCCTAATAACCATGTCTCACTTATATGAAAGTTGGCACACACACAGTAAACTCCCAAGATACAGCTTGGATTAACATGAAGTGCTTATGATAAAAGAGCAATTGTACATTTTTAAAAGAATAACTAATGCCAATAAATATGGCTTAGATGAGTCTGTTGATTTTAGCATTTTTGTATACTGTTTACGTTCCTTACTCTTCCCTCATTGTGCTAAATGCACTGTGTGTAGCTTTTCGACTATCATTTATCTTTCAGCACCTCTTTGTTTCTTTTCTGAAATCAATGGCTTAAAAGAACGTGACTTTAAAAAAAAAAAGATTTTTGTGCTCCTAGATGGAATGCTGTGTAAATAATTTATCTTCTTGCAGCGGTTTTCTGTTTTTTTCTTCAACATCCTTCCATCTACTTCTTTCTTATTGGAGCCCATAATGATATTCTCTTTTGCAGATAAGAGTTATTCTGCTGCAAGCTCTCTGTTAGAATAGTTGTGCCTTTATGGTGAGAATATTAATGCAGAGTTCTTGTGACAATGGCCACTATTTGACAAGAAAGCACCCAAGATTTATTCGGGGGAGGAGGGAAGCCATAGGCTGTAGGCAATAGAGCTGTATCTTATGAAAGTCCGTGTATGCCATTCTTTAAATTATTCAAAAATTTATTTGTGTCTCTTTGTTTTAAAAAAACTCAGTGGAACCCCATGTTACTGTTATAACGTCTACAGTCATCAGATGTGTATGTGTTTTCTCACCAGCTAGATTCGAAAAAAATGCACTCTTCCCTTTCCAGCTTTTATCTAGCAGCGTGCTTACAGCCAAGGAAGATGTGTCTTTCAAAATCTCAGATTTTGTCAGGTTTTCCTGTTCAAGCCCTCACTGATATTTTTCAGAAACCTTTGCTCACATATCAGGAGCAGTGTCCGCAACAAACAATGAATAAAACAGCCTACATGTAACTGAAACAGAGAGAAGAATGTTATCATGATAAGTCAACCTAGACCGAACCAAGAAATGTGCCACTCATTTGGGCTGTACCCAAATTACAAATCTTTGTAAATTATGCCTTGAAACTAAACAATGATAGTGGGTTATTAATACCTGCAAAGCTGTATTTTAAGTGATGGACAACAGAGTGGTTAGTTGTAGTAAGCATGACGCTCTGTCACTGGGAATAGAAATTTCAACAGTGGAACTGAAAAATTGCTCATGAAAACATTGGCTCATTTCGTGTCACAAATTTGTAGATGGAGAGGTCTTTCGTGTATCATTGTTTCTCAGAGCACCTGTTTAGACATGAGTAGCGAGTATCAAAATGGAATGGGGGAACTTCAATTACAGAATTTTTGATTTCTAGTCTCAGACGTGTCTGCTGTGTTTGCTGGCCACAAGTTTTATCATTACTTGCCATCATAATCACTGTAGCTATAATATCCTCCAGAGACCTGGAGCTGCTCTGAAATTTGGTTTATTTATTCATTTTAACTTTTATAAACTGACTTATTTCTAACACCGTGACATGTATCTTTTATCTCTGTAAATCTAATAATGTGCTAAGGCTACACTCTTGGATGGTGTAAATCAAGATGGGTTCACTTAGGACCAAGTCAGCAAACAAGCTGAGAATCTGGTCTACAAGTTTTCATAGAAGTACCGAGCAGTGGGCCATGGCCTTGATTTGCAATCATCTCTTAGAAATGGAAGAAGTTCCCATAGTTACGTTGTTCCAAACTCAGTATCTGCTTGTCATTTAAATAGCAATTGCTGTGTTGCTCAGCTTAATATTTTAGTTTCTCCCTTTGCAGTATTTCTCAGATACTGCAAACTTTCTTCTGAGCCTTTCTGGCTCTCTTTCAGCAATGAAAGTCAGCCTACTGTTGCTAAATGTCAGCGATACAACTACCCACGCTAGGACTCAACACCTCCCCTCCCTCTGTCTGTCTCCTTTTTCCATGTGGCAAATGACAAGTTTTCAGGAAAAGCACAGCAGGTGCTTGCGCTCTTGTGTGTCTCAGTGAGCTTCCAGGACCTCCTAATATTGTATGCAGGTGATATTTCCCTAGAATACCCTCTTCACTCAATTTCCAATATAAACTAAGCCAAGGGATTGACATCATCTGACAAAACATTATTCCTGTCAGGCTTTTAACCTTACTGTTCGACATAACTAAGGCAGAACCTTGCCCTGGAGTCAGTGAGCATTTTCCACCAAAGTGCCTGAGCTCTCTGTGAGGTTTCATTCCCAAATGACTTTTATGTTTTAGCATATGCATTTAACATGGAATAGTACATCCCCATTCTTAGTGGGAAAGAAAGTCCTCAACCTTTATCTTAAACTCTATCCCCATACGTTTTTTTTATGTCCTTCTGCTTTTCCTCCCTCTGCTTTCTGCTTGTGTGCAGTCTTTTGAACAGCTTCCAGCTAAAAGCAGAATTGTCAAATGTGAAGCGAATGTCTGCTTTGCCAGAACGAAGCACATCTAGGCTGTGGCTGAGATGGAGGAAACCACCTCGTTGTGGCTTTGTGTTTGGTAGTGGCTGATTGTTAGGCTGTCACCTCCGCGAGAGGCAGCACCAACCACAGTGCTCGGAGGAGCACGGCAAGGCAGCATCCTCCTGAGTCCCTGCACCCTTCTGCAGTGGCTTGCGGCCAGCTACAGAGGAGGAATGTCATTATTGAAAGGGAAAAATGGTGAAGCTCCCCATTGTCACACTGCCCCACTTTGTAGGATAGCTACAGGAGGGAGTAACCTGAGACAGCTTTAAATGAAAACGCCTGGGATTCAGTGCCATAGTAACTGCAGGACCACTGAGCAAAGCATGGACTGGAAAGCCCGTTTGGGATTTGAATGAGACATGCAGCTAGACTGCTGCTTTTCATGGTGCTTTCTAATAGATGTCAACAGTATCTGAACTTGATGGTAAAAGCTAACATGGATAGAGCTGAGTCCTAGCTTTGACTGCAGTATTGTCATTCCATCTACAGCTTGATTTTTAAGAAGCAGCTGTTTTGCAACGTCTGGATGTGATTGAAATAAGAGCTTAATATCCTTAATGTATCAGGTTACCCTATTGCTTTCTGTAATGTAGCAGTTGGAGGCGTAAGGTAATGAAGGATCTGATTATCAAAGGTACTACAAAAATTTAATGTTGACCTGGACTTTCAGGTGCAAAGATAGAACTATAAAGCAGTTCTATTTGCTTTGTCTTTGCTGCACTTATGTGCATAATATTTTATGTTGATTATCCCGACAGCATAAATTTGTACTGCAGGAAATCTGCAGGAATACTGGTCAGAAATCTCCTCCTAATTTGATAATTTTTCTTCTTACTGAGATTTATTGCACTGAGCAGATATTCAGAATTTGTCTAGTCATGTAATCTAGAAATTTTTTGTCATGGGGAGTTCTTGAGATCATTATTTTAGAGGTCTCATCCTTTGATAGAACAGTGCTGTTTGATTAAACACTTAAAGGAGTGATTCCCTTCATGAAACAAAGATTAAACACTTAAAGGAGTGATTCCCTTCATGAAACAAAGAAGTGCCTTGATCAGGTATTCAGACTTCAAATTTCATCCCTATTACCATGCATGTGAGTATAAGGCACGCCATTTCTTCAAGTCAGGTTATAGTATTCATCATAGCTTGTGTTTATAAAAGGATTTCCATTGAGTTGATCAGATACCTGTCTGACTTTGCTGACAGATTGAGTCAAGTATCTTTTCACTTGCAGATTGATTGGAGTGTAAAATTAATTTAGTGTCTTCCAAATCACTTTGCTACAAATCCTTTTATTTTACCCTTTGTTT
The DNA here is from genome assembly GCF_013368605.1 of Nyctibius grandis. Classification (NCBI taxonomy): domain Eukaryota; kingdom Metazoa; phylum Chordata; class Aves; order Nyctibiiformes; family Nyctibiidae; genus Nyctibius; species Nyctibius grandis. The sequence goes on from NC_090669.1 coordinate 13,945,056, forward strand.
CCCCTGAAAAAACCTTGCTGTCTTTTTAATATGATGCATAATAGAACAGTTAACCTATATTACTTCCTGACAATATTGCTACAAAGCATATCTTAAAACGTGATCAAGAGATATGTAGAAGAAAATATACTTTGTTGATAGTCTTCAAGATTAGAGGAAAACCACTGTTCTGTAATCCTATTTGTATTTTCACAGTTGTATTATTATTTAAGGGAGCTGACCTTTTTTGGCTTTGGCTAAGGAAGGGGAGCATCTGCCAAAGGGTGTATACAAGTGAGTCCTAAAGTTATTCAAATAGTATTACTAGTATAAAATAGATGCGAGAGTGCTACCATGCATTTTCTTTGAGGCTATATCTGATATACTTGAAATAATGAGTTTCTGTTTGACCTGCTACAGACAGAATCATGGCACTAGATTTAGAAGGCTGGGTCTTTAATGCAAGCAGGAGATGTCTTGTCTTGTGCGATGTGTTAACACTGGGAATGGAAATAATTTACAATAAAGATTGTACCTTCTAGCTAGTGATGTGTTGAACACCAGTATTTGGTATAAGTAAATGACTGTCTTTTTCCACTGGCTGGAATACCTGAAATGTTTAAGATAAAGTTCAGTCATTTCAGGAGCTTCAATTACCTGAACTGATACAAGATTCTTTATACCTATTTTTCCTGTAGCACTGGTAAATATTATCTTCATTATTCATAGTGAATGAGATTTTCTGGGTTTGAGTAGTTTGTTCCAGTATCTGAAATTATTGTTTATGCAAGACAAGGAATAAGGACATTTTGTTTGGAATTTTTTATAGTTTTTGCATGCTATAAATCTCTAATCTGCTTCTGTTGTTTCAGTTCTTTAATTGTTTCTGCTAACACTTACATCCTGTACAACCTCTACGAGGAACGTAGCTATTTTAAGAATATACATAAAAGCTGGCAATTACATTGTCTTATCAAGTTTTTGCAGCCTATTAAGTTGTTCAGTGGTTCTGGAAATGGTTAGACTCAATACTATAGGAATGACAGTCTAAAACAGGAACCTGGGCTTCTAAAGCTGGGAAACATTGGAATGTTCTACCTGTTGAATACCTTTAAAAAACACTGGCAAGGATAAATACATTCTGGTTGGGGTTTAAAATGTGCACAGGTTTTAGTACAAGCAACTGTGCATTAAATACTCCTAGTTGTGGATTGTGAATGGAAGACCTCCCGTGTAGTCTGGGAGGCTCCTAAGTAATGCTCTTCTGCTTTGTTAAAGAAGAGGCGAGTTAACATCTTCAAGATGAGTATATTCAAATATACAAATACATAAATATACAAAGGAAAGCGCAGCCCTTGCCTGACAGGCAGCAAGTGTGGTCCTGATTTCCTTCCTGGACAATGGACCAGCGAGATCCTGTGCCAGGAATGGGAATGGCTGCACTTCTGTCTTGGGGCAGAAGCAGAGACTTAACTTTAGCAGTGTAGTTTCTCCTTCATTCCTCATCTTTTAGCTGATCTAGAATGGACTTAATCCAACTGTTTACCACCAAAGGATTTTGTGGGGCCACGCTAAACTGTAAGGAGTAAGTGAAAAATTAGAGGAATTAAAATACTTTTACAAACCTATCAAACTTAAAAAGGAAGTTCTTTTAATCAAAAAATCCCAGGCCAAGCCCTGGCGGGTTTGCCGTGAAAAGGAATGATTTGGCTTGCAGAAGAGACTCTGACATCAAAATAAGCAGAGCTATACAAGCCGTGAAAATATGAAGGAAAGAGAACTATTATGTGTATTATTAGAACAAAAGATGCAGCATTATCCATAGTCTTGGCAGTAGCGGGAGAAAGGACAGCTAGTAGGACTGTAGGGACAGATGCATAACTATCAGTTGGCCTTTCAGTTTTATCAGTGCCTGAACGGCTTGAAGCTTTTCATCTTCTTAGCTCCTGAGTTTATTATACCTCCTTTTTATTTTTTTTTCTCTCTCTCTTTAAAAATTAGATGCATAATTTCTGCCAGATGAATTCTGCTGAACAATGCTGAGATTTTGTACAGAAAGGAAAACATTTCTTCAGGGAGCTGGAATTGTAAGCGTGCAGGATGCTAAGGAGCTCGGCTTAATACGCTGATCCTGACCCACTTAAGTCTTTTGCCTGCAGAGGAAAAACTTTACATTTTTTAATGTTCTGATGGCAAAATAAACTACTCAAGAACTTAGAGACATATGTTGGACAGCTGCTGCGAGTCAGCCCAGCATGAGGGTGGAGCAGTCTGTGTATAGTCGCTGAGTAGCTATTATGTCGCTAGAGTCCAAAAACTTGAAAAAAGTTGGATGTTGGTTTTAGCTGGAAAATTTCTTTGCCCAAATTAGTCTTCCCAGATGCTACAGAATAATTTGGTGAAGATAAATAATGTACAGAAAGAAGAGATGCTTCTAAAAGAACTTTGCAGTAAATTACTTTCAAATGTGTTTGTATAAATATATATATATGAACTTAACCAAACATTTGCAGGCTCTTTCAGAGTTAAGTATTTTTGAGTTTTCTTGGAGAAACCTTCATTATGATTAATTATTGTCAAAGCCTTGATCTGGAGAGATAAATAGATATACAGTTGTATATTTGTACAACATGATTTTGCATAGTTTATAAGAACTTATTTCTGAACATCCCTGTTTGAACTTAGAAAAACTCAGTCTTGCTCTTCCTTTTTAAATAGTCACCAGCTGTGTTATTTCTTTCATTCATTCAGCTAATTTTTTCCATATTTAAATAGCTTGAGAGCTATGTTAAGGCTTCATTCTGTTCAAAACTCAAATTAAAATTCTGATTTCTGCAGTGCTTGGCATTTCTGACTAGCCCTTTAGTGACTAGCTCTGATCTTTTTACTGAAGAGTTTACATGACAGTTGCAATTTTAGAGGGAAAATAAAAATAAGCAAACAGCCTTTTCCCCCTGACATGGCTGTTTACAACACAGTGTGGTTGTCTTCCTCATGTTCATGACGTAGTCACACACTTTTCCTTTGTGGGACATTGAATTTTACTTAGAATATATTTTAAAGAGAAATAGTTTTCAGGGATTTTCACTACACTGGATACTATTTTTTTACAAATGGAATACGATGACTCTAAACAACTGTTTTTCCTATCCAAGCTGGTTGAGAAAATACGGGTAGACATATCTGTTTTGAATTCTCTTCCTCAAATTTCACTTACTGGTTGCCATCTAGGAACCAGAAAGAAATAAGAGGTTTGTAAATTGTGGGATAGCAGCCGCCTTTGACAGGCAGAAGATCCAGTCCAGGTCATTTTCTTTGACTCCAATAAGATTTGACTAAGACACAAAGAGCCTAGTATGCCACAAGGAAAAATCTATCTTTGTTCTGAATGTAGTTTAAACTACTGACCCAAGACATTTGCTACAAGGTATTCTGGAGCAGTCCTGAAGATTTCATGACCAATGTTGTTACTCCCGTCTCTCCCAGATGTCTGTTAAATCAGGATAGATTCTTTACTCAGTTTAGAGAAAATGAAGTGCTAACACAGAGCGCAGGAAGAGAAGATTTATTTAAAGCACTTGTCCCTCTTTGGAAGACAAAGCAGTAGATTTAAGTTAGAACTGCCAATACGGATCATGCTGAAGATAAGCAACGTTGAAACCAGCACTGTCAGCCATTTGCAGGCTTGTCCTTGGGCTTGTCTGAAGAGGTGGGAGAGCGGACAAATGGCTCTAAGGTCCTTGCCTTGTTTCAGTTTTTCAATTCTATAGATTTCTCCATGAAAGGAACTTACAGATAACCTCAGCCTCAGATTATTTGTCAGAAGGTTGTGGCTGTTTTTGTGGAACGCATCTTTGGAAGGCGTTACTTACAATGCTGATACCTCTTTCATCTGTTCAGACCCTTTGCTAACCTTCAGCTTTGTGTGCCGGGGTTCATGCTGAATTGAAGGGCACTCCTTTCATCTTGCTGGAGGGAGCAGGTGACAGGGATTGAGAGAGGATGCCTGGCCTAAGCTGGGTAAGTCACGTGTATTTCTGTATGCACGTACAGGATCCATAAACATCTACTTATCTAAGATGATTTGAAGGAGTCGAGTAGTCTTACACAGAAGCAAAGAAAGGTCTATGTTATCAAGCCAAAATTTAATCCTTCAAATTAGATTTTGAAGTGGGAGAAAATCATGAAAGAACTCAAAATGGCTAAAATGACAGTATGAATCTTTAAACCTTTTCAGCCATCTCATTTCCAGGAACATACTTACTAGCCACCTGTCTCTGCTAACCTCCACTTTTCCTAGCTCCTTCCTACCTTTTAGCCTGTAGTACCTTCTTTTTTTTTCCATCTGCCAGTTGCTCAGCTCTTGCTCTTCCCCACTCTGTCCCCTGCCGTTCAGTTCTTTTTGCCTTCAGCATTCCCTTTTTCTTTCCTACAGAAACCACTGGGAATAGATATTCATGGCAGCTTGGCAACAGTGATTTGGGAAGGTCCTTTTATAGGTGAAATATGAGTCCATCAACTTCCCTGCAAAACCTTTTTCAAGTCACTCTGATGAAGTGTGGCTCATGACCAATTTACATGTAAGCTATGCTACCAGATGCAGTACAGATCCTGCAGGATGATGGTTTATCATTGGCCATTGCCATGGTTCCTGATGTTGCCTTGAAAGAATACATTATGCTGTCAGTTACTAACTGCTTGTCATGCTATTAGAAAGGATGCTACCCCCGCCCCAGTTTAGGTTCCTTACCTTTTAAACCTGGATGATTGAGACAGACTGGCTGCTTGTTTGTTCTGTCTAGGTGTTGGCAGTGACTGTTCTCCTCAATCTGTATAATGTGTGAAGGCAGTATGATATATGTTAAAAAATAATAGAACCTTAAATTTTAGTACATAAAACCCTTCTAAGATGATCTTCTAAGAAAGAAGGAGGGAGTAAAGACAGAACAAGAGGAGAATGTGTAGCAATATGATGACGAAACAGTATTATTATAAGCAAGTTAAGAAACTTGTTTCCCATTCTCAGTTCTTATGCCTTTTACTATTGAAATTGTCCAAAAAAAGGACATATATAACATAGCTAATTGATTCTATTATATGAAGTGATGCTGTCAGCCAAGTTGATCTGATTGTTCACAGGTCTTACAATACAAGCAATGCCATTTGTTTTAACTAATAGAACGCAGAAACAGGAGTGTCTGTATCACATCTGTGCATTTTATGATTTCATTTAAAGTTTTTATATATCGCTGCTCTTTTTATGATGTGCTTCTACTAGTAAGAGGGGGATTAAAGGAGAGAAGAGAAACTGTTTTGCCTCTGCCTTTTGACTATTATCAGGCTTGATTGGCCCCTGAATCATGTGGAGTAGACAATTCTTAGTACTTTATGCATTTTAATACATCAACATTTTATTCCAAATTGTTCCTAACTGGATTATTATTTTTTGATGGGAAGTGTTATCTGCATAAGCACTCTAGTGACTTGCCCTGGATCACAATGATTGCTGGCAACACAAGACTTGCTGTAACACATCAAAGCCAGTATGAGACTTGGCTTAGCAATAGTAGAAAACAAGTTCTAAGTATTAGAAGTACTCAGCTCTTACCTATCCAGGTGACAGCATAACAGCTTGCTTTATTTGTAACACCAAAAGAAATTCTCTGGATCTTAAATTGGATACTCATTTAGATTGTAGGGAGGTAGTTAAATTGGGCAAGCTGAAAAAAAAATGCATCCAGTTGTTGTCTCTAAATGCATTTTCTTCAGGAAACTCTTCCTGAACTATTTTATATTTGGACTCCTGTCCCAATATAAGACGAAACATTTGTATGTGGGATTTTTTCCACTCACCATAGAAAAGAGTATCCATTTTCCAGGCACCTCTGATAAAAACTATAATTTAATCTGCAGTTTTGATAGCACCAGAAGGAAAGATTGGAACAAATACGATCATACTATCTCCATTTCCTTGCTGTGATCCATCAGTTCATTATGTCAAGGTCAAAGCTAAAAATTTTAAACTCTATTTTATAGAATGGAAAATGTCAGAAAATGTCAGGATTAGGAACAGTGTTGACAGAATCAATACTACAAAGCATCATTTATGAGAGCAGCAGAACATATAAATGCTGTGAAGTTCTTAGCTTTTGAGGAACATGTTCCTCCCCAACAGAGCAATATGCACTTATATTAATACCCTTTCTAGGCAAGGTTTTATGGCAGCTTAGTTTGCTACCAACATATAAATCCCTCTGATTTAGATTTGTTTTGACATCTCCCTTTCTCCAGTACATTCCTCCTTTGCTATGTTAGTAGAGATCCATTTAAGCAACTTTCTGCCCTTTGAACTTCCTTTCTCTCAGAACTCAAAGACAGTCTAAAAGGCTTTTCCCCAGAATGCAGTGGGACTATAAATGATAGCCACCCTTTGCCCATGTGTCCTTTTGCCTTGGAGTGCTACTGCAATGAAAAGAAAAAAGATATATATTTTAAGGATGATATTTTGTCTTGCCTTATTGTGTGTTTTCAGCTCCTTAATTGAATTAACAATGTTTTTTATGTACTTTTTTGAAAAGCAATGAACTGAGTTCAGTCCAAGTCTACCGTAAACAAAAAAGTAAACAGTAGAGTGACTGTTTCTTTCATTTCATAAAGTACTTAAGCATACTTAATTTTATTTAGAATTACAATGATACCTAAGCAAATTTTTAAATATCTTTCTCAATCAATTAAATAAGTTAATAAATTGAAAACAAAGAAGACAGAGGCAGCCCAGAATTTTTAACAGCAGACCTCATCCCTTGCCAGTCCATCTACTACAAAACCTGCAAAACAAACACATAGTGAAGCAGATGTCTGAATTCTGAACAAAATATTTTTAAACATAACTGGCTGAAGACTAGGAAGGTGGCATTGATCCCAGGAGAATTTTTTTTGTAGTGTGATTTTTTTCCCTTTAAAATTTCATCCGGATTTAATCATAGTCGATGTGCTGAAACTCAACTATTCAAGCAGCTTCCTTACAGCCATAATGTATGACTTTGTCTCCCAGTGGTTAATGACTTAAGCATTTCTTAGGCTCTGTTTTTCCAAGCTGAGGCTTTTGTTTAGAAAAAGTACCTTCAGAAAAACTTGTTCAATTTTTTTAGGAAAGTAACACTGTTGTGACAGTTGAGTTAAAAACTCTTGTCAAAAGCCTCTCTCATAGACTTAGATATTGATCTAATTAAAATTTCCACTTAGTGATCACAGTGGTCAAATTTAAATCTTACTTTAATCTTCTGAATAACATAAATTCGCAACTTCTCATCTTTGTGTTGGGTACCTGTATTGCTTCACACACATACTAGCTATCCTAGCCTGTATATTTCTCAAATTTGGTGTTGCACAGTGGGATAGCTGTGGAAGCTCGAGTAGTTATAGACCTAAAATGTAATTTAAGATACGATGTCAGGAATGGCACTAGTCGTTTGGGCTTTGTGAGAAGTACGTTATGGGAGCTGTGTGCTGCATCCCCAGCTTGGGAATTACCCTTTAGTCTGAATGGAATTTAGTCCATAGCTGTTAATACAATACAGGGAAATAAGGATAAAAGGAGAGGCTGCTTTTGCTGACATTAAAGCACCTCCATCCTTTTTTATATGAGCTGCTGCTTGTGCTGCTGCTGACAAGCTCATAACTTCAAAGTCCTTTCTGTCCGTGTAGGCCATAATTCTGTGTTGTGGTCTCCATTTCCTATCTTCCTAGCTGCTTCTTTGCCCCTGTTGTTTGTTTTGTTCTTATATCTGCCTATGTCTTTTTGTTTTGCCCCAAGCAGATTTTTATTCTGAGTGAAGTTGTAATCTCTCTTTGTAGCTTTATGGCTGTCCTGTTTTTTATGGATTTAAGTTTTCTTTTTATAAGACTGTTTTGCTTCACGAGATACCTACTTCATTCCCTGAGATTCTTCTGCACATATGAAAGATTTTCCAATTCCATGTTAGTATTTTAATTCTTGTTTGTTCAGCTCGTTATTTTATTTAATTTCCTTACATTCCCACTTCAATTTACTTCTGTCTCTTTAAGAATTCATTCAGAAGGTGGGTTTGTACAAGATATCACAGCTTTAATCCATGGACTCCTCCTTAGGTATTATCCTATTTCTACTGAAGACACTAATCTTCCTTTACAATAAAACAACTTAATAAGCTGCAGAAAATTGATAAGGCAATTTAATTGCCAGTGCTTGTGTATTTTCTTAGTGTAGCTAAAATCCCACCAAAGGTGGTATACAAGTGCTACCAGAAGCTCTCAACTAAAGAACTAAAATAATGGGAGCAGATTAGCAAATACAGTGTAAAAAAACCCGACAAGATGTCTTTATAAAGTTTCTTTTATTTATTCAACTTTTATAAATATCACAGTGATAACTTGGTTTATAAATTGAAGGAATAAAGTGAATGTGCCAACATGAAAAAATATAAACAATTATATTGTCAGTCATTGTTTGAATTATTAATTTGAAATATCTTTTAAGAGTTTTTCATTGCATCTGTAAGGCAAAGAAACATATTTAAAAGAGTAAAACGTAGTAAATAATTTTTGAGGTATGCATCAAAGAGCTCTTTTGATTATTTTAGAATAAATATTCCAAACTGCCACTTCTGATTTTGTTGTCAAATGTTGGAACATCTGATGTTTTCTGTAAGGTTTCAAACCTGAGGCAAACAAATTTATAAAAAAGACCAACTTTTATCTTTCAAAGGAAGTGTATAGCTGTTGTGACTGACTCAAAAAGTATAAACGTAATTAACAAGTTGAGAAATAACAATAAAAATATAATAAAAAAATGTATGTTAATTAATGGGAACCAATTCCAAAATTTGAAAAATTTATGTTTGTAACTCCACACCCTCTACTACTTGCCAGATAGGACATTATTTTCAGCCCACACTGCTTTATATACAACTTTGTATTACCAAATATTTAGGATGTTTATGAAAAACTGTCCACTACAAATACACAGATCATATTCTTTCTCCTTAAAAGCACATGCTCATTCACCAAAGTAATTCTCAAGGTTTGTATGGAGAAAAAGAAATGCAGCTTCTGTTGAGGGCCATGGGAAGTTAGCTTTCACTAGTCAAACTTGGAGAAAAGTTGATTAAGGCTAGCTCTATAATCAGCCAATCAAATTACATAGCAACAAAACTACGTTTTTAATAATAAAAAAACTGCTAAGGAAGCCCTTGGAAAATAAAAGTAGTAAATCAGAAAAATGTATAATGAAATATACAAAGTGCATAGTGGAAAAATCAAATACATAAATTATTGTAATATTAAAAGCTCCATAGATTTAAACAACTTTAATACTCATCTGATAATGGCACTTTAAGAGAAATGTGCAATAGAAATATTCAGTCCATTCTAAATTTTCAGAAATAGGAAAAGTTTCAAAAACAAGTTGGGAGGTGAATTTGAGGCATTTTTGGAGAAAGGAGTGAGAGAAGCATTAAACATTCAATGGGAAGTACAGGTAAGAAAAAATAATAGCTATTTCAAGTTGTCTCTCGGTACAAAATTAAGTCTTATAATGAAATATTCAGAGCACATTCAATAGCTGTAACTCAGATCAGACACGGTCCCAGGTCTCTCAATCCCTTTGCTGTTAACAATTAACAGGGTCAGGATCAAGAGACCCAATTAATAAAGAATAACTCTCAAAAAGAAAAAAGATTTTTCCCATTGACTTCAGTGGGATGAACATTTACTAACTAGTTCAATATATACCAATGGAGACAATATAAAATATTAGAAAATCATCATAGAAATATTCTGTAAGTGTTAAAATGGGTAAAATAGAAAATGATCATCACTGATTCCCAGGTTTTGACTTGTATCTTTCATCCATTCAGTTCAAAATCATGATTATTTGCCCATTTGTTATTAAAAGAGAACTCAGTATTCTTTTTTAAATGTAGTGAAATTGGCAAATCGAATTTTTTCACTTTCAATTATACAAGTTTGGATATAAAAATGCTTCAAAGTATGCTGTTAATCTGTTACAGTCAAAATAATGGGTAATTGGAACTGAATGTCTTTTTTTATCTGGCTGCATCTTGCTATCAAACAAATCTTTCTTTTAATTGTTAAATCATAATGACTTCAAAAGACATTTCTCAAGTCAGTGTGGGAACTCTGATAACCTAATCTCCATTGGGCACTCTGACTGCATTGAACTGCCTTGTCATTAGTCTTGTCAGCTCTGTACCTGCTTTTATTCCCATAAATTAATGAAAGACTATATTTTTTGAGAAAGTAACCTTTCAAAAGTAGTTTTACAGGTAAGGTTTTAGAAGACACAGGTTTTTTGTAATAATAATGATTTTTCACTATTAATCCCTTAGTTTTAGGAGTTGTTTCCTGGTAATGCTCAAGCAGCATAAAAACTAGTGGAAGTGTGATTTAACCTGATTTCTAAACTTTCTTGCTTTTGTGGGAGACAGACTAAGGCAAAATCCTGAATAATCTGGCCAGGCACAACACCATCTGAGCAAAGAGGGAGTTTGGTTTGGGAGTTTATCAAGCTTGATCTGTTGTGTTACTTGCTGGAATTGATTGCACACACAGAGCGTGCAGACACGCGTGGAAACCTGTCACGTCTCATCCAAAATTGTAACTGTCTATTTTAGCTTAAGTGACAGACTCCACCTTCGCATAGTACACTTCTGAGAGCCTCTGAAAAAAATGTGGGGTGCCATTGGTGTGCACTGTATCTCTGGACACACCAGCTTCCTATGGCTGTGCTGTCGGTGCGGGAGGCCAAGGAAGGGAGGCAGGATTTTGCTCTCTTTCTGACACAGGGCAGCTGGAGGAAGAGCGAGCAGCAGCACAGTGGCAAGACCCAGATCTCCACTCCGTAGCTGGGCCGGCTGCACTCATGTGCACAATCAGTGCTGCCGCTTTCAGTTGTCCTGAGAAATCACATTTTACAGAGACTGAGAGCACAGGCCATCAAGACACGGACACAAGTGTGCATGGAGAAGCCCATGAGCGGTTTCTTGGATCCAGCCGATCAGTGCCTAGGCTGGCTCCCATCAGCTTAGTTCAGTTTGAAGGATCATAACATAGCATCATACTGAGCAAACAGTATGATGGCTGATAGTTCTCACATTATGTATCAGTAGCAAGCATTAATTTCCCATTATTTGCTGATATTAATGAAATTTGTTAAGACTTTATGGTTGAAGTACAGACATTTAGATGCAAAAGTGAGAAAGACAGTTCATATGGCTTCAGCTTCATATGGCTTACAGCTCCAGAACAAAGGAGAGGAAGGCAGGGGTATTTTACAGTAGGTGACACAGGGAGACTAGACAGATGTGTGAGGTGATAATTAAATAGGCACTGTAAGGCACTGTGGGAAAGATCTAATGACAGTATGTTAAAGAGATAATATTTAGATACAATTCAATATATTTGATAACGAGAACAAATACTTCATGAGCCTGCTATGATGCAATATTCTCCAAGATTTGCCTCCTACATTGCCATACAGATATAGACAGGGTATGTTTCCAAGACTATTTATCTTAAAATTTAGCTAGGGTTGCCCGAGTTCGTTTGGCTAAAGCCCTTTTAAGATATGTGTTATAAACTGTGCTGATTGTTTTTTCCTGAGATATTATTTTAAAAGAAAAAATGTCTGTGTTGTTATACAGTATATTGGAAGACAAAGGGATTCTGTCATTTGGAGAGTATCAGTCTCTTGTCTACATGAAGTGCATTAGAGAGCATAGAAAAATGAACACTTAAAAGATCATCAGCTTGACACTGTCAAGAAAATTATTTTAAATTTTTGATTGAACTTGTCCCCACAAGGGTCTCTTTGTGCGTGTGCCTCTCTTTTTATTTGTGAAACCTACAACTGTGGTGCTTCACTTGTGTTAAAAACCATGAAAATGCAACAACAAAGTAAAAAAGCAAATCAAAAACATTGAAAGAAGAGTGCAAAATAGCTGCTATTCTGTTCCCTAGGCTCTCTGCTTAAGAGCTCTATTCACTTAAAACATTTTCCAGCTTCTGTAACACTTGATTAAAGTCAATTGGGAAAAAGATAAGCTCTTAAAAGTGCTAATTTGTGACTCAGAAAACTTGAATAAGTCTAAATATGAAATTCTCTGTTACTCTGTATTCATGATTATGGGGCTTGTTTGGAGAACATTTTAACATTTCTTTGCACACTCTGTGCCTACTTCTGCTTTGTGTTGTGTGATTTTTAAGGCATTCATTAGTACAGTGTTGCAGTTCAGCTATCAGCTCCCCCAACCTCCTTTCAGTCTCTTGAGGTTTTAGAAAATCTCCTCCAGATCAGAAGCCAGGTGTTTCTTTTCTTTTGTCTTTCTCTGGTCATGCAAGCCCATATGGAGTCTCTGCTTGATCTCATGTACTAGACTAACAGTTGAACTGATATTCTTGTTTAATTAATACCCTCTCATTCTTAGGCTGTGGTCATATGGATGAAATATAGGAATAGAACCAGAACAAGTTGTACTGTGATGGATGTGTGCAAACAAGCAAGCTCTGTGTTGAGAAAGTAAGAAAGGAGGAGGCCAAGCAATAGAAGGTAACTGTTTGAAGCTGTGACAGACCTAACGGCACCTCCCAGAAGCATGTTTGCTACCAGTGGAGCAGAGCAAAACGATTTTTAGGGAATATACCCAGTGTTCATAGCTTTTTCCAAATTAAGATGGCTTATCTTTCAGTGTCTTAACCACTTCATGTGTCAAACCTATTTGTTTTTCGTACTGAAGGCATCCTCTACATACGCTCTTCTTTCGTACTTTGAAGGTTATTAAACATCTAATCTAGTAATTCCTAACTCTTCTCTCTCCTTTCTTTTTGCAAGAACAAAATTATCACTGCATCTCTTACAGATAACCCTATGCCTTGTCTCTCACACCTCCCTTCTCCAGTCAACCCCTTTTTTTTGTGGCATATTTGTGAGAATCCTGGTATTAACAGCACTTATTTATTTGCCTTAAGAAGAGAATTCACTCCTTCAACTGACAGTTTCTGGTCTGCCATTAGGCTGCTAGTATAGTTATGTTGTATAATACATAGATGCTTACATACAGCCTACAAGGTGAATGGCAGCAGGCTTTTGAGCACTTGAAAGCCTTTTCAAAATCTTGAAAATGAATATTTAGTTACTGGGGCCTTAGACCGTATCTTCCATCCATAAGCATATCGTGCATGCATCATATAAAATTAAGAGCTGTTTCTGAAATTATTCCTACGTTATTCTGGTCTTGAAAAGGGTTATGTTTTGTCCCTAATGTGATTGTAATCTCAAGTGTCAAAACCATCAGTGTTGGTGATGGTTTCAGAAGTGCCATAAGACTTTCAAGGTTTTAATTCTTGGCAAAGCATTGGTGTGCCACTAATGCAGATATGTTAACACGTGAGACTACCAACTGCATGGAGTAAAAATCTTCCAGAGTCCCTGGATTTCCTAACAAACTGATGCACACAATACAAACAGCAACTCTACATTGGCAGGTTAAAGTAGTCGCTGGACTTTTCCTTTTAGTATTTTATATCTATCTTTATATATAGATATATAGAATAAATAAAAATCACGTAAGAAATGACATATTAATTCACTCATGAACAAAAGAGCTTAGCTGTATAAAGCACAGGCGTCTTCCGAAAATGCTTAAAGGAACTGAATAGCTGATAAAAGCTGTTAATAAATGACTCACATCAGTGCCAAATAACAAATACTTACATGACACAGGCACAAATAAAAATATAACTTTGGGTGATATTAAATTTATATCCATAACAAATTAATTCCAAAGGTTGTCTGTTTATGATAGGATTTCTGTTTGGCTTTAATAGTGCATATTTAGGTTCCTGTTCTGCCCTGTTCTTCAATATTTTCATTGATAAAATACAGGACACAGGAAAGAACCGATTACTTGAGGGTGTTATTGGACAAAGGAGAATGCTGAATGTGAAAGACACTAATGGGGCAGTATGGAGTATAAAAAAGAAGTCTTGAGGAGCAATCAGTATTTTAGAGGATTAGGTCCCTCTGCTAATCTGATTAACAGGTTGGAAGACTTTTCAGAAATAATGCAGTTTCTGAGAAGTCATGGTAGCTAACTTGCCTCATTTCTCTTCCCATTATTGTACTACACTGTTCAAAGGACTGACCTTTGTAGAAAATCAGCCCATTAATTGTGTTATGATAGCAAGAAGAGTAGAGTAATTACTTAACACCTTAAAATGAGGAAAGCAAGCATCTCAAAATACAAAATAGAAAGAAAAAAATCTATATGACCTCCATCCACTAAGAGGTAGCACAGAACCAGGAAGCAAAAGCACAGACTAATGGGCTTCCACAGCTTAAAGAACTCCAAAGAACTGCTCTGGAGCAACAGAAAGGAACAGAAAGACTTCTGTAAGTGAGAATACAGTTCTGAAAGCATAACAGCAATAAAAAAATCGATTAATAATCAGAACAACAGTAATAAGTTGCCTATATGAAACAATCAGAAATGTTATGTAGTGTAGTTGTAGCCAAATACTTGCATGTTAGTTTTTGTACTTTTAAAAAGAGAAAGTTAAACTCCATTGAACATACTCTGATACTGCACATTGGTTTCTCTTGTCTCAGTAAAGACTTTGCAACAACCTCTGAGCATATTGACACGATCATTAATAAAGTGGTGATGTAAAGTATGTTGTAGATTAAAAAGCCCAAGTTGGCAGAGGACCAAGAATGCTCAGGTACAAATTCGTCCCTTCTAACTGCACAGGTTAGGAGCCTAATCATCTTCCACTCACTATATCATCAGTGAAGAGACACACACCTCCAGAAGGCAATTCAGGCCTCTCTAGAGAGTGATTTGTCTCATCATAGATCTGAATCAATCTCTAAAGTTTTCTACATCTCTTAACTTACTGTATATGGAGTGTAAGGTCACTAAGCTATTAACTTTGGGCTTCAGCTCTCTTTGGGCAAATACAAGGCCTAGGAATTTACAAAGCCTGATAAATTATTGCACAGGCAAATGTGATTTAGTTCAAAAGTGTAATTTGTAGATTGCAATGCTGTGTAAGATCACCTCATTCATTCTATTGATGTACTAAATTCTGAATACCTTGCATTGTATAATGATTTGTTTCATGGCAAAAGTAATTGTCCTGTAAATGGCCAGATTTATTTTCCTTTTATGAACAAATCCCACCTAAATGCATGTGCTGCAATTTCGTGGTCTAGTTAAGGGCATGTTCTGCAGTGAAAGTGGCTTATTTAGGTAAACGCTCTGGATTTGCAGGTTCCTCTGCCAAATGGTACCACTCAAAGTGTTGATGGATGAGAGGCCTGACAGAGGTTACAACTGAAAGGAGCACCATTGAGATGGTGCTTCTGAAGATGCGAAAGATACTCTGCCAGTCCCACAAAATCCCTATTCCAGGGCAGGTTTCCCTCCATTTGCAAAGTGTATAGTTGTAACTCCTCTCTGGCCCTCCTATCTTTTCTGCTTGTGGGTAAAGGCAGGTATGACTGGGGAACTGAGCTCAGTGGGAGCATCTGTATGAGTGTTAATGATTCAAATTAGTGTTGGGGAACTTACTAAAATTTACTAATATCTTTTGTTTGTTTATTTAAAGATTAATTGAACTTCAAATGACTTGGAAAAAGTAGTACTCAGTTAATACAAGCAGGAAATATGCCATAGATTTTCCTATTTTTACCTATCACTTAAATGTGTATTGGCCAGTAATACTCTAAGCAACATGAACCTCTGTCATTAGTACTGTCTTTTGCTTTCAGCCCCAGGAAGATATTGTGTATGGTGCAAAATATCGTGTTTTAGTATGTATTTCCAATTCTTATGCTGGCATCTTAGGGGAATTTTTCAGTAATCAAGATCCAGTCAAATGTTTGATGTCGGATGAGGCACTCAACACACGAGTACCTGAGTCTGTCCTGTCTGGAGTTACCTAAAATCTGACAGTTTCCTTTTCCCATAGGATGCACTGCAATAATAAACTTAAAACCAATTACAGAATCACAGAATCACAGAATGTTAGGGATTGGAAGGGACCTCGAAAGATCATCTAGTCCAATCCCCCTGCCAGAGCAGGATTGCCTAGACCATATCACACAGGAACGCGTCCAGGCGGGTTTTGAATGTCTCCAGAGAAGGAGACTCCACAACCTCTCTGGGCAGCCTGTTCCAGTGTTCAGTCACCCTCACTGTAAAGGAGTTTTTTCTCATATTTATGTGGAACCTCCTGTGTTCCAGCTTGCACCCATTGCCCCTTGTCCTGTCAGTGGATGACACTGAGAAGAGCCTGGCTCCATCCTCATGACACTTGCGCTTTACATATTTATAAACATTAATGAGGTCACCCCAAATTAGAATAGTGAAGTACAAAACCTCTCCATTGTGTCTTTCCAGTGTGATACAATACTTCTACTACAAAAAATGATAGGGAAATGTGGTTTCCTATTCCTCATTTTCCAGTGTTTTTGGACAACTCTCGTATGTCAGCTGTGTTCAAGAACTGTAAGTATAATATTTACTACCTCTAGTGAATAAAGAGTATGTGGAAAAAGATGAATGTAATAATGGTAAGGGGATGACAATGTAAGGTAAATTAATTTTTGTCATTCAGACCTAACAGAAGGAATTTTGAGAAGACACCCTTCTTTTTGTGTTAAAAGAAAAATTAAAAAGAAAATAGGTACTTTTAGAAACTGAGATAGCAAAGTGAATGAACTTAGGAAGAACAACTGAGAACGTATGTATCACTGATCCTTGTCCCAGATGTACTTTTAAATTTGGGCAAAATTCATGAGACTTAAATGCTTCGATTTTATTAGTTCCCTCTTCATTTTGATAGTCAGATATAATGGATTGCGTCATCTGAATGATGCAATACTGTGTTTCATGAACGAGGAGCTATCCTTGAAAGCAAGTCCGGAGGTTGTCCAACAGTCCAAAAGGAGTGAGGCTATGTTCATACACTCGAGTGCGTATGCCCCCTCCGACACATGTGCAATGGGTAGGGATAGCAAGTAGAAATAGGCGATGGTTACAGGGAAATTGATTTTCCCCAACCTACCTATGTTTGATCCGAGGAAAACATATCTCTTTTGCTTTATGCGAAACAAGTTTTTATACTGAGGACTACTATGCCACAAGGATGGTCTTTGATCTTGCTATTTTTTTCCTATTTAGGCCAGCTGGAAGATTGAATGCACTTCCTCAGTATTCAGACATGACAATCCCTAGTAATTAGCTGTCCCAGAGCTAGATTATTAGTAAGCTATAAAAAAGTCTCTCATTTCCATCAACAAATACAGTTTCCAGTCATTATAGTCTGCAAGAATGGCGCCAATTTATTTGAGATTTTCCTCTCCTAAGCATCGGTAGGAAGAGTTATTCCCATATGAATTTAGAAGGATGATTAGAAAGAGACTTTTTCAAGATGGCTTTAAAATGAAACAGCCAGACATAAGAATGTAAATCATGTTCTATGGGAAGAAAAAAAAATAGATCAGGCTAAGAATGCAAATCATATTCAAGGGGAAAATTCAGATCAATATTAGAATCTGCCTTGTGTGACTGCAGTAGCATAAAATTATCTGCTGAGCTGCCTGTAAAAATGACAGTAGAGAGAAGAAAGATTTCAAGCAAAAGATGGCCTGCTGATAATTTGGCACAATTAAGCTAAATTGTAACCCAAATTGAGGGTAAAATATTATATAAAAACAGATGCAGAATACTTGTGGAAAATGCCAGGTACATTCTTATTTCATTGTGACAGCAAGAAGGAATATGAGATGTTTGAGAGGTGGGGAAAATTACTTGACTGGTATTGAATTCGTAGGCAATGGAAGCCTGATTCTCAAATGTTCAATTAGGAAACAAGTCAGTGACCTCATTTTTCCAATATAATGTCTCTCTTCGAAGGAGAGATGCCAAACTTTGGTAGATATCTTCTGGGGAAAATTAACTTAGGAAAGGTTTTCATTATGATTCACAACATTACCTGGAATTGTTAAGAATTTTGTGGGAGGAACAGTTAGAATAACATGTATTAAACCAAAACAAACAATCAATCATACAAACAAACCCCTACCTACTGCAGCTTTAGTTTTCTGAACTGAAACAGAGTTGACTGACTTCAGCATTCACAGACTTCTCAGCCTCCAGTTTCTGCAGATCCTAGACAGTTTCCCAGGTTTCAGAGGATATTTTTCCTGTGGATGAAGGATCCTACAAGTCTGAGAGCCTTAGCTCCCATTTCCTTGATGATACCTTTTTTTTTTAATTCGTTGTCAGACACATGATCCTGAGAATCCTAGTGCAAGATTTCAAGTTCAAATTCCTTGCTTTAGAGCTGGGCTCTGATCTCCATGTATCTGCACAACATGAGCTCTCTGGACAGGTAAGTCTCCTTCATTCTGAAGTAAAATACGTGATGGTACATCCTGAAGTTGTCAGTTTGCTGAAATTAAGATAGTGCTGTGAAACATTTGCTGAACCAGTATTTTTTTGAGCGTCTTGTGAGTTTTTTTGAAAATTTGTGAACAAGTATAACAATAGCAGCTGCTAAGTTTAGGCAGTTTCGAAAGTTGTGCGGTTTCAAATGAGACACAAGATTTTTCAACATATTTGTCTAAAATTTATTAGAAATGCTGTTTAAAATTATCTATGTGAATAGAGTGGAATAAATAATTTGTTTAGTAATGTAGATGAAAAAAGCAGCTTGTTCTTATCAAATATCCATCGAGATGTCCTTGATTTTAGCATTTTAACATTATGACAGTAGCATATTAAAGGAAAAAGATAATCATGACCTGTTCTGTGTCAGCATTCAGTGGCTGCTAGACAATTTTCTTCACTAACGACTAAATGAAAAATCATGATCACATGACACTGTGACACTGGATTGATAAGTGTGCAGATCCTGTGTGTCTGAATAAGAAATATGATTTCCAATTTCTCTTTCATGGAAAATATTCAGATTCCATTGTTTAATAAATCATATGACAAAAATAAGTAGCAGGAGGTTGCTTTTGATGGTTTGAATACTGTGTAAAGAGCAGGATGGTTAAAAACTTATTTTGTTGAGCAAAAGGGTGTGTTTTGCAATGATTTTCATGCGCTGTATGTGATGGATGAAGCAGTGAGCCATAATAGAAGGAAAGGGAAATTAAGAATGTCTAGCACCTCTGCAAGTCCACACTGCTGCTGAATGATCACCAAGGCTGGGCCTACAAATTTGCTGGAGCAATTATTTAAACTTCAACTACAGGTTTGGAATTTAAAATATACCTTTAAAAGCTGATTTTGTTTCATAGCACATTGCCGCTCTTTTTCCTTGTTTACTTGGAGACTGATGCACTTGGGAATTTCTGACTGTGGTATGTGCAGGGCATGGTAGGAGAGTGGTAGGGAACACAGAGAGTCCCCTATCTTTCCTTTCCTTGCCAGACCTTTGCTTTTAGAAGACAGAGAGATGCAAATGAGCGTAAGCAGGAAGTGACTTATTCACAGAGAACTGCATATAACCATAGACTCAGGTAATATGGTGCATGTGAAAGGTGTGGTCATCTAAGACTAGTTTCCACACCTGTCCTTAGAGAATCATAAAGATTGCCTCAAACAAACCTTGTTTAATTTCTCTATATTGAAAATAAAGACTCAAATGGACGTTTGGATAAACGAACCTAGGGAGAGCTGATAGGTGATTTTGTTTAAATTCTTTTGATTGCAGCAGAAATGAAATTTATTTTACTGGAGGGTGATTTACCAAGCAAAGCACATTAAATCACTCTGCTTCCAAGGGAGAGTGAAGCAGCAGATATATATCCCTGCTGGAGAGGTAAGATGTCTGTTACATGCTCATTACACATATTTATGTCTCAGCTGCAAACCAAAAAGTACTCATGAATTTTATATATTTTAAAAGTGTTTCCAGGTATGCCTTTAGCTTTTCAGTTAAGTTTGAGCTCGTACAAACTGCATATTCCCTCTATGCCTGCTATACCGTTTAATTTTTCACCTGCCAAGAAGTTGTGGGAGTTTCACTTCAAGACAGTAGTATAGAGATGGCAAGATGCAACCAAGCATATTAAAGGATACGTATTCTGTGCTAATGGCACAAACAGCGACTGTCAGGTCTTTACAGCACGAGTCCTGGAAAGTGTCTGATCTGATTTTGTGTAAATTGAGAACTTTTTTGTAGGTTCACACTTTATATAAATGTTGTAGGACTTATTGGCTTGTGTTGTATTGTCTTGTTCCATGGCTGTTAGTCTCCAGCAGACCTTTAACAAGAAAGCTGCCACACAATCTGCATTTTCACATTAAGAAAAGTTTTACTTTAGGTTAGCAGTGCTGGTACAGAAAGGATGGGAACCACTTTATTTGGGTCAAATTTGCCTTAGGTCTCTTGCCTTGGACAGGCCTGTTGTTTGGACACAAATCCATGCTCAGACACATGTGAGTAGCACAAATGGAAACAAGCATTTACTTGTGATGTGAAGAGGCTAGGAAATGCTGGGGCTGCATGTTCCTGGCTACATCTTCTACTATACAGCCCAAATGTCCATAATGCAATTATGTTACCTCTGACACAGTGAGAACAAGTTGCCTAAGTTCCCGTCTCTCCTAAAGAGCAGGTTGTGAGGGTGCGTGATGGGAGCTAGAGACAGCTGAGCACTGCAATGTGGATGCGTGCAGTGTAGCACACCTTGGAGATCATATAGAGCTTTGCTCTTCTTGGCGGTCAGGTTGATAACCCTTTGTAAGCTGTATGGGAAGGAAGGAGAAGAGGGGGAGTAATGCTAAATTTCTGACTAAGGATTATACTTTGCTCGGTAGTGAAAATATTGGTGTAGAAACGAAGGAGGAACTGATCCGTTTCAAATCCAGAGAAGGAACTCAGCTCTTCTTACTATGCATTTACTGCAGCAAATACATTTAGTGAAAATGAGAAGATGCACACCTTGACAGTAAATATGGCAGAAACAAAGATTTGTTTCAGCTTATTAATAGTCTTGAACGTTCAAGAGGTTTTAATCTCTAATTAGAAATAACAGCTTCTACATTTCTCTAGCATTGAACACTCAGTTCAGATAAATGGAAATTTTTTGTTTCTACCTCTGAGAGACATAAGAAGTTCTAGTAAAACAACAGGACATTTTAAAATAACCTCAACATTTAGAATTCTGAAAACCAAAATTTGATTATTTCAGATAGCTGGATTTTTTTTCAACATGTAATGAAATTAATATGATTTATAAACCATACCTAGATCACAGAATTATGAGGTTCTTTTTCTTCTGGAGAAAAAAGGTTTTGTGCAGAAAAGTGTCACTGATTTCAGTGTCTTAGGCTGCTTCCTGTTGACTACATACAGATGAGTCATATCTGCACACTCACACTGTTGATCATACTGTCAGTTGATGGTAAAACTGACCTCTCTGTTTACTCAAAACTGTTTCTTTGCATGTGCAATTATTAGCCTTGTAGCTGGCTCTTAAATAGTTAATAGTATTTGTATGATCTGATACCACCATGGTCCATGCTGATTAGCATATTATGAAATAACTTAATGTTCTTTCCCAACATCTTCAAAACCATTGAAGATAATTTGGAATTTTGTTTTTTTCAAGACTGCAGCAATGAAAGAAATACTGAAAACATTTCCAATGACGATACAAAAAATATTAGAAGATCTCAATCAAAGTAGTGGTAGAGCATCTGCAGCATATAGCCACTGCTTTCTGTCGTTTGAAGGAAGACTTAGGTTTTAAAAAAATCTCTGATGCTTCTGAAATTTGTAATTGTTCCACATTCTTCTCAGTCCACCTTAAACCAGGTGTTTTTACAACGAAGTATTGGACTATATAAGAGGAGACTAGAATGCAGGGTCTTTAAAATCTTTGTCTAATTTTCTGTAAGTATTCAGAGGAGTAAGATTAAACTCTGTGAATGCGAGCAAATCCCACAGTATTAGCCTTAGGTTATTTGAAATCAAGGAGTCCCCCTTTCTTTACTAAGAGTACTGTGTAATATATTTACAGATGAAGTGTTACTTTGAAGTCGGGATCTTGTCTTTGATCAAAAGCATACAGCTTCCCTCATGTCTCTCAGAAAGAGACAGTAGTTATATCGCACTGGTGTGTTTTTTTTTTAATGTTTTGGACAGCAAAAATGACATTTACATGAAACAGTAATCCTGGGGATGTATGAGATAAGACAAATTCAACTACGAGTTGAGAGAAAGTCTCACAAGCAGACTCTAAATCAAGCAGAAGTAATAGCATGTCATACTCACACTGCCTCCCTTACCTGCTGTTAATTAAAGTACTGATAAAGGAGGTCTGTCAACATTAATATGATGAAAAGTAAAACGTGTGTTTAAATTTTTCTAGATGAAAGTACTGTTAATCAGTATTACAGAAAAAAGGTTTTGAGTAAATACTCTTAATTCAACATGCTTGTTTAAGAAGTGTAAATGTACTACAGTAGAGCTTTTTAATCCACAAAGGGAAAGGGCATAGAGACTGACAATGCAGTATTTTTTTTGGTTCCTAAGGAGGATAGAGAAGGCACAATACAATTAAAAGGCAAACCGCTTGAGTACTGGCTTGCTTAGTCTTTGTAGTCACGCAAGGCACTAACTTCATCAGGGCTGTGTATTTGGATCAATGATGTTAACTTTCTGGTGGTTTTATATAGACTGGCAATGGATTGTTACATGATTTTTTTAAATGTAAACATGAACGTGTCTGTCCTGGGGGAAAAAAGGGAATCTGGAAGAATAATATGCTGCTTGCACACACAGCAAGGAAACACCATTGAGGCATCTCTGTAAATATTTCTTTTAATAAAGAGTTTCTGGCTTATTGTACAGCATGTAGTAGACTTGAATGTTGCAGATGGGCCAAGCGTTACAGCTGCTCTCTATGGACACATAAGTAGTGTTATCTTGGCTAACAGTGAGAATAAGTAGCTCTATTGTTTTATCTTTGTGGCATGTTAATGTAGCATGGACTTTTTTTTAAATGATTCTTTGAAGCAACCAAAGCTTCTTTACTGAGACTTGTGATGGCAGAGCTATCAAATATGTTACAGCACAAACTACACCATAACACACAGATTGCGTTATCCAGGCATTATGTCTCTTTCAACACGTGCCGTAATCACGATGTGTCCATGAAACACTTGCTTTCCTAGAAAAGGTGTATTAGGCAGCTATTTACTCTGTTTGCATCAAGTCTCTTAATGTCACCTAGCAGCTCTAAATAAGCAAAATTAGTGCCATGTGGCTCGCTAGATATTTATTGGTAAACCGTAATACAAGAGAATACTCGTAGCCATCAGGAAACAGTGGGTTTGGGCAACTGCGTTCCCCCTTCAAGGAAATTAAGTGCCACTGTTGGGAGCTAAACGAGAATGTCAATCTCGGCCCATGTCACAACCAGCTTTATAGTTTGTTTGGCCAAAGCTCGGGTTCCCATATGAGCTTACCTCCTGTTCAGATTCTAGCCTGGAGAGAAAAAAGGACAAAGAATTATGATCTGTTCACATTTCTGTGTGATTTAATTTTTTTAACTAGGAGAAAACAAAAGCTTTTTCTTTTTAATAGAACTTTTTATGATTTAGTATTCTTAAAATACTGAAACCAAAATGGTAAAAGTATGCTGCCCACCCAATCAAATGGCTGTTTGTTGAAAAAGGCGAACTAATATATAATACAAGTAGAAGGGTGCAGGCAAATAAGAGAATAAGGCCCAGCTACTTAAATTTCTGGAGAAAAAAATGGCTCTAGCCACGCAGAGAGTGCTTGGTTCCTGTTCCTCCAGTTACTGTATTGTGCTGGGTGGGATTCCATGAAGTAGATTTCTGATGGTGAAATTTCTTCAGCAGAACTGGACTGTCTTGTTTTCCATATTAATGAGTGAGCCTTATATGTTATATGAAGCTGCATAACTGGAATTTTCTGCATTACATAATTCTTAGCCTTAAAACAAAATTATACAGAAGAACTTAGAGGTAAAGAACTTCAGTATGGGAAGGACAGGTACCTTTGTCACTCAAATAGCATTTGTACAATCTGTAAATCAAACTTCTAACTCAACTTTGCATGTTGTAAGTTACCTTTATGGTATGAAGTGATACAATGTGCTCAATATTTTTTTTATGCTTAAATACAATTACAAACACTTAAAATACTCAATATTCCATATAGCTTTTTAAAAACTTTGTGGGCTTCCATGGTGAGTCTGACTTGAGATGGGGTTGTCTATTTGGAGCTAGGAAGCACAGCTGTGAAAGAGGATAGTTTTGGCTAACCAAAACTGTCAGAGAGAGCATAGCCTGGTTTGAGACATGACAGCAGTAGTTTTTGTTTTTTTTCTGGACATTCTCCCTTGTATTGACATGCTACTGCTTCCAGCAGCCTTCCTTAGAGTATTTCTACCTTAAACTCTCCATCTCCTTCCCAGGATCATCTCCCTCTCTTCCGAGTGATTTCAGTTGTCACTTTTTTAATTCTTTGTTTTTATATCCTCTTATTCTTTGTTACAATAATCCCATATAAATAATTAAAATAAAGGAAAAGTAAGTTTTTTTCCCATTTTTGATTGGCAGCACTAACAAGATACTTCTGGTTTTTATCATTTTACTGTGCTTCATCTGTCCTTTCAATTTTGGAATGACAACTACCTGTTGGTCTAGGTCTGTTTTGCACCTAGCTGAAGGGAATGTACCCATCTTTGTTAATTTGTGATGATACTACTATATTTTAATTTAGTTTGAGTAGGAGTTTCATCATCTTGAATTCAAAGAACTGAATAGGAAGAAGTATCATTATTCCCAACTATAAGTGGAAATAAATAACAAAGAGAAAATAATCTTTGTTATTATTTATCTTTTTCTAAATAATCCAAAATAATAAATTGTTCCATCGTACACCATAGCCTTCCCTTGAGGAAACAGGAAATGAAATGAGATATCAATAATGTCAAAAATCAAGATGCAATTAAAGATGCCTGGGAGGGCTTTTGGACCTTCACTTTGCGTTTCACAAGCAGAGCACACAAACTTTCACTCCAAAGTTGTATTCACCTCTACAACTTTGTCATAGGATTTCACAGCTAAGAGAAACAGCTTTTGATATTTTCCTCTTCCACATCAATCCTCTGTCTTTGTTTTTCTTCAAATGCTGATTTCTTTATGCTTCTGGTGCCCCGAGAAGTGTAGAAAAGCAAGATGCAAAAAGAAAACCTTGGAAGTATTTTAACAAAGGAGCTTTGGTGTCTGAAATCCTGCCCAAATGTATGGGAATATATACAATGACAGTACCGTCTTTGCATTATTAATAATATTATTAACTGAATAGCATAATGCTTTATAACTTTACAACCCTCTTCCAAAATTAATTCTGAATTCTATAAAAATTAAATCAGTATAAATCTGTGCCAATTTAGTGAAGTCATATATACCGATTTTTTTCTTATTTATACCAGTGTAATTCCTCATGTAATTTACCATGAAATTTATCTTTCAACCTCCTGTTGGTCTTAAAATGAAAATCATCTAAGGTCTATCATAACTGCAGAACGGTGTGTGTGTGTATGTCCATCCATCTCTCTATAATATTTTTAAAAGCCAGTCTAAATACTCAGCACTTCAAATGTCAATTAACCCATTGTTTGCAATAACAATGCA
The DNA here is from genome assembly GCF_013368605.1 of Nyctibius grandis. NCBI lineage: Eukaryota > Metazoa > Chordata > Aves > Nyctibiiformes > Nyctibiidae > Nyctibius > Nyctibius grandis. The sequence continues at coordinate 13,970,789 of NC_090669.1, forward strand.
GAATCCTGTAACTGTTTAAAGAATGCACGTTCGCAGGACAGCGTGGTCTGTGCTTGTCTGATGAGGACTGGTTATTTCTGTTCTATTTGTCATGTTTGAAGTATGATATATAGAGTCATTTCTAAAATGAGAAAGGTTTTGGAAGAGACACAATGCACTTACATGCAATAGGATTAGATTTATTTTGTGTAATTTCTAGCAAGTGCATTGTTACAAGATGCATGCTAGAGAATGCTCGTGACCTACACACACCTTGAAAATGAGTACAAGGCAAATTAGCAGACAGCCACAGAATTTGCCAAGGGCATTCTTTTTGAAGTGTTTATAGAATTAATAAAAAGTGTTCAGTGTAGATGCTGTATGTATAATATGTGAAGTCAGTCAGCATTGTTCAGTTAAAAATACCCCTGTCACAGACATGTACTCTGTTCATGTCTATAGACAGTCTTAAAAATTGCTGGGTTTATAAAATAAAGCTCACTTGCTATTTAAATGCATTGCTTTATTTGATTTTTATTTCAGTATCCTAAATGTTTAAGAAGAAACAGTGTTTGGCCCTCGGGCGTTTCCCTTGCCTGCTTAGGAGTGCCTACAGCCAATACTGACTTGGTTACAAATGTGAAAGCAGCGTTTGTATGAATACCACAGATGCTCTTATTTCTGAGGAACGAGAAGCAATTCTATGGCCAATTCTCATGATGCTGATTTGTAAAACAGATCAAACATGGAAACAGCAGGGGAAAAAAATCAAAGATGTCTTTCCTATTTCATATAGGCTCTTGGATGGAGTAACCATCCAGAATTAGATTTCAGAAGCATGATCCCTTTTCTTTGCGGAACAAAACATTATAGAGTTATGATACCAGGGGAAAAAGCTGGCTCTCCTAGTGCATGCTCTGTTATATAAGGTACTCAGGCAGCTGATTAATCTATGGGAGTTGGTAATCATTTGACTCTGGATATTTTGTTCAAATTTTTTTTCAGTGATTCGTGAAGCCCTTATCAGAATTCAAAAAGCACTTCACGAATCAACTAGGAGCTTAAAAAAAAAAATTAGCAGTAATGAGCTCATTTCCATAGAAATAGGACTAGGCTCACTGGTGGGTCAAACTGTTTTCTGCACTTCCACTTTCCAGTATTTTCCTCAATTCTTCTCCATTTATTTCATGCATCATTATCTTCCATTTTCTGTATATCTAAACCATGCCATTTGGCTTTTTGTTCTCTAACCAGCAACTGCCACTTCAAGGTATTTCAAAATGGTGGTAAAAAATTGTCATCCCTATTTCATTCAAGAAAGTTTAAAATTCATTGTCATCTTGAAACCCATTATTCATGACAGTTTCCTCAATAGATTACAAATCATAGTTTGAAGTAATATTGAGCAAAAATTTATAATGCATAAGCCTCTCCATTCCTGCTGGATTAGTAATGTGTTTTAATGATATTGCATTTGTATTCTTCCAGTTTTCTTTCATGAGACATCAAAGGAGCAACAGAACGTATCTTTCACATTCCAGACATACCACAATACTTCAGTGTTTGCCATTCCTTCAGATTCACTGCTAACCAAGATGAAAGCTAAGGTCTTGTGAGCAAAACCTAAGCCATCTGAAAAGAAATGGTATCCCTTTGAGGTTCTCAATTTGTTGGAAAGAGGGAATTGCTTACAATTTTATACACCACAGCATAAGGCTTGTTTTGGCAGGTTCTAGAAAAGTAACGTTGTGGTCACATTCAACAGGCCAGTATAGGAGGTCACACACTGGTGCTGGAGATGTTCAGATTGTTTTGTGGGCTCTCATCCAGGAGATGAAGAAGGAACAAGAAAAAAAATTTATGGCTTGAAATCACAGACACAGACTTTGTACTGAAGGCTATGCACATTGTTAAGGAAAACCAGAGAAGATTGTAATGATCAGAAGAGGACTGGACTGGATTTGGTTGTGTGTTTGTGTGTGACATAACGGTAAGCCACGGTATAAATGTTGATGTTAATGCGCTATCCAGATACGTATATTTCAATAGCACTATATATACAAATGGCTAATATTCACATGTGTAATGAAAAAGAGAAGCTGTTCTCAGTAGCTCTGCACTGTGTGATAGAAAACCTTATGATCCTGGAAAACAATGGAGTTCAAATAGGAAAATAGTATTATTGAAATCCTTTTTATAAAGGGAGAAAAATCTCTTCAGGACTTATGTCACTGGAAAGTTATGCCTTTTTTCTGAGCTGCATCAGGTGAGTCCACATCCAGATCTGAAGATGAAAGACCAGTTCTGTATGCATTAGAGTCGTCTGTCTCCTAGGATGAATACCGTTGGGTTACATTGTTGTGATTAAGGGGAGAAGTGAACTGTAGCTCTGCTGAAACTTGCATTCCTGTCAGTTCTGGAACAGGCAGGAATTGTATGCCAGAACAAATGGCTTCAAAGAGGAAAACAAAACATTGTTCTTGAAATAGACTTTCTACCAAAGAGGGTGGAAGTATGACCAGAAATTCTCATAGAGAAGAGACATGCCGTGGAGTAGGAACAGGAGGGTAAAGCATACAAGGTTCATCTCCTTTTCATGAGGAATAGTGTTTTCTAAGTGAATATTACAGGTGGCATAGTGTAAAGCAGCCACTGCTTCCCTTCAGGAAGGAGAAGGGGGTCTCATAGTCTTTTCTTTTTCTCATTTTTACCATACATAAGCATACATCACATGAAAATTTGGTCTACCATCTTCTGTATCACGTTTTCTATGAGAGCAACACTACTGGGACCAATAATATGCATATTTTAACACCAGGCAAAAGTGCAAATGGCTTTAAAAAGCAATTAGGCAAAAGCACAGAGCATAAGGTCATTAGTGACTATTAGACAAAATGGACAGGGTAAAGCAATAGGTTTAATCCTCTCTAACTAGTGATTGCTGGAAGCTGCCTTCTCTGGAAAGTACGTCAGAGCAGGGTCACGCTGTACGAGCCCCATTTCTTGTACTCTTTCTTGACGTGTGTGTGGTGAAATGCCGCTGGAGAAAGGAGGGCAGCTAGACAGTGCTGGAGCAGCAGCCCTTTTGCATGTGGAAAGAGAGATATACCAAAGCCCCCCTTCCTTACTCTATCCTGAAATGTGGTGGAATCATGATTCCAAACTCCCCCAGGAAATGTAGTATTTTTAGAGTACTTGATTTGTATTAAAGGGCATAATAAATCTAGGTGCTAGCTTGCATTTTATATAATGAAAACACGTAAACCTTTGCTGGAAAAGAATAAGAAATCTTACAACATAAATTAGCACACTCTCACTTATTATTTATATGAGACAGCTCTGCTCTCTTTCTCATGATAAATAGTACCTTGTTTTGTGAGCAATGGTATTGAAAGTCATGGTGGTGCATGTGTAATGGATTGAAAATGAACACATGCAACAGAGATAGTGAAATCTGCTTCAGAGTACAGAGATTTTGATGATTGCTTAATTTCCTTCTCTCTTTAAGGTGTCTTAAGTAGAGATGATAGTAAAGAACATTTACAAGTCTTTTTGTGAGGGAGATTTTTCCATTGTCTTTTAGTAAGTACAGTTGAGAGTGTACAGGATGTAAGCTGATGGGACAATGCCAACAAAATCCAAGCCAAACAATTAATTTTATTCTGTTTCTTTCTATTTTGCCTCTTGAGGGAAATTCTGTGAGGATGAGAGTAATCATACAGACTTACGATAGTTCCTCCAGGCTCCTCCCTGCTACAAATCATCCTGGGCTTTGTAAAAGAACTCAGGAACTCTCCTGTTAAAACTTTTCAGTGACTAGTTTTCTGGTTAATTGTCAGCTGATTTTTCTGACACTGATCTGTAATGCCATCCTTCTGTGGAGGAATTATTGAGGATGCCTTACTGAGCACAGATGAAGGAAAGTTTCCTTAGCAACACAAATAACATGGAATACTGTAAAGCCCTCTGGTGACTCTCCTTGTTTCTGTACAACAAAAAGGCTTTTTTTCCTACTTATTTTTTTTTGTACAGTATAAGGACTCAGGCACACAACCTGACATTTTCTGCCTACTTTCAATTTTTCAAGCAAATGAAGTTAAAAACCTAGTAATCCTTCAGGCGTCAAGTAATTCTCTTAGTATGCCCAATTCCTTTATTAATTAATTTGCAAAAGCCTATTAGCATATAGCAAAAAAAAGCATGATTTAGCCTGACGTGTATCCAAGGAAACGTGTATACTTAATAACTGAGATAATACTTAGCACCTCTGTAGCACTTCTCCAGCCATGCTTTACCAATCTGGAGGACTTTAAGGCCAGATTTTAAATGCGTTTAGACATCTACAGGTGCAGATAGGAGCCTGGAGAGTTTTCAGAAAGTGATTTCAATAATCCATCAGTTATCTGCTAGCTCCCTTGTGAGAGACAGCAAAATACTGATTCCAGTGGTGCGGAAGAAGATTAGGAAAAAACACAATAAAGCTTTGAAAGAGTTAAGAGAGAATCCAACCTTATGATTCCTACCGCTGTGCTTTAATGACTAACTAATGTTCCCTGCAAGGCAAGACTGGGTAATTAATGCAGTTTAGGAAAAACGAAAAGAACATTTTGTTTGAAGCGTAAACCTGAGTGGTAAGACATTATCTGGCTGTTGTCCTGTAGAGGCAGCTCACCTTGAAACTGCATGCTGGCTCAGTCCCCTCTGTTACCCACCGTGACCACTTCATCACTCAGCTCTCCACTATCATGGCAAGGGATACAAGAAGCCTTGTGGGGCAATAAATCTATTTGCTGGCAATAACTAGTAGCCACAACATCTTAGTTCCTTTCGTAACTGACTCCAGCTCCACCTTTAAAGTTTAGTATTTGGAGGGTTTGGTTTCACTTTTCTAGTCGGATATGACAGCCCTCTATAAATTAAACACTCTTAGCCTTTGATTTGCTAAGACTGAGCATGCCAAAGGTTTTATTTTCTACAATAGCTCCTCCATCATTCCGGTATTCCTTGTCTCTGCTTATTTTGGTTTGAATTCATCTTTCCAGAACGTGGGGTTAAAGTGCATTACAACTCCAGTACAAAAAAAATGGGGTTAGAGCCTTAAAAAAGTAACTTTTGCCTCCTTCTCAAATGTGAGTTAGCCAGAAATTTCTATGTCTCTAGTACCAGAACTATTGGAAAGAAAGGCTTGTTATTAGGTCCAGTGAAATGAATAGTTTTCTTTATTCTGTCCCTTGAAAAGGAGTTTTGGTCTCAGACTCTTGTTGGCTAAGTTTTTTACTTATTTCCTGCTTTTTGCTGGCATAGGCAATGTAACAATATGTTAAGGGAAGAAAGTAGATTGTGAAGACAAAACCAACGTAAAATAATACTTGCAAAGCAGTATTGCTAGCTGCAGGTGTGAATTCAGATGTGCTATTCTGATAGTACTATAATTTCATTGATTGTCTCAACTGGGAAATCAGTGGGCATATTGGTCGAGAAATATAAACAAAGAAAAAAAAGAAATATTTTTTTTGGTGTGAAATCTCTATATCATATTTTTATACCAGTTTGTATTTCCAAAGGACAATCTTTAAAAGCACTTAAAATGAGTGGGTATACCTCATTACATTTTCTTGTAGGCTATACATTTATTTGTACTTTTCGCTGTGCAATAATAAAATGGCACAACAGGAACATAATTATGGTCAGAAGATACTTAATTGTAATGCAAGTTTAATTGCCATGAACAACTTACAACCATATTATTAACAATACAATGCATTTCATATTTTGACATGTTTGCGGGGTGCAACACTGAAATATATTTGCCAGTAACTGACAAACTAAATTATGGCTCAGAGAACAGAAAAAGCTATTCTATCTCGTTGTTAGGTGATGAACGTTGAGATATACAAACCACTGCAACAGAGCATTAGTGTTTTACGTTGAATCTCTCATGACAAGATGACATTTTCCACCTGCTAAAAAAAAACCCAGAGGATTGCACACCTGCTAAATCTCAGATAAAGAATACAAGAATGACAGCATCATGGTTAGGATTTCACCTTATGGGCCTGGGTTTTTTGTTTAGACATCATGCGTGCATGTGTGTTTGGCAGCATTCTGTAGCTACTGCCTGCTGGCATTTCTGATGTGCTGTGTGTTTAAAGGAAGAGACAGACATCCTGGGATACTGGTTTTGAAGACTGATAAATAAGGCCTGGGGATATAATGGAGCTCCATTGACCCAGGAAGTGAAAAAATTGAGAAGAACTTGGCCTGCTGGTAGTTTCTGGATTTTCAGCGAGTCCCTCTTCCTGGAATGCTGCTTTTCAGACATCCTCAGCAAGCACTGTCTGTGCACATGCGGTGTGGTGCGATGCAGGGATAGCAACACACCTCCGTGTGCTAAGGAACTGAGCCATGTGAATTAAAGCTGTCATGCAGTGTATCCCGGGGTGCTGTTCATGGTGCACAGTAAACTGTGCGTTTACTCAAAGATTTCTTTCCAAATTTCTCAAGTGGAAAAATGGGAGTGCTATGCAACCCAAAATCTCCCAGGGAGATCTCCTGAGAAAATGCACCCCTGAGGGGAAGCTGAAATTACAGGAACAGTGCAGGGAGCTTTGGAAATAAAATACAACACAGACACATCGGTTCTGAAGCAGTTCTGTGGAAAATTCATGGATGAAATTCCTTAGACAGACATTTCCTTTTGATATAAGTCAAAAGTTAATCACACATTAAAAGCCTATAAGCTTACCTGGCTCTGTAGCTCATCTATAGCTATCAATGATTCCACAGCATATGCAGTATTTTGCTTGGGCTCAGCAGATTTTCCACCTCTTTTAATCTATTTATTGCATATACTACAATGCTATCACTAACTTATGGAAGTCACCACTAGTTTATGATTACTTAGTGGCCAAGTTTATTTGCTTCAGATGCTCTGAGCCCCGGCTAGAGTTATAGGAACTGCTTGCGTCACAGCTGTTGTCATTTCACTGTTGTCCCTACTGCAACACTACAGCAACAGGGATGGCTCAGGGATGTGTCTTCTCTATAAATGCAGGCTTTTGGACAAAGAGGGAGTGTTTACTGGCTACCAGCAGCATTCTGTTTTGTGGGCATGTGCTGTTTAGAATGTAATTCCTGTAAGTAACCAAATGCATATACACCAGCTTATTATTTGGTTATTATTGGACTAGTGAGCTGAAGAGAGGAGGATGTGTTAGCTGGAGCGTGACTAGAAACTCACAATTACTTCACTGAAAAACTACAGGTTAAGGGTAGATGAAGATATTCATCAATTTGTATCAAATTTGGCTGATAATTTGGCCAAAATAAAATGCAACCTACCCCAAATTTTGCAGTTTCCAAAATACTTTAGTTGTGTTTGCATTTGTAATGAAAGCAGAGGGATAGACCCGTGTGATTCGCACGCTCCTGTGGACAGTATCTGGGTGGTTTGCTGTTACCTGCTTCACCCCCTAGTTCTGAGCTCCTCTTGAGGAGATTTTTTTCTTGTTGTGGCTTATTGCAGCTGGGATGTCAGGTGGCAGAGCCCGAGGAGGGATGCTGGGGCCTGTGGGCATGGCGGGGCCTCCCCAGTGTGGAGGGGGGAGAGGGGGGGGAAAGCACAGCTTTGCAATTGGTTCCCTGTGGTGAGAAAGCTGGGCTCTTACCCACCCCACCCACCCGCCTGATTTCAAGCTGCGATCACCTGCGCTGCCTCGAAGCTGTGTGCGATCGGGTCCTGCCCAAAGGACAGGAAGCCTAATTGCTCTCACCTGTGGTGATCCTCAAGTGAAGGTGTTCGCAGGAGCCCTGCTGTTCCTTTCAGGAGAGCTGCAGCTCCCCGGCCGCCCTTCTTCCCGGCGGAGCTGTGGTGGCTCTTGGCACTGCTGCCGGCTGGCAACTTCGGTGTCTCCCAGGCGGTAAAAACAGTTTCTGTTCTTGCCTGAAGCTGGAGTGGAAACTTGTCAACAACAGAAGTCTTCCTGTCAGCAGTAACGGCGGCCCTCACCAGCTCAGGGGTTAAGGCAGAGAGCCACAGCGGCAGCCACATCAGAAGGGTGAGGCCTTCGTGGTTCCTCGAGGACACCTGAGGGCATGGAGTGGGCCAGGACTTTTCTCTGGTTTATAATGTTTATTGTGGTTCCTCATGCATGTGCTGTGCCAGTCAATCAGTGTAGCACCATAGCCCAGAAACTGTTTTTTTAATCTCTCTGCTGCTCAATGGCAGAGTGTATGTGTACCGGCTGGGAGGACAGACCCTGTCATGCTGCTGCCACTCGCATTGCTTTCTCCATGCTGACCCCTTCTGTCATCATGTCACCGTGTGGTAAGTGTTATTTATTAATTATACTGACAGTGGCAGTGAAAACAGTACTTATTTTTTTTCAGGTTGGAATATAACATCTATCTTGGTTTATCGTGCGTAGAAACTGATTCCCATATACTGTGCTGTCAAATCTTGTTTAGTGCTTTCAGATCCCATAGCCAGTACAGGCAATTCAGCTACAAGAAATAGATACTTCTGTTAGTATATTTCCAATAATTTTTAACTTATTTTTGCATAACATATACAAATAAAGCTCTTCAAAGAGAGGAAAACAGGTGCAATACAGCAGTTGAATAAAAAGCTCCTTCTGTATTTGGCTGCCCCTGAGGAAAATGAAGGGGTTGTTCCCAGAGCTCTGATGCTTGTCTGAGTCAGCAGGGAGCCTGAAACATTTGTTTCCACGAACCTGAGCTCCACTGAAACTGCTGGCGACTGCTGCCAACTAGTAATCTGGGAAATCTGTGGTTTAAAGACCTTGCCTTAGTGAATTTTGCATTAGTTTGGCCTGGAACAGAAGAAGAAATCCAGGTAACTGTTACAGAGTAGGATGCCTTAGAAAACACCCCTTTCCCCCAAGTGCAATTCACAAAATAGAAATATTTTAAGTTGTTATTAGACTGTTAAACTAATTAGAGTTAAACTAATCTTTCTTTTGAGCAGTCTCAGTGTATATGGGTTATGCTCCTGGTGTGGCTTTGATGATAGAATTCTTTGATGGTAGAGTCTGCAGGATTATTTTCCTTCCTGCAGATTTGTCACTACATATTTTGAGTGTAAGGATGTAGCAGAAGGTGTGGCAGGACAGATGCTTCATTGCTTTTCAGTTAAACCAGGAAGCACATACAGGTTCTTCGATCCTTGGCTTGGATGGTGTGCATTATGCTCCTACTGTGGATTTTAACTTTTTGGATTTTTTTTCAATTTCAAGTATTAGCTTTCCTCTTCTAAAATGGATTTAAATACTTATTCATAGCTACTGTTTTAATGCTGAGATTGTGATTCCTAGTAGATCAAGATAAATATCAAAAACTAGGTTTTTAGACTTTTTTTTTTTCCCCTTCCTGTTACCTTTCTCTTCCTGGTCACTATAAACATGCACCTATTTGAAGGTGCTTTAATTTGCTGTGCTTCCCTCCTGAGGATGTGAAAGTGCAGCAGAATCAAAGTGTAACTTTAAGAAAGCTTCGGCAACCATGTCCTCCTGTTACAAATATGCCACTGCAATCTGCAGCAGGTAGAGACAGGGTTAGCTGTCTTGATGGCCCAAGAGAAGGGGAGGCGCAGAAAATGCTGCATGAAGCACTCTGTGCTGCTGAGGGGCAGGAAGGCTGAATTGCAGAAAGGGTCCCAGCCCATCAGAGATGGGAATGCAGAGCTTGGGACGACAGTTCTTGCTCTATGAACAGTCTCTGTCTGGTCCCTTGATCTTGGACTTTGACTTCCTAGCAGAAGAGTCGAGACTGTTCAGTCAGACTCAAAAGTGTCAAAGGTGGAGAAGGGGAAGCATTAGGACTACTTTTGCCTTTTGTAAGAAAATCTAAATCCTAGCAATGAAATGTCTTGCTGGTTTTCATCACTAGTTTAAAAAAATGCATTGCTTTTAGAAATGAGTCTCCCATTTTCAAGCCAAATTATCTGCAGGTGTAAACTTGTTTACTTCAGTGAAGAAGTGACAACCTTACTAGTCATCTAATAGTGTTTACTATGATTTCAAAGCATTTACCTTCTGAAAAGCAAGAGGAGCACTATCCTGCTAGTTCCTCTGGCATATTAAAGATTTCAGTCCTATCCGTTTTTAACCTGCCTTTTCTTTAGTGAGTACAGTGGGTTTTATCTTGAGTTGAAAGAGTTTGTGCTGAGTGGAGTTCAGTAAGGCTCATTTTTCTTCAAAGCTTGCAAAACTGGTTTTCAATAATATTAGTTATTGTTAACAGGTCTCTCAAAGATTCAACTTACATAAGCTATATTAAAACATTTGTTATGCTATTAACTGATTTTAAGATTGTTTTTAAAGTGAAAACTGCATGGTTTTCTGGTGATTCAGGTTCCTAAAAATGAATGAGCACTTTGATTTATCATTGTTTCTCAAATACATTTAAAGTAGATTGTGTATGTCATTCTGTAAATTGCTGCTCTGAGCTGTTGTTTATTTTGTGGAACTACACTTCTATTGCATAATTGCATTTGCCAGGTGAAAGTGAGAGCTGTCTTTTTGAAATCACAACTAATAGCATCTTGGGAGTTTACTCCAACTAAATACTGCCCCAGTTTGTTCATCTCTGTGCATCCAATACATATCAGTCAACCTCATACAGCAGCTTTCAAGGTTAACAGTCTGCGTGCCCAAGGATAGATGGCCTACTTATTTATTTAAAAAAAAAATACTTCCAGTGAGTGACAGTAGATTCAGTGATGCAGGGACTTCTGGGGGAAAAAAAAGAGAGAGATTTTAATAAGTAAAAATAGGAGGTATTTTATAGGTTAAAATATCTATAAAGGTAGGTAGGTACCTATAAAGGTTAGGTTTTTTAGGTTAAAAACCTAAAACTACATACAGAAAACCATGACTGTGAAATAGTTTCTTCTAGGTCATATTAGGATGTAAATGTGATTTAATTTAAATCAAGGAAAGTGATCAACAATTATAAAATCCTATTTCCGAAAAATGGAACTTAGGATTTGCACTATTTCTCTATCAGACCTTTATGCTATCTCTGTAATAAAAGGTGAAAAGGTGACTTATGCTATTTAAAAAGGAGGTTATTGCAAATTGAAGATAGAGCTATAATTGGGTCTCCTGCTGATGCAAGTGAAGGAAAAACAATCAGTGGAACACGCTAAGAAAAAAGACTAATCTCAAAAAGTGGTTAGAAAACAGAAAGTTCTTCCCATTGACGTGCTGGACAGCTGGGCTTGTGTGACTGACTTCCCTGGTAGAACGTGCTTTTGTTTGCGTAAGTATTCGCTGTACACCTATGTCATGCTGAGGGTTTGTTTTTTTTATTCACTATGTTTGCTAGTTAGGAATATTGTAATTTTGCATTTTGATCTATTTTTTCCTTTTTTTTCAATGAGGTATAGAATTCTTATATACAAAATCATTGAGTACCTACATACAATTGGGATAACTGCTATCATCTTCACTAAGCGTCTTCCTAGGCAGTTGGTAACTATACCCTTGTGTGCACTCAGGCTTCTGAGCACAGGATTTGTAACCAGAGTATCTGTAGAGATTATTCGTATGCCCTGAAATTCTGTCTTTTCTTAGGACAAGACTTTAAAGATAGAGCAGATTTAAGTGCCACTCACGCTCTATTTACCAGAAAAAGAGAAAGGTGATCGTAACTATTATAGGTGCTAACTATATCAAGCTAACTCCAGTTATTCACTTTGGGTGGTGTTTGAAATTTAGTTCTGGTAGCACCAAGTTCACTGTGATCTCCTGCTAGCTGGTGGTTAGTTAGCCAACAGGTCCTAAATCCACTGCCCCAGCTGTGGTGCTGTCAGCATGTGTGATGACATGTTTAGCTGAGCTGCAGTTGTCCCTTGCGTTGCAGAATAGACAAGAGTATCGCAGGCATACTGCAGTTGTTCTGAGAAAAGGCTGCAATCTCCTTACTGGATTTATACTTAATAATTGGTCTTATATTACTGAGTTTTTGCTAAGCTTTTTTTACAGCCTGCTTTATCAATATTTTATAGAAAATGGTCTTTCCTGAAGCCTCATATGAGCAGCAAAGGTCAGGTATGATGGCAGTCTTAAAATCCACATTTTTATTTGACCTTTATATGCCTAACAAGTGTATAATTCTCTCCCCCTGCCCCCATAGAGCCAACGGGAAGGAAGATGTGCTGTGTCTTTGATCCTAAGGTGTCACAAATTCCCCGTTCCTGCTTCAGAATCACTTTTGTGAAATGCTCCAGCTGAGTGAGACTTGTAACTCTTGGGGCTAACGTGTCCTTTCGTTGTTGTTGTTTGCTGCCTGGTGGCTGGGCAGGGGGGGAGTACTCAGCATTTCCCGCTTGCATTCTGATTTAGAATTAGATTGTTTTTGAAATATGGCCTTTCCTATAGAATGGAACTAGTTGGAAATTTAATATCGAATTAGTGCCCGTAAGAGTTGTAAGTGTCAGAGCCATTTGGCAAGCCTGCAAGGTGTTTCTGTCTCTTGTCAAGACTATGAAATTCAACAGACGATGTGACAGCTACGTACATCACCACGCATAGAAGGATGAGGTCATTTTCCCCTTGGATCAGGAAGCAATACCCACACGAACCCTGTGTATCCTGCATCGGAAAGAGAGCCAACCCCCTGTGGGGGACCGGGAATTAGTGAAGCTGCAGCTCTGGGACGTGCTGGTGCGAGCTTAGAATTGCCCCTCCCTGCACCAGCTTGTCTCAACCAAGGTTTTTTGTGACTGACTTGTAGGTGACAGATAAGCCCAGAATTTACAGAGCATGCATATGTAATGAAGAGAAAAAGAAATCTTTGTGTTCCTCAGTGCGAACTTACATTTCTTACATAAAACTAAAACTTACAGTTTCATTCTGATGTATTGGGGTAGATGCAACCTGTCAGGCTATTAAAAATGTTCAGGCAGTTTTCCAGTTCTGCATGTGTCAGATATTTTTTTATCATCCAAGCAAGTGCTGATCCCCAAACTGGTGCATCTTAGATAGTGCTTTAGTTAGGTGAGTTCTCTGGCTTGGTGCTGATTAATCATTAATTGGAAAGTTTGACTTGAAAAAGAAAAGTCTCAGAAAAATATAACTTGGTGAATGTGGGTTTTTTTGGTTTTGTTTTTTTTGTTTGTTTGTTTGTTTGTTTTTAACACCCCCCCCATCTTCTTTCTTTCTTAGCCATCTTAAGTAACCTATTGGGCTCTGGACTTGGCTATTTTGGGCTGTACATTGTAACTAAACCGTCTTTAAACCTGTTATATTTTGCTAATATTGCTGTATTACCTACCTGCTGGATGTTATTTACTCTTTTGTCTCTGAGCAGTTTCTAGGTTTCTATTAGCTTGTTTCATGTATTTTGTAGGCTCGCTTTGTAAGTTTCAATTGGTTGGAAAAAAATTTTAAAACATTTCTTTTGTGTTCATTTTATTTTTATATACATGCATATATATATATATATTTCTAAAATAAAATAGTCAGTGACCATTGTATCATTTGAATAATGAACTAAAAAGCTTAGATTTGTTGGGAAGCCCTTTACAGGTGGTGATTCTTCAAAACATTTTTGTTGTGGTTGAATTGGGTGTCATGTTGTGTGTATGTGCCCCCTGCGCCCCCCCCCCCGCCCCCTTCACTGTTTTGTCCTTATTTTTGCTTCACAAAGGCAAAAGTAAAATTCTAGGTTTCGTTTGTGAAGTTTCTTCATAGAGGAAATTGTATCATCGTGATGAACAAATAAATGAGGCATTTTATTCACTTAATGGCTCATGTTTATAATAACCTATACAAATCGCCCATGAAACAGTACAGAGCTTAGGATGCTGCGCTGAAGGGGCGTCCTGCTTGAACAACAAATTTGGGATTTGTTCAACAGATTTTTATGTCTCATGACTGTAGCATCTGGTTGATTTAGACACTGTAATTGTGAGCCTTGCTTTAATGAAATTATGAAACAACTTGAAGTGCAACTGTCTCTTACAGCAACTTTTAATAACAAGCTTAAATTACTATTGTATTTTAAATTGAAAATTTTGTCTTAGTATTAGCCTAATTCCCAGAATGCAATATAATTTGGTTCTGTTTTTTTAAATCCAAAGTATTTCTAAGGATAATAAAAAAGGATGCATTCCTATGTGATTACTTAAAATCAGGATTAAACAAACATTGAACAGAATTAAAAGTAAAGATGGTAGGAAGTCTGAGTAGTGATATATTCCAGATAATTAGTCTGATCTTGAACTACAGAAAAACTAGCAGTAAAGAATCCCATAACAAACTGCATCTGATATAGCATTAGGCCTTGCAATAAAAGGAAAATAAGGCAAAAATGAATGTGACTATATTTCATAAGAACTTTCTTGATTTTGCTTGTATAAATCTATCGATGGCTGGCTGGCTGAGGCTCCCTGTCAATGAGATCACTGAGAGGTCTGATTCTTGAACACAGAAATAAAGTCCTTCCTCTTGCCCAGTATAAGCTCTCTCGGTCCTTAGGTGTCTGCTGCAGAAATGAAAATGACTAGGGGCGAGAGGCTGGAAAGCTATAGGAAAACAAGAGTATTTTATCCCTTTCTGTCTATTGAGTTGATCCTCACTGGTGCATTTACAGCCTCTACATAAAGAAACACAGTAAGTGCAGGTTGTCGTAGTTGTTACCATGAAGTCCTTTATCTCCTAGATTGGGAAACTTCAGCTTGTATGTTGTTTCAGAACTGTATTAATGAAGATGATCTGTCATTAATAGGAAATTCTTTACATCCATATGATTTTTTTTGTGTGTGTGATCTATCAGAGATGTAAAATTATTCCAACTATAGGGAAGCATGGTTGGGTTACTGATACTGAGGGTAAGAGTTGAGGCATGTAATATGTGGAAGCAAAGATGGATAGTTAAACTTTCTGGTCTGCTCTTTACAGTATATTTTGTTGCCAAACCTATTTTCAGCTTCTGACTGAACTTGTCATCACACTACTAGGAATTTTCCAAAGTACCGTAGTTAGAGTTTGTGAAAGTGTTTCTCCAAAAAGTGTGGGCTTTGATAATTTTTTTTGTAGGATATTTTTTTTTTTTTTTTTGCAATACCTCTGCAGAAAGAGTTCAGCAGTTTCTTGGCTTCAATGACTTTTTCAAAATAAAATCCCAGATGCTGTCTCCATCGTTTTGGAATGTTTTCTAAAGTTGAGTAAGGCTGGAGGGGACGGGGAGTTTATGTGCATGCATGCACGCACACAGATGACAAGAATTTGGAGTGGAAGAGAAAGAGGGAAGGGAAATGGCAATCCTGGTCATTCTTAATTTTATTGAGTTCATTAGTGGAGAGAGGGGGGAAGGTACAGCTCAATGTTTTGAGATGGGAAAGGATATTTCAAACTTGGTCAAGTAAATATGAAACTCTGACTTTGTTAGAGAAGACAGCTTTTCCATTTTTGAGCAGCTGCAGTCATTATTTGCTCACCAATATCCCCTCTCTCCTTCACCTCAACCCCTTCTTTCAAGAGGATATTTTAAGCCTAAAA
The DNA here is from genome assembly GCF_013368605.1 of Nyctibius grandis. Classification (NCBI taxonomy): domain Eukaryota; kingdom Metazoa; phylum Chordata; class Aves; order Nyctibiiformes; family Nyctibiidae; genus Nyctibius; species Nyctibius grandis. Next base: position 13,986,292 of record NC_090669.1, read on the forward strand.
TACGAATTAGGAGGTTTAAAATTCCTCTAAAACACTTTCTCAGCTTTAGTATTGGGAAATTGGCTCATAAACAGTTTCACTAAGTTCACTTCTACTTAGGATCTATGTGTCACTCTTGTGTGAACTTGGGCTTCTGAATGAGTTTTTTGTTAGGTTTTAGTACTCTTATGGGATAGACTGGTTTAATTTATAGTCTCTAAACTGTATTAAAGGTGAAATTAAGTAATCTATTACTAATATTTAAAAGCTAGTGATTATATGGTATTTACAAAAGAAAAAAACAACCCACAAACAAACAGCAAAACCGCAAACACAAAACCAAACCAAAACCAACCTAATGCCGCCTCTCCAAAAAGGTGCCTTGTAACTCAGATCAGCATCTTGCCAGCTTTTAGTATGTATAGTTGCCAAAAAATGATTTTAAGTTTTTTGCAATAAAAACACAGCTAAGTGCCATTAAAATATCATGAATTTGAATAAACACGTATATCATCAGAGCTATATGGAGACCTGAAATTCTATTTTATAGAGGTTTTTAGGATTTCAAAGCTCATTCCTATTCAAAATGAAAATGTAAAGGTTTCAGAGCATTTTTTTGCTTTTTAAAAAATTTGCCAACACATTTGGTTTCACTTTATGTAATTCAAATGGAAAAATAATTAAAAAGTAAAGCTATGATGTAACAGCTTCCTTCAGCTATCTTCCTTCTCTCATGTTTCTTTCTAATGCATTTGCAGTAATATTAGTGCAATTTTATAACATATCCTATAGATAGATAGGTTATTAAATCTGTTTCCTGATGGAAAGCTGATGAATCCTCTTCTAATGCTTTTGCTCTAAATGGCAAATAATACGCTTTAGTTGTATGTACGCATTACATTAAACAACCCCAAAGCTTGTTGACAATGTTTGAATAGAGTTCCAGCTTTGACTTTTGATTTTTATTTGTGAATTCAAACATGCTAATGGAAAGATCAGCAGCATACACTGAAAAATCAGTCCTATATTGATAAAACACGTTGAACATGTTATGGATCTACACACACCCATATGTGTATAATATATGGAAATATCAATATGTATTTTCTGTCCTTAAAAGTGAAATTATATTCTTATTTGAGTCTTGAAATATAGTACACCTGTCTAGTTTTATATAAACTCTGTGACAGAATGTAATTTTAGAGCAAGTCATTTCATATTTACATAGTCGTATCTTTCTGAAGTTTTAAAGATACTTTTAGTGCTCTTGCACTCAGCTTAAGAGTCTTAAAATTTCTTTTCAAATAACAGTAAAGTAAATAAAGTTATAAGAGCGTATGTTTAGACCATAAGATAGAGAAAAAAAGGGCAGTTAGTAGAGCATGAGGTCAGGATTAATTTTATTATATTCTCTTCTTAAGATGGTGTTATTGCAGTCTGCAACTACCTGAAGGGAGGTTGTAGTGGAGTGGGAGTCAGCCTCTTCTCCCAGGCAACTAGTGATAGGACAAGAGGACACAGCCTCAAGCTTCGCCAGGGGAGGTTCAGGTTGGACATTAGGAAGAATTTCTTCTCAGAGGGGGTCATTAGACATTGGAATGGGCTGCCCATGGAGGTGGTGGAGTCACCATCTCTGGATGTGTTTAAGAAAAGACTGGACATGGCACTTAGTGCCATGGTCTAGTTGACATGGTGGTGTCAGGGCAATGGTTGGACTCGATGATCCCAGAGGTCTCTTCCAACCTGATTGATTCTGTGTTTTTAACCATTAAGTGAATTGGATATATAGTTGATGTAGCAAGAATCTTCCTGGATAAATGTATCGGTTGGCTGTGTTGCTGCCTTTCATATGTTCTACATAGATCTTGAAGATCCTGATAACTTACTGCATACGTATTTCATTACACTTTTCATTTATGCAAATCCCCATTTTCAGCATAGAACTAAACAGAGTTTTCCAGGGCAGTCTGCTGGAATTTGAACTTAGAGCAGAGATGCTCTTTCTCATAGTGGTGAATAGTTGCCGCTTTTGAGCGATGTCAGATGTCAGATCCAAATTCACATTTTTGTTCAGTCACATTAATAGTGCAACTATTATGTTGTTCAGTCTTATATAAAATTCCATTTATTTATGCTCTTTTCAATTTTCATTGTATTATTGAAAATCATCTTTAGTGAGCATGACTAATGAGGCCACTACATGGATAAGGTGATTCATATTCTTCAGAGATAAGCTCAAGTCTCTGCATGCTTCGAGACAGAGAGTCTCTTGATAATCAGTGTACCTTCTTGAGTCTTTTTCCTGTAACCGAGGATTTTTTTATCAAAAGGAGTTACTTAGCAAGAGGACTCATTATTAGGAAACAAACCTGTATATATACACCGTGTGATAGTGTGATTTCCCAGAACTGGATAACTTAAACTTCTGCCTCCAGGTTTTCTTTGGTAGATTGAAGATGCTGTGGTAGATGTTACAGCATCACTCTGTGTTCAGATGGTTTATTTCTGCACTGCTTCTGAGCCGGTGCCACAAGCTACACCAGGAAATGTTCATACCAAGTGCAGCTAAGTATGAGCTCTCCCTGTCCTTTGGAGTCTACTGCAGAAATGAAGATGACTAGGGGTGAGAGGCTGGAAAATATTGCTTCCATTTAAAAGGTAGGGTAGCATCTTGCCTAAGGACATGCTTAAGGGTCTGTGAGAGAGACAAGAACTAAACTCAAATCTCCAGGGTCCCTATCCAGTGCTTCAATTGTGAAATCATTCTTCCCTCAGAAGTGAGTTCTTGGTTGACACACACAAACAATAGGCTTTCTTCCTTCCACTGCCCTGTGATGCCTTACTTGTTTGCTGCTGAATGAACTGAGAAACTTCTGTGGCAGCAGATATCCATATTTTAGAATAAAAATAAATGGACATTGAGAAGCTTTCCCCCTTATTTCCAGGCTATGTATATGATAATTCTCTGGAATCTACTTGCATTCCCTAAAACTGTGTTTTTCATCCTTTAGGACTGCAACCTTTTTTTCAGGTTTCTGTTTTTCTTTTTCCTAATGCACATGCCAGTGCTGGCACAAGGGAGACAGGAAAAACACAAGAAGAATGTAATAATTCAGAAATGTATGAAAACTCCAAGGTATGGGGTGTGCAAGAAAGCATCTTAGGGTTTTGTCTGGGGTCGTGCAGTTGAAATCTGGCAGCTGTTCTACTGCTATAACTCTCCGAAGATGCTACAGTGTGTTTATTCTAACATAATTTTATTAGAATATATATTTCAGATAAATAATTTTGTTCAGTAAGCTTGTGGTAAAAATATAGTTTTCTCCTGTATTTAAGTCCAAATTGGGGGGGAGGGAGAGGGGGAAAGAGAAGAATTATGGTGAAGTGTTGGTTTTTCATAATCTGCATGTAAGTTAGGCTTTCAGCTGGTTCTCTTGCCTTACTTCCACTGACTTAAACAGTGTGATGCTGATTTATGCTAGGTGTCAGATTGACCATTTTATATCATCAGCTTGGTATTTGTCATCACACATGTTTGTTTGTCAACAAAAAATGTTGCTGTAATTTCAAAATGATAGGGAATGTATTTAGGAGGTACTGATTAAAAACCAAATTGAGGCTGTTGAGATGACAGCGTGTGTGTGCTGGATGGTACAAAACATTTGTGATAGCAGGTTTGCAGAAGCTTAATGGTATAAAAGACACCATGGCGGTTACAGTAAAGGAAAGAAGTAATATCTTCCCCAGCAGTAGGCAATCAGACTGCTGAGCAAACAGTTCTCCCTGGGAGGTACAGCCCTGATCTAACAAACACTTGAAAATATAACTATGTCCTATTGTCTTCAGTGGAATTTTGCACATGTTCAGTGCTGATAAAGTTTTAGACTGAGATTTAGTTGAAACCGATTTGTCCATAGCAAAATACTAGTAATTTTTTTCCTCATTTGTTCATTTGCTTTCTTAATCTAATATATTCCCACCTTTTTTCTCCACCAAAACCATGTGGTGTAAATCTTTTACACTTGCCCTTCCATCTGTACCTTTTAATCTTGGGAATAGTTTCTTTATCTTTTCAGGTGTTGGGACATCACTTTAAAGTGCAGTTACTAATTCCGAACATAAATTCTGAGTAAGTCATACCAGCTGTTTAACGTTATCATAATTTTCTTAGTGTTAGACTATAATCTTAAATTACCTGTAGTGAGCATTTTAATTTCCTTTTTAAAAATGGCTTGCCCTTGTTGTTTGGAGATGATACATACAGTGAGGACTGTCCATTACCCAAGGGTCTCTGGCCGTTTAGTCCCATTTGTTTGGACTTGCACATTTTGATGTTGTGCCAAGGTGTATCACTTACATTTGTCAACAGTGAAGCATGAGGTAGCACTTGATTTGTTAGCACAGTGAAAGAGGTACAAGCACCATAGTTCGTTTCGTTCCTTATGCCTGTATCTGTTTGCTCAGGATGCGATGACTTGTACTAGAGACGATTAGGCTGTAGCCTGAAATCCCTGTTTTATTTCAATACGTAAGATGAGTTCAGTTTGCTTCCATTTCTCAAAAGCAAGAAGAGGGAGTACGAGTGCCTCATCGTTGTGTGCTGTGACTATTACAGGCTTTATTAGTAGCCTCCAAAGAATATTTCCAAATACCCCGTGATCCTCAGTGGTGAGATGAAGAGGAAGAGTACTTGTATCACTTCTCTCCTGCATCTCCCACTACATTAACACTCTGCAAACATACTAGGATTGTTCACTGAGGAAGTTATTAACCTTTGTATGCTGGAGGAAGCAGACATTGTATTGCAGTCAGCTGAAACCTAAAAATTCATTTAGGTCATATCAGCCTGAAACTTGTTTTGTAGCATTTAGGTTACCTTTGTAAACTTCGTGTGGTGTCTCATTGATAGAATATTCATGACTGATATGGAAAGCCTGTCTCGTCATGTCTTCTACCACTTTGACGGCTGATCTTTTGCTTGTTTTATTCTTACTTTCATGGTAGCTGTTGAAGGGTTTTAAACACTCCCCTGGTTTCTTGAGGAATATTTATGCCTCTTACAGGCCTCTTATGAGATGAAGAAGCAGAGGTCAGAAGCATCCTGGGAAAAGCTATGTGAAAGCAATAGTAAGCTGTATGTACATGATAGTGTATTTGTTAAGAAGTGATTTATGTATCTCTGAGATGTTTACTTTGGGGAACTGAAGTTACTTTGCAGAATTATAAACAGAATGGAGAATGTGAGTCTTTGAGCTCGGGTTAAGTTAGTATCAGCACTTCATGCTACTTGATTGAAAGGTGTGGTTTAGTGTCTACAGGGTTGGGTCTCTAGATTTTACACAAAAATATTAAAAATAGAGTATGTTTAGAAGAGAAGGATTATTGAAAAGATTTTTGCTGAAAATAATAAATTCTTCTTTGTGTCAGGAAGAAGGGGCTTCTATCTTTTTCTGGCATCTAGTTTTTATATCGACCTGAATATCTTTCTGGCTTACTTTCAGTTATTAATGGCTTGACTTCCCTTGAAGTGGGCTGAAATTAGCATTTATTCTCAAGAATTAATTCCTTAGACTAAGAAATAAATGGACATACATTTGAATGAAGATACATGGCATATCACCACTGTGAACACAAGGTCAAAATCTTACTTAACACCTTTCTTGAGAAGTGTGAGTAAATTGGGTGGAAATGGACGTTTGAGGGGGTGTTGGTGCTTTATGCAGCATATGCTAAGAGTTGTCAGCCTGAAGTCTTGTCTATTGTGCAAAGATAAAGGTAGAAAAATCATTATTTTCAGGCCTTTTTTTTTTTTTTGAGGGGAGAAAACATTTTCCATCTTCAGCTGTAGTGAAGTTTCATTTAGGCATTTGTGTCTGTGTGAAAGATCAGGATTTACCAAAAAGAAAAAAAAAGGGGGGGGGGGGGAAACCCCCAGCCATCATCTAAAAGACAATATGTTGGAAAACCACCCTTCAAGGAAAACAAAGGACTTTCCTGCCTAGTTCTGCAGTGTTCACAGCCTCTGTAAGAACAGGGGGTAAAAGGAAGATCTTTGGAGAGATAAAACTGCTTGGAGGATCCAGGGAATGTCATCTCACACTTAATTGACTTGTGGCATTCTGAATCTACTACCTAGTCCTTTGGAAAGTTTCTACTTTTCTTTGAAATGAAACGAATATATAAACCAGGAGGAAGGTAAACACACCTTCTCATAGCCTGAGTGTACTTTTAAAATTTGTTTGCATTCACAGAAATAGTCTCAGTGAAAACTGTTAAAACTATTCATGTGACTTAATGTTCCTGCCTTGGACGTGGATGGTTTAGTCTCAAGGAAGCAAATATTATTCCAAGTATACCAAAAAATGAAATTAAGTCTTTGAAAATAATAGCTTCAAAGTCTTTGCTAGCAGACATCATGTATCATTCCATCTCTGCCCTGTTCTAATTGATTTAGAAGTGTTAGGCATTTAGTGAATGTGTGTTTATCATTTATTGAAATCAATCTCTTTCTGCAAGCTTGCTTTCTTTTCCCTGGCAGTCAGCTAAACTCTGTCTCCAAACCCTGAATGGCTTCAGGCTGAACTAGCCCAGCGTTGATTGCACAACACGGTAACAGCCCTGAAACATTGCTGTTATAGATTGACCTCATCTGACCTGGAAATGCCAATCCATTAGAGAAAATAGCGCTCGCCTCTGACAACAAATAAATGTAACCCCTGCACTAGGGCAGAGCAGACTAGAAAAACAATGAAGCGTTTTCCCATAATTGTTCCATGGTTTGGAGCAAAACTACTTTGAATGTCCTCTAATGAACAGTTGTAATTAATATGCATATGGTTATGTTTTAATAATAACCATATCTCATAAAAAATGCCTCTGTGATATTCTTGTACAGCTGGTAGAGTAATTAATGTAGTTAAGTGTACTTGTCTGTTATGCATTAAAAAAACAAACTGTGGAACATAATCTTTTTCACTATGCATTTTACAGAAAACGTGTAGATTTAATGAAACCTTCCTGATGTTGGGGAAATTGCCATATTAACTGCGATTTATGGTCACACAAGTAACTTTTGTGGCTGACAAACAGGGGATCTAAAACATACAAGTAAAGTTAAACAAAGAAAAGCTGTGCTCTGTTGTATGAATGTGATTGTGATCCCTAAGAAAATGTCTTGAATTTTCAGAGCTCTCCAAACTTACAATCAGCTCAGGGTTCTGAGAAACTGAATCACTTTTTCCCTGTGTTTTGGGTACAGTTATAGCAAAGGCACACATCTATTGCCAGCCGCGTGCAGCAGGTGACTGTGCCACTGCGCTACAGTATGTACATTTTCAGTACAGACTTAATAGCCCTGTGGTCAGTGTCTTGTCTCTTCATTAATTTTGGTAAGTGCTTTTAAAAAATAATCTAATTAGTGAGAAGGGGAAATAAGAGAAAGGTCCCTGCATAACATCACTCTGAATTGCTGGTATTATGCAGAGCAAGAACTGTATTCCAAGGACACATTAATGGCTCTAAAGGGTTAAGGGCAAATCACTGTTTTGTCCCTTTTTTTCCTTTCCTCTTTAATAAAAAGAAACAACATAGAAATACTGTATATAGTACAAAAATATCACTGAAGAAATTTTCCTGGAGCTGCATTTTTATTTAATATGCTGCCTTTGTACTTTCTCAAATGTAAGGATCCCTTGTTTCATCGGTGTGCTCCCTTGCATGTCTGGCTGCGTTCCATTTTTGTCTGAAACTGTAAAATACCCTCTGCAGTTGCCATGGGGTAAGTGGTGCTTGTTCCCCTTGTACCCCCAATAATCTAGATCCGCTTCAGCGCTCTCATGTTCTTTATGATAACTCTGTATGCCCATGTTGTGTTTAGGTTGTGTAACCTTTTTGTTTCTTTCATGCTGATTTATCAAGTAGTGATTGGTTTCTATTAGACCACAATACACTTACCCATTTTCTGTATACTAGCTTTAATTAATTTCTTTTTATCAAGTTACTGGATCTTTTCTGTACTACTACTACAGAAGACCTCTGTATTTCCAGGCTGCCCAATTGCTAACAGAAAAGAGAAATTGAAAAGTAGCATACTTGTGAAGTAATGGAATTATTTCCATGAAAGGAAAAGTTAAAACCAGCAACTATATCCTGTCATTCTCTTTGAGGACTGTTACAAGAGCAATAAACACTAATAATTTTTTGTGTTCTGTTACCTGAAATAGACTGAATTCCTTTATTGCACTTACAAATCTACTTTACGTTTTTCATCCTGGAGTTTCATTTTCTCTCTACAATATGGACAGCTCATTACTCAGGTTATCAGGGAAAAAGTTTCCTCCATCCCACGATTCCAGGGGTTCTTTCTCTTAATAGTGACACTTTCAACTGTTTCTTTTAGTATTTTAGTGGTATTTCTAAAATTAAATTTGCAGGTGTAGGCTACTGATACTGTGTTTAAAAATGCCAAACTTGTCAAATGGGTGAGGATTTGTATTGTAATGGATTTATAACTTTTTTTTTTTTTTTTTTAAAAAACCTCATGTTTGGAGAAAGTGGTGAAGAATTGTTCTCATCTATAGTTTGGCTAATGAGGAGAACCCAAAGCACCAAGGTGCTTTTACTGTGGGAATGACCGCTAGAATCAGCGATGAAGTATTTATGATATACTGTTGGCAAACACCACTGAGCAGATGCAGATGTAATTGTCAGGCTTAAACTGTACCTATAATTCATTACAAGACGCATTTCTGTGTTATTTATTTGGAAATATGAAGCCCTTGTCTGTGTATGGAGCCTGTCATCTGAAAGCATCCATCTGATTCAGACCCTGGCCCAAAGGGAAGCCCTGTGTTGGAATGTACCAGGACTTCTCGTGCCCAGTGCAAGAATGTGGGGACCTGGTGCTGCTTTCAGTCCAGGAGAGGATAGGAGCCAGATGCTTTTATCAGGGGTAATACAATTAGCTGGGAAATGCAGGAGCAATAGAGGGTAAGTTTGAATAAGAGATTTAACTCAAGTCAGGGTTATAAAAGGGGAAATTGGATCTTCATCCAATGATCCCTATTGACTGTTCTTATAGATTTATGCAGAGATGTTTATTTTAACAGTGTCAGAGAGGTCCCTTTGTGGTCACAGTGGGTCTAAAGTTCACTTATCTAGTACTCGATTTTGCTGGCTTAATGGATTTAATTCTGTCTAACCTTAAGCACTTATATAAGCCTCCCAAATTAGGAGTCCACTTGCTCTGTGAAGATGGTGGAAAGAAATAAGGTTGGTCAGTAGCTCCCATGGGTTGAACTGTCTCTTAGAGATGATGGTTTCTCTAAGTTAGCTCTGTAGGGATCCCAGGGTGATAGGCTTCTAACTTAGGCTCCAGACACTTCAGAAATTATGAATGTGACTCTCTAAGTTGTGGCAAGACTGCAGGGCAAAAGCAGGTGTGAAGTGTAGTCAGAGAGCAGGATGTGCTGGCCACAGGAGAAAGTGCTAAGTTTGGCCTCTCTGTGTTTTCATGCTGGATTTTCTAGCTGAAAAATAAGCATCTTTTATTTTACAGCAAATATTTCAAGCAAATGACATAAATCCCCATCTGAGACTGGCCTGGGGCATAAAAATAACATAAGGGAAATGTTTGGCCAGCATCTTTCATACTGAAATAAACAGTATCTAAACAAATATTTCTGTATTGTTTCTAAAGACAGACTCTGCTAGACAAGTACTGTTACTGGAGTGTTAGAATAGGAGTAAGGCAGTCTGCTACCCGGCTCTCCTTGTTCTGGGCAGCAGATGAACTAAGTGTAAGAGCTGCTCCTGTTTTCTCCCAGGAGTGTTTTCAGTCCAAACAGGCAGGCAGGGCTTATTCACTCTGGCATAAACCTTTTTTTGCGGTGGGGTCACTGAAAATACCTGGCTGACCTGCCAGTCTGGTTCTTAGTAGTTCAAGCTTGTGTCCATTGAATCTGAAACAGTTATTATGTCTTTTAAAACAAGAATAAAAAAAAATTTTTTTTACAACTTTTGTCTTTACTACATGCATTTATAGACATTTTTAGGAGAGTTGGCCATGAAAATATATTCTGTATTTGTACAATGAATAGGATGTTTACCTTTTTAAAATGTTTTCTGTGAACAGCTTAAAAAATTGAAATCACTTTTGCAATTTAGAGGAAAAGTGAACTATTTATTTAAGTACTTAATCCGTTGTGCATCAAGGCACTTTAATGATTCAGTCAAGAAACAGACCTGAAACACGGCAAATGTGGTGAGAATAATATGTGAGGAAAAACTTGATCTCATTTACTTTTATTTGTGAGGTGGAAGGAAAAAGTGGTTGAAATCTTCTAGGTTAATGGAATTCTGAATGTTATCTTATGTGACCACGGTATCTTGAAGAACAGATTAGCAGCTGGCTGGATCAGTTTGCTGGCAAAGCAGCAGAATTCTTGAACTTTGGATATCATTGGTTGCATACCCAGAGGAGACATGTTCCAACTGCAGATTGGAAGTCAACTGCCCTGGACGGCTGTCCTTTCACCACTCCATCAGGCCAACTTCATTAGCAAAAATTGATGATAAAAAAATTGTTTTAAGGAGCAATATCAATCATCAGCTTCAGTAAACATTGTTTGAATCAGAGGAGAGAAATGGTTTTGTCTGCGCTTTTGCAATTTTATCCACTTCTGCTTCCCAGAGCTTGTTCTGAAGCCATGCAATTCCTAGCGTTTTTTTTACCCAAAGAGGGTTTGCACTAGAGGCCTTGTCTGCTTGGTCACCCCTCAAGGAGAAAGAATGCTTCTCCATATGTCTTAAGCAGAAGGCAGCCTAGGCTGACAGATAGGAATGAGATGATGTATTCCAGGAAATGCTCAATCCATGGCAATATAATGAGTTTGGGGGAAGGGAGCGGGGGAAACTAAACAAAACTTGAGGAAGATATGAATGCCAATGAAGGACATAACCCCTGCCTGTCCCCTGAGATGGGGATCTACAGGTGAGGCTGTGTGCACATCAAGAGGATTTTTAAAAAAATAAAAAACTGAGGAGCAAGAAGCTGAACACTTTAAAGAAGGATGTTGTAGATAGTTCAGATGTGTGAAAACTGACAGTGGTTTTAATGTGTCCTTGTAGAACAGCTCAGAAAAATTCAGAAAGTGGTAGATAGAGTGGGAGAAGAAATCAATGGACTTGAACGGGGCGAGGGAGGGCAAACAGGATTTGAGATCTAGATCTAATGAAAAATCTGTTTGGATATACGTGTGTAAACTCGAGTGTCAGTGTGAATGTTAATGTATTGGCCTATTTTGTACATAGTAAAAATACTGTGGTTAATGATATTCTCTCTATGATGCCGGACTATCAAGAGACAGAGCAGTGATTTGCAAATAACTAATCAGCTATAAGCCTATGTGGAAAATAAAAGTTGTCATTACAATTGTAGATCGACCCATAGCTGCTGTACCTCTAACATGAGAGCTGCCATGTTGTGATTAGCACTTCTGATAAGAACACCAGGTGAGAACCCAGGCCTGTTTGGCAATGAGCAAGAGAGAAGTCTTCATCAGTTCTTGATCTCCGGCACATTGTAGAATATGTTTTAGCCATAAGCCTGCAATGTATTCCACAAACCTGCAGCTGATGCTGTGTTTCTGGCCCTCTGAGTCAGCAGCGTATCAGCATAGAAAAACAAATAGGAACTCTGATCTTTATGTAACTAAAAGGGATTAGACTAAAGGCAGTCTGCTTCAGGCATCCTCATTTTTGAGTCAGTAAGATTTTTTCTTCTTCTCTTCCCTGTTTTCTACTGATAAACAGTATTTCCCATTCTTCTGTTTCCTTTGATTGTTTTCAGCCTCATCCATGCTTGCATCCCACTTCATGCATTGTCAAAAGACTAGTCACCTAGTTTTTTTGAGAATTAAAATTAGTTGAAAATTATATGTAATTCATTTGCAAGAATGAATGCCGATGTTTGTGTTCAGCCTGGCCGAAGGATGCTCTGGTAGTGGGTTTTCACCACCCTGTGCTGTAGACATTTCTCCCATAGTGTCCCTCAGTGAGCCAGTTTACCTGAAATGCTTCCTCCCCCACACTGGGACAGTTTCCCAAGAAACAGTCTTTTGCTGGGTTAATGAATGCAATTAGGTCAGTGAAGAGTGCTTTGAGCAAGAGTCCTGACATGGGGCAAAGGGCTTAACGGATGGAGGAGACAGACCTTCCTTCTTGGTGGCCATGGACTGTTAGAGCTGTCTAGCTGAATCACTGATCTTTGTCCTTATCAGCAGTGTATTAATTTTACATTTAGTTGGAGTGAGGAAATCCATGACTGAATTACTTTGCAACAGCAAATGGCATTTACCAGGTATTTGTAAGTATCAAGAGTCACTGTGACTTGGTACGTGCCTATAATTCCTTGTTTTCAGACCACTTTAATCTAGTCAATATAAGCAGACGGTTCATGTTACAACTATCACACTCTAGCTTCACAAAAGCACTAGCATTTTTGATTATCCATTTGTCTATCTTTATTGTTGTTTCTGGGTTTTTTTAAGGGGTATTTTTACTGAAAGAATAAGAAAAAGGTAATTTTGCAGTTTCAAACCATTTTGCTCATCCTTCAGTCTCTCTGAGTAACTATACTAAATTCTACTGGACTTTGCAAAAAGCAGGTGTTGGGGAATAAAAACTTTCCGTAGGCTAAACCAGATGTCTTCCTCAAATCAGTGGGAATATCGCTGTGAAAAATGTATTGAATGTGGTAAGGTCTTGACTTTCTGAGAAGAGCTAGTGAGAGAAATCCATCTTTTCCCATGAGTTTCACCGTTATTAAGAGGTCCTCACGTGTCTCTGTATAGCACTACTAACAAGCTAGTTGTGTTTTTATGCTGTCCCATCTCTGATTACATTCAGCCCTCAGGCAAATCTTTATACCTAGTAAATCATCTGTCATGCTATAGAAACCGTTGTAGTAATAGATTGTAATGAAGATTAAGTTGATGGGTTCATGAGTGATTTATTATAAATTACTGTGCAGTAGTTTATTTTTTTTTCCTCAGTAATACTCCTGTATAGTAGAAGAATTATGTGAGTATGGTCTCAGAGCAAACTTTCAGGGAAACAAGGAGGATAAACTAAGCCAACAGTGTCCTCTGCTCTTTGATACCTTTTCAGAAGGCTTGCTTGGAGATGGTGGGGTTATCTGCTTTGAATTCTGGAGAAATGCATTACAGTAGCACTCGAACACAAGATGATACAGACCTGTGTAGGAACTGTACGTAAGTGGAAGAATACAAATCAGCTTCAAGATGAAAGCTCTTAAATCTGTTCTCTGCTTCTCATGCTGATTATCATGGCCCCAAGGCATAGTTACAGAAGAAAGATGCACTCAGGAGGGTTACTTCAGAATTTCCACAAATCATTACTGATTATGTATGTGTATTTTTAAGTGTTCATAGATGGATGATTGATACACTAATGATGTACCTTTCAGAATTGCTTAAAGAGGAACAAGACTTGACTTGCACATGGATTTTCATTATTTTACCTTTTACAGTCCATGTGGCTCCTGTTTTATAAACAGTAGTTACGGTAATGCGTTTAGGAAGGTTTTCATATGCATATATATACATATATATGCATATTTTTTCCAGATAGGCACCTTAAAATTTTCCAGTCATTATTATGAAATGCAATATAGCCTCTAAAGCTCATTCTGAAAGGATATCTATAATCAATTAACTGATTCTCTAGAGCAGCCTTAATATGTTGTTTTAATTAACGCCACATTCAAAAGCAGAGCGAGCTGCTGCAGAACTCTTGCAGCAGTTACTGGGTGTTCTGCGCTGCTATTTTGCAGCCAGTGTCTTTCTCTAGTCGCTAGCTGTGCCAACGCTTTATGTACTACTGCTTCACCATTCTAATCATACCTGTAGGATCAAAAAGAAAAATGAAAAGAATGATATTTCCAGAAGAAATAAGGCATACTGCAGTAGGCTTCCAAGTAAATAAGAGGAGAGCTGCTTACGTTATTATAGCAAAACCAAGCAGATCAGAGTTTCGGGGCTACCAGAGATTTCTAAGGTCTGCTTGAGCAGAAATATCCTACTGCAAAACTGAAAACAAGAGACACACACAGTGGGGAAAATAATATTCAGCGAGACTAGAAAATAAAAGCAGTGTTGGCATGTACTTACAGCAGAGGTGTCTTTTTCAAGATCAAGTATCAGTGTAATCACTGTTGATAGTATCCCTTTGCTAAAAATAATAATTCTTCAGCTGCGATTTGATAAATCTACATTTATTGGTTAACATTTCAGTGGGTCTCATTTGGCAGGATTTTATTACACTGAATCTGCTATACAGCTGTTGAAGCTCTTCACTAGAGTCAGTAATTTACACCAGCAATAACTCTAGTTTTTGTATTTAAAACCTTTTGGTGGGTTTTTGTACTTCTGGTCTTTTTCCGATGGGGAAGATTTGTGCCATACCCACAGTTCTGAGTTGGGTTTGTGTAGTTGTTAGCTATAGAACTTTTATCTCTTTCTATGACGATAAACAGAAATGATTTAGCGTAGATAAATACTTTAGGTACAAATTATCCTGTTTGTCACTCTCTTGAGATCATTTATTTTCATGTAATGAAAGATTTAGCTTGTTGGAAGTTAATAATCCATTTTTCTGAGTTACTTTTTTTTACTGTTTCTGACTATATAGGAAAAATTTCATTTAGAAACAATGAAACTCTTCCAATTGTTTGGAGACCTCAGGGTGTTGGGGAAGATGAAAATGAGACATACTTGCATATGGTTTAACACAGAAGACATTCAGTGGTTTTAAAGGGCAGTGATCTTTTCTCCATAAAAATGTATGTGAATTTTCTAAATCTTGTCTGGTTGTTGAAGAAGGGTATTCAGCAGTTTCAGTAGCAAATTTTGGAAACAAATCTGTTCCGAAAATGAGGTCAGAAAACTATTTAGCTATTTAAGATGCATATTTTCATTAATAATCTGGCATTGTAATTGCACTTACAGGTGTATGTTTACTGAATAGATTTTTCTCTTTTTCCACAGTGTAACTTGATTTGGGGCGGGGGGTTGGTTGATGGTGGGTTTCTGTTTTGTTTTGTGGGTGGTTTTTAATTTTTTAGTATTTCTCTGCTGTTTGAAGTAGAGAACACAAAAGACAAGCTTGGGAAAACGAATGTATGAACTGAATGACACTGTTCTTACTCTTGGACTGGGGGTTCATTTTTATATTTTCCTTATGTGCTAGTAGGGCAAAATTTGCCACACTAACTGCAGGGGTGCATTTGATCATACCAAACTTTAATTTTACTGGGCTTTATAAAATGATCAAAATTCATCCGTGGTTGAAACTTGGTTGCATCTTCAAAGAACTTTTCTTTGGGAAAAATTGAATGTTGAAATACTAAACCGCAAAGCAATCTAAATGAACTAATGTACTTTATAAGCAGACTGAAAGCCCGTAAGAGGTGATGGCAAGACTGTTGCTGGTTGTAATCAGCTCGGATCAGGCTTTTACATTCTTTTATAGTTTAAAACCAGACTTGCCTGAAAAAGATGAAGTATAGTAGTCTGTGAAGTGCATCGAACGGCTGCGGGCCGTCGTGGTGCGAGGCACAGTGTGGGTCTTCTCGCCCGGCACGTGTGCCGTGTTGTTTAACAAGGAGGATCCTTGCTGTGGCTGAAGACCTGTGTGACGCTTTAGCCAGCCCAGGGCAGCTGGCC
Organism: Nyctibius grandis; assembly: GCF_013368605.1. Taxonomy (NCBI): domain Eukaryota; kingdom Metazoa; phylum Chordata; class Aves; order Nyctibiiformes; family Nyctibiidae; genus Nyctibius; species Nyctibius grandis. The sequence continues at coordinate 14,002,014 of NC_090669.1, forward strand.
AGTCTGTGCCCCGCCGGGCTGGGATTGCACAACAGCTGTGCTGCTCCTGCCACTCACCCCAAACTGGTCCCTCCTGTCACCCTGTGCCCCTTGAGAAATAATGTGCTGCGTGGCTGTTCTCGCAGTAACCTGTTGTCCCTCCTGCTGCCGCTCCTTTTGATGAGTTTGCCGGGCGTGTTGGTTTGGGGGCCGCTGGTGCCTGTGCGTGGCGTGGGAGCAGTCACTGTTTCAGACCGACTGACCGGCCTGGGGGAGGAAGCGACAGGAGCTCTGGTTGGTGTGTAGCCGACGTGGAAGTTGACCCAACAAGCGGTCTGCACAGCCTGGGTATATCATGAGAGTGATTAAATTCCTGCTGTGTATAATAATTGCTATATTGATAGAATAATGAAGTAAGTGAATTTGTGCTTAATGTGCTGTATCAACCTGGAAAAAAAAAAGTGCTTTGGGAATGAGAGTATTTTTGTATTTATATTTAATTTGATACCGCTCTTAGTAAATGGGTCAGTGATCTGAGGTATTGTATTTTTGGCATTAAGAGAAGTGCTGTGTGCTCCAAAATGCATTGGCTTTTCTTCCTGTGAAAATCACTCCACTTTGTTTTCCCTGGCTTGAAGACGATGAAATCAGTTTGTGGCTGGGGTGTTTTTTGGTTTGGTGGGTTTTTTTTGGTTTTTTTTTGAGTTGGGCAAAATTTTGGTTTGGCACAGGCAGGAAAGAACATGAAGTAACATCCAAGCTGCTCTTGAAAATACACAAATAAATTCGAGAATAATAATATGCTATTCAAGTGGTGTGATCTTGGTGGGGCTCTGATATATCCAGCAGAGCCTGGGTTGTGCCAACAGGAGTTTTTCAGCGGCCTGTTCTGCTTCTGTTGAAAACATTGGTCACTTTAAAGTGAATGCTGTGGGAGTTGAATTGAAGAACACTGATAGATTTTGGTGGGATGAGAGAAAGTTCGTTTAATGCTACATGCACAGACCAAGGAGTTCAGGCATCTCGAAAATAATTTCTGGATCAGTACCAACAAATATCAGCTTTTCTGGAAATACCTAAATGCTTTGGAGATTTATCCTACCCTGAAATGAAACGGAGCTGGGTAATTCTGAGGTAGATGCAATGAAAATTCCTTGCAGGCTATTAGAATTAACATCTTTTGTCAAAACAAAAATGCTGAGATTAAATGATGTGGTTTCATCCTCATTTGGGACTTCAGACTTCTTTGGAATAAATGATATTTCAAAATAAGAAGTAGCATTTAAAATAGCATAGGGCGGGCATGAAGATCCAAAGCTAAAGAAAACAAGCTTAAGCCAAAACCGGGTACTGTTTAGGCAGAAGAGTTCCGTGGGCAGCCGGCAGAGAGAAAGCCCAGGCGGTTCTGCGGGGCAGGGCTGTGCGGCGGAGCTGGGAGCGCGGAGCTGACAGCAGCGGGCAGAGCAGCGAGCGCACCGACAGCTTCGCTTGGCCTTCGGAGCTGCTGCTCCACTGCCCTCCAGCCCACCCTTTCCCTCTGTTTCACCAGGACGCCTGTTTTGCTGCATAACTGTAAGCCAGCAGAGAAGTGCTGCCTTGGTTTACAGAGGCCACTTGAGCTGCCTGACCCCAGCATTTGCATGGACAGAAGATTCATGCCTTAAGTGGGGGCTGCTAGTGTACTAATTATGTAGTGATGGCAGTCTCTGTATGATAGCAATTTTCACTCAATTACTCAGTGCACAGTGTCACTATTATAACCCAATTAATTTTAAATAACATTCGAATTTAAAAGAAGGCAATATGTTGCATTTCTGCAAGTTATCTATAGTGTTATGATGGTTAATTTACCTAACTGTCTTTAGAGCTGCATTTTACAGTGATGCAAACAAACCAGTGAAAAATAGCGTGACAAAAAATGACTGCATCTTTCTGGTGCCGAAAGCTTCCGAGATTGTGCATTGATGGCGTTCTCAGGGTCTGTCTTGATAAAATGCAAGACTAGAGGATGTTTTAAGCCAACATTTAATTGGAGGGTGGTTTTCTGCTATACCTAGTTTAAGGTGTATATAAAAGAAAACTGCCAACTAAGGTTAGTAGACCATTAAATGAAAATTCAATGTTCAATTTCCACTGGTGATTTAGGATTACATTTCACTCATAATGAACAGGCTTTTAACTAAAGGTCTTTCCTGAAGAGAGAACAACACAGTCATGGTGAATATTAACAATAGGCTGCTCATGTACAGCTTCATTTTGTCTATGGGAATTGTAAACTTATGGTGTAATGTGTAAGTAAACAAAATATATATCTCAAAACAGTGGAATAGATGCTTCTACATGGAAAAAAAAAAAAACAAAACAAAAACCAGTTTGTATCTCTGATACGAACTTACCCATTTTATGCATCAAACTGAATTTGATTTTGTGCTGAGAGTGAGACATTTGTGAAGGCAGCAGTGGCTGAGCAGGCTCCCCACTGCTGCGTGGCACTTAATCCATCTGGTGACATGCGCACCTGGTAAGCCCAAATATACCCCACTGAGCATGTGTTTGTAACAGCTGGAGAAAAAGGGAGAATAAGTATTGGTTTGGAAGAAAGCTGTTCCTTCTGCCTTTGGTGAAAGCAAAGGATTGCCACCCCCGGCAGCTCAGGTGTAACTGTGTTGTCCCTTAGGAAGAAGCAAAGACCACTTGACAGCCTGTGGCTATGAAGAAAATAATTGGGAAGGGAGCAAACTGCTAACCTTGTGCCTGGCCTTGATGTAAGCAGCTATGACAACCTCTTTACTCCCAGATTTTGCGGTCACTTGGTGGTGAGGTTTCCATCTGGACTCCATGAGATGGTTTTAGACTGGAAGAATTTAGTGGAATAACTCCATTTGCATCACTTCAAATTGCATAGGACTGTTACTGGTAAACTATTTAAGAAATACTTATAAATGTGGGTTATCTGTCACTGTTTGTTTGACTGGAGGAAAACACCTCACCTGTTTTCCACCCACAGTATTTGTTTTCCATTAATACTTTTTAAGTTATTTTTGTGCTAAGGTTGCATGATTTTTCTCTTAGGATATGTTGGTGTTGTTATCAAACTTCCCTTCAGTTGGGAAATACAAACCCAAGGAATTTTATAACAAAACCCCATGTCTTAACTCCCAGATCTCTCTTGTGTTTTCTGTAGCACCCGTCACTGCAGTATGTAAGTGTTTAACTGGCACTGTGATGATTTAGTCATTTTAAGAAAGAGGTAGAAGCAAACATGTTTAAAGTCTACCCAATGGACAGAGAGTCAGATACTCATTAACAATATCTTCAAACCATAATCGGTTAGCCTCGGAGAACATGTTTTATCTTGCTCTCAGCCAGCCTTTCTGCCCACAAGTGATTTGCACTCTTATTGAACAAAGTTGGTAGCTGAATGGATAATAAGAAGTCTGAAAATGCTCTGTGGTCTTGGAAGTTTAAAAAACAACAAAAAAAAACCAAACCTGGGCTCAGGGACAGCAAACCTGGAGTTTAGAGCAGAAAGTAAAGAACATTAAAAGGTCAGGGCTATTGAAAGTTACAGTATTAAGATTATGTCATTGGATAATAAATCTTTATTGTAAGAGAAAAGGCAGGAAAATATACTTGGAGCCCTTCTGTTTGCTTTCTCTAATGCAGAAATCTGTTTACCCTGATTACCATTTCTTAATGGCAAAAGATAGCACACCTCAATTATTACTGTGGGAAAATGGTGATTAGAGGAAAATATAATACACGATGTGAACGTCTGCTGCTGTCATAATCACAGCATCACTACTACTTGGCTGTAATATTTTTGGCTTTGATAATGTTGTAAGGTATTTGCAGAAAGAAGATACAGGAATAAGCAAAGACCGGCAGTGTGAGCTGTTGCTGACCTCGTGAAATAGGCATATGGTTAGCGGCTCTGTATGGATTGTGATACTGCTTCTACTTTATAAACCTCCTCTTGGCTGGCACTCCTGCACTCTTGTGCTTCTCATGATAGAATTAAATTTTGGTATGTTTCAGGATTATTTCTTTTTATAATTATCTTTTTTAGGTCCAGCATCTAAATGGCTCATTGAAGTGGTGAGTTCTCTCTAAATTGTGTGATGTAAGAGTGCACTGGTACAAGGGAATCTTGTGTGGATATGCAGCTAGTGGGGTGGGTACTGGGGCTATACCTTTACAGATTGCTAGGCAAAAGAGAAGCTGGCACTTTATGTGCGCTAGATGGCTGCTTGTTACATTTTCCAGACAGTGTGTATCGGGCAGAATTGTTCTTCAGTCTCATTGCAAAGTTGCAGACCTAATCTAAAAGGAACCACCCTGATCTTCTTTTCTCCCCTGCCATGTTCAGTGCACAGTTGGAGTTTGTTTAGTTATATTTACTTATTTGCATGTTTTAATAACATGTTAACCATCTTAATTTATAACTGAATTTATTAGATGTAATAGGGTTTACATGGAAAATTTTGTACAGTCACCACTGGATGTTTCTCTTTCCTTAGCTTTATAATTTAACTCCAGTATATTGTTACATTTTCATGAGAAACCTAATGATAGCACCACACACTCTTAACAAAAAATTCCTTGCTTTTGCTATTTAAAATTTATATTTTAAGAGTTCTATTTTCCCACTTTAAATAATGAACAGTAAATGAAAGCATATACATTTTTCTCCTGTGATGTTTAATTGGCATGGTTATCAAGTTATCTTTAAAGATTGTTTGTGACAGAGCATGAATTAAGTGTCAAACTTATTAAGTAGGAGGTGGATTTATGCTCATAAACTTTGATTGAGGGAGAAAACCAACCAGAGTGGAACTGCACTATCCATGAGTGAAAACTAAAGGGTTTCCTGAAGAATGTACTTGGATTTCACCAAAGACACTGACTCAGGGCAACTTAAAGGCGAGATGTAAACATACTGCGCTTAACCGCGTATAGTCAGCATTCCGTCCTGCGTCGCTTTAGGAGGCGTAGGATGGTGTGTTGGTGTGTGTGGTGGATTTTTGTTCTGTTTTATTTTTAATCTAAATCTGGCAGCTCAGAGCTAACCTCACTGCCGTGGAAGAGGAGAACTTGTGTGGAAAGGGCTACATATGGCCAATCTACAACCCCTGTATGACTTCAGCATTGGTTAATTGGAAACTGGATGGAGTTGTGCTTACTTCTTGACTATATTGTTAAGTGAAGTTTAACAGTACTTAGTTAATGTGTAGTAGTATTGCACTTGACCTAAGATTTTTTTGAGAGAGTATTGAACTCTCCTCTTTGATTTTGTGCAAGCATCTTTGAAAATACTGAACTGGTACTATCCCCTTTAACTAGTATTGTTGAAATGTCAGTTTTGATAGACATGTCTAGTTCTGTTCTGTCTTTGAATTTGAAATGAAACACAACAGTTCTTAACTTTAATATGACTTTGCTCTCTCTTCAATCTCAAGCTTTAGATATTCATGTTAATTAATATACATGGTAATGTCAAACTGGTGAATAGTTACAGTGTAAAATGTCAATTATCCTGTTTTGGAATGCATTTGAAATAATAAACTAATTCATCAAGCCACGAGTCTCCAACTAAACAGATGTCTGTGATGTAAATGGATAGGAAGAATTAGTGCCATAATTCCTACAAACATTTGTCAAACCTCTAAAGATCTCTATACCTTAGCTGTTAAGTCTGTTAAGGCTTAAGACTTGTCCACAAAAAAAAACAGGCTGGGCTGTCTGTCGGTATGCTAGCATTGCTCTGTGAGATGTCAGCAGGCTGTTGGTCTTTGGTGCACAGTGCTGAAGGAGATGCTGCTTTAGTACTTCAAGCTGCTCCTGCGGTACAGAGAGGCACAGAAACCGGCTGTTGTAAGTTCAGACCAACATGTAGTAACAGGATATTTGAGGTTTGGGGTTTTTTTTGGTGTTTTTTTTTTTCTTTAAACTATTGTTCTATCTAAAGTACTAGGTAGTGCTAATGATGGTTTCTTTTCTCACAGTCGAAAGAACTGAAGTGTTTTTAGTATGGCAAAGATAAAAACGAGTAACTGCAGGAGAGATTTCTGAGTGAGGAAGTTCTCTCTTTTGGTCAGTCTCTACCAGCAGGCAGACGGGAAACGTTTGCCCTTTGAGCAAATTGGGATATGTTCACAGGCTTTTGATCTCTGCTGGACTGGTGTAACCGCATGAAACCTCTTCTATTATTAACTCTCTATCTGCTTCAAATAATTCAGGACCAGCGATGTCAAGCCACTTTGTGATACAACTTGCCTACAATATTAAATTTTCAGCATTTTAATCGGGTGACAGTTCAAAAGCATGATGTTGGCTTGTGTTTAAGGAATCCAGATCTGACTGCTTTAGAACTACCTTGTGCTTGGAAATGCACCAACACATCCAGGCTGTGATCAGATAGTCTAGATGCATTTCCTTGCCCAGCTAATGCGCTCTATAGCTTCAGCAACTAAGGGCAGGCTGCCTGTCTAATGTGCAAGAGCTAAGGCAAGCATACATATGTATATACATGATTAATATATTAAAGTGTTGTGCTATTAATACCAGAATTTTGTGAGATTTAGGGATGGGTGAGATGATGTCAGAAGCAACTTTGAGCTAGAAATAAGAAATAATAGTGAAAGTGGAAATGTGTATTTCCACATAGATTTTTTTTTTTTTTTTTTTTTTTTTTTTAGGAAGATTCAGTTTCCAAATTGATGAATGCTTTCAAGTGTTTGAACAGTTCGCTTTCTTTTTCTTCAGAGACTTTCAGACACACTTGTATCCATTCAGGGTTTGGAAAATGTTTAGAAATACAAGGCATTGCAAAAGACTGTCTCTTTATGAAAATTGTCAGGTAGAATTTTGGCTAATGTCTTTATATACAGACCATGTTATAATCACATGTAGGACTCCTTAAAAGCGCTACGCTAGGTTTATAAAGCCCTGTCTGGTATGGTGAAGGGAAAGTACTGCAGATGAAATAAAGAGAATATAGTGCACATGACACTGAAGAACAATGGGACAGTACAGGAGGAAGTGGCATTTTTTGTTCTCTTCTGACCCTACATCTGATATGTGCAGACCTGGTATCAAATTATAACTTAGAGCAGCTTCAAGGGAAATGTGTAGATGCGCATACACACATAACAATGCCTTAGGCTGAAGTTAAGACTCAGTAACATATGTACTTTGTCCTTAAAAATTGAAAGACATTGTGTGAACAGTGTACCCCAGGTGCTATTATTCGTAGTTGAATGCTCAGTTAATGATGGAGGTAACTATGTAATTTAGAAACTTTAACTATCTTTGGAGTAACAGTTGTGTGTTTTACAGTTTTTTGTAAAGGGAATCTTTGGTATAGCACTGAGAAAGTCCCTTATGTCCAATGTTGTGCTTTGAGCAGTAGGTGGGAACACAGCTGATTCATTCATTTGCTGGTGTAGTTAAGCTGCAGTTGTGAGGATGATGGAGGAGTTGAGAACCAGGGGAAGGTGACATCTGGTGACACTGGGAAGAGAAAGTGCAAGTGTTTGCACTCTGAGAAAGGATCCTGACAGAAATGTAAAAAGTATAAAGTCTAAAATATTGGTCGCTCTCAACTAATCTATAGAAATATTCTTCATCTTTGAGGTTTTCTTCTGCTTCATTTATGTGCTGTGTTTCCAGTTGTCTGATATCTGAGAAAAAGCAACTACCAGAAGTCAACGATTAAGGCAACAGAAGTTTTTGTTAGGTCTTTGAAATCTCTGCTTTGCAGTAAAGGATCACTGCTGATTAACTCCCCCCATATAATATGTGAGTGTGAAGTCTATACCATGTAATTTATCTGTCCTCATCTACTTGCACGAAAATGTTGGTTCACTATCTCTTTCAGTGAGAAGTCATAGCAAGCATAAATTTCACCCATTCCTTACAAAAAAAAAAAAAAAAAAAAAAAGCTGAGCTACACATGAAAGAAAAACCAGAAAAAAACTGATTTTTAACTAATTGACCTTTCCCAGGACTTGACAAAGTTCCCCACAGCACTCTCTGGGACATAGAGTGCAAAGACTACTGTGCCTCATTAAAAATGGATGACCACAACTTATTTTGCATATAAGGTCATAATCTGCTGTTCAAGGAATAACTGGAATTTTACACGCTTAATGAATGGAATTGGATTTTTTTTGCATTTACTGATACAAATGTATGTATTCTTAAAGAAACTATCACCATGTTTTCAACTGTGTTATCGAGTTGTTACTGAGCCCACAGACTGTGTGTGCCTCTGCAGTGCTAATCCTGTTCTCATTGTTGGACCATAGCTTGATGTCGGGTTCTGTGACCATTTGACATTACTGTGTTAGATGATCACCAAACATAGTCCAGCTCTACTCCAAACATTGTAGGGTGTCAGTGAATCTAACCTGTTGTGAAAGAGGTTCTTCTAACAAAGTTGTTCTTTCAACCACCCCGAATACCCAGCAATAAACCACAACAAACCAGTAAATTCCTGAGGCTATAGAAGGATGTGCTTACATCTGTCATCTTGCTTCTACACTGAAATGTCTTTGTGCCTCAAGCAACTGGAAATAAGCAGTTTTGAACTTCAAGTATTGAATTTTGTACTTGGCAGGTAAGCAACACTAACTAGTACAGCACTGGTGTAGCAGGCTTTTACCAGTTTCTGCCTCATCGTGAAAGGAGAATCTTCCTGCTGTAGAACTGCTATTCATGTAAGACTGTTATTGTTGGCCAGATGTAATGTAGAGATTTGCCAGAAGATAGCAAAAACATGGATATTCAAATTTTAGTTTCTCAGTCAAAAGGAGAGAGCACAGTTCTAGATATCTGCGTGGCCAAATGTGTTAACTGTCTTGGCACTCAGGAGTGGAGACAAGTCCATGCAGGTCCATGCCTGAGAAAGCCCTGCTGTGATTATCAGTGGAAGGATTAGCTCAATTTCAAGTTCAAAGGTGAAAACCATTTCACACTCAACAAACAGACCAGAGCTCAAGAGGTCTGAACCATCTGCTTTCTGTCCATGAGCGATGGTCTTGGCTCGTAGTGTCAAGTCATCACTGGATTCCCCTTGGAGCTGTTTTTTCTTTACATCTCTCAAGTCATTCTAATACTGAAGCCTGTGCTCGACTAGAAAGCAACACAGAGCTGGAAGGCAGTTTAGCATAGCGAATAAAACACACATTAGAGTTGTAATAAAACAAAATGTTCCAGCACTACTGTTGGCCAGCTGAATGTGGGTGAGGTCATTTATTTATGGGCAAGCTGCTTGTCTCGCTTTCCTTTTTACAGCAAGAGGATATTGACACTGGCTTTCCTTGCAATAGCTTTTCACCTCTACTTATGAAAATGTTATGGGAGCTCAATGCTATTTATTGCCTGCATATTAGTAACAAAACTAATGAATTATACAGTGATAAGTGACGATTATAAGCTTGTTCATGGAGTTTGGGATAAATTCAAATTGTGACTAAATTAAGGTATTTTGCTGAATTCTCATCTTATTAAAGACATGTAAAGAACTGCATTGTATTAGTAGTATGAAATGAAATAGCATCTTTAGGTCTGAAAGCCCTTAAGACTATTTAAAACAAGGTGGAGAGCCTCAGCTCTGCAGATTTCAGGCTAGCTTGCAATGCTTTGTGTTCATCATAGGACAGTTAACACAAAACCCGTGCTTAAGGGTTGTTGTTTTTTTAGGTTTGTTTATTTTGTTTTGGTTGGGGTTTTTTGGTTTTTGTTGTTTTTGAGCAAAGGCATAAAGTAACCTTCATTTCCTTTCCAGTCTTTTAAATTAAACAATTACAGATATTAAAAGTGCAGCTGAACAGTTAATGGTTTCTCTTAATGCTTACTGTCTCAGAAAAGGATTTAGTCTGCTAGAGAAAAAAAAAAGTTATTTATCCTTCTGTGTTCTTGTGTACTGGCTGATCCCGCCCACATTCCTTAGAAAAACTCTGAGCAGTTTAACATTGACTCTCAAGTTTTGCTATTCACTCACTTGAATATTGTAGCCAAACACTGATTGAAGATTATTTCAAAATTGAAGACTTTCAGTGGGTGGCCTCATAGTCTATCTCTGCAAGCAAGATGAACCTCAGTGAGCAGAGTGAGCACCAGCCCCACACACTGTTAGTAAAGGTTTCTCAGAGTCTTGCTCCTGCCCTGTCATGCTTCACTCCTCCTTTTGCTGGCCCTGGTCAGATGTGATCCTCCATTATCACACAGGCTTTACTCATTTCTCTAAATAGTTTTTCTTTGCTCTGGACACAAAAGGATTGGGTTATACCAAAAAGCTGAGTTTTATTTAAATTTAAATATCTGATTTTGCTAAAAACAATGGCATGATCCATTCCATTCATGCTCACTTCAAGCAGTAGAAAGTTTGAATGCATAGGTAATGGCTTGCAGTACTGATTCTCTTTTTCATACAGGTAGTAGCATATAATTATTGTTGTTCTGTCTTTCCAAGGGAGTGTTCACAATTACTTTCAGTGATTTTTTTTTTTTTTTTTTTTCCTATCCCCACCTTCGTTTGCTTTGTTCATGGGCTTCAGTGCTTCTCTAAATGTTGGCAGCGTACAGCCTTTCTACAGGTGACATTAGCATTGCTTGCTGTGCCCTGAGAGCTGGTGGCACAGCAGGAGTCGGAGCGTAGACAAGTACAAACATACAACGCAGGAAACTTAAGCTTTACAGGGATGCCAGGGAGAAAGCAGTTAGCAACTACTGTTTCTGTTGTTGCTGTTTTCAAATGAAGCCTTTTTTTAATCTCTTCCCGGAATATATCACAAGGAGTATCCTAGTTCAGTAGTTGCACTGAAATCAAAATAACATGCTTGTTTATTTTAATGCCTATTGCACTTCCTCTTTAAATTGGGAAGAAGGGGAAGGCTATCCAGAACTCGAGGTAACAACAGCACTCTGCCCTTTGGATGAACTAGACTAGTTGGTACTTTGAATGTCCAGTTCTTTTGAAGCCTACATTTAGCAGCAAAAACTATTTAAAGACTGCATGTTTTGCTCAGCATTTTTTGACAACAGTTCATAGTTCGGTTACCTCGTATTAAAGTCTAAAGAAGGAAATTAATTTTCCTTGAAATATGGTTAACTGCTTTGTCATAATAAATCAGCTCATCTCTTGTATGCGTTAAGAAATACAAATGTTAAGTTTGAATAGCATTGTTTATTTCTGCATAAGAAATGTAGATAAAAATATAGGTAAGAAAATGTATGTAAGAAACCATTCCTTACCTATTTCATTCTTGTTGTCTCTAAACTATGGGATATAAACCAAAAATTTCCTCAGTCATCGTGGTGTTTCTGCCTCAGTAATTTATTGTAATAAACCTTCCTCTGCACTTACCATCTCTGAACAAGAAATTGCTTTGAGCTATTAATTATACTTTTTTTTTTCTTTTTTCTCCAGTTCTCTCTCTTTGTTCTATTATCTCTGTAGGGCAGCAAATAGATGTGTATCTTCACCATTTAAAATGTTATAAGATTCAGTGTTTATCATAACCATCTCTTCTGTTAAGGTATGTAATGTTAGATTATTTAATGTTGGCTAGCAGACTTGGGAGGTACTGGGAAGGGAGGGCGCAGGCGATGTGATTGCAGAAGTTCTTAAGAAACTTAACTGAAAATGTGCTCTCCCCTGTCAACTTTGCCCTATGTGGCTCTTATCACCTTGGTTTGCAATGGATATCCTCTGTGAAGTCTCATTGATGTGGTTTAAAACATCTAAAGCCGATTATCAACTCTGCCATTCACTACGGGTTACTACCTCTTTGCAGGGTGATAGTTAGGGACCTTCCCTTGTGCCTCAGCTTCCCCAGTTTTCACGATATTTTATTAAGTTGGACTCTAGATGATGACAGAGATACAGGGGCGCCTACAATTAGTAATGTCTTCAGCCTGTTCAGGTGTCAAAGCTGTTGCATACTTTGCTCCTAGCTGAATTTTGCCGGTATGTTTGTGCCACCCAGAATCTGTCTTAAACAACTATGTTTTAATTTTACCTCCAGTGATGCGGACTTGTGTTTGTTTACTCTTCATTTACAGTGCTTCCAGTAAGTAATCTTCACTTCTGTCCTTGTATTCCATATGGGGTGTTTTCTCCCAACCACTGATTGCTTTCTTTAATTTGAAAGTCGAATTCCAGATGTCAGCATGCAGCGGGAGGAAAGGCATTGTTACAGGGTGATTATAAAGGTAATGTATATAGGGAGAAATTCTAGTAGAAAGGTGAAAACAAGTAAGCCAATATCTAGAGGAGTCTCTGTTGTCTGTTTCATGACTGAAGTTCTGTCCTCATTGATGCCTATGATATAAGTTGCATTTAATTCATTGTAGCTATAATTTCGCTATGGCTTGGGCAGTAAGTCTCTAAGGAAGGTACAAAGCTGTATGGTCAGCTTTGAATTTTCAAATTACAATACCTGAGAGGATGGGCACAAGCACACAATGACTGTGCTTGATGAAGAGGGTCTTGAGTCTTGATGGCTACAGCTAATTCCCTTTTGGAATTTTGCTCAAATTGTGAAGCAGCTGTAAAATTTCGGTCTTAATGTGTGCTACCTGGAGAATTTCAGTCCGAAAATACAGTACACGGTTATCCAAAACTGGTTCTAGGAATCATAAAATTCTTTTGCTATGTCCTGAGAAAAATGATAACATTTCCAGATACATTAGTACTTTCTAAATTGAGGTCTTAATCTAGCAATTTTATGAAGATGATTTTAAAAAAAAAAAGAAAAGATTTAGTAACAGATACATTTCCTTGGATTTATCTCTTGTTTAATATTGTAGCAGCCAAGACTTTTATGTCAGAGGATCCTAAAACTAAGTTATGGTTAGAATTAATCACAAAAGAAGTTGTCATGCCTACCGAGCACCCAGAACCAATCAGTAGCATTTCAATCTTTTTAAGGTTTAAATCTCATTGATTTCTCAGCCGTCCATGCTTGATATCATACAGCCTGTTACACTGCTGCAGTGCCAGCGGCGCGAGATAGCACTGCTATAGCTGCATGTTACCTGCCTACCAGGGAAACTGTACCCTGGAAATGGGAACTGATCCCTTGTTTAATGTTGTATTTGTTCAGAAATATGTGCCGTACGCTTATCAGCTCTCCTGTCAAACTCTTTAGAAGCTTGTCTATAAATTAAGTGGGTTTAGTTTTCCTTTTGCGAGCTCAGTTTATAAGTGGGTCAGTTGTCCCTGGGGAAATTAAAACAGAAGTGAGAAACCGCAGAAGAGGCAGGGGTTGAGGGCAGGACTGACCCGGGAGGTCAGGAGCCCTCGGGAAGCAGCAGAGAGAAAGCCGTGGAGGTGAGGTGGTGCTGGGAGCTGGGGAAGTGAAAGGGCGGCAAATGAATTGAGAACCAAGGAAACCTGCCAGGGGGACAGCAGAGAGGGAGGCTGTAGTGCAGAGTCTTAGGGCTGTAACTTTGAGTGTGTGGCTGTCCACCCAGCTACGAGATGCATGGCAAAAGGAGAAATGAGCTCAGCAGTTGTTGTTGTGTATTGTTGCATTACTATTTGCAATAGTCACTATAGAAAATGTCTTGAGCGGGTTGATTAAGATGTCAGGTGTGTAGACTCTTCCTATCTACCAGAATTTCTTCATGCAATTTTAAGCTAGACTTTTTATCTGCTGTATTGCTGTGGGCTCACTGGTCCAAAACTCCCAGGAAAGAGATGTTAGCACTTATGTGTATTGGATTCCTGTTCCTGTGCGTTCTCCCATCCATACAGAGTACTCCTTCCTAAGCATCTGGTGATAGTACAGATTAATTCTCTGAAGCCCCTTTCAAATCTCGTCCCAAAAGAACTTCTGACTGGATAGATATAGCATTCCAGAATCTCTTATTCCTTCAGGTTTCTTTGTCAAAACAGGTGGTGTCCTTTCCAAAAATAAAAATTTTGAGCAATTTTTATTATAGAATATAATGCATGGTACACTATCTCTTGTGTAAGACTTCCCCATAATGGAATTGCCAGAAAAAAAAACCACAAACCTTACTTGCAAAACCACAACCCCTGAAATATCTCTCTTAGAAAAATTCCGTCAATATATATTTTATGCTTGTGTTGCTTTGTGTTTGATGTGTGCTCAGTCACAAGATTGTTCAGGGATCAACCCTAGTGAAAATAATTTGAAGCTCAATATAGCTTTTAGATTGTACATAGGGTGCAGGCACCTCCTGTTTTCCTTAGTCTTTGTTCTGTCAAGTTTTTCCCTTTCTTTATTTTTCCGTTGTTTCACCTTCACTAGATCCCCATGGATTACAACTTCAGATGCAGATCTACTCAGTGTTTTAGTGAGAAAATAATGAAACCAGTGTTGCAGAGCTTACAGGAGATCACTAGCCTGACACAGTCACTCTAGTGAGAGTATGAGGAGGGGTTCTTTGTAGTTTCAAAAGAGATTTCACATAAGGAGTAGCGTTTCACCTAATCAAGAGAATACGTTTAAAAGAGTAAATGTGCTTCAAAGCATCCCACAGAGGAGTCTGCAGAGATGCATGCTTGTTGCCTTTTCTGGCGTGGCGACCTGGTTCGGGAACGGCACGGCGACCAACCCCAGGTCACTCGGGCCATTAACTCGCAGACACCAATGTGGTGGACGGTAAATGGCGTTTATTGTTGTGTAAGACGGCGTTATATATCCTGGGTTTACAGCGTCACTTCCGTCTGCTTACGACATAACCCAAACACTGTTGGTTATCAGGGTATTCGGGGAGGGGTCATATCTTTCCGTACAGCACGATATCTTCCGACCGCCAGACCCTAACTGCCTACATTTCCCCCCTCCCCATGCACGAGTAAATCTGCTAAAGTATAACAATCCCAAAGAATACATGTGAATAACATGAATAAAGAATACATGTGTCATAAACTTGGATAAAATATGCTAAATACAACCTGTTCTTACTCTATATCTTATAACAGTCTTAAAACATGCATTACAAACTTGAAATAGAGCACGCTATATAAGAAATAAATGGGGGATAACTGGGGATAGCTAAAGGAAATCTTGAGCCAGAACATTCTTAAGGCAATTAGAGCATTCTTAAAGCGTTTGTCGGCGTTCTATCAGCATAATATTAACTTTTTCTAGCCGACTTTTAACAAACGACACAAGCCTATTCAATATACAGGGTCCAAAGATCAATGCTACTACGATCATTATGATCGGTCCCGTCAAGGTTGATATCAGGGTGGTCAGCCATGGTGAATGACTAAACCATGATGCAAACCAGCTTTGCTGTGCTTCTCGTTCCTTTTTCCGTTTTTCCAATCCCTCTCGCAATTTGGTCATGGTGTCTCTCACTATTCCGGTGTGGTCCACATATACACAACATTCTTCTTTTAGAGCGGCACACACTCCCCCTGCTTGTAAGAATATCAGATCTAATCCTCTTCGATTTTGTAATACTACTTCAGATAATGATCTAACTGATTGTTCTAATGCACTTATTGATTGTTCAATTCTAGCTAAGTCCTCGTCCACTGCCATCCTCAAGGTATTAAATTCTTTATTCTGTTGCACCAAAGATGCTACTCCTGTACCTACTCCCGCACCTCCCATGATCAGTAAAGCAGCTATTGTCAGTGCTGAAATGGGTTCTCATTTTGACAAATGATGTTCTGGGATAGTCTGTGAGTCATAGGCAAAGTCCTCAGGGTGGTAAGAGATTCTAGGGATTATAGCTACCTGAATACAATAGTCTGAAGATTCGTCAAACATGTCTAATGACAAGCAAGGTGTAACTCCCGTAGTAGAACAAATCCATTTGGTATTGTTGGCCGGTATTAGCCATTTTGCTCTTGGAATTTTATCCAGTGTTTTATTAACACACAGTGGTTCTATGTGTTTCGGAACTTTACCCGCACAGATACCACTTCCTACCACTTGTGTTAATGTAATCCCCAATTTTCTTGGGTCCCATATACATTGGGGTGGGTTTGGATGGTCTACCCATATGGGTGTCTCACTTACTCCCACCGCCTCATAAAAGGGTGGTCTTATGCCATAGCACAGCCAGCAATGTTCTGTAAGATTCGGGTTAGTTCTGTTCAGTACTTGATAACTAGCCTGCATCATTTTCCAGAGAGAATTCCCATCAGAATTTTTGGTGGTGTGTGTTGTTACAGGTGTGACAACTTCGGTATTATCTATGGTAGCATGTGGCGATGGTGTAGGTGAAGGTGCAGGCATTTGTGGCTCAATGACGGGGATAAGTGTGGGTGTTTGTGGGTTAAGAGCGGGGTTAGGTCCGATGGTTTGGGGTGTCTGAGGTAGAAGCTTAATAATTTGTATCACTACTCCCGGATCTGTACCAGCTTTGTAAATGAATACCGACCACATTTTCCCCACCGTCCAGCCTATATTAGCTGGTTGTAGGATTTCTAAATTCAGATGGGTACAGGTACCTTTGTGGTATACCATTCCGTCACTCGCAAATTTTGGGTGGGTGCATCTATTTGGTCCCCATTTTACCCACAAAAATTTGTCGTCTCTTTTCGGTCTCCATATATCACTTGTTACAATAGTTTCGCATCCCCAATGTCCACAAAACAAATGTTCTGGATAATTACAATAACTCATTCCTGGGTTTGAGCTGGGACACCAATATGTTCCCCATAATGATTTGGATTTGGGTCCTCCCACCATGGGGAATAAGTCACCAACCGTTATCATAAAGGTCGGGGCACCTGCTGTTATACTTTCCTTTATCACCCTATCATCGCTTGTGAGGACCCACCTGAATGGTCGATAGGGGTGATGTACTGATTCTACCTGTCCTATCATGATAAGTCCTAGGATCAGGATAATGCAAAGGTGTCTTAGCCCTCTTCTGTGGGGGTCATATCGTCGGCGTTTGGATTCCGCTGATGCCGGGCTCTCAGGCGTGGGTAGGATGTTTGTCGATTCGTCGTCCTGTCTTGCCACCAGGTCATGCGAGTCATGAGGGCGTCTGATGAACTGTTCCTGCAAACAAAAACTCACAGTTCTCATTAGTTTTACTCTGGAGGTCTGGTTTAATGGACTTAAGTGGACACCACTTAACTTTCCCATCCTTTTTGACTGCGGCATACCCTCGCCCTGTAAGAACTAGCCTCCACCCCTGTTCCCACTCTCCCAGCTCATTTTTGATCATGATCAACGGACCTTCCTCTAATGCTCTGGTGGCCCAATGTTTTTGGGTGGGGCTATTCTTCTCTTCCCCCCTAGAAAATTGATTTAGTGCTAAAAGAGCGGTTGCTAGCAGGTGTGCTTGGTCTCCCGGGGGAATGGCGTTGGTAAATCCTTCCGTTCTCGCCAACACCTCTAATTTTGACTTCAGAGTTTGATTTGCTCGTTCAACTATGGCTTGTCCAGTGCTGTTATACGGAATGCCATGTGTTAGGGTGATACCCCATTTCAAAGCAAATGCCTGGACTGATTTAGAGACGAAGTTCGGACCATTGTCTGTTTTGATCTGATTAGGGATGCCAAGCCACGCCATGACTGTTAACCAATGTTGGATGGTTGCTTTGGAGTCGGTTTTGCGGTGTTGTGTGGCCACAATCATTCCGCTATACGTATCTACTGTTACCGCTAACCACGCTCGAGGTTTTCAGCAACTGACAGAGCGTGAAATCTGTCTGCCACACCTCGGAGGCCTTGAGACCTCTGGGGTTGACTCCACTGGACCACAGTGGTGCTTTCTGACAGCGAGGACATGTTGCTACTATGTGTTTCGCGTCCGTGACTGAGATTCCGCATTTCTTCGATAGTGCTTTCGCTCCGATGTGGAGTGACTCATGTAGCTGGCGGGCATCTCGTAATGTCCATAATCCTTTTGCTGCGGTGTCTGCTTTGTCTCATTGCCGTGTTGGAAAAACCCTTTAATTGTTGACGTGGATGACCGATACGGTGCCCTTTCGAGAGAAAAGTGCTTCTTCCAGCATTAGGGCTGCTGTGGATGTTGACACGCCGGGCCCCGACATGGCCAAGCAGAGCTTGGCTACAAACATCAAATCAGTCACTATGTTGAGGTGTTCCATTGGGAACAGTCCACACGCCAGTACTACGGCCTTCACTTCTAGTTGTTGGACTGAAAGCGCACAATCGGTCATTTTAATACAATGCCATTCGTCTCCTGACTGCCATACCGCCACCGCGGTTGAGGTCGTTGAGGACGCATCTGTAAAGACCGTTGGTCCCTGTTGGGGTCGGTCCATGATCTTCTGTGGGAGGTCGATGTCGACAATGGCCGGCATTTGAGTCCAGGGGGGTTTTGCAGCATACTGGACTTCTCCACTGAATCCGGTAAGAGCTATGACTAGATACTCTGACATCGCCATTGATTGCGTCGGGAGTTGTTTGCGAAAAGGTAGGTATATCCTGGTAGGTTTGATGTAGGTGTCTTAGGGCGAGTTTTCTGCCTTTCATGATAAGATTACCAAGGCATTCGACTCCTGGAGAGAATGCACGTGACGGTTTTCCCAAAACTATCCACAGTATTGGTTGAGCTTTTTCAGGGGGCCCCTGGGCTAGTGCCCCTACTCCTCCCCCCTCTGTGAAATGTACATACAGATCGAGTGGTACATCCGGGTTCCACCTGGCGAGTGTGCTTGACGATACTTGTCGCTCAATAAAGTCAAGAGAGTTCATTGCTCCTGCCGTCAGAGTTTTTTGTTCCCATGGGTTCTTTCCTTTCAGAAGATCGTACAGGGGGGCCATGATTTTGGGAGGGATCAGGACAACGTGGCGAAGCCATTGCAAGGATCCCAGTAACTGTTGCATATCATGGAGTGTTCTGATGTCTCGGCAGATTTTTATTTGGGGGGGGGTTATATAGGAACTTGTGACCCCTACTCCCAAGAAGGTTATACACGGTCCCTTTTTAACCTTCGCACTTGCGATTTCGAATCCATTTGACTTTAAAGTTTCTGAAACTGTTGATATCAGCTGGTCCACCTGGTTTCCTAATGGTGCGGTGATTAGGATGTCATCCATGTATTGAATAATAGTCGTGGTTGGATTATCACACCGAACCGGTGCCAACGCCCGATCCACTGTAATCTGGCAGATAGTGGGTGAGTTGATCATTCCTTGAGGTAACACTTTCCACTGGAAGTGCAAGTTGGGGCATTGGTTGTTTGGGAACATGACAGAAAAAGCAAACCGCTCCCTGTCCTCCTCATGCAGTGGTATCGAAAAGAAACAGTCCTTAATATCAAGGATGGCACACGGTTGTCCTTTTGGTAGCATGGAACTCATGGGCAGTAGCGTTTGAATGGGACCCATTGGTTGGATCCTTTTATTTACTTCACACAAGTCATGGAGAAGGCGAAATCCCTCGCCGGTTCGTTTGGGTATTACAAAAACGGGGGTGTTCCATGGGCTGGTGGAAGGCTCTATATGACCTCGTTGTAGTTCGCGGTCGACTAACTTAAGAAGAGCGTCCATTCGAGGCTGTGACAGGGGCCACTCCTCAACCCACACTGGGTCAGACGATTTCCAAGTCAGTCTAATAGGTGGAAGTGGGTGTACAGCAGTGGCCCTTACGGTAAATTTGTCACCCTGGCTTTCAAAAGAGCTAGGGCATCCCTTTCCAACAGGGGTGGGACCCCTGGTATGACATATGGGAAGAGGGTAATGGTTTTCTCCGGTCCCTTTTCAGTGTGGAGCGTGATTGCTATCAGGTAAGTACTCTTCTGAGCTCGGGTTACTCCCCCGACTCCATCCACCGTGGGGGCATCCTCCAATTTCCAATGTGGGGGCCAGTTTGCCTTAGGGATAACCGTAACATCTGCTCCAGTATCGATCAAAAAGGGGATACTAATAGTGGGGCCGATATTAATAGTGGTGCCGTTTACGGTATCATAGAGAGAGCAGATTCCCCACACCACTGGCGGGTTATCACATTTTACTGCCAGGGCCACCCTGGGATCTTGCCCCCAGGGGATAGTCCTTGTTGCCCCTGAGGTAGGGATAGGTTCGGCTGGGTTGCCGGTTGAGCCATAAAGTTGGTCGCATCTTGAGGGGGTAATAGGTTCGGTGGCGCTTCGCCCCATCCGGGGTTGGTATAGCTGGGCCGCTTCATGTTCCAAGTGGGAGAGGGCTGTGCGCGGCCTGGGTGCCCCCTCCCCCTCCCGTTTCCCTGGTTTTTTGATCTGCATTCCTTGGCGAGGTGCCCCTTTTTTCCACAGGCCCAACACGGTCCTCTGGGTCGATTTTGGCGCAGAGGGGGTGTTGTTGATGGGTTCCCCAGCCGGGGGCAGTTTGCCACCACGTGGCCTACCTGACCACATTTAAAGCATGCCATCACATTAGCTATTGCGGTATGAACAGCCACTTGAATCGGAGTTAAATGTTCTTCCTTTGTGACATGCTTAATCATGTCCGCGATACTTGACCCCACTGGCAGCGATCGTAGGATTTCTTTAGTTGCCGAATTACACTGTTGGCGTAAGCAATCTGCCACAACCGGGCCTTTTGCCTCCGCAGGCAAGGTCGAGGCGTCGACCGCTGCCTGGAGGCGTTCCACAAATTGCGTAAAGCTCTCACTTTCAGTTTGCTTAATCGTGGACCATGGCGATGGTTTGACAATGACTCTAGAGGTTGTGCGAATGGCCTCTCTGGCCGCACGAGTAGTTGTCATAACTTCATGGGCCCGCAGGCCTTGGGCCTGTGCTTGGGGAGTAATCATTGTTGGATCTGTACCCATCAGCCGCTGTAGCTGGAGCCATGTAGCGGGTGGTCCGCTCCGGTTACTTGAGCTAGTTGCCTTGCACAATTATCCTCCCATTCTTGTTTAAAAACGATCATCCCTGCCCCGTCAAAGATCAATCTGCAAGTTTGTTTTATATCAAACGGGAGCATATCATCTCCCCCGAAGACACCATCTATGAGGGTAGAAACCATGGTGGAATTAAGCCCTTTATCCGCAATTGCCTTAACGATCGCTTGTATGTCCTTAGGGTTTACTGGTGAGTGGACCCTCTGTCCTCCGTCCGTTACCCAGACCGGGAACGCTAGCGTGGCCGATGGGACCCAATCAGCACACGCAGTCTTTATTTTCCTCCAATCTGTGAGAGGGATTTTTTCCCTTTGCGGTCCCTTTCTATTTTTGTTTTTAATCGTGTCTGTTTCCTCTTTCTCCTCTTCTGAGCTTGAGTCAGTTACGAGCCACTTGTCCCAGCTAGTGTCTGATCTGGAATCAGAACTTGACTGGTCGGTTACTTCCGGGTTCCGGTACCCTTTTGTCGGGTTCCGGTCCCGCCCGCTTCCTGTACGCGGGTTCCGGTCCCGCCTGCTTCCCTCACGGGCGGGTCGTTCCCTCCCCCTTGGCTCGCCCTGCCCTCTGGTTGGAGGGGTGTTTGCCCTGTAAGGGTATTTTTCCGGGCAGCCGCTCTGATTGGCCTTTTGCCCCTCGCTCGTGCTCCCCCCCCATCCCGATTGTTCCTCCCACTTGTTTCCTTTTCATTCTCCTCCCCCTCCCATTCGTGCGTGCTCGTTAATACTGGCGCTTCCTCCCTGTTCCCGCCATGGGCATCTTCGCCCCGCCCTTCCCCTTCCTGCTCGGCGCCATCTTGGGGCGCATAGGGTGGTGGTCTGATCCAGACTTCCTCAGACTCCGTTTTCTCTGAGGCGCCCCTGGCCTCCTCGGCTAACCCACTCCAGAAGGATTTGGCTCGTTTCTGCTCCTCCGTAAGTGGGTCGGGGTTTGGGGATTGAGGGGATGTGTCGCCCGCGTGCAGATCGTTAGGCACTGCATAATCGTTATCATTCGGGGGGTGCAAAGTCTGTGTGGCTGCCCCGACTCCCAATTTAGGGATGGCCAGCAGACAGTCCTTTGCCGCCCTCCAGGTCTCCTGTTCTTGTATTGCTTTCTGCAGGGCCTGTACGACTTTTCCCCACGCCTTAAGGTTTTTCCCACAACCCGAAGACATCGTCTCCTCAGCCAACGCTTTAGTGCATTTGTCCCACACCTCAGGGTGGAGAATATCCACCGGCTGGTCGATGACCCCAATTTGCAAAAGCCTCGCAACTGCAAGAGTAAAATCTTTGGGTTTACAATCGATACCCCACTGCTTATGTAATGATGATACGACCTTCACAAGGGCTTCCATCCTCCTTGTTGGTCCGGGAGCATCCTCCCCGCCGGGCTGGTCCTGCCGCTCCGGCTGCCGTTCACCCGATTCCAGGCGAGATTCCCGGGTTTCGGCACCACTTGTTGCCTTTTCTGGCGTGGCGACCTGGTTCGGGAACGGCACGGCGACCAACCCCAGGTCGCTCGGGCCGTTAACTCGCAGACACCAATGTGGTGGACGGTAAATGGCGTTTATTGGTGTGTAAGACGGCGTTATATATCCTGGGTTTACCGCGTCACTTCCGTCTGCTTACGACATAACCCAAACACTGTTGGTTATCAGGGTATTCGGGGAGGGGTCATATCTTTCCGTACAGCACGATATCTTCTGACCGCCAGACCCTAACTGCCTACACATGCTGGCCGTTCTCTAGCTGGATCAAAGTGGCACAGAGACATTAGGCAGGTTTCTCCATTTTATCTGGCTATTCTCTATCAGTGCAACAGACCTTATTCTGTTAAAGCACAAGAAGCCTTTTTTGCAAGGGTTGAATGGT
Source organism: Nyctibius grandis (assembly GCF_013368605.1). Taxonomy (NCBI): domain Eukaryota; kingdom Metazoa; phylum Chordata; class Aves; order Nyctibiiformes; family Nyctibiidae; genus Nyctibius; species Nyctibius grandis. The sequence continues at coordinate 14,024,648 of NC_090669.1, forward strand.
GTCCAAAGCTGATTTGTTAGACAACACAGAACAATGAAATATCTGCCATGAAACTGCAACAGCTGGCCTGCAAATTAAGAAATGAATGATAAATTGGATAAAATGAGGTCCTAATTTTGTTATGGGGATAAGAGGATCTTACAACAGCAAAATTTGCTAAATCCATCAAGTAACAGAGTGAATACCACCAGAATTCTGATGTGTTAGAGTTGCCAATACTGTTGCTAACCAGAGAGACAGACTTGTGGAAGTGGTTTATACCTTTCCGTAGCATTTTACAGTTAAACTGCTTATTCCTGACGGGTTTTGTTTAGTAGACTTAAGTAGTTGCTGTGTTGATGTGATAGTACTTGCGGTACTATCTTCACGTAAGCTTTGCATTTCCCTTCAGAGTTTTGAGTGACAGTTTGAACAACTGAAAACAACAAATTTCAAGACTCTGTTGCCCTCCTTCAAAGTTGTGCTAAAATACTTTGTTATTTATATTTAATCTGTTTTCTTTGGGATTTGATTTAATGTGATGACTCTTTGAAATCTAGAGGGTATGAGATCACGTACTTTCACTCGGATAGAAATTGAAACTGTAATAACACTCTGAACTCCTGGATCGTATTGATTCTTCGTACATAGGAGTGACTCGCCTTCCAAATGGTTACAGGGAGCAGCCATATGCAAGGGCTATATCTGTAAGACTGTAGCTCAATCCAACCTAAAAATTAGGCTTTAAAAATTAACACCAGCTATATGTCTAAATATAGCTGTCTTTTGCCGTTGTGGTCCATCTAGTTTTCTGCTGTTCCCCCTTGGCAGTGTTTTAATACATCTTCAGTGCTTTAATACACTATTGATAATAGTACAAACAATGCTACACCATTTTGTTTAGCTTGTGATATGCCTTTTTCTACTGTATTGCTGAGTTTTGTGTTTTCCCCTGTTCTTAACAAATGGTTTTCCAGCTTGATGACGTATCAAGTTTGAGAAGCTCTTTTCAAACTGTTATAACATCCCATCTGACCTATGGAGATTATGGCTCCTGAAGTATAACAAGCACTTCACTGAATTTCTGAAAATATTTTTGGGGATTAATTCAGTGTTTTGTTTGTTTTTTTTGTTTTTTGTTTTTTTTTTAAAGTAGGTTTATTTCTAAGCTTTTTCATAAGGTACTTAGCGTATACATGGTATACTATAAAGTATATAAAATTTGTCAAGAAAACATTCCAGGAAATTTCTGATATACAAAAAAAAGCTACTGAAATATACATCATACGTTACTTGAAATATCTTGTGGATTATGGACAGATACTGTACCAGCAGGTATTCTTTAAAATAACTAATAAAATAGCAACTGATAACATTGTTTGATGTTACTTCTGGGAATAGCTGCAAGAAGCAGAAATGTTGACTAGCTGTCCCTTTGCCTTTCTAGTGCTGAATTACTACAATCATAGTGAAACTGTTGCGTAAGTACACATAATATCTAAGAATAAAAATGAGAATTATTATTTCTTGTCTGAAGAAAATGCAAGTCCCACATTTTCCCACATTTTCACTGAGATTTCAGTTTCCATCTGGTTTTGGATTGTTCTATATAGCTCCTCTGTGTGTGTATATTTTGCTAATTTGCAGAAGACTGAAAAATATGTAATCAAAATAGGGAAACTATCCATGATACACGCATGCACGTGAATGCACATAGGTAGGATACTTATTAAAATGAAAATGTACACTGCTGGCAGAAGACAGCACAAATCTAAGCTGCATCTCAGAATCTTAGAAAAGCCTGGATATGTATTCTGGGTCTTCTCTCAGTGTTTGACATAAATCAGAACTATAAGGAACCAAATTTTGCCACTTTTTTTTTCTTTAAGAAAGAATAATTATCTTAAATTCAAAACCAAGTTCCCTTCCCTTAACTTTTAAAACTGCATTTTAGTATTGATTTTTGGTTTTGTTTTGCTTTATAGACTTTAACAAATCCAGGAATACCAGCTGTTACAGATCTTGCCCTACAGGATTAGCTGTAAGAGAAATAGTATTTCGGTTGTTTTTTTTTTGTTTGGTTGGTGTGGGGTTTTTTTTGTTTTGTTTTTTTGTTTTTGTTTTTGAAACTGCACAACAGTATGTAGATCACAAATGACATGGAAATAGTATTGTCAGAGGGGTTTTTTTGCGCAACAGTCATGATGTACAGTGTAAAAAGTAGCAGGTAAGAAGTTTGTGCGTCCAATTTCAAGACCAATGCCTTGATGACGTGTTATGTGGCCTGTTCGCTGAGCCCTCTGTGGTGCTACCAGTTTAGCCTGGATGTGCAAATGGGAATCTTGTAGATTTTCTGGGCTGGAGATGGTCATGCTAAAAGTATGGATCTTGGAGAAACCAGATACCTATACCTAAAATCATATACTTCATTCTGTGTTTATTTCCTAAATAATGTAGTTTCTACTTCAGAGAATGGAATCACTATTTTTGTATTTGACGGTTATAGTTAATAGTGTTCTAAAGTTCATATTTCTTGCCACGAGGCTGTTTGTTTAGCGAAAGCTGAAACTTCTGATTCCATATTCTGCTAAAGTGATTGTGTTTGTTTAATATCTGTGTAGCATATCTGGCAGGTACTGTGTACAGTTGTCTAAAATAATTGAAATGAGATTTTTTTTTTTTTTTTTGGTCTTGCAAGATTTGTCAGAGGACTTGATTTAGTTGTATTTCTGTTTATTATAGGAAAGATGTTTATGGATAATAATCTGGAATATTCTAATTTGATGGTAAAAATAAAATAATGAAATATATAGTTCCTTGGATCCAAGCCTTTGGTTTTGAACTTGAAATGTTAAAGGAACTGTAAAATTACTAATTTGCATCCCCAGAAAATATGGAACACCTCTTTTTTGGTAAAAGGTCGTTAGTCCTTTACTGAAATTGAGAAAGAAGTTTCACAAGACGTGTACTATAGCACTGATCACAGCTAGGAGACCCAGGTCAGGTTTAATTTTAAAATGAAGTTAATCCTGATCTTAATGCTATATGAACAGGATTATGGGAAATTTCTCAACACAGATTTCCCTTTATGAATGTTGTTTTCAAGTTTAAAACTTGGACTTTGTCACTCAGTCACTTGGGAACATAAGCTGTCACATGGTAGGTACAAATCAAGATGCAGATACTCTGAATTGTACCTTTGTGGATACAAAATATTGCCACAAAAATACTTGGACCTTTTCCCAAAACTGCTCCGGAAGGCAAATCAGAATAAGAGTATATTTCTTCTGAATATTGAACCTTGAAATAGAAATGAGGAATAACACGAATGATGAATATGGGAGAAGTTATCTGGCCTTTGGGAGTGTTGAATGCTCTTTCCTGACTTTTGTGCTTATGAATGTGGGTTAAGGAAAATGCTGCTAAGAAAACAAACCTGTTTGTTCTGCTTTTTCGTAGTATAACCATCTGCTTGAAGCAAGTCAAGAGTGGGGAAGAACTGCATTTCCCTACCTTATGTAATAAAGAGAGGGCACAGGCTTTGAGACTTGGTATTTATGGCCAATGCCCTTCCGGTAGCAGCCCTGGTTTAACCTAAGCGGAAAAGCAGTTTTTTTTAATGGGCCTGATGGAGTTAGGTGCTCAGTTTCCTCTGCCTTTCACTTGCTTGGCTTGGTGACTGAGCAGCTACCTGACAAACAGACCGATTTAGCATGGCAAATTAAAATCCCACTGGGGGTGTCAGTGTAAGTCTACACAAAATAAACAAAGAATATTTTCTGAAATACTGAGGAAAGATGTAACAAACTTCAGCCACTCAAGTTCCAGTAAAGTAGCAAAGTATGGCCATAGAGCAGGTTTTTTTTTTGGGTTACACATACCCTAAAATAGTCTCTTATTATCACAATGCCTTCTGTGTCATCACTTCTGTATAAATAATACATTTTTTCATCCACACCTAGGGAAATAAATGTTTTGCATATGCACTGCCAAAATTGTGTCCCCTAGTACCTCCTCATTTCATGCTACCACACGAGGAACATAAATTACAGCAAGGAATGGGGGCAGCCTGGTATCCTGTGCTGTAATTTGGCGATGGGCTTTTGTGTATGTGCAGACAGCTGCTGTTTATTCCTATCATGCATATTGCAGTGTTCTCAATTTTCCTCCCACACAAAGTTGTATTCCTGTATTCAGTTGAAAGGGCACTTAAAAAGCAATATGTCACTTTACCCATGGTTGCAGTCAATGTAACAAAGATTGTATATCTTCCAGACCTGCAGTACAGCATCAAATACATTTTTAATTTAGGTTAGTAAGTATTAAGGCCAGAAGGGTACAGAAGATCTATAATGACCTCTTATATGATTAAGTCCATAAGTTATCACTGTGTTGAGCCCAGCTGGATATTTGGATGTGAGTTTGCATCTCAATCTGGAGGGGAAGAAAACATGTCTTGAAGTCTTCTTATCATCTCTTTTGGTAGATTGCTCTATTGGTTACTTACCCTTACTCTTAAAGTCTGTGCTTTAATCCCGTTTGATTTTTGTTTGCATTCAGTGTCCTGGTTGCTTCCTCTTACATCATTAGAAAGCTTTCTCACTGCCCATCATTTTATTCCTGGAAAGGGAGCCTCTCTACTGTTTTACTGTGCAGCACATTGCTCTGCAAAGCGATTTGTAAGTCCAGGGAACAGTACTGACATGTCAGTGGGATGCTCCTCCTGATCTAATTAGTCTGTCTTCTGTCCCTCCCTCCCTCTTTTCTGTGTTTAATTAGCTCAGATGCAGCACTGTGCTGGCATGGCTGTGCAGTTTCTTTAGGGCGCTGAGCTGGAGCTAGCCTGGGTTCATGGTGCGGTGCTGTATTGCATGGTGACTGAAACACACCGAGTCACTCCTTTTTGATGAGTTAAACAGACTGAACTTGTTAAGTGTAAATGTAAGGCTCTGTTTTTTCCGTCACGCAAATAATACTCTACCATAATGGGTCTGTTCATTCTGGACTTTCAAAAATGTGCTTAAAGGTGATTTTAAACATCTGAGGTTTTATAAATCTTAAAACCCTGGGTAGCATGGCAGAAAGTGAAGTTACTAGGCTCCAATCTAGTACCCTTGGTATTCTGTAGCATTATTGCCAGAAAAAGGTTGTACTACACAATCTGTATAATTGGTGGCTTGGATGGGACAGGGGAGATTAACACCAAGTAATAGTCTGCACTAATTTTTTTTTTTTGCACTGAAATTCAAAAGTTTGGGCAGTAGGTGAATATTTTTAGTATTATATATTCTGCTGCATGGCACAAATTACTTTTTTATACTAGAAATGATTTAGGAAATAATTTTATCTAGTTGAACCTTGACAACTTTGTTGCAGTGACTTCCTTACTTTTTCCATTTACTGTCTTTCTAAAGTTTTCTTAACATGTGGTGTTTTCTCAGAGTACAGTTTTTATTTTCCAAAGCTTTTATCATCTCAGATGCTTTTGTCTGAACTCCCTCTGATGTGTCCATCTCCTAAGCGTACTGCTCCAAAACACACGCGCTCTGACTGAGATCTAATGGGACTTGGATAATAGTGCTTATTTTACATACTTAGTGCTGTGACCTAAATAGCATTCACTTTTTATGTGACAGTGTTTTATTGTTAACTTGTATTCAGTGTATTATCCAGTATGACATACAGCTCTGTTTCTGCGATGCTCCTGTATAGAGTCTGTTCACGGGGAAAATCCTAACGGCCTTGTTCAATTTAAACTTGTGGCATCTTCAAGCAAAGTCGGTTGATCTCAGTGGGAGTTGCCAGATTAAGACTGAACAACGACCTCAGGATTCGGTTCCCTGTTGGTACATTTGTTTGTTCTTTTCAGCTGAAACTATTTGTCATTTGTTTCTATTGAATCATAGTGCAAATTGATTTAATTATTTTAGTCCCTCAAGGTCTTTGACATCTTGCATACTGTTTAGGTGCGGTGTAATGGCTTGCAGTTCTCTTTTTCCTCTATTTCCTCATACTGAATAATAATAAGCAATAATAAGGTTGCTGTATTTGTATTATAAATGCAAATTTGGGTATTTTTGAAGAGTCTACTCAGTAGCCAAGCTTATTTTCTTCTTCATTAAAACTTGCTGAAAAAGCTAGCTTTTTCAGGGGGTGGGAAAAAATCTTCCAAAGAAAACAAACAAAAAATCCCTGTATCACACAGATGTATTCTGAGGGGTGGGGATTGTGTTCTTAAAGACTTTGTTTGCATGTTTAGAAACAAAGGTATTAAGAGAAAGAGGTAAGAGTTGAAGAATTCATTTGTGCTTCTATTTTTGGTATATAGAATTATGTTATATAGAACCTCTTCCCCCTCCATATTTAAATGAAACCTGCAAATATTTGAAGTAATTGTATTTCATAGCACACATACGTGCATTGGTGAATCATGTTTTGAGCAGATGATATTTAAATCAATTGCAAAATACTTTTGGGAAGCTGTATCTTTAAGTAGTAAAATTGTTTGAGTGCTATGCAATTTTTCTTTTTTCTCTTTTTTCTTTTTTAATAAATTGGTGGTGGTGGTGGTGGTGCCAGGGTGAAGGCATCGCTTGAGGAATTGTAGGTACAATCAGCAGCTTTGTCTCTTTCCAGTAAAACTAATCAACTATTCACATAGGCTATTGGAGGAATAGCTGTGGGAAAAAAAATGAAATGTGTAACTGTACTTTCCATATTGAAATACTCTGTTTGGGCTATATATACTTATAGAACGGTTACATAACAAGTGGTTTATTACCTCCTTAAAACAACTTGGTTACTTATGTGATGTCTGTCCCACATCAGTGAGTTTTTGAGAGCCACAGTATGTGTTTGCATGCTTAGATACCCGCCCTAAAGCTAGATGCAGAATTTATGGCTGGAGGAAAGGGTGAATGACTAAGATGACTTCGAAATGGGGCTGATCCTTAGCTGTCCTATGAGCTCTTTGGGCCACTAGCAGCAAGAGCATGTTGTGGCATCCTTGAAATGCATCTTTGAATAGTAAAGTTCTTATTTATCCATTGAGTTTTCACTAAAGTAAAGTGTTCTAAAGTAACATAAACACAAAAAGCATCAAACATATATGTATTCAGGATACCAAAAATTATTTAAAAAAACCCAAAACAAACTGGAAAAAAAACCCTTTCAAAACCTACAGGTAGTTTAGCTCAGTTGGTACTGCCTTCTTTAAGTCCAAGTGTATGTGTATATAATTATGAAGATCAGGGAAAGACAGAGATAATTGCTCAAAGAAAGATACATTGAGTGTGGGATTAAAGACATACAGGTGTGGAAGACTGACCTATTTGAAGAACAGCTATGCGGGTCTAGTGTTGTGACTATTGTCCAAGTATCTCCCATTATAGCAGTTCCTGTGGTAGAATATCAGTATACAGAATAATCAAGAATTTTATCAAGTTGTCTGCTGCGGATGCACATGAATACGAAAGAAAAATGCTGACAATTTGAAGCTTATTCTGAAGTGTTCTTTGTTACCCTCCATTCCTTTACCGTCTCTTTTTGTCCCTTCCAACTGTTCATAATTAAAAGGGAAAAAAAAAGGGCGAGGGGGAAGAATGAGGAAAAAAAAGAAAGAAATCTTTCAAAGACCTTTGGCTCTAATTGGATTTTCATTAAGGTTTTATAAAATCTATTACACAAAGCCTCATAAGAAATGGGAGCACAATTCATGGGGATGATTAACAAATTGGCTTAATGAACTTATCTTGAACCTCTCAGACCCACTGTGGAGTTCTTAGTACCCTGAAGTGTTAGAGAGAAATGCATCCAGTATGACAGTTCAGAACAGTGTAAGAAGTAAAAATGAGATCAGATGGTCTCAGCCTTCTTCATACTTCTTCGAGAGTGCACATCAACAAGCCATACTGAACTGTCACTAATTTGACAGCTGTAGCAGTGAAAAGCCCCATAAAGCCAGAATAAGACACTGGGATTTGTGCCAGCTGAAGGCAGTTTTACCTTGAAAAGACTGACTCTGGGTTGTATGATTGAACAAGGAGCCTAACAGGGCTGAGCTCTTATCTTTCATTTGCATAGGAACTAAAGAGTAGGAGTCTGCTTGGTGCTGTTTTCCTATTTGTTTGCACTAGTGTAAATACCAACATTGTAACACTAGACTAATCTGCACAAGGTCTGCCAGCAGACAACCAAATCAAGAATAGAACTGCCAAAACAGAAGGTACTGTTAGAAAATACAGAAATTATGTCGGAGACGTGAATTAAGAAATTGCTTTAACTTTCACATCTGTAGGATGGTCAGATTGCAATTTTTAAAACTTTGAGACTTCTGTGTGATTTATACAGCTGATACACATGTGGCATCTCAAAGCATTTTACAAAAGAAGTTAGTAATTCTTGATGCTAAGTGCATACAGATGGGACAAATCACCTAAACTCAGGTTTTGTTCAAGATTGTGTTTTGTTTGATTGCTATGGGTTGTATAGGTTTCAGTATCACAGTGTGAAGTCTAAGAGCACAGATGAAAGAAAACTTTCATCCAGGAATTTGGACTTGGGTCATCATGACAAATGCTCATCAAAGTTACATTATTCAAGAAATATTATTGAAATACAGTAGTTCCAGATAGGATTACCAGGTCTTTATGAGCTTGTGGTGTAGGAAATATTTAGAACATAGCTACACTTTTTTGGCATTCCTCAGCTTGCATGTCATTTAATCTTAAGGTTGCAGTTATGTCCTTATTGTATTTTTGTCCATTGTAAAACAGAATCTTGCCCAGTTCCTTAAAGCGACCCTGCAAGAGAAGTGGTCTCCTGTCCTTTTTATCTGAATGGTTGAGGTTACTGCAGCATCCTACCAGCAAGCCTTCTATCGTCTCCCGAAGGGAAGGACATTATTGGAATGTGCTCTGTCACATCTAAGTGTGCTTTGCCTTGGTGATAAGTAGGTGTGATGCCTTGCAGTGTAACTGGTTAAGATGCATTAAGTTCCCCTGGCTCAGAAACAAGCTGGGCTAAGTAGGGGTACAGCTTAAAGCCTAGTGGGACAAATAACTCCTGATAGAAGTTCTGGCTTCAGGAGCTGTGCCCCCATTCTCCCATCTGCTTTCTCATGCTGGCACTTCCTTCCCCCCTCTTTTGATAGTGGAATCTGTACCGTTGTATGTTAAGCCAAATCAGGGAGGTGACTAGCTGATAACGTTTTGCTGATGAGTTTTTTTTCTGCTGAATCATTTCCCTAACCTGGATCTCTGTGGGGCTGTGGTGTTTATACCAGCACAGCCCCAGTGCAGCGAGGGAAACAGGAGAGTGTGCTTGAGGAGAGACATCCCTGGCAGCTATCTGGTAGCACTGCTATTGACTGTTCAATTACACTCAGCTATTTTCAGCCTGAAAATTAAAATTCAGCTATTTTCCCTTACTGGGAGGGAGTAAACATCATAAAGCCTCTTCTTGGCTCTGTTTAACTCCTAATTCAGCTTGCTGCATGGGATGTCGGCTGTGTCCTTTTCCTATCCATCTGTGCAAGAGCAGGAGAAGCAGCTCTCTTGCCGTTCCCCAGACTGTCATCTGTGAAAGGGAATTCAGCAGGGTAAAGCAGCTCCCTGTGTAACCGTATGTCCCCGCACGAGCTCACAGAACAGGAATCACAGTTTGTCCTTATTATTGTTGTCTCTTGCCAAGCTCAAAGCGTCTCCTTTTCAGTCACTGAAGAGGGTTTCGAATGCTGCTAAGAAGTAGAAGTTCTGGAAAACAAACTTTGGAAATTAGGCTTCTGTCTCCTCAATGGTAACAGCTAGGTGGGTGGTCTGTCCTTTTAATTGCCAGTCTTTGAGCGGGTGTACTGGATCAATGTCTGTCACTTGTCAACACGATATATTCCAGCTTCTTTTGGGCATTTAGCTCCAGAGTACTCATCTCAAAACGAATCTGGTACTTGGAGCTATGCGATCTGTTCACTTTTCCCAGCATTTATTTGCACAATACAGTAGCATTCAAGTCTTGTCTCTCATCGGTGTTGTAGAAGATATCTTGAATATAGGTATTTTGCAAACTCTAAATACATATTAGGAAAAATCTTTTATCTTCAGAATATCAAGATAAATGACTGCTTTGCAGCCTTACAGTTTTTTTAAGTTAGGTCTGAAATGTTAAAAAGTAGAAAAATCTTAGGTTGCCCTTGTAACCTTTAGTTGCTTCCTTGTGCACATATGGTATAATAGCTATTTTAGAATTATTTTAATTGCAGAATAACAATCTTTTATTCAAATTTTGCACTTCAGAAAAGGTTAAGATATTGCACCTGAGGGCACACAACTACGTCACATTGGGACTTTCTTAAATGTGACTCTGCTGGAAGCAAATATGCCTTCCTGTTAAAAGGATAATTTGTTAGTCAAATAAACTGGAGCTGTCCTCCTGGTGCCATTCGTGTTTGGTCTTGCAGTAAACTTAAATGTATATGAAGAAATGTCCCTTAAGGTTGTGTTCATTTTACTTTTAATTTCATATTAAAGTTTTCTGAAGTTCATTATTTACTTATTAAGGGGAAGAATGAGGCTTAATTACTGGAATAAGGAATGATGCAGGGCTGCAGTTGTGTATTGTTCTTGGGGTTACTTTTCTACTTCAGGAAGTGCCAGAACACCAGTATGGGCACACATGATTTAGCTAACAGCAGGGCTGTGTAACTATTAAAATCATGGTACAAAAGTAGCCCTGTTCCCATTAGGAATTACACATCTTAATTTCTGAGGATCAATCCAAAAGGTGGTAACGTGTGTAATATTCTGTTCATTTGCCTGAAAAATCAGTGGGCACTAGGGAATGTGGCAATTTTGAATGTAGGCTAAATCTTGCTCATTCTGTATATGCAAAGACTATTACTAAAACTGGAGTAAATAGACTATGGCCTCTTGATTCCACTGCAATCAACTTCAAAGTCCTTAATGAATTCCGAAGGACAAAGATTTGGCTGGTATTTTCTCATCTGCAGACAAAGATATACCAGGACTGGATTGACAGAATCCAAATCACACCTTTACTGATGAGATTTTTATTTTTGATAGCAGGACACACAAAATATCATTTGATACTTGTACCTTTTTGACATTACATCCCTTGACACTTTGAGTACTTATACTTGTAAGTTATAACTCCAAACATCAGGGAGCAGCTGGTTTTTTTTGGGGAAAAAAAATTATGACAGCAGATGCAGTCAGGTATATAAATGAACACAAAAATATTACAGGTTTGTTTTTTAGTGGAGGTTGCTGCTTTTTTAGGGGAGGGATACTTTGAGAGCATGTGTATTTGTGTTACCTAATCACAAGGGAAAAAAGTCTGTATTCTTGTTATATATTTTGATCTTTTGTCGGCAAATTATTCATTAACAATAAACAGATCTTTGAAAACAGATCTTTGTTCTCAGAGGAAATATGTGTGAAATTATATGACCTATTTGGTGCTGTTTACTTGAAAGGACTTACTAATTAAAAACCAAGCAAGTTGGGACAGCTCTTGTATCGGCTATTACAATTTTTAAGCAGGCTAGTTGAATGATGTGTCTTGTAGATCTATTTTTACACAACTCCATCTCATTACACTTATACATGACATTAAATGAGTAATGTATTTTCTCCTTTTTTCTCAACATCTACATCTGTGAACTGCATTATTTTTGGCAATGCGTTTCCTGCTTGATTTATTAAATCCTCTTAGTACATTTGTTTCTGACTTCATTCATAGATACTAGTAAAATTCAAATTACTGAATATTAGTAGATGGAGTAAGTCACTCCACTAGAAGAAAGTAAGTTTTGCTGGTGGAAATACTGTATGTCAGTTTAATATGGTTTATTGCGCAGGCCAGATACTAAATGCTTTTCTCTTAATTCTACTCATAACTTCACTTTCACGTGAGAAGCAATTGTGGATGTACTGGCATTATGAGGCACTGGAAACCATTCCATTTCCAACACGCAGCCTAAGCTCTGAGTAGCATTAGATGATGTGGAGCTTAAAATGCTATCAGTCATCTTGAGTCCTATGAAACACAGTGCTTCTGTTGTATCTGGTGCTGACCTAAGCCAATGGTAGCCGCAAGGGATTTTTTTTTTCGGTTGTGTTTTTTTAAATCTGTTGCATTTGACTTTTCATTGTAATGGTATAAACTATTAACATCCCTTCCATTGTAGAAATAAAAGCAAAAGAGTGCTTTTCTTGGTTTTCTCATAAAGATTGATTAATCTCTGACATTTTGGCTATGGTGTCATGAGGTTCTTAACTTGTCAAGCAGTAAGCAAATACATCCATTGGCCTGTTCTTCCCTCCCTCAATTTTGTATTCTCAGCTTATGAAAACCACTTTGATTAATATATCTACAGATATAGATACTTCCTTTCAACAGAGAATTGTCACAAGTCTTTTTTCTGAAATTCCATTCTAGATTGTCCTATTCTCAGTAGAAAAAAACAAAAGGAGGACAGTGTGCTCATGCCCCCTCAGGGAATTAACACCGACCCCCTGCTCTGTGACAAGTACAAATTGCATACAGGGCTGGGGCTGCTGATCTGTCTCTTAGAGACATCTAAACTGTGGTTCTTTGTTGTTTGCAAGAAGTGGTTTGATGCAGCTGTCAGACTGTACTTCAAAGGATTTTTCTAAACTTACTTCTGAAAGAACTGAACTGCCCCAGTACGCTGCTTCGCTGGCTGTGAGAAGAGCTATGAGATTTTTCTCCAAAGAGTCCTCAGGGCGTATCTGGCACCATCATGTCCTACTGGGCCATGGGATGGGCAGATATGGGCTCTCACTGGCCAGCGTATTGTGAGAAGAAAGGTATAAGCAAAAGAGAAGAGAAAAATCACTTCAGTTCCTTAACTTAGAAATATTATTTTATATGCAAATTTTAAAATGGCATTTCCTTTTGGAACATACTAACAAAAAATGGTGTATTTTTCTAAAAGCAATTCAAATGACTTCATTTCAAAGTTGCAAAGTAAGAGCATATTTCTTAGTGATTTATATACTGCACCCTCACCGTGAATGTACATCATATTGGAAGGTAAAATGAATAATTTGTAGCTCTCAACAGAGGCAGAGTTTAGTGTTTAAAGCTTGTTAATATTTTTTTAAACTCTTTTTTTTTTCAGGGAAGCTTATTCAATACATGAAGAAAGGATGACAGGAGAACTGAAAACAGCTTTTTTAATTAGGTTTCTGACTTTAAAATCTTGTTTCAACAAAAATATATTAGGCAGTGACCACCAAGAGTGGACTGAGGAATGCAAGTCTCTAAACTTGTCATGTGTTCAGTCACATACACCAGGGATTCCCCCTGCCACTCCCCACCTGCTGGTGATTTTTTTTAGCATTTTTGAAGGGTTTCAAGTTCAGCATCATCAGAAAACGCCACCTGAGCAGCTCGTGTACTTAGGTAGTGGTGAAATGAGATCATGTTTTAAGAGAGAATTATCTTAATAAAGGTTAATTCTTAAAATCTGATGGAAGTAATGCACACAAGTTTCTTTATGTACAAATAGTAATAAAATTGCTTTCTGTTGATATAAAATGGGGATAGGTTAAATGTGAAACAGGGTCTGCTTGCTAATGTTTATTGCCTTAGCAGTTAGACATGGTTGGGAGTATGTGAGCGGGTATGGAGGTTTTTCCATTGTTGCATCTAGTTAAGAGATTAAAGTCCTCTCTATAGAAACCAGCATCTCTCCTGTAAGCTTGGAACAAGTGTTCTGTTTCTGTGAAAGTTGACTTCAGTATATTCAGATATTCTGTAGAGCAATGAATTACAGAGCAGGGTGGGCTGTCCTTACTGAGTGTGTCCCATCTAGGACAGGCTGTGATTGAAGATCAGATATGCAAAAGAAGCACGTATGCAGCAGGATTCTGTGAGCACACATGCCTTTTGGCAACTTAACATCATGTAATAATTTATTCCTTTTCATGTCCATCATATTTCAAGTTCATTCCAGGGAATTAAATGGCAGTTGAAAAGGATCCACTCTCAAGAAGTTTGTGGAGCAATCTGTAAAAGCTCTGAAGAGACAAGAAGTCATTCTGAAATGAGAGGTGCCCTGGGGCTCTTTCAAGTGGGGTACCGTCGCGTTCATCTTAACTCACTGAAGGTTCAACGCTGTTAGAAGAAGTGGTTCTTTTAGATCTCTCTACTCGAAGTAGAGCTGTGCTTGACTGACCTGCTGCTGCATATGGCAAACGATATGTGTAGCTCTAGAGTGATGCATCACTGGTGGCACAGGGTGAAGGAGTCATCCTTGCCTATGGCTGAGGTTACGCTTGTCATGCAGCTGCATGCTCCTGGAGAGGAGGTTAAGGCTGTGGCTTAGCAGTGGATAGGTTTGTGCTCTGGCCCTTCTGCTTGCAGCCGAGTGCGTTGGAGCAGGAGCCTGACTTGTTTGTCTTATAAATCCTACCTGTACTGAGATGCTGAAGGCTCCAGGGTCCTGGTGCCTGACAGGATTGGCAATTCAAGTCCTTTCTCTTTTATTTTAATCTTCCAGGTAGTGCAATGTTTTGTTTGGGGGTGAGGGAGGATATTTTTATGAGGATTTTTTTTCTTTTTTTGAAAGGTAATTTCACAGAATTAGGTCAGACATGTACAAACTGAAATTTGAGAGTTGTGGAAGTCATATTTCAATATAGCAAAGGCAGGAATGTTTGTGCTAGAGATCTGAAAAACTCTTGAGTTGGCTTTGCCATTGAAATGCCTTTGCTGTGTGGAATTGTGCTCTTAGTTAAACTTCAATACTCTCTTTTGGAGAACTGCAAATAAAGCTAGCTGTTTTATTTAAAAAAATATAAAAATTAATGAAAACCAGTGTTGTCAGGAGTTTTTTCATATCTAGATTCTAGTTTCCATTAATCTCAAAATCACACCATCCCCTCATGCATTTCTGTGATGAACTGCAGGCACCTTTTGGGGAACTTTCTAACTATCACTTGTGAAAATGCAGTGTTACATGTCTGGTTCTTGTCAGTTATGGTGTTTACATGGGGTATGCTGGTAGTTGACCAGGAATGTGACTACCTGTAGTAATCCCCAGGGATCCTGCTCTAAAAATAATCCTCAGCATCCTAAGGAGTGGCTGAATCCAATTATTACTGTTTTCTTGGGTAATAATCAAATTAAGTTTCTCATAAGCTTCTGGGACTTGAACAATTCTAATATTTTGAGTGTATTTACTGTTTGTTTTGGAGTACCACAGGGTACTGCTCATTCAGGGTTAAATCATAGGACTCGCACATTCAGGAGAAGCCTTGTCTGGAGTTTTCTTGCGTTTATTTCAGATGACTTGTGTTAGATTCACTGATTTCAGTTTTCTTCGAGACTGTCTCCTTGCAGAAATTAACTAAAGTTTTAGAATAGGGTATTTCCAAGAAAAATACATTTGGCTCCATAAATAAGCATCTCTATTTTGATAGATGCAGATACATTTGTTGTGGTGATGGTGATATTTCTGTTACTGTTCTGTGTGTGTTTTGTTCAGCTTTTTTTGTAAGGATTTCATTCTCTAGAAGGCTGGGAGGGAATGATACTGCCTTGCAATATCCCTTGACTATCTATGAAACAGCTCCTGGTATTCTCTCTGTCTCTCCAGTACCTGTTTAATGTCAGCTTCATTTGACTTCCTAGCCTTGCTGAAGCAGTACCTTTAGTTTGGAGACAGAGAGCAGCAGCTCTAGTTCTAATAAACTAGTCTTTTCTTTTAATTGCTCATTTGTATTTGGGAAGCTTCTGAGATAGAGCTGTTGTAATGTCTTTATGCTTGTTTTAAAAAAGTCTTTTAAAACTGAGCTAATTATTTGTCTAAGAAACTCCCATAATTCAATACAGCAGTTTATGTGGGATTTGCTCACTAGCTAGGTCTCCAATGGCATTTGTGCAGTTGCTACACCCTGATTTCATATTTGATATATGCAGAGTTTTCCCCCACCGGTAAGGAATGCAAAAGACATCATGAAGGTACCTCCTCTCCAGTCCTGCTTGTTCTTTATTTCCATGAAAACAGAGGTAGTGGTTGCCTACTAATTTCACGTGTTAGACTTCTTTAATCTGATAAATAACTAGATGTTGCTCATGATATTTCAAAAAATGAGAACAAACTAATTGAAATTAGTGGACTTACATTTGCTTAAAAATGGAGTTTTCTAATGATGCATCAAGCCTCGTTGATGTAACTACCATCAGCCAACTAGCCATGGAGTTGATTTCTAAGACGGTGGTAATTATTGTGTCAGCTTAATAACAAAAAAGTCAACCAAGTTTTCACACTTCTCTTTCTCTAAAACAGAAAACTAAATAAGAATATTCTCGTGTTTTAATTGTGACTATGGATGACTGATAGAAAACATGTAATTAAGTGATGCAAAAGTTGACATAAGACAGTTGACACCAATTTTTTATACATCATTATATGAAGACATGTAGTGAAGCAATTAGTCCTTCATTAGTTCTAAGTTATTTCAAAAGCTTTGAAATACTTGTGTATTTAATTTTTAATCATCAAGGAAATGTATCTTCTAATGGTGTTAACTTCAGGGACTTAAATTAAATGCACTCCCATGAGACTCATTTCAATAAGATGAACGGCCTCCACAGCTGCTGGGCCACAGAAGCTTTCATGAGCTTTTGGGGCTCAGCAGTGGTGCAGGCTCTTCAAAATTTTACTCATTTTTTTCCACTTCTTCGTGACTGTGGAGTGCTATCTTAGAAATGCTGTGTTATTGCACGCATTGGAGAGGAGCTGCTGCCTACTTTCATCCCGATTGCTGTTAGATGGCCACCTTCTCTAATGCTTTCAGCTTTTTAGTCACTGAAGCCAAAAGCTGCAAGCCAGGCTTACCTGTTAATACACATTTGACTTCTACTGCTTTACTATTCAGTGTTAAAAATAGTACTGAAATATAGCCTGGGTGAGGATAGGCAGCTGTTTAGTTATGGGGCATGAGGTTTTGTTCAGATTTCCTTTGGAGGTTTGTCTCCAATTTGTTTTCCTGTTCACTAAGCTGGCTTTCATGATAAACCTATCATAAAGTTTAATGTCTTCCCATCTTTTTGAAGATTTATTTTTTTTAAGGAATTCCTGAAAAGATTATCTTGTTTGGCTTTCATTGGCAGTTTGTCACCTTCTTTCCTCTTAAGGTCCTTATAAAATCTCACCCTGGCTAGGCTGGAAGTAATAAAGCAGAATAGATGTGCATTCCTGTGTATCTTGTAGAGGAACCTGGTTCTGTGCAAAGTTTTTATAAAAAAAAAAAAACTTTATACCCTATATGTATGTTGTGGAATTATGGATAGCTTATATAAAAGAGCAAAACTGTGGGAAACTCTTGAGCTGTCAAATGCAACCATGCAGTAAAAGGAACCTGTTGTATAAAAGCTGGAAAATTCAGGGAAGCCCGCTTCCCAAATGCAGATGTCCTTTGTTTTGGCATAGTGAGGATTTACTATGTGTTCATAAGTTTTAACAGATTTCTGATTAAGTAATGAAAACATGTCCCAGACAAAGGCTGGTTCTGTTGATCTGAGCATGCCTGGAGTCTGCACATTGGCACAAAATGGCCTTTTTTGTGTATTACAAAAATCTTTTTCAATGCATTACAAATATTAAAGCTGTGTTCAGTCATCAGCTAACATAAATTTAAGTAGTCTGACTTCAGTAGGGAAAGATTACAGAACACCTGGACCTTTGAAACAGATGTAATACCTTTCTATTTATGTATTTTAGTAGTAATAACTACTTTGTAATAAATTTTGACTTTTGTTTCAAGTTATGCTGAAATTCAGCTTCTGCTGTTGTTTACCTAATGCTACCAGGAGAAGAGTATTTAATTTCTAGCATGATGTCTCAAGGTGCACCTTTTCCTACCATTTTTCCTAAAATGCATTTTTTTGATATGCTGAAATGAACAGTGTCACATTATATTCTTTCATCTTGGTGGCAATTAGTCATTGGTGTCACAAAGATCACTGTGCAATAAAGGTTTATAATGCAGCATTTAGATGTTCAGAGGTAGACTCTGAGAAGATGCTTTTGCTCGGGATGTTTGTTCAACTTCTTTTGTTAGACATAAATAAAACTTCGTTGTGAAATAGTTGTGCTCAACACGTGTGAACAGCATTAGCTAATTATTTTTCCTGATACATTTGCACCTTTAAGACACCCACCCAGCTACACTCAGTTGGTGGAAGGGGAATGAGGAGAAAAAGGAATCGTGTTGGTCATGTTTTAAGCTGTGTGAAAGTTCCTTCCTATGTGGGAAGGGCCTTTCAGCTTATGACCTGGTCATATGTTAGTGAAGAACAGGGTTCGTGTGGGAGGAAAGTGGCATGAATAAAAGCAGAGCTGCACTATCCGGCAGCAAAAGACATCAGAGTGGATCCAGTTGGTAACAGATTTGTTTGCAGTATGCAAATTTCTGAAACTTGTTCCCACACTTGAGCCACTTGATAGAGATGAGACAAATAATTTTGGAAATCTGATGATCAGTGCCTAAAATTTTTAACTTACCAAATAGGTGGAACAAAGGAAGAACATCGGATGTTTTACCCTTGTATGACATACAAGGTTACCGATGTCACAGGCATTATTTTCACTTTATGCTGATAACTTAAAAGTTGAAAATGTTGAGTGTTGTATTTCACAAAGATATTGTAAGGATTACAGACTTGATGTTATGGAAATGGAAAAATGTCAATCATGCTGGTATTAGACCAGGAAACAAGAATGATAAGTAATATTACGTGACAAACTCAGTACTTAACACCAAATACTGAAGGTTGTTCCATTTTTAGTGTTTCTCTTATCCTGAATAGTCAAATTATTCTTTAAAATCAGAAATAAAACAGTGGTATCTGTCTTTACTCTCCAATCTTTATCACTGTCCTACGCAGTGACTGCACAGTGTTAAAGATGAATGATTTGGAGTGTGCAATACTATTTAGTAGTATTAATTTTCTATTTTGATCCTTTATATTAAATTTCTGTGTTGTGTTTTGTGCTGGGTGGGGTCTGCTGGATAGCAGTACTTATTGAAGTTCTTGATTTGTAGGACTGGCTGAGATTTCATGAACACAGAATAGAGTTCAGTTTGGCCATGATGATATACATCTGGAATAATGTTAAGTGTGAGAGTGTTGTGCAGGATTATTTGGTGGGCTTTTTAAAGCTCTCAGGGGCTGGCATCCATAGTCCTGTCCCAGACATTACACAGAATCACACAGAATCAACCAGGTTGGAAGAGACCTCAGGGATCATCGAGTCCAATCGTTACTTAAGCAGAAACCTCAGTAATATTGCAGGCTGCTGAATGGACTCTCTAGTTTGACTTTTTAAAAAATATTTTTTTTAATAGTTTGGAAAAAATGTATCTTAATTTATGATAATTTTGTTTTGATTATATATAGCTGGTTAGTTCAAAAAGTTTTTTTATTCTATGCTATATAACTGTGAATTTATTACTGGCCATACTGGGGTGTATTAATATTTGTAACAGACTATTTGGCGAATAATTTTTTAATAAAAATGGAAATTCCTGTCTGGTGATCAGGTATTTGCCTTTTATTCCTCCTTGAAAAACACTCTATGATGTAATTTGTAGCTAGACTTTGGTGGTTTGCTCTTCAAACAGAGTGTTACAGGGGAATTCTTCACCTGCAGTGGCAAGAACACTTTCTTTTGCTGGATTGAAGAATTAATTGGAGACTGTTAATTGTCATTTATTGGTAATGATCAATAGATTCCTGCAGAACTGAATATGAAGCCCATTTTATTGAACTCTTCAAGTGCATCCTGTGCTCATTTCAGCTTGGCATTTATAAAAACACCTGGGAATAAATTAAGTTCTTCTCTATGATGATTGAACTTCAAATTTATCAGAACTTTAAGGTAGAATTGTAGATTTTTTTTCCTTGATGTTGAGAAATAAACTACTGAAACGACTCGGGTTCTAAGCAAGAGAAATGGAAGCAGACCACAGAAAGTTTTCGAAGAACTATTGAAATAAAGTAAGGCTCATAAGTAAATCATCCTCCCGCCTTTGTGCCCTTTTAGAACAGATCCTTTCTTCCAGTCCAGTTAGTTTGGTCCACTAAACTTCTGTAGTTTTCTCTTTTGCCTTTCCTGAGAGGCTTCCATGAGTGGCAGTTTGTGCTTCTGCTACAGGCTCTCCACTTGCTGTATCTGTCCCATGTTATCATTGTCCTGCCCTGCCAATTGTCTTCGATTGTCCTCAGAAAGAATAGCTGGTCATTCCCTAAGAAAATTCAAGCTAATCAAATATATGTAAGTGAGGATATATGTAAAATAAGATGTTTCCCCTTTGACACACCAATCTCAAGCTTTTAAGATGAGAGAGAATATATATGAAGAAGTATACAAATCAATAATGCAGGTGGCACCCGTTATATTTGTACTGTGTGTATACAATATAAATCACTCATTGGTTTGTGCACCATCAAAATTGTGTTCCTTATTTTTTGAGGATTGAAGATTGAATCAGACATTTTTAATGTACCTCGTGTCCTACTGAAATTGAGTCCATATGAAGGATTTGCATAACACCCTTCTGCTAGGAGAACCTACAATCGTCTCTTTATCTTGGTTTGTTGCTGGCTTTGATGCCCTCTTGATGCAGATACAGTGGGATCTGGGAATGCTCTCGTAATTCACTTTGAAATATATGTTAGCAGTAAAAAAATTCGGAACTTCTTGAAAGTGAAGCAAGTGCTGTCTATCAGGCTTAGGCATACAGCCTCCACGATGTGTATATTAGGAAAACTGTAGTGCCTTGTAAAAGGCCCAGTGAGACTGCTTAAAAATTGATTGCAAATTGGCAGGCAGACACACCAGCTAATGCTGGAGCGAAGTTTATGATTTGTTTATATTTACCTAATCATAATTTAATTTTTCTACTGTTAACACTTAATGCTAAACCAGTTTCCTAATATAATCACGTTCCTAGCAGTTTTAAGAAGACTCCAAGAGAGTAAGTAACAGCAGCAGTCAGAGGAAAACATAACTATGCTCAACCATGAAGGCTAGACTTGGGAACAGAGTTGTCACATACAAGATTTTGATAGTTTAAATGAAAAAGCTGCTTTGTCTTTGAACAGAATCTCAAGAGTTCTGAAAAAAAAAATTGTTTCTAAATCCATTTTCTAATTTTCATTTACCTTTGTTACTCTGGTTCAGAGATTTCCTTGAAGCTTAACTTGGCTGCTAGAATACAGATATACAGCTCATGTTTGTGTTTCTATGCATCTGACTTTTCATTTCCACAAATTGAAATGTTTTACTCATGAGGTTTCTGTCTTCTTGTCAGATGTAGTGTGTCCCAAGGAGAATGCCAAAGGGATGAGTCTAAGGAGACAAACACTATTGCATAAATAGCAAAGGCCTGAAAGACTGTAGTAGATTCTGATCTGTCTTAATAAATAAAGGGGTGGGGGGCAAGAAAAGATGTACCTCTCACTATTGAACATTCAGGTTTTCCCTTCTGATTTTAAAGATCTAAGACTTTAATTTACTGACCTTGTGATAATTTCAGCTCTGTGCTGAAACAAAGATTTTAAATTCTGACATGAAGAATATGGCTTTATCCAAAGATATTTGATGAAAAACAGTGAAGGACCAAGAAAAGAAAAGAATAAATCCTTAAATTAGTAATTCTTAGTAAAATACATTCCTCAGTATTAATTCTCTGGGGATCAGAAGTAAGATTTATATCCACCATTACCTCTGGCTTGCCGGTTACCCAGCTTTCTGCTAACTTAAATTCACAAATGCTCAGTGTTCAGAGCTTTTCCACGTGTATCTATGGCCTTATAAGTGTAGAACTGAAAGCATGTGAGTAGTAATATAATAAATATTTTAAATTGTTACCCATACTGATCATACAAGAAGGCTGTTTCTTGTAAGTCTGTGAATCATGTTACATCAGTTGAGAAGACATATGCTACTTGCATGATGTTTGGATATGTCACAACTATTTCTGTTCCACATTGATTTGTTTCCATGGATTAGTGCCTAACTTTGAAATTCAAGTTCAGTATTTACAAACAGCATTGGAAAGTTTTTCATCATTTATGTTTCCAGTGGCCATAATAACTTGGAAGAAATGGGTGATGGTTTTAATTTGTTTCATTGCTTTATTAAAAGAGGACCTAGCTTGCTTTATTAAAGACTTGTGCACAGGTATGCTTGCTGAGCATGTAGATAATATTCATAAAGTTATATTAATAATTTGTGATGGAGAAGTAAACAGAATGCATTGGTTTAGCATTAGTACTTTTGACCTATATTCCTGTAACTATTTAAATATTTGCTGTGTGGTAGCATAAATAATTGTGTATTTCACTGTGGACTGACTGAATTGTTTCAGTTCCAGCTCCAGTTTGGCAGACCTGTTCTCATAGACCCGTATGAGTGGGAGTCTATTCAAGCAGGAGAATTGGAGTTCAGCATACAAGATGTCTTTCATGTCAATATTCATATACTTTTTTTTTTTTTTTTTATCAGAAAGAGCTGCTCAGAATTATGACTTGAATTATGTACAATTCTAGGTATCTAAGAAGAAAACACCTTCTCTCCAGTTGGGAATCAAGTAAATGAGAGTTTTATCCTTTCAGTTCAGCTTGTGATTGAGGAAAGGAGGGATGGAGAGGGATGACGTGGTAATGTTAGCTGGAGATATGGGGTGTGAAGGGTTTTTAGCTCTTGTGAGGAGCCAGCAATTGATCTCTTTTCCTCTGAGGCCAGCAGAAGGTATTGTTCAAGATCTGTATCAAATGTCTCAGCTTTATATCAGAGACTGGAGGCCTGACGTGTCACTTCAGGTATCCTACTCATGGTGCAGATTGTACAATACATCTTGCTGTACCTAAATTCATAATGGCCGAAAGCTCTATATTGTCTTTTGATACTAATACGAAAAAGAGAAGGGGAGGGAGATGGAATCTAATTCTAAAATAGTAAAAGTTGTCAAAACTTGCTACAGTGGAAGGATAAAATTTTCACCACTCTCTTGCTTAGTGTCTGTACTTGCTTTTGGCAAGTATACATTTATACTGCTCTTACTAACAGTCGTGTACTGTGATGCTGGATTTTGAGTGTGTTTGCATGGTGATAGTTTGCTGCCCAGGAATACTGTGCAAAGGAGCACATGCTGTGCAGATTTATACATGGATGGATCCAGATTATCAGGCTACTATGAGAAAGAGGTAAATGATGCACGTATACCTATATGGGCTTGTGTGCATGCGTTTATGGAAACTCCTGAACAGAAATGTGAAAAATGCATTTTTTTCCTAAATTTTTTGTATGTTTGCATGTATAATAGATATTTATATCAATAAGCAACAACTTAAGCTGCAGCTTGTTTGAATCTGTGTTAAATCATGCTAGTGATCATGTCAGAGGTTTGCATCATGCCAATATATGTGGAAAATATAGTTTAGAATCTGTTCATAGAGTAATACAGAAATAATGTTGTTTAATCACTATAATAACACTAGATCCAGAGCAGAAAAATTTTACTGCAGTATTATTAGTGTTGGGGAAGGAGAGACACGTCCTGTGAAAATGTAACTGAGGGAGCAAAGGGAGGATGAGAAACAAGTGCTTAAACCCAGATTCTTTTCTTGGTTATAGCTCATTTGTCTTGAGTAATCTGTTGGCTCTAAATATCTTGATTAATGCCATTAGATGGGAATTCCTTGTGGAAATAAAAGTTGTCCAGTACAAAGGACCTTGGTGGTTTGGGTGTGCTGTTTGCTTTTTTTTTTTTCCCTTGGCGTGATAATTAGCTGAATGCTAAACTGTGTGGAAGATGCTTTTTCATACTGCGTAGTGATAAAACATCTGAAGTAGAAAATTTGTCTAAATATGATGTTTTTAGGGGTCCATTTAAATGGCTTTGGTTAGGTTTGAGTGACGTTTCTTAGTTATTGCCTTGATCTGGATTCTCTTAATGGTGCAGTATATCACTGGTTTTTACACTGACTGAAAAAAATTACAGCTAGATTAGGGAGTCTTTAATCTTCAGTAATTAAATTATTAATTGATTTCACAACAAAAGATTAAGATGCTTAGAGGTCTCCTAGAGTAATTGATAATGAATATCTGTGAATACTTAACACTAAGAACACATTGCTTTTTTTTTTTTTCTTTGAAAGATAAGAAAAAAGTATATGTTACTGTGAACGGGAGTTTAAATGAGTATATTCTTTTCACACTGAAACAATTTCAAGAATAGTGTAATGACTAATAGTATTAAACATACTTAAATTCAATGTAGAAGTATGGCAAATGAATATGATTCCATTTATTCTATAGATTAGATTCAGTTGAGCTAAGTGAAGAAAAACCCTGGTGAGCCAAGTTCTGTTGAGATTAAAATAGATCTAAGTTGAAAAAGAATATAGCCTGAGTTGAAAAACAAGCTGTTTTTTGCTTTGTAAAGCTACACGACAGTATTTCCTTTCCTGAGTAGGCTGTTTCTCCCTATATGTTCGGGTTTCATTGTTCTCCTTTGCTTTCCTGGTCTCCAATACCCCTTCATCTTCCATGAAGAGTTTTTCTTTAAGAAAAATAATTTGAGTACATTTTGTGTTACTTAGCTTTAAAAACACACAGTAAAAGTTGAAAACCTGTGCAAGCATACCTGCCTGAAGTCAAGCAAATGATTTATTATGATAGTCTCTGTGTTCTGATTAGAAAAGAAACCATAGCAGGACTCCAAAAACAAAGACCACGTTCTCCTAACACTTATAGTAGTATATATGTGAATAAAACCCACTGGAGCAAAGGACAGTCTAATCTGGCCTGCTCTTATAAAAAATGGCTACTAGGAGTGAGGAAAGCCAGGGGAGAATTTCTAGACAAAACTTAAGATACGAGATCTAGAGGGAGTGACAAGAAAGATTTCCCTCTGTGCAGCAGGACCGTGAGGAAAATGGAAGGTTATTTTTCCAGGCATGTCTCAGACAGTTTGGGTCAAAAAATTCATTGGGGTA
Source organism: Nyctibius grandis (assembly GCF_013368605.1). Classification (NCBI taxonomy): domain Eukaryota; kingdom Metazoa; phylum Chordata; class Aves; order Nyctibiiformes; family Nyctibiidae; genus Nyctibius; species Nyctibius grandis. The sequence continues at coordinate 14,049,683 of NC_090669.1, forward strand.
AGGCCATTAGACTGCAGAAGAGTTACCCTGGGTTAAACTTGTCCTCAGTATGTCTTAGAAAAGGGGAAGAATTCTAGCTTTGAAGAAAGCAAGCTAGAGATTTATTCTCTTTTAAGCATCTCCTCCTACACTGTTGTACCTTTTTCTCTGCGTTAAAACTTTTTACTGGGAAGACCCTGGTTTTGACAACGCTCTGCCAGCCCTCCAAGATAAAAGAGCAGAATTGATGAAGGCTTTACTGAAGAGCTTTGTATAAAGCCTGAAAAGAATTGTCCACTTTTAAGCCGACCTACATTTAATTATATAGTCAGAGCTTTTAAGTGAGTGCTGGGATATGAGATTGGATGAAGCCTGCAATTTCTATAATAGCTTTGGGAATGTGAGCTTTGTGACCTCCTGTTTATTTAGAATTGATGTCGCATGTCTGACGCTGCCTAACTGTATATAGTCTTGCGCAGCAGAATACACAATGACACAAAAAGCAGAAGTTGACAGTTTTATATAAGTTTAAGTCCTTTGCAAATGTAATAAGTATAACGTATGTGCTAGTAAGACTGTCTAGAGCTTTTATTTCATACTCTGGTTGTCGCTGCAGCAGAGCTAAGTAAGGATTGTTAAAATGCTGTGGTCTTTGGACATTGGTTAGCTTTTTCTAAAAAAAACACCCAAAATGGTTCAGAAGCTGTTAGTGACTGGCATTTCTTAATGCAAAGAGAACTGAAATGAGGAATCTTTTCTAGATTAATATTAGAATAAGTGAGGCCCTGTGGTAATAGTGCTATTTGCTAAAATGACATATTATATTGTAAAGAAGTAGCCAGTTGGTTGAATTATTTGCTTTAGAACAACTTCATTTGCTGAACCTGTTCACCAGTTTTACTGTGACAGGTGACCACTACCTTCAGAGGCTGAACTATTTTAATACTTGAACGCACTGAAGGAATAAGATTCTGGATGCTACACAGGCATTCTAGCTTGAGTTTTTGCTACAGAGCTAAATTGTTATAGGAGATTGTGTTTGGTCCCTGACTGCGTATCCTATTCTATATAGCAAGGGAGTTCTGTGCAAGTCAGGGGCCTTTTAAGCCCATCTGGAATGGGAGAAGGACCTTCTGGCAGTTAGACAGGTAGCAGGAGATAAGTAAGTCGAAGGAATTTTTAGACACTTAAAAATTTCCCTTTCCATGATGATTACATGCATGGATCCCAGATTAAAAATTACCTGGCAGGTACACAAAGCACTGAAAGCAAAATCTTTTAGCTATTAATAGTGTACTTCTGCATTTAATTCTCTTTTCTCCTGCTATCACCAAAACACACAGGGTTGTCAGGCAAAAACAAATACCTATTTTCAAGAACAGAAATAGGTTTCCAAACGTTCATGAATACTCTCAATATTGTTTGCTTCACTTAGCTGGGGAATGAAAAATGCAATGTGAGAGAAAATATGTCTGAAATTGGGAACGAGATGTGGGACTTCAACTCTCTCATTGCCTGATAACAAGTTCAGTGCTTCATATCAGCTTCTTATTGGCAAAGGAACTGTGAATTTGTATTTAAGGATGCAGCCAGCTTAAAATGTTCAAACTGAAGTTATTTGTCAGTGAACAACCTTTCTTTGAGCAAACCTGTGCATGGAAAAGTTCTCTCAGTTCTGTCAGACCCACTAGTTGAAAATATCTAGTTAGAAAGAAGTACTTTAATAATTAAATAGTCAACATTGTTTTGGGTATCGAAGTATTAATTACAATAGCATCTCCTCTGTGACTGGGCCACTTGCCAATGAGACTCTCACGTGAAAACTGATGAGTAAGCAGCAAGCTTGACATTGCAGCTTTCATAGCTTTGCTGGGAGCAGCACTGCTACCACTGGAAAATATATGAGAAAGTTACCTTCTTGCAATATATTTATAAAGAGAACAAGCTCAAAAGTAGGCCTTTTATTTTCACGATCTGATCTGCCATTGTCAGGAATAAATTCTCCATTTTTTGGGACAAATGCATAACTGAATGAATAGTACTGACCATGTGATTTTTATTTTTCTGATTTGGAGTTCATTGGCTGTAAAAAAAAAAAATTATTTTCCATTTCCGACTTTCAAAATAAAAAGGAGAAAAAAGTAGTAACCACATTGATGTTGCTAAGGTTAGCATCATGCTATCTTTTGATCTTGTTTAAATAAGAGTATTGTTTGTTATGCACAATCACTGCTGAATGCAGGGGTCGCTTGTTTGTCTCTCCCTCACCATGCTTTAAAAAAATTTTTAAAACAGGATCAGAATAATAATTGGCTCTGTAAAACACCATTCTTTCCTTGTTTGTAAGACACATGTGAAGATGGTACTAAATCCTCACTTGAGGTAAGCAGAAGGCAGATAATCTGGAGCAAGAGCAAAGATTCCTTTATTTCATGAGCAGGCCCTCGATACTGGTTTGAGGCAGAAGTCCTCCGTGTCACCCCGAGGGCACACACTTGTCTGGAAGGCAGCAGCTTTCACAGCAACTGTGAGCGTGGAGTCAGCACCTCCTTCATTACCTTGAATGGTTGTGCAGCAAATCAGCTATGGGAAGATCATATGGTAGACAACCCTTACTAAGACTGCATTCGTAACCGTCAGTGGCAGAGGCCCGTGTTTTGTGTGCGGGCGTAGCACCCTGTAAGCAGCTGAGAGCTGTTTCAGAGTAAGCGCTACAGGGTGCACTGCAGAAAACACAGGGTGATATTTTTGCAGCTCAACAATGTTCTATGCCATTTTGGTTTCTCAAACCAGCAAAGAAAAACATCCTTCTCTACTCTTTGATCTCCTGCTGTTTGAAACACAAGTAGCACAGCTCATGTTTGCTGCTGTTGATGGTGAGATGTATGTAGTATTTATCATGACATTCATTCTTTTTAGAAGTGTAAAAACTGAAACTGCATTTGGGTCATATTTGCTCTGTATGGAAGATGCAGTGTTACATATGATTCAGGTTGATGTGAAAGCAGAGCGGGGTAGACTAGGACTGCTAGCCTTTGTGTGTTGGAAGCACACAGTAGGAGTTTGTCGTCTTATTTGGAGAGAAATGCATATGGCTTTCTGGTACTGGGACCAGAAAGTATTGCATGATGTTACAGCAGATCCATTCAGTTCCAGACATCCGTCATCAGGCTGGAAATAATGTAATGAGAACAGCACTTCTTCCTGCACTGTGTATGCTGCACATTTTAGAGCAGCCTGAGGAAACGTGAGGGGGAAAAAATGATGCTGTATACTGGGAGGCCAGTTGTGAAGTGTATAGAAAAGTTGAGCGAGATAGGAGGGGAAAAGCAGCAAGATAAAGTAAAGGCAGCATGTTTGCTGCAGGGAAGGGGAACACTTGAAATAAATGCAGAGTATTTCCACGTGTGCAGGCATTATGAAGAGTCAGTGTGTGGTAGTCATCCCCTCCCAAGGTGTTCTTAAATCTTTAAAACCCCACAATCTGTTTTCCTTAAATTAACCCAATTGTGATACTATTGTGAAACCATGCATACACAAAATGTATCTAACATTTGTGGCTTACAGTTAAAGGTTACATACATGCCACTAACATAGCCTGCAGCAAAAAGCCCTTCCTCTTTCTTTTTTTAGCTTCATCTCTCTGCTCTGCTTAGCACACAGTGCAGCTCCTCTCTCCAGTTCCAGCTTTTATCTTCTCATAATCGCCTGTGCTCTGTCTGTGCCATACCCACAGGAGTACTCGCTCCCTGCTTTCCTCCTGTGCTGCTGTGCCTTACATGGTAAACTAAGCAGCAATATCCACAGAGATTTCCTCACTTTTCCTAGCAAAGCATAAGGCAACTGCAGTATTCGGGGTAGTGCAGAGTGGCACTGTATGAAATCAGAACGTAGTCATGAACGTAAGTCATATATGATTTAATAATTTCATTCTAGTACAGGTTCTTCAAAAGCTGCAAATATGGATTTATTTTTTTTACTTATGTCTGTCCTTAATTAGATATTTAGGAGTTCTAATTTTACAAGAACTATTCCTTAAACTCCATCAGTGCTGCCTCCTTTCCCCTGCTATGCAACCAGAGACTGACAAATTTGCTCAACCAAACAATTGCGTGATGTTGGACACTGAGTCTTTTTTCTTGAGGAACATCAGGTATAGTTGGTCAGAAGTTGGAATAAATCTCTCTGCAGCTTCATCATTTGTCTGGCTTGAGTAAACTCAAAACATGGGGAAAAAGCCATTAATCTTTTGCCTGTGGTGGGGCAGGAAGGGAATGTGAGAGGGGCTGAGCAATGGAGTCTCACAGGGACCATTAAGGCTGCGATGAGGTTGCCTGTAGAGTTTTTTTCCTACCTGCTTATGAGACTGCACTGCTTTGTTTAGTACACAGGATGTGGAAGTAAAGGGGAGATCACTGGTGAGGAAGAAAAGGAATAATTGCTGTTGTCATGCTAGAAGAACTTTGAGGACTTTCATTAAATCCTCATAGCTTCTAGTTATAGCAGCATCTTCCACAAGTTAAATTTTTAATTTCTGAATGATCTCATTTTATTTTTCAACATCGTAGAACACTCCATCTTAAATAAATGCACTGGTTCAGAAATAATATCAGGGAAAGAACCAAAAAAGCTGTACATTAGCTACTCAGACTTCTGCAAAAAAACTCCATTTATTTGATGATTTAAACAAGTAAATGAAGTCTTTAGTTGCTTTTTATTTACTTTACATAACTTATAATTATTGGATACCTGTGATGATACAAAGCTGGAATATAACATAAACCAGGGTACGTGTAATCCAGATTTCTAACAAATATACTATAGGAAAGCCTCAATTAATTTGAATGAGCTCATTTTTGTTGAAATGTAGCTGTGGATAAATAATGCATAGAAACAAAGTCTATTTGATAAAGTTCTACAAGAGGATATTATTAGAGCTTGCATTTGTATTGTCTTTATCTGTAATATGCAGGCTGTGCCTATGCTCATCTTGAACTATCTTCTTACTATAGATGCTCTATCAATGGTGGCAATAGTCCCTGTCATATCATTCTGCTCAGAGAAATGCTACATAACATAATGATGGCAAAATTTCAGAGACTGCTGTACTATTTCTGCTGCCATTTTTGCTTTTTGGTAATGTCACAAAAGCAGTAATTTACCCTCAAGTCTGCCTTAAATCAGATCTTTGAGTTCAATGTAATCACTTTTTCTTTGGTGAGAAAGTTGTAGGGATGGAAAATCCATGTCAACAAAAATTAACAATTTAGTTATGTTCTATGGGTGTCCTATTTTAGGTATTAATTTAGATATTTTTTGAGTGCCCTATTAAAATAATGTCATGATGGTAATATTTGTTTAATTAAACATACATCAGAATAGAGAGAGTATGCAGCTGAGCACATGAAGTAAAAAAAGGCAGAAGATTTTGCTTTAAAAGCTTTTTAAAGTTGATTTACTGATACTTTAAGTTTGTGGTTTATTTTTACCTCTGTAGAGTTCAGGTGTGTTTTAAATGAGTTATTGTGGTGTTTTTTGTATTTAATGTAATAATTAAAACCTGCCCCATGCACTTTTATTTGTTTCCTTTGTAACATATAAGTTCAGGACTTTTAAAATAAGTACTTCTGACAGAGAAAAACAGTACTACGAAGAAAACGGAGGCTGAAAATCTGATAGTACAACCATTTTATCTTTCTTCTGGTCATATTCTTTGACACATCCTTGATGAACGCCTTTAGAGGAATGCTGATATCCTATAGCAAAGAGGATGGTGGTGGCTGTGGAATCATACTCTGCAGAAGTTTTTCCACAATGTGTTTTTCCCTCCTTCCTACTTATTCAACTAGCATTTAGAATGACTGTATTTTTTTTTTTTTTCATAGGGACTTCTGCAAAGGTCTTTTTGCAGCAGAACTAGGTCAGTACTCTGTTTGCATTGCCAGATGGATGCTAAAATAGTGCTTGTAGAGTTCAGAGGTTATGCTGCATAATTTAGCCTTCCTGTTTGGGCTAGCCATGAGTAAGTGATACCAATTAAGGAATTCGTAGCACTAGCTGTAGTGAACATGGGTGCTAGTGTTGCATAAAGAATATATTTCTTCATCCAGCAGAAATGTCATGTGGAAATAGAAAGATGTTTTTAGTCATTGCTTACCTCTTCAAATATTCTGATATATGCATCTGTGATTTCACAGATAAATCAGTACCTTTTATCTTTGTTCACATCTTCATGGTATTAATGACACATATTTGAACTGGGTTTTTTTTTTTAAAGACTTTAATTCTAGATAGTGAGCAGAAACAAAAATTCTTATTGAAATTCTATTAAAACATTGAGCTTTTTAGTTTGCTTAATATAAAGTTACATGATTAAAGATGTATTTTTGTCTGATCTAACATTTAGGATTAACTGGTTTCAATTTTGCCTGTAAGACAAATATTTTAGCTTCTGTTGGGACAAAGTTCATATTTACTTGAATATCAATCAGTGTAAGGCGGAATTAATTCAATTCATGTAATGGTGGCACTAATCATTACTCAGGACATCTAAAAGCAGAATTTATATAAAATTACTTGATTGTAATCTTCAGAAAATGAGGTTACCTTTGAACTCAATCCCAATTCTTAAGTATCCGTTTCACGATAATATGGTCTGCATTTTTTAATACTGGGAGCCTTAGTCATCTTGGCTGTATCAGTGCTTGGTTAATGATAGATTAAAAAAAAAAAAAATCAGAAAATGGTACTGAGAAAGAATAACTAGATGTATCCCGAGTTAATTTTAAGTTTTTCAATTATGATAGAATGAAAACTTCTTTTGGTCAGTTCTTTTGAAGGCTGCTATGGTTTTTCTAACTTTTTTTTTAACATAAAAGTGTTTTACTTTTCCTGAACTATCATGGCAAATACCAGGTTTTAGTTTTGTGCTTTATAAAAGTTCTTTGAGTTTGTTAATAAGTCATATATCAAAACTCATATTCTACTATTGCATGGGTTATTTAACTGATGTCTGTTCTTTTCAGATTTGCTGTAGGAACATCTGGCTTTTTTTATTCAACAGGAGAGAATCCAAAGAGGAAAAAAACAGCTAGGCAAAATATCTTGTTATGAATCCTGGTTTAATAAATGTGCTTTCTATGGGTGATTCATGGATTTTATGATTACATTAAATTATTTTTCAACAGCTCATGCTTCATTTCATCAAGAATTTCAATCAGTGCCAACTGATTAATTATCATTCTACTAGTAGCCTTTTGTCTAATAAACAGTCATAATGAGCATGTTCAGTCTTGGCATATATAAATGTCAGTGATGTACTAATAAAATACTTCTAGAATTGGATGCTGGAGGTAATCACACTTTAGATCTGTTTTTGAGGAGACAAAAAAAGCAATCTCCTTCCCTCTGCTTCCACTTTCCATCCAAAATAAAAGCTGTTGTTGAGCACTAAGACAGGGTCAAATTTCTTCATTCAAGAAAAATTTCATTGTGCCATGGTGAAATACTGTTAAGTCCATTGTCTTACACTTAATTTTACATGACAGTTTGCACTATGCATTCTGGGATTTTTTTTTGAGTGATTCTTCCCACGCTGCTTTAAGTGTTCATGTATGTCCTCACTCTGCCAAAAACACGATCCCTGCAAACCAAAGGAAACCTATGACAGAATTACATCTTTGTGTGACATAAGAGGATGACGTTAGTGCCCTTTTTATGTTTAATTACAAACCAGCAACACACGTAACCTTACCAAACCAAGGATGGATGTCGCAAAATCACGGATAGATATAGCAGAAATGAGAGAGCTGCCTTATGGCTTAGAAACTCTCTGGTCTTACATACCTTTGAACAGATGGTTCATTTAAGTACTGGCAGTGTAGCTTGACTAATTGCTTTAGACCTTCTATTTTTCTGCTTTATTTGGGTAAGAAGTGGGCAGCCCTGCCTGCACAGATATATGAACATATGAATTGTAAATAAAAACAGAATATGGAATGTGAAACCATATTTAATCATATGAAGTGGTTTTCTTGAATTATCATAACATGTATTAAGGAGAAACAATAATGGTTGTCTGGATATGAACTTGGGAAACTGGTTGAATTTCTAGCCTTGCAGCTGTGTGTTATACCAAAGGCTTCCTGCCCTCTTACAATGGATGCTTGTGGAAGAGTAGGGTAGAGATGTGATAACTCCCCAGAATATTCTTCCAGACTCCTGTGTGTTGTGACTTAGAGATTTTCTGCACTAGATTTACTGTACGTGTGTGTTTAACAGCCTTTGACAGCTTTTTCTTTTCCTAATTTAATGGGTTTTTGCATATGTGTTTCTTTAGTATTCCTAGAATCCAGGGGCAGAATGTGCCACTTAACTGTACCTTGTGTGAAGAAGCTGAACATAACGAAATTTTTTTCTGTTGCTGCTAGTCTTTCATTTGCAGGGACAGGATCTGCTGATCATTGGTTTATCAGACTAGGTACAGTTTCACAGATCTTTGTTATATCTTTCTCCAGTTACCTGTCTTCTAGTCAGAAGACTTTACTGTATGTGTGTGTGTATATATGAACATATGCGCATGCACACACATATATACACATAGCTATTCGTCACACTGAAACTGTTCCACGCCTTTAGTTAGTTTTCCTGCCCTTCTCTGTACCTTTTTGTGTGTCTAGGAAATCTATAGACTTTTAGAGATGGGGGAAGAAAACAGTAAACAGTATTCAGCATATGACTGCACATGGATATTTAGTAGCTTTTTTTCCTTATAATTTCTAAGACTTTGATTTATCTTTTTGTCATTGTTGTGGAACATTGAATGGATCTATTTTAACCCCAAGTGCTCATTTCTTAGTATTCATACTCAGCCCACATTTTAAGTGTAAAATTAAGGTTTTTCGTCACTTATACTTCATTTTTCATCTGCCATTTTATCTCAGTGTCACTAGGTATTGGGAGGGCTTTCCGCAATTTTTGTGTGCGCTGCCCTTGGTAACTTCTTGCCAATTACTCAAGAACTTTGCTACCTAACCAGTCCTTTTTGCTGTTTCCTTGTGAACAGTGCGGACCAGCCCAGATAGCTGTAACATTCTGCCTCCCACTGGGAAAATGTATCACCTTATTCCTGCCCTATGAGGACTTTCTTATCCCATGACAATTTGGTTTCTTTTAAGATACTTTAGGGATGATATGGCTGAATGTTTTGGGGAGTGTCAACTTGATCTTCCTTGTCTACATTTCACCCTTTCACAAAGTGTGTGTTCGATGACAGTACTTTGCTATGTGATCGTAGGCATAATCTGTTCTTTTAACTCCAGCTGTGCTGGCCACACTGATGAATTACATTGGTGCTACTGTGATATGATGATTTAAGATCGAATCACCATGTGGAAACCTCTCAACACAAAATTAATTTTCTCCTTTTTATTATAAGGCAGGCTTACAGCAAAGGTAAATGCCACTGCCCAGGGAGTTTGCTTGTTGTGTTTAGACTGTAGTATTTTCTTATGGAAAAGTATTATTTCTGACCATGTAATGTGATCATACACCGATCTAAAGAGTGCCAGTTTTCTATGGTTGCTACACAGAGAAGTCTGGTTAGCATTGCACCTGACCAACTGTGACTTTCCAGTTGATATACTATGTTCAAGTTAAAATGACCTTTTTCATAGATCTGGAGTGAATTTAGTTTCTCTGGTCTCTTTGTTGTACTATTTTATTGCCATGGTGCTATATAAAGACCTGAGGTACGTCATATAAACAGGATCTTGGTGTATTTATGTTAGTGGCAAGACAAGTGAGGATTACCCTCTCATGCATCAGTTGTGTTCCCTGTGCCTTTTAAATTATACCGGTGTACTCCAAGATTTACAGTGCAAAGGAGACAGAGAAATCAGGTCCAAGATAGTAAAATGTGAAAATTACAAATATATCATTTAACGTGAAAAATCTATGTGGAAAAAATCTTTTTTTTTTTTGGCATAGTTGGTAAGTGTGGGTGTTACTAGGCGTGTGTTTAGTGAATAGATCTATTTACACTGTAAATGTAGTATTTGAGTCCCTCACAACAATGCAAATAGTCTTTGAAAGGCATTTCTGATGCAGCAGGTTTTTTTAAACGTTTTAAGTTCCGTGCAAAGATGAAAGTGCTGTCTATTGCTTAAAAGAAAGCTAATGAGATAATATTATACGAGGCTTCCTTGGATTGTTTGTTGAATCTCTGTCTCTCTCTCTGAATATTGAGCGTAAACAAGTTTAAACATAACTGTTAGCGTAGTCCTACTTTCCTTTCTTGGTTAAGCAGTGGTATTTTAGCTAGTCTGTCGGTACTGCTGTGCTGAATGGAGTTCAGTGTTAGAAAAACATCAGGGTGCCTCTTGCGTGGTATAATATACAGAACAGGAATTCTTCGCATCAGCAGTCTATCCACACCGAGCATGGAAAAGGAAGAACAAATATTTCTGCCTAGAATCTAATACGGGAAAGAAAGAAGGAAGAAGGAGGAATAAGAGTGAGATAATATCTGAAAGTATTTTCAAGGAGTGTTTAGAAGGGCTACTGCTGTGAGGTAGACTATCCAAGGTAAACATTTCATTTCAGGGCAAATCACCTTTCACAACGGATAAAAATATTAGGAACTCTGAAATGGATGGTAATGTTGGTTCTCAGTTGAGTTTCTGCTGTGCTCTGTATTTCTTATCACTTGTCTGTATTGATAAAATACTCGCAGAGTTGGTAGCTGTGAAGCATTTAAGTATGATAAATACACTGCCTAATAAGGATGATACTTAGCAGAGAATCTCACAATATTAAAATAAGTAAAAGTATTGTAAAACACAAACATACAGTCTTACACGGCACAATAACAGTATGTCTTAATAGTGACAGGTACGCGATCAGAAATTCCTAAGAAATGGCTGGTGATAAACATTATTCTTAAGCTTTTGTATTTAGTGACTTTGTCTGAAGACCATAATAACAATGTACTAGATTGAAAAGGTGTGGTTTGTATCATCTTTTAAGAGTCGGCGTGTTTGTTTGAACTTGGGAGAATGGTTTTGGCATCTGAATTACTTAGTGTGATGGAAAACTGAAGATGTTCCTTACTACACATCTCATTCAAGCAGGATGCTGAAATAAAGTAAGTGTTTGTAAAAATAGTAAAAGTAAGAGCTGGAAGAAGGAATGAAAAAAAGTAATGTCATTTTAGTATAAAACCTTAAGTTGTTGTGTGAATGTTCAATGCTATTGACACTCAGCTAATCTGGTTCAAACAAGCCTAATACACAGCCTACACTGATAAAAATGCCCTTTACTGAGGCTGTGCGTAATTCCCATGATAAATATTTGTCTTCGTCTGCTTTGGAATGAGCTTTAGATTGAACCAGTCTGGAAGACTTCAGCTGAATGGATATGTTTATATGCAGACATATTTTTAGGACCAAGCTTTTTTAAAATAGGTGCTTGTTGGCCTTTTCTGGAAAGCTGTTCATGTTCCTGTTCTTATCAGCAGAGATTTGAAACTTGCCAGGGTCTAGCTTTTGCAGTTCTTACTACTGTCTCCTTAAACTTGTTCTTATTTTAGAATGCAGGAAAAAACTTTTCAAGTTTTTTGGGGTAGGCAGGCTGTTGGAAAAGAGGAGGAACTTGACTGCTGAATCACGGGACTCTTCAGATTTGTGTGTGTGATTGGGGAATTTTTGGGGTCATATCTGGCTTGAGATGTTTTGTGTATATTTAGCAATATTTCTGGATCTTCTTTACTGTAACTGAGCTTGGTATACATGTAGTTCTACTCACTGTGAAGTATACATAGCAGCCCTACTTGACATGTCTCAGATGGGATAGTCTGGTGTACATTTTTTTCTTTAATCTCTGTATATCTCTGTATTATCATCTTCCTGACTCAGAGTATTGTTATGAAGATAAATTATTTGGAAAACCGCAAGTGTTATAGTGATGAGGACCATTTACAAAGCAAATCTGAGTATAGTGGAATAAGTAAAACCTGAGTAGGCAATAAGGAGAAAAATTATAGAATAATTTCTTCTCAAAAAGGTAGCTAGCCATACAGTGAACCAAATTAGAAATGCTGAAGAAAAAAATTATACATACTGAAGAAGGTATTTAAGAACTTCAACATACCTCGAAGAGAACTGAGGTTAAGTTTTATTGTCAACTTTAATGCCTCAGAGTAATTGTTCTTGAAAATTCTAAATACAAGCCTCACGTTAAAAGGACTCTGCAATCATAACTGTTATTTTGGGGAGAGTAGATTATATATTAAAAAAAAATTATGCATTATTCCACAGTGGAGTGGACTGTTTGTCCTTACATTTCATATTCTGTGTCATTAGTTGAAATAAATTTCAAGAGGCTTTTTTTCAGTAAGTTTTATGATTTACAGAAATAAACAAGGACCCAATATACCTTTTCTTTTCTTTCTTCTTTGTATTCTAAATGACAGCATACTTTATTATGGAGAAAATAGTACTGCAGGAAAAAAAATAGGAAATTTCAGCATATTTGAAGTAAGCCCAAAGCTTCAAAACCCAACTGCACTGTACAGTTTATACATTTAGGAAGAAATTTTACATTTGTCCAACCATCTTAAGATGCTGCTTACAGTTTTGTAATGTAATACTCTGAAAGTTTTGTGGATCTCGAACGGTCCTATCATGTGGCTCTTGCAGTGCCATAGGTCATATTTTTATTGCTAACGATCTTGGTATTTCTATTAAAGATAAAAATTCCAATGGCTGTGCCTGAGTTTTGCATGTTATGGAAGCAGAATTAAAGTATATAGTATTACAACTAAAACTAGGCTACTAGTTGAATACTTATTCAATTTGAGCACCTTTAAGTGGATATTCCTTGTTGCTTTATAAATGCTTAATTTACAGTCCAAAAGACATTTCTTGTTTTGTAAATGTTGTATTTCCACATGTGCAACATGGTTTTACTGTCTCTGGTAGCTATATCGTTATCAATAAAGCAGATACGCAGATGAGCCTCTCTAGATATCGTAAATGACAAAAAAATTTTACCTGATACGTTGTGAAATTTTATTGGTATTGGCAAATGAACCACAAGTGTATTGTACCATAAACTAGCATTGTCTTACTGGCTTGTAATGAGCTGATTAGTAATGCAAAATAATTGGAGACAGAATTGATATTACACTCCTGTGAAAAACAGCAAAATCAATACGATTCCAACCTGTCAGGCTGTAGTCAGATTTTTTTTTTTCTTTATATATTAAAATTGTGAAATTGATTCTCCCGAACTTGTTATTTCTCAGTAGAAGAGCATTAAATCTGCAAGGTAAAATAGACTTAAGTGACACAACGATACTTGGTGTTTTTACGATCTAGCTTGTGCACTGTGTTACATAACTCTCAGCTCTTTGTAGGGAATTAAATTCTTTAAGTTACTTCAAGTATGGTACACATGTAAAATGATTATTGAAATGTTGCAATTACGTACTTTGTGAGATGTAAACCAGAATGATATCCTCCTAATTAAGCTTTTGCCTTCTGGAGGAGGAAGAAAGAAAGGAAAAGAAAAAAAAAAAAAGATTCTGACGTTCTTACTTAAGTGGCATTTGCTAGACAGAATCAATTGAAAATTGACTTCCAGCTTCTGTCTCAGACACATTTTAATGCATGTCTGAGTGCTTTTAAACCCCATTGACCAGCTTATAAATGATTAAAATACTTTCCCTGCAGCATACAGAAGGTCTTTCTATTATTACATCCCTTTGACAGTTCACAGTTGCAGTGACAGGGTGAGGGGCTTTAACCAGGTTGCAAATATCAGATAACCTTCCTGTCAGCTGTGCTGCAGTGTAATGAAGAGTAGAATTTTGCTAATATTAGTGTTTATACATGCAGAACAGTGCTGGCTGATCACCTCTGGTCAAGTGGTACTTGTGCTGAGATACATAACTGAATCAGATATGCCATAGACACAGAATGAGAGATCTTACTTGCAAAAATCATTAATGCTGTAAGAAGTCATCACCTGTAAGGAATGTATTTACATCCAAATTGATAAAATTCCGTATTGGTATAGTGAGGAGGAGGGGGCCAGTAAATACAGCAGAGAGAAAGATCGATCTACTTTGTATTTTTTTTTAATTTTGGCAAGTTTTGAAGCATCATTCCAATCAGATAAAACAATTCAGTAAAGATTTTAAGACTGCTTTTCAAGAGTTAGAATTCTTTGTTCAGATATGAGTGTTTATAAAATAATTTTCATAGTGTTTTAAGCTACCCAGTCATGCTCATTTTAGTTAGTTAGAAATAATATCTTCAAAGATTGCCTTCCCCAAACAAAACAGGAGTTTTTCCAGTTAGCTATTTTGCTTTCTGTTAACCTGAAGTGTAATGGTTTAGCTTAAGTGAATCATTTATTTCATTATTTATTGAACCTTTGTTGCCATTTTAAAATTATTTGAGTCCCATTTGAGATGGGAATGTAATTTCAAAGTGTCAGTCAAAATGCTGTTTTAAGAAATTTCGTAGGCAATATTACAGATTGTGTGTACACCAGGGAAAAGATTAAAAAAAGCAAGCAACAAATCAAGAGAGGTTTTCGTGTCAATGAATATTAAGAAAGCATAAATTATATGGTCTGAAAATTTTGGTACCCATATAGATATGTATATTTCCCCATTGAATTATCCCAGATGTGGATAATTTGCCTTGAAGGAATCACTTTGTGAACAAAGATCATTACATTTGCCTCCATGTTTCTTCACAAAACTGAACCTTTCCCTTGCTGACGTGGTACTGAGAGCAATGCGTACTGTAGATCTCTTGTGGTTCGTGTGCTGTCTCCTACCATCTTGTGGGTGCTGTCCCAGCTGAGCAGCTGGGGTATGCCCTAGCAGGGAATTTGGCAGGTGATGTTTCTCTGGAAAGAGGTTGTCAGAAGACAAATGGGCCCAGACAGCCTCCTTGGGCGTTCGGATAACTTAATGCCTCGTTTGTGGGGGTTGGTTACGTCTGTGATCACACTGAGGATGATTTCCTCTCGGGCTGGATACACGGTTACCTTTTCTTTACCTCATTCCATTTCTCATTTGCCTTCCCTTTCCCTTCTGCTGCTGCTTGCAGGCCAAGTACATTTCATGAAAAATACCATTCTCTATCAGAATGTGTGCAAGTCCTAGGAAAAAATATTTCAGTTTACAAAAAAGGGAATTAGAGAACAATTCCATAAACAGCAACTGTAACGCTATCACTACCACAGACCGTTAAGAGCTCCGTTTATGAGTGCAATTAAGCATATGGATAGCTCGGGTTTCGTCATCAGCCCAGAATGGGATAACGTTACTGAGGCAGATTAAATCTAAATCTATAACAGTAAAATTGGTCTAAGATGTAGCCCTTTAATATGCTTGGAAATGAGAAGTTGTCGGAGTGCTGCTTTGTTTGGCAACATTTGCTAATGAAAGGATGCAGTTTAATGCAGCAGGGAGAATGATCACTGGCAAATACACCTGCTTGAGGCAGCATGTTAAACGCCTTAAATTTATCAAAAGTAACTGGGGGGAAGCGGGACAGAGGGGACAGTGCTCTGCTTTCAGTTATATTACTTGGAGGGGCAAAGCAGCAAAAGAGTAATTTTGCTTACAGGATGTGACCAGATTGTTCAGAAACATTATATGCAGAAAAAATGAAGGAATTACACCGAAAATTTTGCATTCTGTATGTTATCAGGCATTTGTTATTACAGGTATTAAGCTTTGGGTCCCAACAGGAATGAACAGTTCTGTCCCCATTTACACTGATGCAAATGTTTGACAGCTATAGCATTTTTATCTTTGTTTAAAACAGACAAAACCCCAACTGCTGTTTCAGAAAGATATAAAGCAATATCATGAATGTGCTGTCTTCAAATATAACTAAATAAACAGTCTTTCTACTCATCAACTTAATTTACTGGTTTCTGTTTCTCTGTTTGTACAGTTTGTGGGGTTTGAATGATAGTGTCTCACTGACATTATTGTTGAGGGGAGCAGAAGAGGAATCACTAGGATTAGCATATTTGGTTATAATATTTCTGTTTTCTCCTTGCTTCTCAGGCAATAATCATATTTAGCAACTTCTGTAACTGTAGACCAGATTGTGTCAGGGAAAAAACATCTATGGGGGTGGATCTCATAAAATTTTGCTGCTTGCTGAAGTAGAAAATGAGTATAATCAACAATAGGACTGTCAAAGAGTGCCATACCCATAGAGCCATGGGTTCAGGGGGTATGTTATCATCTCTCTCCTGCACTATAAATCTAAGTCATATGGCTGTTCAGAAGCAGTATTTTTGGATCAGCACCACTGAAATATTGTATGCAAATGGATGATTTTTGTGTTTAACTTGTGCTGTATCCTTAGACTTTTGGATCTCTACAGGTCAAAGTTCTGTATAATAAATTCCCTGATTAGTAGCTGAATTTGTGCGATTATCTCATTTCTGCTTTGGTTAATTTTATTTTTTTCTTGACATTTTCTGTTTTCAATTCAAATAGAAGGTCATTCTCCTCAAATTCACAGTCTGCCAGATTTGCATTTGAAAGCAGCAATGGACACATTTTACATATCAGTTGGTCCCGCAGACCAAGTGGGTTTAACAAAAGTGTGCTAACGGCTTAGTAGTGAACCATTAAATTTGTCATAGGAATTTAGTATATAAAACCAGAATAGAATAGTAATGTTTTAAAAAGCCAACTTGTTTCAGTGTCTCCCCTGTGCTTTTCAGACTATTATTTTTGAAGTCTGTAGGCAGTGAAATGCCCCTTATTCCAGTGTGACTACTGGTGCTTTGAATGCCATTTGAAGTCAACAGAGCTACAGATGCTTAGATGTTGGTGAACTAGTTGAAGTAGTTTAGCACATTAATCAGTGGCTAATCACAGTGCACAGACACACACAAATATCCAGTATGCAGGGATATTTTGAAGTAGTTATAGAGCAGGTTTTTGCACTTACATATGACGTACATTGCTTTCTTATTTTGCACAAGTGAAATACATATGGATTTGTGTGGTGAGAGTGGTGTGTGCTTGTTTTTTGATACTTAGGCCTATTGCTTATATTTTGGAACTTTTTTTCCCCAAATTCCAAATTTTTGTACTTTTTAGTTTTCAAGTGTTTACAGAATTGAAGTGCAGCGTTGTCAAGGCAATGAATGAAGTTGATTCATGGCAATAATATGTTAATTTTTGTTTGCATCAATGAAATAATCACTTAGAATAGAGATGCACTAACATGAAAAAAAAGTGAAGGATGTAATGCCTGTCAGTGAATTTGAAAATTGTTACACATTTTGAAGTGTTTCCTTCATGAACCTTGTAGGAGCTTGTCTGCGCAGGAGTTATTTTAGAATAGCTAATTAAGAGAGGGAATATTCAAAGTAAGACATGCCAAGTGTGGAACTATTCTAGAGTAGCTTTTAGATATGACTCTACATCCAGCCTCAATCAGAATGAGTTTTAAGCTGCAGAGAAGACAAAACTAAGTGGATTTTTCCTTCTTGGTCCATGTTGTCTGGAAGTCAGTTAGTTACTTAGTAATTTTTAATTTAACTCGATTAAGAAACTAATTTGCCTTCTGCATTGTCCAAGAGCTGTTATAACAGTGTTGCAGGGTCTGGTCCCTTCCAACTTTTGACAAAGCTACTTTCTTCATTTTTAAGGATCTTGTTAATGGATTTGTGATCACACAGAGCTACGCTAATACCCTTCTTCTGTTTGAATAGCCCTGCTCTGCAAGTGGCTGTATTAGCTTTAATGGAACAACTTGAGGGAAAAAAATGCTACTCAGATAGGGCAGACTGCAGGATCTGGTGTTCTAGACAGGACTAAAGTAAATGAGAAAAAGAAAATAGTAGCTTTTCCCCTTTCATGTTTCTTATCTAGCTGAGCTGAATAAAAATGGGGATTTTTCGGTTGTACATGATGCTGATGAAAAGTGAAATCTCACCATTTTATGTGTGAACTTTTTTGCACACCTTCACAGTAGGGGTTTTCCCTAATGCCTTTTGCATTAACAGCTGTGACAGGAAATCTGCTTCCAGCAGCTTCAAGTGGTTAAATCAATAGTAGAAATAGTTTAAAAATACTAATCCACCGCTGCTATGTGAACATTCCATGCCCAGCCTGCCGACTGTGTATGCAAACAGATAATGGTGGGCATCAATAATTTTTAATGTTGAATTTCTCTGTATCTAAAACTTCAGTAAATAGCTCTTCAGATAATTTTTCAGAGGGCAAAAGTATAGTCAGACACATGGTGTGTAACCATATGTTGACAGAAGTGATTCATTATCATTGACGAAAGGGATTCAACCAGTATGAATTGGTAGTTGATAATTTGACATATGCAGCTCGGCACTGAATAGGCACAGCACTTGTCGTGTGTGAATTCTTTTCACTATACCAGGGAAATATGGGCAGCTGAAATTAAGTAGGTGTGGTACTGCTGTCAGAACTGTAGATGGAGTATAACAATTTCCCCATCTCTAGTAATTAGAAATTTGTTTTAGGATATGATAATTGGCTTCTGAAATAGGGTTAGCTTGACAGTGAATTGGGGAGCATATAAACGTCTAAATTACAGCAGCAGCACCACCAAACCTGTATCAGGTAGTAATGGTGTAGCTCTACTACAGTTAGTGGAGACTTCATCAGTTTGCGCTTAACTGAGAGTTGATTTGATGTAGAAACATCTTAATGTTCAGCTTGGATTATAGGTGTTCAGGGTAATGAACACCATGGGTTTAATGGCCTCAGATAAATTGAACCCGAGTTATGCTAGGCACACCTGCGTGGTTTAGTAGAGCATGCTGGAGAGAGATTTCCAAGCCAATAAGCAACTTGAGTGGAAAGTGTTTGTGCTCTTAGTGTAAATGTGTTGGGTCCCACTGATGCTCTGTGGCAATGTGTGGTGGGGCACAGGGGAGGTATCATATGGTTATTGTACTGCAGTAACCTGGGTTTTCTTAGCTGCTTCTGGGCATGGAAACTGTGGGAAGAGTTTCATGAACATTAAAATAGCTTTGCCACTGTATTTCTTCATTGGAATGTGAACAGGCAGGCTATCAGCCTAAATAAAAGTGCATCTAATTTCTAAGCCAGGGTGATGAGTCTTGTTTTGAAAAGAATTTTATATGAAACTTTCCTTGAGTTGGCAAAGATAAAAAGGCTAACTACCCCCCTACACATTTTCAAGTATATCCACTCCCCCCTCTAAAGCTGACTTGCTATTTGTGGGCTTAATCAGGTGGTCTTTACACTTCAGTGATGGCTCTGTTAACAAGGAGTAATATACATGAAGTCTCTGTTCTTCAGGTGAGAGGTGCTATGTAGCCTCCCCCTGCTGCACACTTCCTGCCTATTATTTATGATTTTAAGTTTGAAAATAGTTTATCCCATAATTTGACTTTGAGTGTATTCAGTCCACACTTTGATCTAAAAGATTAAGATGACTGAGGTTTTAGATGTGGTCCCTAGATGAAGACCACAGGGACTTGATAAGGGCACGGGGAATCAGAAATAACTAGGGAGAATGCCAATGTACAATACAAAAAGGTGGTCTTCTCTGCGGTAAACACCTCCTAGCAGGAAAAATGAAAATGAATCTCAGTCCATGTATTCACAGTGAATCTCTGCCATATTAAAACCCTGTATGGGAGTTACAAATATATAATGAGACTTACCCTATAGGGATTTGAGGCATTGGTTCATCATTCCATCCAAGGCACAGTCCAGGCTTTTTCTCACTGTGAAAAACCTTTGCATTTTCAGATAGAATAGAAGGCTAAGTCACATTTTGCCTTTGCGTGTATCACAAAAATATATTTTCATATTTATAGAAAGCAGCAATCAGATTCCATCAAAAGGAAGTCCATATATCATCTGCCTTTTATATCTGTTATGTAGTCATGCATGGCTTTCCTCTGTTCAAGGAATTAGTCAAGCATATAATAAGTAGATCACAGTTTAAAACTATTTTTCTGAAATGGTGCATTGTCCGTTGACTGGAGACTTATTCTGGGGATTTCTTCCTTCTCTAAGTGTGTCTAAAAGTGGTCACTGATTTTGAAGTCCACAGTTGTTTAGTTTTTGCACCAAAATCAAAGCTAAATAACTTACGGAAGAATGTGATGTATGCATGTGATGCTCTTTACTGCAATATTTTGTTTTCCTTGAAATTGCACTGGTGGGAGGAAGTTGGGGATTAATTCCGCATTTGAAATTTAACTCCAGGTATTTTAAGGTGTGTGGGGGGATAGTGGTGATGCTTTGCCAAACAGTGTTTCAGTTATGGGATCTTGAAGTACACCCAGGAGAGGCAGGGGACGGGATGGCAGAAGAGGCAGATAGCCAGTCCGGACAGAGCTGTGCTAGGCTGTGGTACTGGTGCTTTGGAGAGCTCTTTGGTTTCCCAGCTGCTTACAGGTGGGCAGAGGCAGCTGAGCAGTGACTGTGCATGTGTCACTGTTGGCCTGGGCTAATTGTGGTAGTACCTGCTATGCCTGAACTGCTTAGACAGTTGTGTGGAAGGCCTGAACTATTGAGAGCTGCAGAGCTGGCTTGTAGCTAACACTGTCAGGTAAAATATCTAATCATTGCGCTGGCATCTACATGCATCTTTAAGCATGTTTCAGCAGATCTGCTCATCACTGCCTTTTCGTTATGTGTTTTGACAGTGCCTAGGATCAGAGAGCTCTAATACTTTGAAACTTTATGCTACTTGCAGAATTCAAACAGTTTTCCAGATACAGTTTTAGAGCCATGGGAACATGTTTGGTACCAGTGAGCAAACCCAGGCTTGCTCCTGGAGCGGCTGCAAAACCAGAAGGTCTGGGAAGATATTTGTTCTCAATTTTTGTGACTCAGCTTGGATCGGGATTCGGTGTTGTTCTGCCACAATGCATGAGCTAACAAGCTTTGCTGAGAGTTAGAATTATATCTTGAATGTGGTCCTGCTTTAACATCACTGTACTGTTAGTAATTCCTCATGGGATGATGCTATTACCTGTGGACTTACTGTAAGTCATGGCCATGTTAGATGGAAGTTCCGCAACTTGCGCTGTTTTAGGTTATCTGAGAAGTTGTGTTTATCTGCCATATTTAAATAGTAACTACTGTTAAGCTCCTACTTATTTCAACAACAGTAAAATAAAAATGTGTCCCTGAGGGGTTGATTTTTGCCTGTCAGCTTCTGCCTAAAAGTAATTTTTGGTTGGTGATTTGAAAATCATTATAGAGAACAGAGCTATATGGATTTAATCAAGCTGAGGAAGTCGCCTGCAGTTTCTAGGGCAGTACGTATGATAGAAAACAAGTACGATTAAGGAAGTATTTTGAAGAGGTGCCTCTATAACTGTTCTGCAGCTTCTTACCATTTTATCTATAAAATAACCTCAAGGAAAAATGTTGACGTACCTGTTCTTTAGATTGGTTCTATAGTGTTATAGTATCTGGGTCAACCTACAAAACAAATGCCTTACTTTTTATGGCAGAGAGTCACATTTCAGAAACAATAACAACGTTCCTAGTGCTTATCTTTAATGTTTTTGCACTAGTAAGGATTCTTAAGCAAAGATACAATATAGGGAGATTAGCTCTCTATTAGAGAGCGCACCAGTCACACTTCTTGTGGTGTCACAGCTGGTATGCATTAGCAGGCTGTTGGTGCATGCTTTGTGTTGTGAGCTAAACAGTAAAATTACTGGTGCTGGTCACTATCTGCAAAAGTCTGCGTAGCCTTTTGAGTAACTGGGTGGCCAAGGACATTGAGAATTTAGCTTTTACAGGAAGAGTTTGCATCCCAGCATACCTTCTTCATTCACAAGACTTGCTTCTTCCTAGAGAGATATCCCTTCTAGGAGTTAAACTTTGAGTTGGGCTTTTTGGTTGCCGACTTCTTTATTGTTTAATAAAATTCTGTCAAAGTATATTCCATTTCAGTGCAGCATTATTTAAAACTTTGTGTAAAAAAAAAAACTTCGTCTTGTATTTCTTTTTTCTGTTCTTCAGGAACTCCTGCCTGCTTACTTCCTTGGTTTTTCTTCCTTTAGAAAGCTACAGGAAGCATAGGAGTGGCTCCATAGGTAGTCTACATCTTAAATCTCTAATGGACACCTTAAGTATGTGTAAAGGCACAGAGAATACTTGCATCTTGGGTGGAACTGGGTAATTTGCCCCAATAAGGCATGCTGCCCTTTTTTATGTTCTCTGGACAGTTTCCATGTATTCAGCCTGAAATACTCAGCCCTTCCTGACGACCTCTGGAGATGTTTTCTGGTTATATCTGTTTTGGGAGCTCCCATCTTACGCAGTCAAAGTGTCACGCTTTTGATGTATCAATTAGTCTTATTCCCTTTAGATGGGCAACTAAATCTAAGTGAATCTGAATTACAGTTCTCAAGTACATACTAAATTATGACATAAATACAAGTGTATAATTAACGACAACCACTTGAACAGTATTGCATAGGCAGTTTCAGTAAAAAAATGCTTAAATCCATTAAAGCCTGAAATATGAACTTCAGGTATTGAATATGGCACTTGGAGGTTTTCAGAAGGCTGTATTTTCATGTATTTATATGTGTATATATGTATACGAGAAAGCTGCATTTAATGGTGGAAAAGATACTGCATTAGTATGTGTGTGTATCAAGATATACACACTGTGTATGTAGAAACATATACACATGCAGAAGAAGCTGCAAATTATTGAAAAGGACATTATGGAAAGATATTGAAAACAATGCTGTTATCAGAGCTCTCTCCCCAAAACATGCTATAGTGGATAATGAATAAACTTATTAAAAACTGTATTATAACTTTATAACTGCTTTAATACTATAATATCTCCTTAAACTGGACACCATCTAGTAATAATGTGAGGGTTTAAATTCACATTGTGATTCAAATTTGGTGCCCTATTTTATGGTTTGTTTTTTTCATACACTGTTTGTTGGAACTGAAAACTGTCTAGCTCTTCTTAGCACTCTGATTTTATCTGACCTCAATAATATTCATCCATCACTTTTGTTTTTTAAAGCATTAATATCTTTCAGCAAAGGTTCAAAATGGATTAACTGTCTAATCTTTCACTCTAGGAGACTTAGGTTTGAATCTGTCATAGGTGAGAATGATAGTCAATATATTATTTTAGGAGCCTGTCTGGTAAGGATGGGTAAGTAAGATGGTGCTGTGATCCAAGTGCTTGTTTTCGGAAGTTCTGTTACACAGAAAATATGTAGTTGTTTAAAACAAAAATAAAACAACAACTTTTTTCACTAGCTATCAAAAGAAGAACATAAGTGGATGTCCTAGGATGTTGTGACAGGAAAGATGTTCAGACCTCTATGTTCCAATCTCAGTTTTGATTTTGTTCATATTTAAGAGATGTACTATATGGTTGGCTTTTAAGTGTGGTCATCAACTGCAGGATATGAATAAGCCACTAAGTGTAGAAAATACATAGAAAGCAGAAACAAACAGCTTTAATAGCATGTTGTGATATACTGTCGTTGGCCAATCAGGCTGAAATTCACGTGGATTGGTTTCTTTGTTACCAATATATTAATTGGTAGCCATTAGGAGAGTTGTTTATGGAAGTTATGAGTGGGTCAGTGTAGGTGAAATATGAAAACAAGAGTGTGTGTGTATTCAAGCATATGATACTGCTGTAAAAGTCATAGAGGTTATTTTGTTTCTTGGGTCATTTAGTCTAGAAGAATCCAAAAATATGTGGGGGTGATTCATGGCAGAATCCTGGAAGAACTGAATTGACACAGGGAATGCTGTGAATAGCTTGGGACTAGAAAGCAGATGCATCTCAACAGAACTTGGTGTTCATTTTGTCTACAGAATTAAGAGCTTGTTACCATATATCTCTTGCCATCTTAATGGGGTTCAATTCATAAAAATGAATTGAAAACAATTAATTTTTATTTCATTTTTTCCATATTACTGCTTCATACCTTGTGCTTTCAGGAAAAACAAGCATGGAGAAGCATACCTGTTCTTCTGCATGGACTAAGCAGACAAATACAACTATTCTCTAAGTTCATTAAATGTGTTTCCATCCTTCAAAGCATTTAGGTATGTGCTTACCACATATAATTAGTCTCTCAAATGAAATTAATGTCATAATGAAGGCTTTCTGGCAAATAGAGTTAAGAAAATACAAGGGATTTTAAAAGTCAACAGAGATATTTAGACAAGCAATTCTTATTCATTTTATTATAGGTTAGTGATTAGATTTAATAGGAAATCGGTGTGTAGATTCCTTATATGGCCTTGCAAAGGTCAGTGCTGCAGGGGAATCTGCTCTAGTACCTGGAGCACCTCCTCTCCATTCTTCACAGTCCTGGTCTGCAGAGTTGTTTCTCTCACATATTCTCACTCCTCTCTTTGGCTGCTGTTGCGCAGCAGTTTTTTTCCCCTTCTTAAATACGTTATCACAGAGGCGCTACCACTGTTGCTGATGGGCTTTGCTTTGGCCAGCGGTGGGTCCATCTTGGAGCCAGGTGGCATTGGCTCTATTGGACATGGGGGAAGCTTCTGGCAGCTTCTGACAGAAGCCACCCCTGCAGGCCCCCTGCTACCAAAACCTTGCCACGCAAACACAATACACCAAAGCATTGCATTCGCCATTAGCCTTTGTGGAAGTTTGGCCTTGGACCCCAGCTGCGTGGTCAGGACGAGGAGCACCACTCAGGGAGCAGTGAGGCAGTGGCTGTGCTGGGCGCCCCTGTCCTGCCAGCCCCGTGGTGCCACTGGCCCCAGGTAAGTGGGGCACAAGCGAGGTGATGAGTTGGGCCCGAGGTTACTCAGGGAGCCAGGCCAGGCATGGGCACTGCTGTGCTGCGGCCCAGGCTGGAGCCGTGGCCTGGGCTGTGCCCGAGGGGCTGGGGGGCTCCGTGGGGCGGGGGGGCCCTCAGGCTGCCCTCAGGGCCCTGGGGGCCTCCGGCAGGTGCCCTTCGCTGCCTAAAGGAAGGTGCGGCCTTTTCTGTGTGTGGGGGGCTGTTCTTTGCATCGTCAGTGGGCCAGTCAGTGGCTGAAATGTCAGAATTATTCATCCTGGAGAAGCTGCGGTGATGAGAGAGGCCTTTTGAAATGTTTCATCTTTCTTTATAGTCGAATCTTTGCAGAGTTTTCTTTGCCAGTCATGGAAGCCTATGCAAAAGTTACTAATTTGTGTAGCTTCCACAAAGAAAGATGCAGCTCTGCTGTGCTGATGTTGCATACCTCAGAGAGATTATATGTGCTGGAGAAGATGTCGAGTCAGTGACAAAACCACTACCCTTCCCCACGGCCAGCAACAAGCCCGAACTGACTCCCCCCTCATCCCGGTCCTACTGTTTGCAACACTCTTTCTGTTGCTCTTGTACGGGATGATTTTAAGAACGTGACAGTAAGTTAGCCAACCCTATCATAGGGGTATAAATGTAAAACAAATTGAGTGTGCTTGATAGGGCTTAATTGTTTGTTTAGTATGCTTGCAGGCTCCTGGAACTCACTTGACCATCCTGGCATTTGGTGAGGAAAAGGAGAGTGCTGGCTAAGATTCTTGCCAGTTTAAAAAACCAAACCAAAACAAAAAACCACATGCAAACATTTTCCTAGGACTTCGAGTAATTTATTAACTTAGCATCAGGAGTGCATATTCTCGTTCACCTTTGTTCATATCAAATGTCTGTCACCGTCATAGCAAGAAAATACTGTTGAGGTGGGGTGAACAGGAATGGTCTAACTTGAGCATAGGTGAAGTGGCAAAGAAGATTTTAACAGAAAGAAGAAGCAAGGAGCATGGAAATTAAACAGCTGTACCTTAAATGAGTACTGGAACTGGTCAGTGAGGGCTTGCTATGACATTGGCTAACTCTTTTTTTCATTTTTAATTACACAGTCTTAGTTGAGAGCCTTAATGAGTCAGTTTTATCTTGAAGATCAGTGACCAGTCCACTTTCCAAGGTGCTGTATTTCTTCTACCTTTTCATTTGTTTATCTCACAGAGAAATTGTAGCTTGTCATTGACCAAATACATATTTTTCTCAGCAGAGTGCATTAATATGCTGTAACAGTCTACTTAAAAACTATGAAGTGTACCTTGTATGCCTGTGCTAGTTAATCCAAAACAAAGATTAAGTAAGGTTTTTGTATATAAGGGGAAAGCTGAATGTGAAATTAAAATGTAAATCAAAAAGTAATTGGCTTTTTGTGTGTAGTTTAGATAAGATTTACTTTTGAAGAATGACTTTGTGTTTTAACACAGCAGGCCAGTCACCATGTGGCAGACTTGCACTTAATAATGGCAACCAATCTAGGCCATAAATATTGCAAACGATGCCATTTGAATGAGGAGCCCTGTGAACCGTAATAAAAACCCCTGTGATTAATTCTAAAACTGCTCTGTTCATATTAGACCTGCAGTGGCCTCCCTGATGAGATCAATACAGCGTAGCAGGGTGATTCTAATAGAAGTGTTATTATCTTTTAATCTTCAGGAGAATGCCAACTTTGAGAATTCTTCAGCATTCTGGCTGCTTATTTTCTCAGAGCAACCTTGAAGGCAGTTGTTTTCTGAAATGAAGATACATTAGAGTCTTTTCAAGGATTTATCAATAATACGACACGGTCACTGTTTGCGGAGTCAACAGCTAAAAGGCACATTTGTATGCTGAGACTTACAGTTGGTCACAATGACCTTCCCTGTCAGCTTCTGTTTTCTCAGCAGACAAATGCCTACAGTCAACGAGGAGTAAAGGACAGGAACGGGAGTAGGTGGGTGGGTGTGAGGGGGAGCAGGACAATACAGAGTAGTGCTTTTCAGGCAGCCAGAGCATCATCTTCCTAGAGCCTAGGTTGCATATGATATATTTAGATTGGACATTTCTCTCTGTGCGCTGTAGGCAATGCTAACTGGAATACAAAGTTTGTAACAGATTTTCATTTTCAGTGGAAATGAAATTTTATTCAGTGATTGCTATAACGAGCAATACCTGGCAAGTCTGAAAATACACATTGGAGTCAGTTGAAAAGTCTAAAGAGAATCAAAAGGCAGAATGGTTTTGTTATGGTGTTTACCAGATTTTCACGTAAAATAACAAGAAAGCATTCTTTAGCTTGTAATGTAAGTGTGGCAAGATAAGGTTAAGTATCCGTTAGATATTTGTAAAGTTTTTTCAGACGGGGGTAGGGGGGCAGTGTCACCAGCCTGGCTCTGAACCTTCTAAAGAATAGATTTGCCTGACCAAGTTTTATGAGGCTGTTGCAGATTGTTTACAGCATTATCAAATACACACAGCTATTACATAATATGCAACCTACTCTGTAGGAACTGAGCATCAATATGAAGATAGAGACAACAGCAAATAATGTACAAGGAAATTCTTTGATGCTTCTTATTTGTCTCTGTTCTCTAGGGATGGAAATGTCACTTAATTTGAAATACTGGGTTATAAATATGGTTTCTACAGGAATCTTCAACAAATAGGAAAAACACAGTAGAAATTAAGCTATTCAGTGTGGTAAAAGGAAAGTGAGAGCTAGCATCGAATTCATGTGCAGAAGCTGACACTCAGGAAAGCTGTCTGTAGACAATGTGCAGGGTACTGCTAATGAGATACGCAGATAGATGTTCTTCTGTAGAATCTGTGATAAGCCAGTAAGACGAAAATGGTGCAAATAAAGATATATTGCTTCCATTTCAGACTTTTAACTAGTTTAATTATTAAGGATAGAGATCAAGAAGCTATTATTTTTTTTCTCTCTGGAGTCTTTATCAGCTCTTTCCTCTCTAGTAAAAATTACATTGTTCATTTCAGTTCAACTAGTAGTTTTGTGGATGTTGTGATGTATGGTTGTGGGTTTTTTGTTGGGTTTTTTTTGTAAGTTTCTGTTTACACAAAGTGTATTTCACAGAATTTTTTTTTGTTTTCACAACTGGCTTTAGATGCTTGGACGAGCTGTGTCTGAGACTGGCACACAAAAGTTCGGTTCCTTGCAGACAGACACGAGTACAGCTCTATTTCAGTGCTGTGATCTCAGGCTTTCTTTTGAGCATGCTTGGTGAGCCTGCTCTTCACACATACTGCTTTTTCCTAGAAGGGTTGATTTAGACGTCTCACCTTGGTGCACAAATTGAAGCGCGTTAGCTCTCTTTGGGAGTGCCTGCACGGTGGAGTAGCTGGCTTGCTGTGTGTACTTGTAATAGTTTATTGTGCACTCATATTCAGGAGCTTTAAGAGTATTGTCAGTTGTACCTGTGAAGGGCTGAAATTTGCCCTAAGTTAATGTAAATCTGGATTTCAGTCTGTAGTCATTTTGAGGACACATCATTGGAAGAGAGCAAGTTTTTGTTTTGTTTTTACAACAAAAAAAAAAAAGGCAATGAGAAATTGTGGCACTGCTAGATGGTTGCACTAAAAATGTTGACACTGTTTTCATTTGTCTTTCGGCAATGTGAGTTAATGCCATTGTGGAAAAAGCAGGAGGTATGTCAAATGAGTTCCTTATCAATGAAATTCATGAACTGTTTATGGCTTAGAATTTTGTTGTACAAAATTTCACTATTAAGTACTATACTTTCTGTTTTAAAAACTAGAAAGTTTCAAAGGCCATGCTCTTGTTTTCTCTTTAAGGAAATAAAAAAGTAAAAAAGCTCTCTGGGCAGACACTGTTAACGATGCTAAATGTCTTTGCGAATGTAATCCTCATCTTAGTTTTGTTCTCATTTAATTGAATTAGGAAGGCATAACAAACCAAAAAGGCTACTTTCATGTCCTTAACTTTGCATAATAGCTAAGGTGTGATATGTGTTTCTCTTGTAATATTTTTGTGTGTGTGTTATTTGTACTTAGGAAAGGACAGTTCTGCATATGAATTGTAATTCATATTCATGCTTTTCCATCACATCTTAAATTTTAATGTGTTAATTAAGATACATTTTCTTCAAACTCCTTTTCTTAATCTTAACCTTCTAATACTCATGCAAGCTGTTAAACAATAGGAAATCCTTTTGAAAGATGTTTTTAGCAGTGATACAATGTTTCTGAAAACCGAGATTAAATTGTTCAGCTGTCTTCTGATACATACATGGTAAATACGGAAGAGATACACAGTGTACTTAAAGAATCTTGAGCTGCTTCAGGCCTAGGTTCAAGTTTAGAAGCAAACAAATACTGTCCTGTCTAAGACTCATGGGAAGAAGGCCAGTTGGAAGGAATGCAGCTAATTAATGCATAACTTTTAAAATTTAATTCACAGGGAACTATCTGGCAGAACTTCATACAGTGCAGATCATAATTCCTAAATAATTTTCATCAAGTAGAAGACCAGTGTTATTCTTCACAGTCTGTTACTGGGACCATTGTACACTTGTGTTGTACGGAGTTTAAGAGTCCTTTTCTGTTAAGCAGTTGGATATCCATGTTATCCATCTTCAGGGGAGGCCTTTCTCAAAATAATTTTCCACTGTAGTTTAATGGGGAAGTGAGTAGAAGATGTAACGGCTGTGCACATGTTCGAACCTGCATCTTAACTCTTGACCTATAGACCAGATCCTGGGAATTATATGGGGAACTATTTTTCCAGAACCAGTCAGTAGCAGAAGAAAACTAATTTTTATTCTCAGGTGATTCATATAGCACCTGTAGCAAACTAAGAATACTCTATTGGCTGTATGATATCATAGGGAGGAGGGCGTGAGGTGGGACTGTTGTCGGAGGGGTGGGTGTTTAGGGGGTCAGTGGCATACCCGACTGCTGCTGGCTCATACTAGCAGTGTCTTTTTTTTTTTTTTTTTTTCTCTTATTTTTCCAGACTCTAGGGGGACACTTAAGAAATGTGACTTAAGTCTTCCACAAGCCTATCAAATGTCTTTTATTAATTCCCTTTTCCCTCCTGAGCTAGCTATTACATTTCTAAGTCTTGACTTGCTTGGAGCTGTGCTGAAAGTTACATCCTGGGCATATGCTACAGGGTATGTCTAGAGCTATACATTCTAAAAAGAAAGTGCTATGGATTATATGCACTGTTTTACCTTACCCTAGTAAAAAATTTTTAAGGTCAGTCTTTTTAAATCAAGCACCGGTAGCTATTTGGATCATCCTGAAATTTCAAGAAGTATTTCCAAATGTGGATCAAATACATACGTACAAGACTAATCTTTGCAAAACTGGGAATTCCAGATAGGATTTGAATAGAAATTGGACTATTGAGCACCTTTATACATTTCTACATAGAAACACACATACACATAAATATATTTAAGAGTTATTAAGGTCTCAGTGACTGATACGTGCTTGCAGGAATTTATGCTGAGTAGGTTCACCTTGTGTAAAATAATCAGTTTTTCCCCATATATTGAACATTGAAAGATAGTTATGTTGCTAACCAAAAGATACAATTTGCTTATGCTCCATTCCTTATTTATAATGAATCCATCTAAGTAATTTTAAAATTAAAACTATTGCTTCAAATATATTCCTGTTATTTTTAAACCATGTGCATCATAAATATATATATTGTTGTGGTAATAAAAACCTTCTTAAAGGGTGCTAAAGATACGCAAAGCATGGCCATTTGCTTTGCTTTTTGGTTTCCTATTCCCCCCACCCTTTTTTATTTTTTCACTCTGTCATTTGTGTCTTCACTGTGCAACACCCTTTCTTGAGAACGCTTTGGGTTCGTTATAGGTTATCACAATCTGAACTCAAAAATAAAAGTTGCAGTCATGATCTGTGTGTGGTGGAGTGGGAGTAACAGATTATACGGGGTACTGTTGCTGAAGTGAGTTGCAGTAGTTGAATATGTTGACATGGTTGGAGAGTTCTTTCAGAGGCTGAACATAAGAAAGTGAAACCGTCAATTGCTGCTCTAACTGGACATTCTTTCAGCAGGAGGCTGGATTAGGTGACCTCTGGGGGTATTTTCTGGCCTACACGATTTTATGACTATGTGATTTCTGATGAAGTACTAGCCTACACCTCATGCTGCAAGACTCCTTATGGAAGGAGACCAACCTTGTGCACCATAAGAAAAAGGTGCTTCACTATATGGTTGGCACTTTTTAACAGAAATTTGAAACTAGATCTTGCAGCAAGCACAGCAAATGAGTTAACTTGGGTCTAAATATGTACAGTATGTATGAAAAACCCGAGATGACAAAGGTATTAAAATAGCTTATTGTAGAGATACCGTTATCAAGGTAATATACCAAAAAAAAAGGAGTTCTGTGCTTTTTGAGCCAGTGAAATGAAGCTTGTCCTATAATCTGACACTGCGATCCGCTCCAGCACAGAGGGACAAGTCCTGGACTTGTTGAGAAATACTAGTGGTTTAGCTGAAATCATTAAGTTTCACATAGAATGAATCACCCAGTCAGTCATTTAGCATTTTCCTAACTCATACTGTAATTTGCACCTGTGCAAACTGGAATGATTTCTTTTTATAGTTACAAAAATCTCAGCTCCTATATCAAAGATCACAGAAGTCAATACAAATATTTAATGAGCTACAGTGGAGTAGGCCCGAAATGACTGTCTGATGTACAGAGCAGAGAATTTTATTGTGCCTAGTACAATTAATTTATCCATTTCAGATGCTTGTCTTATCAGTTCTTTAGGATTTTTTTATTCTTGTTTTTTGGGTCCTATTGATATTTTTTCCTGGTTGAATCTTGTTAAAATATGGCTATACACAACTGGCTTTTCCCTGGGAAGCATTGTTATTTTTCTTTTACTAAGAAAAAAGCAATACTCTTTAGAAAATATCAGCATGACTTTCTTTCACATCTGTCAGTTCTGTTTCATTACTCCTGGGATAATGTATTAGTCAGGAGCAAGTTCTCTCACTGTTCTGCTATTCAACATTTATAAAATCAGAACATTAAACTACTATAGTATTATCCAAAAGCCTCATTTACTTTGAACCTCTCAATTTCAGAGGATTTTGTGTTTGTTCTGAGCTTATTTGCACAACCCAGCATACAGAATTGATTCTAGATTTATGATGCCTGCTCATGTATTTCATGACTGCAGCACTGGGAATTTCAGTTGGCCAGACCTGTAATTGTTGTAGTAAATGTTTGCACATTTAAGTTATATGTTGTTATATTTTAGAAGTAGTTATTAGCGAAACAAGAAAAGGTCACACATAATCTATGGAGATGATGGGAACGTAATACGGAGATTCCCTGCTAGATCAAAGAATTGGTCTCAGCTAAATTATATGAGCTCTTTGTGTGCTCTTGGCAGCTGAGGTACAACAGAGTCAGGCATCTTGACCATGGTAAACAATCCTTTTTTGTTGGAGTTTGTAGGCTGCAACTTCTGTCAGGTGATTCTGTTGAAGGCAGCTTATTTTCCTGAGAATTGAAACATGGTAATTACAAAGGTATTTTTTAATTTTGTTTTTAAATTATGCTGTTGGGAATTTTTTAAGGTTTTTACCCGTCTAAATTGTGGCGTTCATAATTGCTATTACATGTGCAGCAGTGGGAATTCTGCACAGGTCTGTCTCTTCTGCACTGTGTGGCTGTTGCACATCAGCTCTGCTGAAAGGAAAATGCTGCAAAGAGACTCTTAGACCCTCTGCCCCAGTGTCTTGCTAAACATTTTCCTAGAAACATCCCACCAGTAAACAGACAAAGCTGAGTGTACTATTTAGCCAAAGAGTTACAGAATGTATTAATTTTTACATCATGTTGTAGTTCCATCCCCTTGCTGTGGTTGTAAGATATTTATGCCATCTATTAGTGACTCCTCTGAAGAGCTTGTAAATTTTGAGTTCTTTGAATCAGAGACAATCCTACTGTCTGCTTGAACAGTACTTAGACCAGTCTTGAGTGGCGGTAGAAGTTAATAGTATTTTTATTTATTTATGTTAATATAGGGGGCTTTTCTTGTAGAACACTGAAAGAAACAGCTCTTCCTAGTGATGTAAAATGGTGTTTGGTGTAAAATTCTAAAGTCTGCTTCTGAAAAGTGTTGTAAAACAATTTAATGATAAATTTCCATCTGTTCTGCTGAAAAAAACCCAAAATAGTTTTATAAGTTACCACTAAAAGTAATATTGCATAAAAGAATTTTGGAAGTCTTATTCATCTAGAAATAGTTAAGACAATTTACCTTCCTAATCTATTTACCAGTTGTCCAATCCTTCAGAATTTTTCTCCTGTTTTGCTTCTCGCAGACCTTAATACTTTGCTGAATGTGCATGAATCCCTACTGCATCAGACCTGTCTACCCTTCCAAATGTTTCCAAAAACTAATTGTGAAAGTGGGGTTTAATTTTGTTACAAGAAAATTTGGTCGTTGACCCTGGTTCTCAGATGCCTTGCGTACTTCTCTGTGCCCCTGTGGGACATGATTTGAAAACCTGGAGGTTAGGGACAAGGGTCTCAAAACACTTCTGTGCATCACATTCTGTGTTCTTTTCATATAACAGCCTGATTAAAGTAGCATCTTTTCCACTTGTGGATACAGTCATTTCTTTAGAAAAGTTTTTGTGCTGGAGTGATATATTCTGGTAAATTCAGAGGACTGAACTGTATTCTGGTACTGGGGCAGAACCAGAACAGGAGCTATACTGATACAACTACTACAGTGAAAAATCACACTACTAACAAAATAAATGGAGATTCGAGGAGCTATATAAACTATGTCACAATTCTTTTAACCAAATTTCTTTCTGTAGGCACAGATGTGACTGATCATTATGCACAGAATTACATTCTGAGCAAAGTTGAAGATCATAGGCATTTTCAAATTTGATATCTCAGTAATTTTGCTGAATCATAATAAGATAATAAATTTTCTGTTGATAAAATCAATGACTATGTAGGCTTCAGAAGTCATTAGACCCTAATAACGAGTTGGATGTTTAGCAAAGTGATATTTTTACTTGAAAGTACATGGGATTTTTTGCTATAGATGGTTTACTTTCCCAGCAAACTTAATGAGAATATTTTAAAAGACTGTTTGTGACAGTGATGAATTTGTCCTGGAAATGTGGAAATGTCTATTTCAGGAGTTATTTTTTTCATGCAAGTGACAGCTTTTAATGTGCTTCTTTTTTGTTTCCCTTGGAGCACATTGTAACTCATATTTGTCCAGCTTAAAAAGGCAGCTCAGCATTAAAAAGATATATATATATATTCCCCCTTTTGAAGCTGCCTAAAAAGAAAGCCTGAAGCAGCCATCAAATGAAAAGATGCATGAATTTTAATCCACTACAAAAGAACACCTTCAAACTTAAAGTGATAATTTATTTTTACTCAGAGGTCCAGCCAAGCGTATCAAATGATTTGAGGAAATGTTAAGATAAAGCTTCTATAGAAGCTCTTCTCTGTAAGTGTGTGTACTCATTTCTTTTTTGTGTGGTTATTTCTGGGCCAGTAATATGGCAAGTAATATGGCTTACAAATAATTATGATGATAGTGGCATAAACAAAGGTCTTTTTATGAGACACGGGAGGAGAATTTTAATTTCATTTATGCTACTACAATGTCTTAGACTGTCTAAACATTAGGATGTGTATATAGGTTGTCAGCATGTCTGCATAGCCTAAATAAAAGTTGATCTCCTTAACAAAGCAGTAATACCTTTTAGTACCTAAGAACACTTTTTTTTTTTAATTTAAGTTTTGAAGTACAGGCCAAAAGTCATTGTTCATGAATGTTTGAAAATGAAGGTAATAATGTTGCTTTGTTTTTTTTGACTTTTTTTTTTTTCCTCTTTCACATAGAGGGAACCTTCCAATGGGAGTTTGAAACTAATCCAAATTCACAAATATAGAATTAATACGAAGAGTTTACCAATAAACCATAAAAAGAGTTGCTCTTATCCCATTTCTTGACACCAGACAGAGGCATTTTCTTGTCAGATCACTTATGGCTGACTACCATTACCAACAAATTACCATTATTTTTTTTCTATTTGTTGTATTTAAAAAATTCCAAATACGTCTTATACACCCATAAATAGTGTTTTATACATTACTGTATTGTTACTAAAAATGGAATTTAGTTTTTCCAATCAAGTGTATTTTAAGAGGTACAAAGGATAAGATGAAGACTCTAAGGACTGATGAATATCTGTGACAAATCATATGTATTTTTACTTGTTCATTGTAATGTAATCTAATTCAAAGTTTATTGAGTCCAGTGGGTTAAATTACAGTTCTAAAACCTGACAGAACTGTCTCACAAATCAGAAATCAGAGTCTGTTTACAATAAACTTGCAGTGCTTTTGTTTCCTTTTGCATCAGCATGGCTCCAGATTTTAGAAGAGATTTGCCAACTACAAAAAGGGAGAATATAATACTTATTTCTTAATCAAATGTTAAAAATAAAAGCAGCAGGGCTATAGCAGAAACCTGTGCCTGCACTGATGCTTGTACGAGAACAAAAGTCTTTTCCCACAAATCCCTAGATTTCAGCTTCCTTTGATACTAAAAAGAAACATAAATGTTGAAAAAGATCAAACTACATATTTTTTAAGTAATCAAAGGGAATATAGAAACCACGAAACGAAAAAGTTCTACAAGAAACATTGAATAATTCTTCCAATGTGTAGTTGCTATTTTCAGTTTGTAGATGAAAACTCGGGAGATTGGATCACACATGCATATTTCTGTGGAAACCTGAAACAATAGAATGTGTTTATTTGCTATGAAGGATGTTTTGGCAATGATGAATGAAAACTAAAACGGAAATCAATGGAAGAAAGAGATGGCTTTGCTAGTAGGTCTCTGTCTCTTGGTTATTCTATGGACTTTTGTCTTCAGCATGTCCATTCGTTGTCTTTGTTTTCTTATCTGTAACATGGGAATAACATTTTAGAGGATCCACTTGCAAAATTGCTCACTCACCCTGTAGTGATAGGGCCAGATTTTGAGGGCTTCATGGCATCTTACCCTCCATGTTTCATCCTGGGAGTTGGAGGAGGAGGTCCCAAGTTTTAAATTGGATTTTGACCAGGGAAGAGTTTTGAATATCTAGTTTACAAGTGTGAGCGTGTGGGATCCTCACATTGAATGCTAAATATTGACTGAGTGTAAAAGTGTAAAGGTTTTATGCTGCTATATAGCTTGCTTTCAAAAGCAGTCTGGTGAATGCGATTCTTAAAACAGTTCTAATAACGTTCAGTGCCATAAGGTAAAAACGAAGTGTATTCCTTGTCAAATAATCATATTTGTCTTCTTGCTTTTGGCAGAATGAAATAACCTCTCTGTAACTGAGTACTTGTTTAATTTTGTAATGTATATTTTACTCTCTATTGGAGTCCGTAAGTCTTACCGTTGGGACCTTCAATGAAATATAAACTTTGCTATTAAAGCTCCATTGCCAATGGTCTTATTTTTTTTATTAGATTTAACCAAGTTTGTAGGTGGCATCTTGAGTTTTCAGGCCTTTTTGGTTTGAGGAAAAGGGTTAGAAGGGCAGTAAAACAGTCTACTAATCAAATTTAACATCTTGTTCCAGAAATCTCTAACTTTTAATTGAAAGCAGAAAGTATTTATGTTGGTTTTGATCCAGAATGAATCATGCTTTCTACAGGAAGTCAGAGCAGCTGATTTCTATTACAGAATTATCATGGGTGCCACATGAACTGTATTGTATTGTCAGGTATGTTTCTGTAATAAATGAGACTACTGTTACAACACACAAAAATCTGGATGACTAAGTGCTCTTAAAACCAGTTTTCAGATAATTTATGATCACTTTCTGCTTTCAGATATCCAAATTAGCAAATGTATTTACTAATACTGGTAGGTTTGGAAGTGTGTGGAATTAAGACATGGTGTTTTCATTCATGTGCGGTGGTATGCATTTCGTAAGAACATAAAGCCAATACTTCTGTATTTGCTTCATAGCTAATATGAGTGACTGCTTTAAATGCTGCTGATTTCATACTAAAGTGTTTTTTTGTATGGGCCCCTTTCTGAAATTCTTTAAGTTGCTGAACAATCTTCTGAATAAAGAAATTCCCCAATAAATCCCATATTATGTATGAAAACTAGGAAAAAGACTGAGAAGAGGTTTGGTTACACACATTATTGTATTTACTGATCAGGGATTTCAAGTATTTTAGAAGCTCTGTAGGGTTAGATGTTTTAGGCTTTATTCATATGACTAATCCCTTTGAAACAAATTAAGTACATTCTTTATAGTTTTGGAACTGGGATTAGAACCTCTTTTTATGACTCTTTCTCTACATATAGAAATTCTTAATGTACTTAATAGCAGATGCTAGCTACCAAGCAGACATTCTTCCCAAGCGTTGCTGTATACTTAGTGTTATTAGGACTACCATGATCATTAACAATCAGGATAAAAGAAAATCTCTGCTTAATTATCGAGCTACAAACACACACCAAGATGAATCTTCCTTAAAGTACCTATTTTAAGGTTGCTTGTCCATGGAAACTTTTCAGCTAAGGCAAAAAAAAAAAGCCAAAACAGGTGAGAGAATGATATCTCATATTCTGAAAGTTGTTCTGTAGGTTTTCTTAAAGAGGTAGGAGAATTGATGCCATGCCACAGTGAAACTCATGTTTTGCAGCCCTTTAGCCCTCTGCCTTTTTTTTGTTGTTGTTGTTTTTTAATTGAATTGAGAACATGAATGAGCAGAATACACTGTCTGATGTTAAAAATATTTATAAAATGAAATTTGTGTGGTTGAATCTTGGTGATACTATTTAAAAAGCTTTCTTCTAGTGAAAATAGAATTTCCTTACCTTCCCCCATTGCCACATCTCCTAAACAGATAGGTGAAAGAAAAATATTAAGCAATCACTCATAGCCTGAACATACTGGAAAAATAATATATAGTATAGTCAGAGAGACTCTATTCCTGTGCTTAAGGCAGATTGGAAATTGCTCCCCGCAGGGCATGGAAGGAGTTCGTGATAGAATGCTGTTTAAAAACCCAGGCCTCATGTCTGTTCTGCTGTGCTCTGCTCTGGGAGGTAATGCATCCTGTGAGTGTACAACATCCTTTTGCGTGAGCGTAATTTGTAAAGATACACAGGGTATATTTAGGAGAAAGTGTATGGATTATGTTTTGGTTGGCACTTAATGTCTTAAATTTTAGTTTCTTCATAAGAAGAGGCTACATTTATGGGTCATGCAATTTAAATTTGTACATGGCTGTTAATTTCACCATGTCAAATGTGGACTTAAAAATGCAGTATCTGAGGAAAGATCTTGTGTGACTTGTTAGAAAACAACACTGTATTCCTCATTCTTCAAAAAATATGAGGGTGGTTTCCTGGCTGAATTGCAGCCTCATAATACCATATGTTTAGAGAATTCATCTCCCACAGCCTGAGGTGTGAGCATGGATCAGGACAGTGTTACGATCACACCAAAGTTTGTTATGTCCATTTCTGACAGAGGAATGAAGTTTTTTTCTGACAAGTCACAAATAGAAGTAGGCATTATGTGATACCATGGCTATTAAATCTTTAATAACATTAGGATCCTAAAAACCCACAAACCCCTCAGTGTCACTATTGTCTGGCAAATAGGTAGGCATGGGTCTCTTTCTGTGACATTCGTTTGTTTGATGTTGAGGAGAGAGGGATTGTAAAAAATTATGACATAATTTAAGGCTCACTGGAAGTGTCTTCTGATATCAGGTGTGTCTGATGCTGAGAAGAATAAGCTGTGCTTTAGGGGCAGGTTCAGAAGTGTTTCTGTAAG
The DNA here is from genome assembly GCF_013368605.1 of Nyctibius grandis. NCBI lineage: Eukaryota > Metazoa > Chordata > Aves > Nyctibiiformes > Nyctibiidae > Nyctibius > Nyctibius grandis. The sequence goes on from NC_090669.1 coordinate 14,088,399, forward strand.
AAAATGTAATATGGGCCTTTCCACTTAAATGGGAGATTGTCTCCTCATTTCTATTACTTAATGGTGACTTAAATCCTAAACCACTGGGTTTTACCTCTTTCCCAACATTATTTTGCACTTCTCGTTAGCTAGCTAGATATATATGTAAATACATGGGACACTGGCAAGTAGTAGGACTAAAAGTCACCATTGGCTTTATGGAGACCCTGCAACTATGAATAGATGTTTCATTCAAAATAGTCTCACTAATGTGAATTGTGTATCATACCAGGAGGAAAACAATTGAAAGGACCAGTTATAATGGGCTCCAGGTCTGTAACCCTCTGGAAAGTTTCATCACTTTGCGATGAAGCAGGGGTTTGGATTGTGATTTCCTTTGCTAGTTGAGTTGGTTAAAATGGTGAAAGAAATCTGGTGCTTACTAAGTCTGAACCATGTTGGGGGTAGCTAATGGAAGAATAGCACAAATTATCACATGCTGATTGTTCCATAGAAATTGAAGGCTATCCGTGGCACACTGAGACCCGTCTGCAGACATAAGCAGAGAAAAAGCATGAAACCCCACCCTGTATCTATATGCTGAACTTCTAAAATATGGAGTCTATACTTTCAAACTGCAGTGACCTTACATGGCATTTCTTAAGGGCTATGTGAGGTTCTCAGCAAGGATAGACCCAAGCTAAAGAGGAGATGGCAATAAATAGCTAAAATTAAAAAGAGAGGGATTTGGGGAGACCTTTCTAGTCTCAGAAAACTAACCACCGAGTTAATGCCTGACAGGAACACTGATGTCACGGGAAGGACTATAAAACATAGTAAAATAGCTTAGAGACAGTTTTAACAGTGTTAGCTAAACTTATTTGATTTAAACCACTGATTTAAACAGCATCATTTTTATTGAAAACATTTTAGATAATAAGTGATTTTAAATAGTTGAAATTATTTGGTTTATTAATATTGACATTCATCAAGGAAAAGATGATATGGGGAGCTGTGTCAGAATGTGGCTCTGGTATGATCCATTTGCAGCTGGTTTGTGTTATGCAAAAGCTTGCTGGTCGTTTACAAATCTGATATGAAAAGGAGGACATTTCCATTAGTAACTTGGTTCACAGTTAATTGTTGAATAAAATAAATACTTACCTAAAATAGCAGAATATTTGGCATAAAAAAACCTGTGAACTACCTACTCAAGTAACTGCATAGTCTAGTATACTCTACTGTAGCGTTGGAAGTTTGTTGGAAGTTGAGTATGAATATTATGCCTTCTGCACTTATCCTGAGTTATTTAATAAAAGGGAATTGATAAATTATTATTACCATTGTTTTGCAAAAAAGTTCTGACAGAATTATGACTTTTTTTTGAAGATAATTACTTTGTTGCATCCCAAAATAAGTTATTTGGCTTCCAGAGAGATTTGGGTTTTTAAGAGACATCTCGGCATTTCATGTTAATCTTCTTTGGTGATTCCCATGGCAGCCTGTTTGCTCTAAAGCAACTATTTCTCCTTCTTATGAGATGTTTAATGCCGAATTCCGCTGCTTTATAAAACACCGAAAATGTTGCGGTTAGTCCTCACCGCTGGGGAGGCCTATATTCTTTTCTGGTTCTAATTCTCTCTGCTTATAACACGAGCTGCTAAATCTGCTTAACCAAATAGCAATACTTTTCAGACTTCTGCGTGTCACTGTGCATCAATGTTCCGCTCTAGACACTGAGGTATCATATTTTTGGTGCTCAGATGAATGAAAACAGCATCACATTAGGTGCTATGCTCCTGTAATATGCTTGTTGCCTTTAAAAAGTTCGATCCTGAAACTAGTTTGAACTTATAGCAGAATTCATGTGATTTCAGTGCAAAAGTTTGGCACCTAGACTCTTGGAGGATATTTTAAGAAACTGTACCTGTAGTGTTGTTTGGCTTGATATAACATTCCTGTAAGAACCAGTCTTTGAAAACCTTATGTTTCTTACTCGCATGGCTACTTTTTTGAATTGATCCTTTTCTCAGACAGGAGGAGGAGAAACAACCCTTAATACTGTGTATCTGGGTACTTAAAATAGTTATTATAATGGAGCCTGGGTATATGAGTTAAGGTTTTAATTTTTTGGTGAATCTAGTTATATGCTACAAGGCTGATTAAGGATCACTGGAGAAACCCCTGTAAATTTACAGTATTAATTTTTTTTCATTTTATAAAATCAAGAGTTCCTTAGATGTACATATAATTTAGTAAGCTCTCTAACTCTCCCTTACAATTCAGGTACACAGAATATATTATATTCTGTATGATTATAGAAATATCTCAACAGAAATAATAAGCAAAGAAAAGACAAAAACAATATGAGTTTAAAATGTACACAATACTAAAGATATATCTTATAGGTCTAATTCTAGAAAAGAGATTTTTAGCAGAAGGAAGATTGTTTATTCCAGTAAGCCTTGTAGATACGGCTTTTGATTTCCTGTAGTGTCAGATTTAATACACTGTGCCATCTACCAGCTGTAACAGTCACATCTGTTTGGCACTAGGTGTAGTCACACTCCCCCTACTCATGGTTGAAACTTCCAGCAGCAACCATACTCCACACCTGAAACTCTACTGAAGCTTTAAAAACAGTATTTCTCATTCCTTATTAAGTAATGATGGAACCTATTCTTTTCAATATTAGTTAAATCCAGGAGTTTCGTTTATAGAGGAACAGAGAAATCTTATTACACGAAGGTTGTAAGGACTCTGTAATGAAATGATTTAATGAGGCAGTTGTGAAAATGAGGATGTTGGGGCATAAGAGAACAGGTTTTTGCAAGGCAGACTGTTCTGTTATTTCAAATAGGATTTCTTAGTACTAATGGATCAATAAAAAATTGATAGCAAGGATGCCTCTCTGTATCAAAAGTTGAACAGTTCTGCAGATTCTAGTCTTGGAAAGACTGTTAGTCTGGAATTGGAAGTCTCTCACTAGCTCCTTGCTATTGAACATTGAGCAAAAAGGCTTCCAAAAGGAGCATACAGTTGATCTCTTTAACTTTCACAGACAAAGACAGAGAGACATGTAAGCAGTTTATTTTTGTAGTTGAAGGTGAATCCTCACTGAACCACAATTATGCTTCTAAATGTAGTAAGTACGTGCTAAGAACGTTTAAGTAGTCCCTAGGATTTGGGTCTTCTGCTGAGTTTGCATAAATTTAGGTTCTTCAGTGCAAGGAGCTAACTATCTCAACCGATGAGACAAAAGGAGGAGAGTAATGTGTACCTCCTGTAATGATCTGAAAATAGCATGCTTTCTAATATAAAAGACTGAAATACTTTTTTCTTCTGTTTTTAAGGGGAGAGACGTGGAAGAAGGGTGGAACACCAATGCGGGGAAAAAAGACAAGCAGAGACAGACAGTAATATATCAAAGCAGTGCAATGTGACTGGTGAGGAAGGTAAGAGATTTGAGGAAGTGTTTGTTAGTTTTGTTCCTGTTTGGAGCTGAATTGTGGTGAATTGGTACGGCCTGTGTACTCTTTGAAACAAAAGTACTGCTTCATGTGGAAGTAGCGCCTAATTTGTTCTAGCATCATCACTCAAACTCTGTCAAAACCACATTTTGTTTTAATAATGAATGTATGATTAATGTTCTTGTTTTGGTCATTAGCTAATCACAAAAACATGCTGAAGCACACTAGTTTCACTGATTGTTATGGGGATTTGTGTACCTTTCTCCAAGGGCACTGTTAAAAACAGGAGATCAGGGCTTGTGTATTCGGCCCATTATCAGTAGTATCCTAGGCTGTGTTGTTTTAAACAAATCACCTTTTGGCTCGGTACAATATTTTTGCAAAGCAGATCTTTCTCCTTGATTAAATTAACACTACTTTTATCCTTTTGAAGCTTTCTGTAGTTCTTGCTTGTGTCAGAGGATTTAGACTTTGTGTTACAGTCCCAAAAGTCACTGTGGTGTAGCAGTTATAAATACCATGTCAACTTGAGTACCAATAACAAGGTAGGCACATCAGCAAGGAGCTGATTTTTTCCTCATGCTTTTTTACCTTATAAGAAAGGTAAATGACTTGCAATTCTTTCATGTTACTGGTACCCAACCAACTTGCATATTTCTGCATTTCATTAAAGTCAGTTCTGGACCTGCGCTAACAGGCGTATCCTCTCACAAAGGTGGTAGGGAAGTTTATGCTGCTAAATCCCAGATGTGTTTGTTGCTGCTGTACATTTGAGTGTGTTGTTACAGGAAGAATGAAAACACAGTGTGGAATGGTTTTTAGAGGTCAGCATGGTTTTATTATTTTAGAGAATAGTTAGATATTGCTTGTGGTGGCTGACATGTGGTGGTAAATAAATAAATAAATTTATTTAGGCCAAAATTAGTTGTGACAATACAATATTATAAATTTCAGATTAGCTATTGAGAGACTATGACCTGGCCTTGGCTGGCTTTAAAAAGTGCAACAGAAGAGATTCATGGAGGAAGGAAAAGAGCAGGAAAATGAAATTTCAGAAACTGCTGTTGTAGGAAGGGGTTTAAGCAACTTGTAGATAGCAATGTATCCCTCTCAAGATTCAGAGACATGTAATTAAAAGTAGTTTGTAATTGAGAAAATATTTCTTTTAGTACTTCATTGGTACTCTGCTAAACCATTGCTGCTGGAACTCACTGTAATGTTTCCAAATTTTGAGCCAATTCAAATGATCTCCCCCTGCCCTGTGGTTGTAGGTTTTTTTGTGCCTTCCCATTTTCCTTAAAATCAAACTAATCCAGGGCACCTGCAGATAATACTTAGTCTGCTTTGCTGAATAATGTGTAGCCTCCCATTTTACAACTACTTTTAAACTCTAAATAAGATTTTAAGTTTATTTTTTATCATTCAGAGTGGCAGAATGCTTCTTACTGGGAGAAAAAACTGTGGTGCCTACTGTGACAGGTATCAGTTATCTCTGTGTTTTACGCTAATGAAATAAACTACCTTTGATTTATGATAAAGCATATTTCTGTATTACATTAAACCTGCAAATATTCTACTTTTATTAATCAAATAGCAGAAGTTATATACCACGTATAATCTCCATAGGAACTTGATTTGTGCTACACTACATCTTAAAAAAAAAAAAAAAAGAAAAACCAAGCAAACAACCCCCCCACCCCAGAAAAACACACAAAAAATCTTGGGGAAAAAAAAAACACAACAAACCAAACCCAAAACCAACCCAAAAAACCCCTAACAACAATGTGGGATAGGTTAATGTCCAGATTTCATGTATAGCTGAAATGAGCTATTCAGGGCAAACTTTCATCAAATGCATTGGTCAAAATCCACTGATATTGCCTTTGTAGTTTTGGGTAAACTGGTTTGGTTCCGATGCTTAAGTGATGGTGGTGCAGTAAAGCCAGTTGCTGAAATATGAGTAATTTCCCACTCTTCTGCTTCTTGGTCATATGATTAGGCAAAACACATTAAACATTATAATTTATAAATAATAATCTTAATTGCAAGCTATGTATAATTAGTATGGTTCAAATATCCACTGTTAATTGTTGTCTGGTGTCAGAGTCTTGACTCTGCTGAGCAGCCATAGAATTTGATTTTAATTACTAAGTTACTTGCTACCGTAAATGTCCACAAGTGATTTATAAAGCACAAAATGCCATACCAGCTTTTGACAGTATTTTGCATGCAAGTCCTTCAGCATACTGGGGAAAATAACTCCAGTAAAACCAAAGCAGCACTAATGTCAAAATATGATAATCACAGCTACAGTTTCTGTAAAAGGAATTTCTTTATTAAGCCAAAAACTTGCATTAAGAATGAGGGTAGTGATGCCATAACAAATTAATTAGGAAATACATGTTTCCTGACTTTTAACTGGGCTCTCTAACACAAGATAACCAGTAGGACTGAGAAGTCCTATATTTCTTGAGTGAAATATAATTCTGCTTGCTGGAGGGGTGTTATGTTTGTTTTGAATTAAATTTAACTGAATCTGTGTTCAGCAAAGACAAGAGATTGTTGTTAGTAGTAGGCCTAGGGTCACTGACGGCAAAGTGGGCTGCAACTTGCAATTTTAAGGGTACATAAAACACTGGCTATATTCCACAGTATGCACTGGTAAACTGCAGACAACAGTAAAACCTCCCTGTTGCAGCATAAATATGGTATGAACGTTGATTAACCAGTTTTATGCTGTTATCCAAGCCTGCAATCCATCTGGACTAAAACTGTAGAAGTGAAACCTGAGTTTTTCAACAGCAAAATAAGTGAAACTAGATTAGAAAAAGCAAAGGTTTACACATTTAAGTTCCTAGGAAGATGACCAGTTGTTCACTCTCTATGGTGCCTTGCTTCATTTTTTTTTGTGCAATAACTGTAAACTGTAGAATTGAGATTGTTATCATTAAAGAAAGGTAGGTTTGGTGTATCTGAGTGGGCATGTATGAAGTGTGGTAGAATCCTCATGTGTTCTGGGCTTGTATGTGTGTGCTTATCTGGAGAACTGCAGATTTCTAACAATCACTTTGGCATTTGGATAGACCTGGATCTCTGGTATCTTTATTCTGCCATTTGTAATGTTCTCAAAAATATGCCCTGTTCATGAGTCAAGTTTGGCATAAACTTTTTCACCTTTTGTGCCGATGTGTTTGAATGTAAGCCTTGGTATTCTAGTGACTTTACAGATCAGTGTGATGGTATTTAAATATTTCAGACATTGATGGAATTTGTAATATAGCTATTTTGGAAAAGCAATGTTTGAAGATAAATACAATATTCCAAATTCTGATTTTGAAAAGGTGTGCATGTTGCTTAAGCAGCAGATATGCCACCATGAATGAAAAACTTTGGTATGTTTATACATTACATAAGCATGAAATTAAAGAAGGAGTCTCGCTCATATGGGGACTTATTAATTGCAAAATAGGCTCAACAGGAATCTTTCCACTGGATCAGAAGTAGTCCTGCTGATTTGATTTATGTTTGCTGCATTCTGCTAGCTGTCCTTGCAAAGTTTTATCACTAATCGATATGGGCGTAGCACTGTGTAGAAGTGGAGTAGTTCAGGAAATGCAGGAGCTTGCTTTATGTGGCAGATTCAAAGGCATATAATGTGTATCGTAGATAATGGGGGACAGTTCACATGTCCTGGGCTGTTAAGGCTCCATGTCTTTTCTTCCGAATGAAACACTCCTGTTTATTAAGTCTGTCTTGCATAACTCCCCCATCCAGGTTAAATCTACAGTGCAAAATCACTTTATTTCTAAAGAAATATGATTTTCTGTTCCCAAATGGGTGCTGTCTTAACTATTCTTGTACTTATCAGCTACTTCTCCCCTGCTGCTTTTACTTCTTTTGGATTGGCTGCTTTTTTTCAGTCAGTCAAGCATGATTAAACCAAAATTTGGGGGGGAATCTCTGCTCAGCATTGCCTTTATTGTAGCAGGTCCGCTCCATACCGATGCTTGGCACAGAAACCAAGCGACATTGCATATTTAAAATGAGTATCCTATATTTGTATAAATTGTCAGAATCCTAAGTCAGTACTAGCTTACCTCCATTTATTGCTGAATTATGTGGTAAATAATGTGATCTTGTTTTCTTTTGGACTCTGAAATGAAACCTATTTATGTAAGATTTTAAAGTAATTATAGGTGCATAATTCTGCAACATAGGAAAACAAAATCTCTCACAACCGGAGCTTATGGGGAAATAGAAGTTTAATTCAAGCCAACACGAGCCTTTATAGGAATTTCAGTTGAATAGAGTTTGGTCTTAAAGTATGTAAATGTCTGTTTTTATCCCTACCTTGTAAAGTAATATTATGAATATGAATACTTTTATTTAATCAAGCCAACTGTATACTGGAAATGTGAAACACTAGGTAATTTTAAAAACAAAATGATTGTCAATGCTGCACTGATCAGTTGATTTATTTAAATACAAGATCTCACATGTTTGTAGAGATGGTACGGCAACGGCGGCAGCAGCGGCGGCGGCAGAGGCTGAGGTTGGTGGGGGGAGAGATCGGGCCGTGGCGGGCGGGCAGTTTCCGTGCGGTTTCCGTGCTCGGGGGGGCCCGGAGCAGCAGCCCGAGACCCGCCTGGACCCGGAAGTTCCCGGCAACGAATCAGGAGAGGAGGGGGCGTAGCCAGAGCCACCGCGGGAGATTGAAACGCGGTGAAACCATAACAAACAGCCAGTTGGGGCAACGGCAACTAACAGCCAGTTGGGGCAACGGCAACTAACAGCCAGTTGGCAACGGCGGCAGTGGCGGCAGCAGCAGCGGCTGAGGTTGGTGCGGGGAGAGATCGGGCTGTGGCGGGCGGGCGGTTTCTGTGCTCAGGGGGGCCCGGAGCAGCAGCCCGAGACCCGCCTGGACCTGGAAGTTCCCGGCAACGAATCAGGAGAGGAGGGGGCGTAGCACCACCGCCTGTGATCAGGTGATAAAAAGCCTCTGGGTGGACAGGGACGCGTCCCTGCCCAGAGGGGAGAGGGGGAGTCAGCAGTGACTGGGTGTGTCCCGGGCCGGGGGAGGGCACAGCCCCAGGGGTGTGGCAGTTTGCGCAGCAGTTCTCGCAGGCAGGGCGGCGAGCAGGGCAGGCGGGCAGGCAGGTATGTTTTCCACTCGGCGGGGCCCTAAGTCCCTTGCGGGTGCCAGAAAAGACACGGCAGCCCAAACGGACCTGCTGCGGAAGCATGCGGAGGTGCCGGTGGCAGGCTGCAGGGAGTGCCAGAGCCTGGCCCTGGCACTCGAGGGTAACGGAGACCTCACCTGTGTGAGGTGCGAACAGGTCGACGACCTGATCTCCTTGGTGGCCCAGCTCAAGGAGGAGGTGGAAAGGTTAAGGAGTGCAAGAGCATCCCAGGAAGTGGATGGCGGGCAGTGCTGTTCCCTGCCTGTCCTGGGGAAAACGGACGGGCCTAATGCTCCCTGGGTAGTGGAGGATCCTCTTCCTCCTCCACAAGGAGCAGGAGGAGACCTAGGGGATGGGGGGGAATGGAGGCAGGTCCCTGCTCGGGGTGGTAGGCGAATCCCATCCCGACCTTCCTCCCCTCCCCACGTCCTCCTGCAGAATAGGTATGAGGCGCTGGAGCCTGAGCATCTTCCTGAGTGTCAGGAAGATACAAATCTAGGTGAAAGACCCTCTACGGGGCTACGTAAACAGAAGCAGCCGAGTAAGAGGGTTGCTACCAGCTCCAAAAAGGAGAAAAGAAAAGTAATTGTTATAGGCGACTCCCTGCTAAGGGGAACGGAGGGCCCCATATGCAGGCCAGACCCGACTCACAGGGAAGTCTGCTGCCTCCCAGGGGCACAGGTAAGGGATGTTGCCAGGAGGATTCCTCAACTGGTGAGGCCCTCTGACTACTACCCACTATTAGTATTCCAGGTGGGTAGGGGTGAGATTGGAGAAGTCCCAGGGCAATCAAAAGGGACTTCAGGGCCCTGGGGCGTTTGGTGAAGGGGGTAGGTGCGCAGGTGATATACTCTTCAATTCCTTTGGTATTTGGTGAAAATAGGGAAAAGACTATGAAAGTACAACAGATTAATATGTGGCTAAGAGACTGGTGCCGGAGGTGGGATTTTGGGTTTGTTGACCACGGGGCGGCTTTCATGACACCGGGCCTGCTTATGCCGTATGGGGAACAGCTGAATCAGAAGGGGAAAAGGGTTATGGCCCAGAAGTTGGCAGGGCTGATCAAGAGGTCTTTAAACTAGGTTCGATGGGGGAGGGGGATAAGACCAGGGCAGCCACAAATGAACCTAGGGGTGACAGGCCTGCATTGGGGGCAAGGCCGCTAGCCCAGCTGAAGTGCATTTACACCAATGCATGCAGTATGGGCAACAAACAGGAAGAGCTAGAGGCCACTGTACAGCAGGAAGGTTATGATGTGGTTGCCATCACAGAAACGTGGTGGGATGACTCTCATGACTGGAGTGCAACTATGGATGGCTATAAGCTCTTTAAGAGGGACAGGCGAAGCAGGAGAGGCGGTGGGGTTGTATGTTAAGCGCTGTATGTTAGGGAGTGCTTGGACTGTGTTGAAATTGAGGAAGATGGTGAGGATGACAAGGTTGAATGTTTATGGGTGAAGATCAGGGGGAAGGTCGGCAGGGCGGACATTACGGTGGGAGTCTGTTATAGACCACCTAACCAGGATGAGCAGGCGGATGAGGCGTTTTACAAGCGGCTGTCAGAAGCCGCCCGGTCGCCGGCCCTTGTACTCGTGGGCGACTTCAACTTGCCGGATGTCTGCTGGAAATACAACATGGCAGAGAGGAAGCAATCTAGGAGGTTCCTCGAATGTGTGGAGGACAACTTCCTCATGCAAGTGGTAAATGAGCCCACTAGAGGAGGGGCCCTGCTTGACCTGTTGTTTGTGAACAGAGAAGGACTAGTGGGAGATGTGAGGGTCGGTGGCCGTCTTGGGAGTAGCGACCATGAAATGTTAGAGTTTTCGATAGTGGGGGAAGTAAGGAGGGGCAAGAGTAGAACTCCTGCCTTAGATTTCCGGCGGGCTGACTTTAGCCTGTTTAAGAGGCTGGTGGACCGAGTCCCTTGGGAATCGGTCCTGGAGGGCAAAGGAGTCCAGGAAGGCTGGACATGCTTCAAAAGCGAATTGTTAAATACTCAGGAGCAGGCTGTCCCAGTCTGTAGGAAGGCAAGCCGTAGGGGAAAAAGACCAGCCTGGTTAAACAGGGAACTTAGACTAGAACTTAAGGAAAAAAAGAGAGCCTACTTGCTCTGGAAGAAGGGTCGGGTAACTTGGGAGGTCTATAGGGACGTGGCCAGGTCGTGTAGGGAGAAGATTAGAAGGGCCAAAGCTCAATTAGAGCTCGATTTGGCTGCTACAGTCAAAGACAACAAAAAAAGCTTTTACAAATACGTCAACAGCAAAAGGAGGGTCAAGGAGAGCCTCCACCACTTGCTGAATGAGGAGGGTAGTGTAGTGTGAGGGGATGAGGAAAAGGCAGAGGTGCTCAATGCCTTCTTTGCCTTGGTCTTTAATGTCAAGACCGGTTGTCCTCAGGAGACTCGGCCCCCAGAGCCTGAAGTTAGGGACGGGGGGCTGTATGAACCTCCCAGGATCCAGGAGGAGACGGTTAGTGACCTGCTGTGCCAGTTGGACACCCACAAGGCTATGGGCCCGGATGGGATTCACCCTAGAGTAATGAAGGAACTGGCAAATGAACTTGCCAAACCACTCTCGATTATCTACCGTCAGTCCTGGTTAACTGGAGAAGTTCCAGCTGACTGGAAATTAGCAAATGTAACACCATCTACAAGAAGGGTCGGAAGGACAATCCAGGGAGCTATAGGCCTGTCAGCCTGACCTCGGTGCCAGGCAAGGTGATGGAACAGATCATCCTGAGTGCCATTACACGGCACATGCAGGACAATCGGGGCATCGGGGCCAGCCAACATGGATTCATGAAAGGCAGGTCCTGCTTGACCAACCTGATCTCCTTCTATGACCAAGTGACCCGCTTAGTAGATGACGGCAGTGCTGTGGATGTAGTCTATCTAGACTTCAGTAAGGCATTTGACACTGTCTCCCATAGCATCCTCCTGGAAAAACTGGCTGCCCGGGGCTTGGATGGGTGGACTCTTAAATGGGTTAAAAACTGGCTGGATGGCCGAGCCCAGAGAGTGGTGGTGAATGGGGCAAAGTTCAAGTGGCGGCCGGTCACTAGCGGTGTTCCCCAGGGCTCAGTTTTGGGGCTGGTGCTGTTCAATGTCTTTATAGATGATCTAGACATAGGGATTGAGTGCACCCTCAGTAAATTTGCAGATGACACCAAGCTGGGTGGGAGTGTCGATGTGCTGGAGGGTAGGAAGGCCCTTCAGAGGGATTTGGACAGGTTAGATAGATGGGCCGAGACCAAGGGCATGAGGTTCAACAAGAACAAGTGCCGAGTCTTAACACTTCGGCAACAACAACCCCATGCAGCTCTACAGGCTGGGGGAAGAGTGGTTAGAAAGCGGCCCGGTGGAAAGAGACCTGGGGGTGCTGATCAACAGCCGGCTAAACATGAGCCAGCAGTGCGCCCAGGTGGCCAAGAAGGCCAATGGCATCCTGGCCTCTATTAGGAATAGTGTAGCCAGCCAGTCTAGGGAAGTGATCATCCCTCTGTACTTGGCACTGGTGAGGCCGCATCTTGAGTACTGTGTCCAGTTCTGGGCCCCGCACTTCAAGAAAGATGTTGAGGTGTTGGAGCGAGTCCAGAGGAGGGCGAGCAAGCTGGTGAAGGGTCTGGAGGGTCTGAGCTACAAGGAACGGCTGAGGGAGCTGGGGTTGTTTAGCCTGGAGAAGAGGAGGCTCCGAGGTGACCTTATTGCTGTCTACACCTACCTGAAGGGAGGTTGTAGAGAAGTGGGAGTTGGCTTCTTCTCCCGGGCAACTAGCGATAGGACAAGAGGACACAGCCTCAAGCTTCGCCAGGGGAGGTTCAGGTTGGACATCAGGAAGAATTTCTTTACAGAAAGGGTTATTAGACATTGGAATGGGCTGCCCAGGGAGGTGGTGGAGTCACCATCTCTGGATGTGTTTAAGAAAAGACTGGACATGGCACTTAGTGCCATGGTCTAGTTGACATGGTGGTGTCAGGGCAGCGGTTGGACTCGATGATCCCAGAGGTCTCTTCCAACCTGGTTGATTCTGTGATTCTGTGATATGGTAGTTCTAACAGCAAGGCCATGACAGACATTACAGGTTTCAAGGTCAGGAGTTGTGCATGTTGAGACGCAATAATGTTTCAAGATTTACTGTTATTAATTAGGGCTTGTAAAAAAAAAATAAATATATATATATATATATAATGTGTATGTAATTCCTTTATTTTTGTTCTACTAATTCATTGCTTTTATTAAACATGTTAAAAGTAATACTACTTTTTAAGGTCGATTAAAAAAACAAACTTTGTGCTTATTGAGAAGAAACCAGGAATTCTGTTTTCGTCTGTTTATTGAATTAATGCTGTTTTTCTTTTTGGAAGGAGGGCTGGTGAAAAAGAGATACTTGTATGAGGAATGGGATTTTTAGATTGCCTTATAATTTTCAGGAGGACTGAGAGGTAAAATTATATATCCTAGAGAGAAAACATTTGCAGCAAGGAAATTCTGATTCAGGTCTTAACAACAAGGCAGCTGATACTAGCTATTGTAGACAGAATAACGCCATGGGACTGTAGTGATACAAATTTCATTTCAGGAGCACTTAAGAAGCATATGCTAATGTTTTGTAAGGGAGAATGGTTTTAAAATGTCATTTGAAATGAGAATCTATGCAATTGTTTAAAAAGAATGTGTGTTAGCAGCATTTCTTAATTTATATCTCGTCAAGGGCAAATGAGGCAATACTTCTACTCTGTAAAGACAAGATACAGATGGCTGGAAAGAAATTCAAATAAACAAAGTGCTTTAGGTCTGTCTGTCATTGCATCCTGCGGCTATCTTTTTCCTGTAACCTTCCCTCTACTGACGTTGAATGCAGGTACATCTTGTTGCACAGACCATTTAATCTGCTACAGTGGTTGTCAAATACGAAGGACGTAACGTTCATTTGCACAATATAAACAAATATGCTTCCATTTTGAGATTCAAATGAGCACAGAAGTATTTTGTTGTTCCTTTGTGCAGGAGGAGCCTGTAAGAATTAGTCCTTTAAGATCCTAATTGTTCAAGAGCCAGAATTCAAATAGAAGGACAGCATCTGTTGGCTCAATCCGGCTTTTCTTAGAAGACATTTGGCACTACAAATGCTGCTATTTTCAAGTAAATTGCTGTCTTTTGAGGGTGATTTCTTCTAGAAATGAAGTTGTGTCTCAAGACTACAACATCAAGAATGTACGTAGGAGTCTAGTGGCAAAACGGCAGAAAGTATTCCTGTTGTTTAGGAGTGTGGAAGAGTACCTTTATGGTTGTCATGAACTATGATTTTGTTCTAGAAAATAAGTTTTGAAAAGCGGTGGATGTAAGTTTGAGAAGAAACTATGCATGTGTTAACTATCACATCAGTATAATAACAAGAGGAGGGTAAACAGTGGGATTGTATTGGGTCATATGTTGAAGAAAAATATTTACTGTGGTGGCCTGCTAGCAGAAAAAGGAATCACAATTATAATCTAGACTTTCTCAGAGTATCTGTTGGTCAGCTTAGATGCATATATACGGAGGAATTGAATATTGCTTAAAATTTATGACTTTTTTTTTTTGCTAGTTGCTCAGTTCATTATCTGTGTAAGTAGTTTGAACTCTGAAAACCAAACCAAAAAACCAAACCAATAAAGTCCAAATCCAAAAAATCCAGCAGCAGTTCAGAACAGTATTTCAGAAATAAATGTTGAAGTGAAATAAAGCCCTTGAGTTTTTTATTTCTTAGAATTCCTTGATTTTCATTGTTTTCTTCCTAAGGTGCATTCTTGGATGGAGACAGGTTCAGGGCTTCAAATTTATAGTAGTATATCAGTAAAAGTTTAAGACTGATATTAAAATAAACTGCTTTACTAATGATGCTACTGTTGGCACATGGCATAGTTTTATATTCTGGAATGGCCATTTCTTAAGGTTTTTGTGAACAGAAACTGAATTTACCAGTGAAATGATACGGATTTCCATTGTGAATAGATAGAAGCTTAGTGCCTGGCTTCTGTGAAGAGACTTAACAGCAAATGTAACACGAGAGAGTGGATGAGGAGGGCAGGTGGGGGGGAGAAAGGCCACAGCTAGTTTGTATTTTTCAGTCAGTCTTCTTGTTTAGCAACAGTTGCTCTGTGTGTACATGTTATATATATGTGTGTGTATACACACAGAGATTATAATACATAGTATCTGTTTTAGTGAAGCTTTAGAAAAAATTATTCAAGTTTCAATGGCCAGATTGAGACTTCTCAATGAAGTCCAGCCAGCCAAAACTGTGTGATGCTTTAGACACTGCCTTTTGATGTTTAATGCTGGACATCAGAATTTCTGGATTATTTTGATTTCCAAGTTTATCAAAATGATTGCATAACTTCCAGTGATCTTTCCTCTTTATTTGTGGAGAATATCTTAATTGCAGTGAAGCTGTCACATTAAGCATTGTTAAATCAACTTTGCTTTTATTCATTGTTATAGTCTTTCATGTAGTGATCGTTTTCCTTCCTCCTTCAGTTTCCCATGTTTATACAGATCATAGGAGAGATATCCGTATGAAATTATACTTAGTGATTGTGCTCTTAACACACTTTTCTGTCAAGGCTACTGGCATATTGATTATGACCCCCTTATTTAATGGTGATTATAATTGATTTCTCATAACTCTTAATGCCAGACAATGATTAAAGAATGAACTATGGCCAGCTCTTTCTCATGGTGAGAGTTTTTTATCAGACAGTGTAAGATTTAAGTAGAAGTGGAGCGCTTTTTTTATGCTATGAAAGCCCTTATGAGTATTAAAAAAAAAAAGTAAAATGTAATTATTTTAAATGACACTACTGACAAAACATTTAGTAATGAATGCTACTGTTTGTGTTATTGTATTATCTCTAAATGCCAGACTGGGCTAACAAAGTAGAAACCTTGCAGTCTGGCTCCTCTTTGGCATTGTTTATTTCCTATTACTTTATAGTTTCCTTACTCTTGATAAGGCCACGCTCATCACGGATCAGATGCTCTCTTCTCCGAAGAGAGGACACTTGAGAGAGAAATGAGAACATCAGAAAGGCTGGGCTAGCTCTGTTGGGGACTTTCTCCCTGAGGACTTCAAAGTACTTTGACATATTTTCACTTCTGGAGTGGTGGATATTGGCAGGTTAGCATGCTTTGCAGCATTGGGCATGGTCAGAGAAAAAGAAATATCTTTGGATTAGGAGCCTAAGGAGGAAATACCCCTTAGTCCTATAACAATTATTCAGCAGTGTACGGTACAAAGTAGGCATGGTCTTGGTTTGCTTTGTTCTGGTTTCTTAGGTCTTGCAGGCAGTCATATACATAGTTTTTCTCCCATTGTAGATTAAAAGGCTTGATATAGCTGGAAGTTCCTCCAGTCTGGGTAGTCCAGGTTCAGTGCCGGCAATGTGAAGCAGTCTACTGCAAATGAGATAATAAATGGGAAATCAAATATTTGAAGAAAGATCAAAAAACATAGAGGAAATGCAGAGCAGCAGGAAAAACACAGAACTGTGGTCTAGTCTCTTGCCCTGTCACCTTCTGCCATCCCCAATCCAGTTTACCAGGATTTCTTTACTTTTTTTACTTCGTTCCCTTTATTTTTCTTTATCCCATAGCTTGGCTAAATCTAGTTTTCTCTCGTTTCAGCTCTGCCTTCTGTAGTCTGTTGCTGATCACTATTCCTTCCTTCTCACAGTCAGTTCTTATCGATATTCTGATCCCACCTTCCCACAGCAAGATCTACTTGACATGGTTATTTACAGCAGACTTTCACTTGTAAACATACAAAATTTAATTGTTTTTCTTGTTTGCTATGCTGCCTTTGGAGCAGTACTGCTGTCTTAGCTTTTAAGCCTAATGCCACGGTGCATCTGACAACATAAATGAGAAGCAATGGTATAAAATCTGAGGGTTTTGTTCAAACTATAATATGGATTTGTAAAACTTTGAAGTGAAAGAGGTTTCTTCTATAATTTAAAGTCTTAGGAAATAGTAATATAATTCTGTTTTCCTGATTTTTTTAAAAAAAGGTGAGTGTGGGAGAGCTCTGCAGCATAGAGAACAAACTCAGAATTTATTCATTAAAAATTCACTGGCAGTATGTTGAGGAATCAGTAAGCTGCTTTTTTCATGTTCACTTTCCCCGCTTTCTTTTTTTAACAGAAAGTATGTGAAACGTAGAAAGCAGTGCTGTCTGAACTGCTGACTTCGGGTGGGAGTTAAAGCATAACCAGCATAGTTATGTTGGAGGACTGTCTAGTTTATGAAGAGCAGGCTTTGAAATTGATGCTTGTATTTTTATCTGTTCTTCATAGCTGGTTTAATTTTTGGTCTCAAACATGTCTTTCCCCCTCTCCCCTTGTCTGTTTGCCCTTCTCAAACGGAGGCTGGTGCTGTGGCCTGGCACTGCCGATGTGGTGCTTTGTGCGGCATTGCCACACCACGGGCTTGGGAGAGGACAAGGCTGTCACCAGCAAGGAGCCCAGAACTGGCTGCTTCAGCTTCAAAAGAGAGCAGTCTATAGCCCATCTGTCAAGACAGGGATTTATTTAACACAGCATATGTAAGATCTTGGTAACCCAGGCTATAATTATCTAAAAAATTACCATGTCAATGAGCAGTTTATTATGTCAGATGACCAGTGTCTGCAGTAGTCTGTTTGCTGCAATTCAAGCATATCCAAAGATCTGACAACTTTTATTGTGCAATGAATACTGATCCAGTTGGTCATCAGTTTGCTCGTTTTTTAGGTTTATTAAATATATGAATATACATAGCCAGGAAGCAAAAAGAAAAAATCATTATTCAGTACTGTTTTGTACATATGCATCTATAACATACATGTACATGTACGTTTCATCACAAAATCATCACCTTTATTGTGTTCTCATTTTTCATACATTTATTTTTTCTGTATGTTTTTCCACGATTGGAGACCTGGTGATAAGGTAGATATCTGTGCAACTGAAAGCAAGTTTCAGACATAGCAGTTATCTGTCTCAGCCCTTGTGATTTCAATTGCTGAGTTCTCTCAGCGTGAGTGGATGGAAGATCTAATTGGGTCCTTTGCAGAAACCAGAAACTTTATACAAGATCTTACGGAGAATGATAAAAATGTAATTCCCAGGCACTTCAAGACAATACAAGAATTTGGTATCACACATCTGTGTTTTATTCTGTAATTTTTGTGATTTTTTTTTTTTTTTTTTTTTTTAATCATTGTGGAAGTGTTGCTACGATAAGAAGCTTGGAGAACTCTCATCTCTTTTCATAACTGCAGGTAGCAGGAGGTACTAAAAGAAACTCTGCAGAAAGACATATGAGGAATGAAGGCCTCAGTTACCTATAAAGAAGAATAATTGTAATGTCTCTTTTTCTAGAAAGACCTGAACTTGCAGCCTGCTGACAGGAAAATGTGTTTTATTGGGTGTTGTCTTATGGTACAATGATGATAAGACCGGGGCAGGGCAGGGGGAACACAATTAAAAGCTTGTCCTCTCCCCTCATCACTTTATCAGAGATGATAATGTGCAAGATTTATACCTAAAAAAACTAACTTCTTGCGCTTCAGCTAATGGATCACTGGGATTTCAGCATCTTCAATACAGTGTCCCAAGGCTGTAGCAAGAGCATGGCATGAAGTTTTCTCTCCCAAAGGTGAGGAAATTATGTCTGAACGTGATCAGTATTGCTGCTGCCTAGGAAGAGAAGACTGAAGATCTAAAACGTGGGAATGAAAGGCAAGCAGTGTGTGGAAGGATGTGATGGGGGGACTGACAGGGAGAATACGCACCCATCTTCTGCTTCTCCATTTATTTATGCATGTATTTATTTATTTTAAATGTCTACCTTTAGCTTCGCTTGTTTCTTGGATATGCCCAAAATAGTCTATAGACTAAAGTGGCTTGTGCTCTCCCAGTTAATAGTTATGAACGTATTGAAATTACAGTGTTTGAGGAGTTACATGTTGAAAGGATCTGTTGTTGTGATGAAATTGGAACCATTATAAACAGGTCTTTATTTTACCCTTATTTTGTAAGTTACTTGTACCAAACAAGTATTATTTGAAAAGAATCTTTTATAGAAAAAGATTTAAGTACAAATGCAAATTCTAAGTGTACAAAATCTCAAAAATGTATAGAGTCATGGATTTAAAAAAAATATTCAGTTACTTATCATGATTCTGCACAGTTCATGGCTAACTGTTGCATATAAGAGCTGCCTTATTTAGAAATAGGACCTATATATCAATATTTAGATATTACATTTTCCAAAAGCAGAGAATAGTGCATTTTGCTTTTTCTCCTTTGTTCTTCATGGTTTTTTTCCTTAATCCAGTAATAAAACTGGAGAATACATATAGATATTCAACAGTGGAAGGAGAACAGAAAGATGTGGTCCACCAGAGTTGCTAAATCAGTGAGATTTGTATTTTTAGTCCTGTTGTTATTGAGAGATTGAATGTTTTTTTTGCCGAGTATTTGAAGCAGTTTAATGCTTAAGACATGGTAAATCTATAGAATGCATTCAGAGAAATACAATCCAGAACTGAACTTCCTGACCCATTAAAGACTCTCTTTGAAATGTTCATTCACAAGTTAAAGTTTACTTCATTATTACAAATAAGAGTAAATGTAAAACATTTCTCTGGATGTTTTGGCTTTTTTTCTTAAAAAAAAAAAAGTCATCCTAGTCTCACCAAAATAATGGTTCAGTGTGAAAATTCAAGTTTTCAAGGCCCAGTTGTAAGAAAAAAAATAATAATTTAATGGGTTTGGAAATAATTTATCAGCACATGCATATCAAGGTCAACAGCAGGACATTGAAGAAAAAACGTAAAGAGTCTGCAGAGGAGCGTGGTGTGTAGCTTTCTGAAATTTGTATAAAGGCTCAGTGGCACGTTCATTATTAGGATGAATTTATGGAATCCTGAAGATGTTCAAGGCAGTGCACAATCTGAAACAAGAGTGGAGTTTAGTCTGGATCTTCCTTATAGTTCTTACATTGAGCTATTTTTTTCTGTGAAGCTGCAGGTAGGAATAACAAGCTGCAAGAGGGAAGGACAAACCTTCATCACTGTTACTGTGTCCTTCATTTAGACATGTCTATATCTGAGACAATTATATTGTAAGAGTTATTTCTCTTCCTTGAGGGAAGTAGTATTTTTTTATATATAAAAGCAGATTAAAACAAAGAGTGCACAGTGTTGCACTGTTGAAAAATAACTTCTAGATAATGTCTGTTGCTTCTAGTCTTAGTGACTTACTGGGATCGCATTTTCATCCTCAGTGTATGGAGAGGATACCACGAAGAAAATTGTAGGACACTCAGGCAAAAGGATATCAGAGGCTGATACGAAACGATGTGATTAATTTAAGCAGGAGGATGTTACTGAAGGTCTATGAAGGTTGCAGAAACAGGCTCTTTATTTGATCTTCATATCAATTATAGTTGCCTCTGTTTAATGGCATAGTAATATTATTTTGATCATTTGTTCAGTGCTTAATAAAATCTGTTTCTATTCTGTTAGCATTGTGTCTCTTAAACAGACTGAAGACTCTGAGTTGTCTTTATAAATTAGCTTTTCCTTTTCATTCTCCTTAATAACTATGTCTGTGGTAGTTTGTTTCTATGGTAGTGTTTGTGATGCTGCTTTTTCTTTTATTTTGGGTAAAATTCTGGAATGCTTCTATGAACAAACATTCTCAGAATCCCATATGAGACTTTCTTGCATGGAGATGACAAGATTTGGCTCCAGAGGATGAAATAATAAAAGCAGCAAAACTATTGTCATACAAAATTATTATTTGACAAAATTAACGAGAAGGTCAGATAAATTTGCTCAAAGTACTTGGAGAATAAATTGATCAAAAGATGGCTTAAAGGATGACAATTTTTTCCTTCTTAATATAAAACTCCTTAGAAATGCATATCCATCACTGATTTCACAACAGGTTTTTTTTCCTGTGCCCTCAGAGGTACGAATTGAATCACTAGTTTGACACAGGGTGCAGATTAGGCAGAAAGTAGCCAGGGAGCTGTGGAAAATTTTGAAGCAAAAATTGGTTTGGAGGACAATATTGCTTTTGCTATTTACAGTCTGTACAGAACCTCTGAGGCCAAGTTCCAGGGAATGTGTGGGGACAACTGCTTCTGCAGACAGAGTTTGGATGTTCCTATAGACAGTGTTAAGAGATTATTTCTGATGTACTTTTTGAATTTCCAGTTACCTGCACAATGAAAAAGTCATTACTTTAAAGAGAAGAAAAAAATAGTAAAGACCTAGAAATGGTCAAGGTAACCAGCCTTTCCCCACTGCCATGCGTTTGAGGTCAGTTTAATCTCTGCGCTTTACAGCCTGTTTTGTTCAGCCCCTGACATTCTCTACATTAATGTTCCAATATTAGAAAGTCTTTTCCTTGGAGACCTGGTGTGCCTGTCAGAAGGACTCAAGTTGTATGTAAGGATTTGTATATATATATATGATTTTTTCAGATCATGTGTATTTTTTTAATGTAGATAAGAAATTCTTAAGTAGGGATATTTAAATTTTTCTTTTATTTTTTCTTTTTTTTTCCTAAGCAGGTCAGGAAAGTTTTTTTTCCTGATTGTGATGTGGTATGTGAC
This sequence comes from Nyctibius grandis, assembly GCF_013368605.1. Taxonomy (NCBI): domain Eukaryota; kingdom Metazoa; phylum Chordata; class Aves; order Nyctibiiformes; family Nyctibiidae; genus Nyctibius; species Nyctibius grandis. The sequence continues at coordinate 14,109,670 of NC_090669.1, forward strand.
ACTTCAGAGAAACATAGTCCTTTTTAGAGGAAGCTGTGGTGGAGGAGGGAACCACTGAAAAAAATGGGATTTACTGTTAGAAATCTAGCTTCAGTGTTAAATTATGGAACAGATAACACTACTTGATAATAAATACATTTTAGTAGTTGTGCTTCTGGGGATTTTACAAATGTTGATAGTCAGTTTCATGATAGAACACAAATAAGAGACTCATGAGTGTCCGCTGCCTCATTTTCATGAGCACGCAATGTTTGTATTATATGGCAAATTCATGAGATGGTGCTACAAATTGAAATATGTGACATTAGAAAGATCCCCATTTGCATTTGCACTCCATGTACACTCTAAAGCTACGCTTAATGTTATTATAAATTGTGGTCTGCTTTTCAGAAGCCCTTTAATGTAGCCAGAAAACTTTATATTACTTGTCACTAATATTCAGAGGATGACATTGTAAAAAGGAAAGAAGCTTCTTACTGCAGACCAGTACATGGATTTGATTTTGCAAAATGGGCCTTATACACATATGTAGTTAGTACTAGATCTTTTTTCCAGCAAGGATTTGGGGATGGATGTATGTATGTGTGTAGATTAAGCATATATATGTGGGTTTTTGTTTTTTTGTGGTTTTTTTTCGTTTGTTTGTTTGTTTGGTTTTGTTTGTTTGGTTTTGTTTGTTTGGTTTTGTTTGTTTGGTTTTGTTTGTTTGGTTTTGTTTGTTTGGTTTTGTTTGTTTGGTTTTGTTTGTTTGGTTTTTTTTTTTTTGCTTGGACCCATACTCTTAAGGAAAAAGCAAAATACATTTTTTGGCCAATTTTCTTAATTTTTCACAATACTCTTCATTCAGTAGATAGTTGCAGGAATCTACTTGATACTCAATATTTGTGTAGAAAGAGTTAACATTAAAAAGTATGTAGATAATGAGTAATATTCACACCATCCTGTCAGCATCTAATTCAGTGAATACTAGGTGGCTGGAAAACAAGATTTCTGATAAGTTCTAAATTGTTTTTATTCTACATCAAGATAAAATAAGCCTTTAATTTTATTTATCTGTCTGTGAAAAGGCAGATAGTAAAAGCCACAGAAAGTCAATAAGCCCGCTGATTGAGACATATGCTTTAAATGTTAGACGTGCTGATTCTAATTCCTGCCAGGAAGCATGATCATATCATAACCTAAATGCTGGTTATTTTGGGCTTTGACTTTTGACTAGAAATTCCCTTTGCGCCTGAAGAATTTTACAGATAAAAGTGGTGACCATAACTACATTTCTATGATAGCTTTTTTTACAAATTCATTTAAAAAAATATTTCCCACCCCCAGGGGATGTGGTTTATCAGAAAGTTCCTGAGCAATTTCGTTTAATGGGACGTCTTAAAGATCATGGAGTGGGGAGGGATGGGGGAATTGACAGGCGTTTGGGTGGGGAAAAAAAGGTTTTGTCTCCAGTTAGCTAGGAACTAACTGGTTAATTGTCTTTATTACTGTACATTAAAGAGTAATAAAATCCAGTCTAATATGCCAAAGATGCATTTTAGTTGATGAGTAAATAAAATAATTCTAGGTAGGGGTTGAGAATTTGTGAGTGTTAAAAGTTGTGAACATAGGACGTTCTTCTCCAAATGTAATGCACTTTAACATGTCATACTTTATGTTAACCTACACACTTTAAATGCCGGATACAATACTGGTTTACCAATACTTAGTCATAACTGTATCTGTTTGTTTCTTGTTGAGCTCCTTTAAAAACAAAACAAACACAAACCAAAACCAAACAGCAACAAAAAACCTCTATGGAAGCAACATCATTAGAAAATGAAACAATACTGCTAGTGTGCTAGTGAAGCTTGTTCAGGTGAATATAAAAGAAGAAAAAAATGCCTTTAACTCATTTTAAGGTTACAAGTATTTTAGTTTTGTTTTAAGTTAATGTGTCTTGAATAATGACAGAGGAAGCAAGCCACCTACAATCAGAAAAACATACTGTGCCAGCCAAACCTGATGGATACTAATTCTGTAGTCCCCCAATTTCATCGTTCATGCATGAGGAAATACAGGATAATTCAGCTCAGATGGAAAACTTTAAAATAAATTATGACTCTCTTTCCGAGTCTGAAGTATTGATAGTGTCATCTAAACTATAGATCAGGTGTGGTGTAAGCCATGGCAAGGTGAACTCGCAAAGGGCGGTGGGACAAGGAAGGTTGTCTCTGGTTATTCAGTCATGGACCTCTGTGTTCCTACCAGCCTCTTTAAGGGTTCTTGTTAGCACCAGCTTTCTTGGTTGTTCTGTAATAGCCTTTTAGGAACTGGGCATGAAAATACTTATTGAGTTCACTTAGGCCACAGAACAGCAGTCACTAAGTCCTGTTTGTCACTGTTGGTCTGGAGTGGAACCCCCTTGAGTCCCCCATGTGCTCCTTGTTTCGTACTGAAATATGTTCAGGTAAGAGCCCTGAAACTGTGGGTTACGTGAAATGCTTCCTCAGGCATAAGTGAAGTGTTGTGTGGTGGCTATGATGCTGTAATAGAGTTTATGGAAAACTTGAATATTTACTCTTGTTTATGCATTATCTGAGTTTACTCAGAGTCTGACATCTAATTAATATTGCACTTTATAAGAGTTTGTGTTGTTCTTCAACAGCATTCAATAAATTTTTACAGTCTTTCCTAATTGTCAGTAATGAGCCAGTAAAACATATTGGATTAAGAAAAGAAGGAAACCCACAAGAGCTCCCTGTGAAGCTTAATCAGTAAAATTCTAGTCACAAAACTCCATTGTTTCAGTTCAGGTAACTGGCGCTGCCGCACAGACTGCCTTGGGTGCTAAATCTGATTGATTTTGTTTCCTTCATGTCATGCCCAACAGTTATACACTCTGTAGCACTTTAACTAATAATGTACCAGAGCAGAAATCATATGCACTTTTTAAAGCAGCAAGTGATGTAATCTTTCAGGTAACTCAACCAATGGAGTTATCATGATCTCTTTTACTGAAGTTAATTGTCAAAGTCTACTTATGCTTGGAAATTTGTTGGAAAAGCACAGACTTTTAAACTTATGGACTGTTGTTAGAGACCTTGATCTTACAGACTTTTCCAAGTGATTCCTGGGTTTGACAGTGCAAGATTTCAAGCTGAGGTAAATTTTTATGGCAGATCTTCTCTTGATATCGACTGTCAAAGTCCCATTAGTTTGTATGGACTATGGTGATTTACATCAGCTGAGGGTCTGCTGGAGATGACTTAAGATCCCTAGGTGAAGAAAGGTGCTGGGGGATGGAGTGGGGAGGAGAAGCAGCTTAATAGCTGAACAGCTTTTGAAGTGGGTAGCTCTGGATAGATTCTGTTTTCTGCAGTCACAAAAAATGTCAAATGTCATGACTTCACTCACATGGGTGAAGAAAGGAGGATTTGGCCTTCTATTATTTTGGAAAATTATTTGCCTTATTTAAAGACTTTGCAAGTGAGAAGGCAAGTCATCTTCCCTATTGTGCCTTCTTGCTGTACTGTAGTGGTTAAAAACAAAGCAAAGCCTCACACTAAAGAAAGATTGAGACTTCATCCTGTAACTGTGGTTCAACTTCATTTACAAAGCAGATAATAGCAATATAATGGGCTTCACTTGAAGTTTTTCAGAACAACTTGGCTAGTTTTTGGTCTCCTGAACAGGAACTTTTCTTTGTCTGCCCAGGCAGCCATGGTGGGGTCCATGAGTACCCTCTGGAGCTCCTCTGCTGGGGTGAAGCTGGTATTTGTCTTCTGTGCAAGGTTCATACACCTGGTAACAAAGTGGAATAACTGGAGTTGTGACCTGAGAACAGTGACCTGAGATTTAGTTTTTACGTCTAGTGGAAGCTGTTGAAGCGCGCAGTAAAGTTATACATTAGTTCATATTGGGAATGAAAGTTAACTAAGTGAAGTAAACCCAGTACAAACTCAGTTTTATGGAATCTCTTGATATCTGAAATGTTCACCACATTTATTCTTGAAATCCCCAAAGCCTGATTGTGATTAACTGCAGAGTTAGCTTTATTTTATAAAAATAGCACAGTTGTGATAGGAATCTTGAATCAATATTGACTCAGAGGAAGGTGCCACTTAGAGGAAATATTTACTTTTTTACCAGCAGGTTTAAAATACCTAATTTGGGAGTTCTTTCTGTTGCAATTTATAGGGCTCCAAGTTGAACTGTGTGAATATTCCCTGTGTGAATCACCAACGCTACTTCTTGCAATGTTAGTACTTTCACGTAGGTATTTTCTCTCTCTTATTCCAGATCTTTTTAGTAATGTGGTACCCAGAAGAACCACCATATTAGCAGTATATTTGTTTTTTTCCATGGTGTTTGAGTGCTGTAGGGGTAGAATATAGAATGACAGAAAGGTTTGGGTTGGAAGCGACCTTAAAGATCATCTAGTTCCAACCCCCCTGCCTTGGGCAGGGACATCTGTCCACTAGATCAGGTTGCTCAAGTGTATGTAACATGTAGGCGAAGAAATTTCGGTTTTGTCCTTGCCTCATGGGTCAAGCAATATTGGCAAGGTATTTCTTTTTACAATCTATAAATACTCCCTAATCTATACGTCCTGTTTGCGTCATTGTGCTTGTGTCACCTTTACTTTACAACGTGAGTTCACGCATGCTATATATAGTGTTTGCAATGCAGGGAATAAAAAAGCTAGCTGTGCTAAGTGCAAAGTTATTTTTAAATGCTGTGAACATTGATAGCTTTGACTTCTGAAGATTATGGACACAAGGGTTTTTGAGCAGAGGAAAAAAACCCAGATGTTTACCAGTTCTAAGTCAACTTTTAGTTTTTTAAATGCAGGCCTCTACTACTGCTGCTGGATGTTTGTAGACATGATCATAACACCGGTATTAAACTGGTAAAAGGCATTATGTTTCTAGGAGAAATAGTTTACCAGTAGTGCAAGATATCCTCTGTAGTGTATCTCTGAATCCTCTTGGTTATGTTCAGTTTATTCATGGCTCTCACCTGTACAACATAATAAAGCTGAAACAGATCTCATGTAAGAGAATGTCCGAAACCTACATAACAGTGTGGCTCCAGTGCCATAAAAATAAATGAACAACAAGTAGTCTTTCCCTGAAGTCCTTAAGCTTTATCATATTAATAAATTCCTTACATTATTGGAAGAGTAAACGTAATGTTTTACAATAACTCTCTTCAAATTTTGCCTGTTATTGTGGCAATACCGTAGCTTTGTATGAATTCTGTTTTGGAATAGGGAGTGGTTTGTATATAGCTCGACTTGGTTCAAACCTCAAGCTCCTATTCTGCAGAAACTCCGGTGTTTCACTTGCTTTTTTTCTTATTGTTTTGAATTGGAACAAAAATATAAATACTCCTCACACAAGAAAATTTCTAAGCTACTTTTCTGAAAAAGTGGAACACCTTTTCATGCCAACATTATTGGAGTATTGTTTTTAATAAGGTTGAAATATTGTGTTTATTTGTATAAATGTTGACTAATTTCATAATAAATATCATTATAATGCATAATCTGCCTGACCTCTTAGAGGAAGGGGACTGGCAAACTGGGCAGAGGACATGCTGGGCAGCTAGCCTGCCTGCTTTCCTGCCAGGCTGGCTGGTAGGCAGGCTTCCAAACCGATCTGCCAGCCCTCTAGCTAGCCTGCCTGGTTTCCATCAGAAGTTTTAGTGGAATAAACATTCCCGTAGAACGTTTTGATCCAGAAAATCAGCAGTTTCTGATGGAAAATTGTTCATCAGAAGAGTTTTAGTCTGCTCTATTAAGAACATAAGTCTCTGGAATTGTTAGTCTTGAATAGAAGTGTTGCCAAACAATTGAATGTAATAGCCTTCACTGCCTGGAAGGCTCATTCACTTTGTCTCTGTAATAGCTCTTGGTTTTCTTTTAACACCCCCTGGAAAGGAGTAAAAGTTAATTAAAGTGGGTATTTTTCTGTGTTTGCAGTCTGTTGCCATTGAAACAAGTGTGGAAAGGGTTCAATGAAACAGAGTTCAGAGTTAGCTGAACTTAAGGGTGTCAAGAAAACTGCTGCATGTTGCAGTCTGAACTATCAGCCTAATTAGTTTGGAGGATGGAAATATATTGTACATTTCTTAAAAAAAAAAAGTTGGAATAATGTTTCATTGATAGCTCTAACATTTTCAGTCATAATTCTAAAGCTATCAGACTAATTAAAATTTTATTCGGATCTGGATATAGCTCCCTCTCTTAGAACCCTTCTGTGTTTGGATGAGTGCAAAGAAAGTGTCAATATGAATCAGGAAGTATCACTTTTTAGGATACATCCAAACAGATGTGCCAGATGATATAAAACTCAATTCCTGAATAATTAGCTTTAAAGGGATGGTATTTTTGCAAGTGTTGGCCTTTGTGTCCTGTCCAAGGTCTGTTGCAGCCTGCAGTTATTGCTGTGTGTGAGCACTGGCTCTGTGATCCCTTGTGGTCCTACTGGAAGCCATGAAGCACAGGGAAATGAGATGTGTGATAAAGGACGTATTGGGTGTAGCTGAAGATGTGTAAGATGTATGCTCAATCCTCTGTGAGCTCCTCTTTTGTAGTCTCAGTTCTGGGGCTGCAATGCAGTGCAAATTTGGTGCTTTACCATGGCTTAGCATCAAACAGCAAGCTCAGGCATCTTTCTGTTTACCAGTGGCTTCTGCCTGTCATTGAATCACCAATTTTCTGCCAAAATCGGTTTTGTTTTCTTGGGTTTTTTTCTTCTTCATTTTCATTTGTGCCATTGTGGTGCCATCTGTTTTCTAGATGGGAAAGATCCATTTCTGACCACTTGCATTGATAATAACGTCAAATTTACATTAATTGAGTCCTTTCGTGCAGAGGAAATTTGCGTAAGAATACTTTAAACCAAATTTTTGTCTAATTAGTAGAACTGATTTAACAGAACTGAAGACTGGACTCCCAACAGGATGCTGGGTTATGATAAATTTTTCTGTTGTGACCTCTCCTGTTATGAATCACATTTGGAAAATAGGCCTACAAAGAGCAGCAATAATACTGGTAAGAGAGAGAGCAAAAATACTTACCTGTGTGATCTTTTTATTATACTGTTGCAGAAGTTCATGTTTAAATGCTATTCTGAAATTTTAATTAGGACATCAGCCATGTAAGATCTTATTCTTAAAACTGTCTAAACGATTTTGGGTGTAGAAAATGACTTAGCAGACTTTCATACCATGCCAGAACACTCTATTAAATGATGAACCCTCTTTCTGCTCCTTATGTATTCCTCTCCTTCACAAACTTTAGTGTGGAGCTTTGATTAGATATCACAAAAATACAGAGTACTTCATTTTGGCATATATTTAAAAATCTCATCAGTTTTCAGTGAACAAAAAGCCCTTATCTGCTCAGCGTATCTGAGACTGAAGGCGGCTTCAATCAGGCCTGGTTTTCACAGTAAAAAAATCCAGCTGCCTTTCCTTCAACATATCCTCTGACTAATCAGAACCTGAGAGGTTTGCCTCAAGAAGAAAGGGGTAAATAACAGGAATTCATAAACTCATCAGTTATAAACTGTAGTACACAGTACCTTGTGTCAGGCAAAGTCGAAGAGCTGAGGAGGATAAAGGTCAATATGTTTTTACCATAAAAATCTCCACCAGTCGTCTGGGTGCAGAAGGGTACTGAAATCTACTGAAGAGCGGGTATCCAAAAGGTCTTGTTTTTCCCCAGAATGTCACCTTCCAAATTGTTCATGAAAAAGCCGATTATATAACTGAAAACTCTTCGAAAGTAAAGATTTCAGCATAATAAAGAGCCTCTTTATAACAATAGAGGTGATGGACTAGATACTTCGTGATTTCTTACTGTGCTGTTGGAGCAGCTTAGTTTTATCAGACTTTGACAGTTATCCAAGTTATACTTTGCCTTGTTTGTTTCCCCCTTTTTTAGGTTGCCATTGATTCAAAATGAAAAAGTGAAGAGAAATAAGCTAAAAGGGCTGTAAGGTTTTTTTTTGGGGGGGGGGCGGTGTGTTTAAAGAGATTGTATTTACACAAGTAGGTGTGTAATGATAATTTTTTCTTACATATGGTTTTATTTAGTATTGGAGGGACAATTGAATGGGAATTGCAAGCACTATTTTGCTCCACAGCTCAAATGTTGAGGCAGGAGGAGGAGGTGGGAATTGCACATTCTTCCTGCAGGAAGCCAGATGCCTGCTTTTAGAAGGAGAAACTTTCTCAAGGAAGATCTATTGATGTTTCAATTATTACACAGTTGTGCTCTCTTAATGTACCAAACAGCAGATATTATTTATAAACGCTCTAATGGAAATAACTGTAGCCACTTTATTATTTCAATGAGCTCTTAAAATGTTGTTGATGAGTAGTGTGATGTTTCTACATAATAATGCCATTGAAAATTACTGCTTTTGTGTATATTTTTGTGAGGATGCATTTATTTGGCATTGTTATAATCACTTAACATTTTTCAGAAGTTTAGTGTAGGAACACTAGCTAATGGGAAAGTTTTAAGACTTACGGACATAAGAATTAAACCTTTAACAACTAATATGTGTAACTAAAACTCAAACCCACTTTGTTCAGCTGCCATTCAGTTGAAAGAAAATTCATAATTAGAATAATTAAAATTCCTATCATATGAAGAATTCCACTGAAAGATTCTCACTGAAAGGAATATTGAATGAATCAAAAAACCCTGAGGCATCTTAAAGAGGATCTCTGATTGCAGTATTTGTTATGTCAAAAATTAACATTCTCTAACTAGAGGAAAAAATGGCTTAGTATTTAATGACATGGGTTAGGGAAGAATATTGTTTATGCTCTGTTCATATGCAGATTTCAGACCACTTGATAAAGGCCAGTCAAATGATTTTTTTTTTTTCATATAGCCATTTCAGAAATCTGACATCACTGAGGTAAAGTGAGCAAGTTTATGCTTGACAATGGAAGTTAGGAGTTAGTTATGTCAGCAGTATCTTCTGTTGGGGTTACCCACTTCTGAAAGGAAGAGACCAGCAAAGCATGAATGGAAGAAGAAGAGTTCCAAAGGTAAAGATCTAAATTTGTAGTTAAAGGAGTTGTTAAAATATTCTTGGAGCTTTTGAGTTGAGGATCAATGTTTGCCTGTTTGTATGTTTCTGTGTGTGTGTTTCTGTTTAGCTACATGCATATTAGCTTGTACAAGCTTTTATAGGGTCTAACTTCTTTTGAGATGTTTAGCACATCTCAGACTTTGCTGAACTACTCAGTATCAGTTTAAGGAATAAATGTCCCCTTACACTTAGTGCGAGTGTTTGTAGTCTAGGTTAGGATGACTTTCAAATGAAGAAATGATGCAGTTCAGGATATGTTTTCAGGAGACAATAATGTTCTTAGCAGATATTGCTTTCATATATCACATTGTTTATAATTCATTAGTAATAGAAAATAATAGGATAAAGGATACATTATAACTTTTAAGTTACCATCCTGGGTTGGCATGGTCATATATGTAGAGATCTCACTCTTTTCAATCCAGATGGTTCCAGATTGCTTCTTTTTTTTTTTTTTTTTTTTTTTTTTTTTTGTGGTAGTACTTAGTTGTTTTGTTGATACAATATGTAGTTATATTTTAATAAGTATTGGCATATTATTTGTTTATTAAATGGCTGGTCTGCATTTGTGGAAGTGCAGTAAAACATTAATTCATCATAGGATATCACATCCTATGATGCCATACTATGTTGCATAGTAACATTTTAGAGCACTGAAACGAGGAGGAGGAGGAGAAAGAAGGATAACACCCCAAACCACCCTCCCTGCCCCATGCTAGAATATTGTTTTCTACAACATGTAGTGGAAAAATCCTGGCATTTACTGCATCTCTTTAACAAATGTGTTAGCAGTCCAGTATATGCTGTGGCACACAGTGCTTGTAAAAGATCAACAAAGATACAGTGGTATCAAGTAAGGCATTTTTTGTCTTTTGGGCTGTAACAGAGGATTAGCAAAAATAGAGATCACATGTATAGGTTACTATTTCTACTTTGTAGACCAAGACTACTAGGAGCATGGAAAAATTCAAGGTGAGAGATGTTAAAAATAGGGCTGGCTTATATTTGATTGCCAGACTGTTGTGCTAAGAAGTTTCTCTAGAAAAGTGAATTTCAATCAAATCTATTGAGATAATCCCCAAGGCTACAGTTATGCACCAACTTGAGTTACTTGATATTGTAAATTTGGAATGGATCCCAAACAAAGGATTATCCACTAACAACCTTTTCTGTTAAGATGCATACAGAGTGATCAGACTACATGTAGAGGACAGCATGTTTCCAGAATACCCCCCCTTCACCAGAGCTTTATAACTGACTTTTCCTCATTATTTTAAGTTCCAAGTTGCTGAGTGTCTGAACTTACCAAACCACTGTTTAATACTTTCTAGGCATGGCCACAAACACCTAACTGCCCATTCTTCTGCAAATTATAGAAAAGACACTAACATCAAGAAAGCAAATAATTGTACCCATGATGCTGTTATACTGCAAGATTAGATGATAAAAATGGAACTTACCTCTCATCCTAATAATGTTTAGAAAAACTTCAGGAGCTGCTAAGATAGAATATTACTTACCATTATTTTGTCAAATGATCCTGATGTTAGATAAACATAGTCTTCAGTGGAAGTTATTCAAGTTAGAAATGAATAAAAACCACAAAACGAAAAAGCTGAATGCTGGACTGGTAGTTTGTCATCGAGTAGAATATAATTAATTGAGGTGTTACCCAGATTTACCTGGTTAGTATGAAAATGGCAACTAGAATTAAGAACAGTATTCATCTATGTTCAAGTAGGCACAAAGCTACCGTCTGTTCCAAGAGCTTTCTGCAGACTCTTAACTGGACTGAGTTGCCCCCATGTAAATGCTTATTAAAAATGAAGGCAGTTGAATGTTTGTGTGGCTACATTCTATGAAGTGAAAGAAAAGAGCCAAAGAAATAAATGCCTCTTTGTTTTAATGTTTTCTTTCAAAAGTAAACTTTGGATTAGATATATTTGTGCAGAGTTGTACAGAATTGGATGTATTATGGAACCCAGTCAATAAACAGTTCTTGAAACACACTTTAGGTCTTTAGTATCTTCAGTCGGGGCTTCTGGATAGTGTACAGGGCTTGTGTCCTAGCCTAAATTTTGTGCACTTACCCGGAACAGTGAATAGGCTGTTCTTTAAATTATTATCCTGATTTGATCACATGATTCTGTCAGATCTGTCTTAGGGCTTCCGGTATGAAAGTGTGACTTTAGACTACATAAACTGCTGCTGTCAAGTCATTATAGAAAAGAACACAAATAGACTTTCTGTTTAAATCCCTATTTGAATGTGGCTTTGATAAAATGTGTATCAAGTCCCAGTTATAATAGGTATTAGTCTGAAAAAAAGAATCTCTAAATAAATTATTTACTAGCTAAGTATTACTGCTAATTTTTGTGCTTGTTTCTTATTACATGTATGTAAATTAATATCACATATCAAAGTAATGTTGAGCTTCACACAGCTCTGTAGAAAGCAGTGAGATGTTTATTTCTGGTTTATAGTTGAGGTTAAAAACTTGCAGACAAAAGCAGCCCATCACTTCTCGTCTGACCTGATCTTTGGTGTATTCACATGCAGTAAGCAATTCTTACAAAATGTGACTTTGATTAACAAATCCAGAGGACAACACAGCTACATGCTGGGTACTATAAATTATGCAGAGAAAAAGTGAAACAGAAGATTTTTTTTTTTAAAACCTGAGATGAAATTGTTTGTGCTACAAGTTCCACGCTGCCCGCAATCTACTTATAAAGCAAAATGTCCTGGCAAACTTTAGTTTGCTGCTTATCTAAGAAACAGCATCCTTCACACAGCGAAAGCACATCATGATCAAATTTTCTCTCATCGGTGATCCCCTTGCATCATTTCTTCCCCTGTGGATTTTTTCTATTTACACCTCATGGCAACTTTTTCCTTTTCTTTCTTCTCAATTGCGTTTCTTATTTGATGACTGGTGCACTGAATTGGCACCAGCAGGCTTTATCAAATCACTGTGTTTAATAAAATGATTGTTACCATCCCACACCTAAACCCCCTCCCCCATCACCAACAAACTTGCTCCAAACAAAATATTTGTTTGACTTGTCAAAGAAGAAGGAAAATTTGCAAGGAATAAACGACTGATATTGCCTGGTTGGTGGAACTTAGTTAATTAACCTAACTGAAATTACACGTGTTGCTAATAGGACAAAAATAGGAAAACAAATAAATTATTTCCATTAAATGTAATTTGAAAATAATTAGCAAAAGATAAACATTTAGTTCAGTGACAATATTTGGCCTCTGACACTCTTTAGCCTGTGGACTTTTTGATGTGTAAATGAAATTAGAAAATGCAGCTTTATAGCAATGTAACATGGTCTTTTATAAATACAGGAAAAGAGTGAAAAATCCTAAGTTCTGTATTCTGACCTGTTGAATAAAAGGGAGGGTTCTTCAGTACAGCCACAGGAAGGTAAGAATTTATTGAGCACTATGTAAAAAAATAAATGAGGGACAATCAAAAAATGAGGGACAAATATATACATTATTTTGAAAAGATTCGTTTGATCAGTATAGCAAAAATACTTATATAGCTGCATGTGTGTGAATTTGCCTCTTCGGGAGAAATGAAATCTAAATATATTGAAATTAATGGAATTCAAAAATGTCAATTGAAAACAGCTATGGCAGAACAGGTGCTCTGTATTTGGAGTTTGTAGTCAAATTTCTGTACTATTAAATCTTAGGTGTTTAGAGAGGAAAGTTTCAAATTGGCACACTGGAGTTTGAGTCATGAGGCATGTTCTAAGGAGAAGATTAGTATGAGAAAGGACTATAGGATTCCACTGAAGTTTCTTTGATTAATTTTGTAGCAGAGGGTAAATATAGGCACTGTATGGTAGGAGGACTTGCCAGGAACAGAACTAACAGAAAATAAGTATTTTTACATTTTCATTGAAATGGTTCTTCTATATAGAACGGGGGTTCTTCGGGTAAGTTAACTTTACATGTATGTAAACTGATTCAAAGCCATTTTGTCAGAAGAATTTAAAAGCACCAAGTTACTAAATTTTATTACAGTGCAAGGTGTTGTTCATGTTTGTCATCAAAAGCTGAAATTCTCTACTAGACAGGAAAGAGCATTTGTCTCTTAATTTATCCTTAATGAGCTCATTATTTATGTTAGTCTCCATTTTTGGGTATAGAATTTTAAGCCACTTGTTATGTTTATTTTCAAGCAATCAGTTTTAAGTCTTATAGAGGGAAAGGAAAAAAAAAAAAAACCACTAACCCACCTTTCACCATGACTTCTGTGGCCTAGGTAGTGAAGCGGTTTCCAGACTTGATGGTGTCACCACAATTTTTGTCTTCCTGAAGCATTAGATTATCCCATGTCTGTGGGCAGCCTAACATAACGGTTACAAGAATAACATATTTTCTTTGTTTTCTTTGTTTCTCTTACTTCTTTTCTACTTTGGAGGTGGAGTGACTGTGAAGACAGCTGACTCTGTTAGAATCACTTTGAATCATCTTTGCCTCATGCATGTCCCCTGCACACAGCTCCCAGCACACACCCTTCCTAAACCCCCTGCAACACTCAGCAAGGCCAACAGCATGTAATCATGTTTTTGTATCATTACTCACTGATGGCTGAAATGTTACCAGCTATGTCTCTTGTATCACAAGGCAAATGAAGTTTGGCACTGGAGCAGAATCAAAAACTGTTGAAACTAACTGTTAAGACTTACAAAGCCAAAAAACATGTATTTAATGGTGTTCTCTGAGCACAAAAAGGCCAAATGAAGTGGAGGGTTGTAGAGGTGGCACATTATTCCCCATTCTTTTCCTTGCATAAACCGTGAAGGTTAAAGTTCACTGTATGGCTGGTTGTTTTGGGTTATTTTTTAATAGGCAATACTACAGGTCTCTGATGGGTTAGCATCCTTTGAAAGCTTAGGTCTTCAGTGAGAGATGCCTGTATCTAGCTACCTGTAGCTAAAGCCATTGTATTGTTTAATTTGTTACCACTGTGCTGTAAAGCAGGCTTTAGTGCATCCAGCTGAGGGCATCATTTGCTCAATCTATATTTGCGATATACTTATTTCTTCTGATAGGTCTGTGTTTCTTTATTAGGAAATAGATCGTAATCCTTTAACACAGGCAGAGTTTATTGTTCACTCAGTGTGTCTCAAAGAAATTAATGGCAGTGCTCCTGAAAGAGCTATTGAGATGCACTTGTGTTGTAGGATCTGGCTGTAGGTACTTGCAGGCAAAGTGTGGTGGTGTTTTTGGTTTTTTTTTTTATTGCTTGCATGGCAAAACTCCCTTCAAATTCAGTAGGGATAGGCTCTGTCCATTGAAATCCCTTCCGGCGTGAAAAATCTCAGGCAAATCTTCTGACCTAGAAAAGTCCCCAGGGCCTTGCTGTTGCCTAAAAGGAAAGCCCGGGTCTGTCAGGAATGCATGTGATCTCGTCCTCTCTGAGGAAAGGCAGTCAGGTAGTCATCTTCTCTTGCAAGCAAATCACTGTCACAATAGGAAAGTAAAGTTCTCCTTTCTGATTACAGCCTGATGTTTCTGCACTAGACAGAAAACAACACATTTCTTGGACCCTTTGCCAACCAGTTCATGACTTACCGGAACATAAACCAATAATTTATTCAAAAGAATTCATTTCTCCTTTTGCATAAAACTTTTCTCAGTTATTTATAAGTAAAATTGGCAAAAACTTGATCAGTTCCTGAAAATGGTTTTCAAATATGTCTATCAAGCAGATCACATTGTTGTAGCTCTGGTAACCTCACAGTTGTCCAAGTAGACTCTTTAATATATTTGACTGATGTCACGTGATGGACTGGTCAAGCAGTTAGGAAGTCAATGTGTGCATCTTGATTTTCTACCTAGCCTGAGCTGCTTTGCGAAGGAAAAGGAGTTACTGCAACCATCAGCTGGCTTTTATTCTTGTCCCAAAATGTACTTGTGAACTGGCTCACTGAGGCATTACTCTGAACATGAATTTATTGAGTTCCTTGCAGGATCAGACTTATTAGATAAACAGGCCTTTCAAAGGTAATAGGTCAATAAATAGTCAGCAAGTAAATTCCATACTTATTACAAGGTTGAATGCACATCTTGGTAGGTCTCTGATGAAAGCAGAGTCTTTTCAAACAAAAAAAAAAAACCACCGAAGGGCAGATAATCATACTGTCATGCTATAGGGAATTTCAGGCTTATTTGTGTATGGGATTGAACCAAGGTGGTGGATTGAAAGATAACAATGGGAACGAGACCACTGTCATGATGTTGCTAAAGCTGCGATTTTGTGTTGGTTTAGGTGAGGTGTGCCTGAGGCAGCCTGTGGTGTGGCACCAAGGGAGGCCAACCTGGGGCTGGAGAGCACGTACCGAGCATCAAAACAACAGTTAAGCACTTTTCTCCCTGCTCAAAGAACATATAAGCAAAGAGAGCAGGTTGAGTGACTGAATGTTAACAAAACAAAGCCCTTAAAAATAATTGCATTTTTCATATTGTGATTCATTTCAATTTCATGAGTCTCAAAACACCACTTCTCAAGTGATTAATGTTTTCTCCATTGATTGCAACTGTGCTTGAGTGAAGGTCTTTCTTCATAATTTTAAGCAAAGAAATGTTTTAATCTTCATAAGATTAATGGTCTGACATTGAGGAGCCTTTCCATAGGTATACAGGGAAAGCAGGTAGATTGGAAAAGCAAGCTGTATCTTTAAGTGACGTAAAACCAAAATTATAATCCACCTTTGGACATAAAACCTATCTCATGATACTGTTTTTAAGTATTTTTCCACTGTTACTGCCTTGCAACCTTGTTAATGTTTTCTTATCTCCTAGATTTTTCCTCCTTCTTTCATACTTTTTACTTGTAATTTTTTGCCTCATCAATGTATTTGAGTAAACAGAGTCTAAGGAGATAATAAGGATGTCAGCTTCAAAAAAGTGTGAATGTCTTCCCTCGTTAACACTGGGGAGTTGGCAACAGAATTTGACTCACTTTGTAAGGAAATTATGTAGTTTACAACAACAAAAAAAGCCTACCCAAAAACCCCCAATGTAGCTGAAGTAAAGGGATCCTACATTAATTAGCAGCCCAGTACACACTTCATGTATTGCTTTTTCTTCTGTTGTAAATTCTTTATGTCCACTGGCATCTGAAGTGTGGTGGTCAAGATTAATCTGTGTGGAGATTTGGCTGACTTGGTTCACAGCGGGACAGACGGCTCTTTCAGGGACTGTTTGTGGACTGGAACGATGAATTGCAACTTGAGAGAACTGCATGTATGTCTTTGCTCAGACAGAGGTTTCCCTTTTGATCAGCCACAAATCACTTAAGGCATTCTGTACCTCACTTTCTCTATTTTTATCTACTTGCATAATATCTTTGTGAGATAAGTAACAGTTGGTCTCATGTGACCTGATATAAATTTACATATCTTAAATATATCAAAATGTGATCTGTTGTGTACCTTACAGTCTAACTGTTACTGAAGGCTGTTATGTATTCATCTATAATTTTATTTAAAAATGGACAAATAGTCCATTTAATGAACTGTACTCCAACAGTACTCTACACATGCCATTGTCCTCTGAAGATGAAAGTGTCTGTACATCAGTGAACATTATTCTGAGCTGGGGAGCTGGAAGCTCCAGGAAACTGGGGAGGGAACTCAGGGCTAAGGGGATGCTTGCTTACCTGTGTGGTAGGTTTTGCTATAATATTCTTAGGCCTAAACTTTGTCACTTTTTTTTTCCTGACTGTCTGATAAAAGACAAAATTCCAAGCTGGCTCACTTCTAGCTGTAGTCTGTGAAAGAATTTAGTTATGCTACCATATATACTTATATACCATATATACTACCATGGGAATGCAATTTATTGTTTTTGTAGTACAGTTGACTTGTTAGATGCTTTTCTTTCTTCTGGGCTCCAGCCTTGAGCAGAAGGCTTCCATCAGAATTTGTGCTTTCTCAAACTTAATCTTTCTTCATAGAATCTAAATCTATTTTAAAGGTGCTTTCATGCAAGTGTTACTGCATGCAAGAACTCGTTTGTCATTTATGAAACACAGAATGTGTTTAGACTAGGTTAGCAAAAACACAGAGAGGGACAGGCAGTGTAATGAAGTTCTTGTGGTCAGGAGCTGCTTCTGCCCTAGACAAAATATAGGCTGAGAATCTGTAGGAGAGAGTCTACGTATTTTTATAGGTACTTGGATTTTTTTAATAACACATGATAAGCAATTTGGGACGCTTGTTGGCTAAACACTTTATGAAAGGTGCAATACGTAGCTGTTTTGTTAGCATTCTTGAGAGGCACTGAGGAGCCAGACTGCAAAGTGAAGAGTGTGCATATAGTTCAGTCTGATAAGTTTTTGTTTAGTCATTAAGACCTGTGCTCTTCAAAGTGACAAGAAGTGGCTTTTAACGAAGAAAAGTCTATTCTGAAATATTCTTCATCAGTAGGATGCTAGTTAATTCTGGTTTTACAGTAGATTATATTTTTAAACCTATTATTTGCATACAAAGTTCATTCAGGTACTCAACTTCAAAATATTTCTACATGCATTCTGCTTATTCTTCATGCATTTTATCGAAGAACATTTAAGATGTCAGCTATTGAAGTCTTTTGCTTTCATGAAAAAAATAAATTAGTTTGAAAAATGTGGAATAAATGTAATAAAGAATAACAAGTCTTTTTTTTCTTTTACCAGAATTTTAAAAAACCTGAAAACTCAGATTGGTGTTTGGATTTTGGCTTTGTGCAATAATTCTGGTTTGTGCTTCAGTACTCTTGAGCTTACGAGATCTCTGACTGTGTATTGAATTCAACACGTGAATTCAAACAGTGAAAGCTATTGTTTTACTGCAATTAGCAACGTCGCTCAGCAGAGATGGCAACATGCTGAAAAATTAATTGAGAATTTAACCTTGAAATGAAAAATGCATGGGCCTTATACTTTATTATAATCAGCTTACACAGTCATACATGACTTTAGAGGTAATTTGAGTTTTTTACTGTTTTACTTCTGTCCAATAAAAAAAAAGAAGCCATTTTTGCATAGACCACTAATACATAGTATTCATTCAGTGTCTATTATCTTGTTTGAATAGCAGGGTTTTTAAGGATCCTTGTTTCTGTTTGCTGAGTGGATGTGTAACAAGATTAACAGCAAAGTCTCTTCACAGTTTTTAGAACAAAAGCTAATCAGCTCTCCCATAAAAGTTTGAAATTTTTATATTCTTTAATTTTGCATGTTGTTAGCTGCAAGCTGATCCCTAATGTTTGTTTTATTTTCATCTGTCAGAAGGAATGCCAAAATATATTTTGTCTAACATAAGTTGGCGCAATTAATCCTTAGCTGGAATGATCTCTGATGGTTCTTTGTTTGATTAAAGGATCTGATCCAGTAGTGTATGTACCACAGCTATTTCCTGCCAAAAAGACATTAACTGTTACCTACATATTTTAATAAATCTGTTCAAGTAAAAGCCACTGACATAATTTTTAAAATGTGTACTGTGTGTGGAAGGGAGGGAACAAATAATAGAATATTTAAATATGAAAATGTAAGTCTAGTGTATTGGCATTTGCCTTAACTCTTTTTTGTTTGGGTGTGTTTGTCGACTTAAACAAAAAAAAACACCAAACCAAAACAAAACAAACAAAACCCCAAACACCTACCAAAAACCAAATCACATTTGTTTTGTTTTGAGAGGTTTTTGTGATCTTTGATAGTAATGTCAATAACATTTAAATTTATGAAACTAAATTTCAAAATAACATACATTAATCTTTCTTGACCACTGAATCAGGCTATTATAAAACTCATTAGCATAGCTCTAAAAAGTCTTATAGAAACTGATAACTTTTTAATGTGTATCCTCTTGTCATAGAAGTAGGGCCATTTTTAAGGGAGAAAACCACAGCTTTTAGAGAACTTCCCCAAAATTTTAAGCTGTTCACACTTGGTATTTTTCTCACAGCTGTGACCTGTGAAATTTGCATTCTTCATTAGGGTCTACTTTTGATCTGAAATCTTTAGGTACTTATAAACTGTAAGAAAAGTTACTCTAAACAAATGTTAGTCTTCTCATACTTTCTTTTTCAATAACAGGAGGCATTTTGCAAAGCCTGTATTTCATAAGTTTTCTATCAAGGCTGGCTCAAAGTCAGAATTTCCATCCATGTTGATTTCAGTCCTAGTATTTTTGAAATGTACATTGAAGCTGCAAGATAGGCTCTAGATGGAGTGCCAGAGAGGAACTATGGACTGATAAGCACAACTTCTGTCCATGGTGAGATGGTGGAGTTCATCTAAAAAGTTAAATCACTAAGCAGATGAATAAACTTGTCTGTTAGGAGAAGGTTCACTTCTCTTGGGGGAAATCATATTCTACTGGCTGCTGGAGTTGCATGAAGATGTCAATAAAGTATGAGAATAAAAAGGATTCAGTGGGCATATAATATACTTGCATTTTTAAAAAGTTCCTGAGAAGATTACACACCAAAGGCTAAAAAAAAAAAAAAAATCTGTTGTCCTTGACTTAGAAGAAACAGCGATCTTAATGGTCACTTCTTGGTTTGAGAAGAGTCAGTCTTCTGCTGCTAGAGATTGGTGCTGGTTTTATGCAAGATGATGATCTGGAGACCAAAGTGAACACTGAAACCTTCAATTCTGCAAATGACATAAAACTTCTTTGAGTCATCAAATACTATGTTACTGGTAAGAAACTCCAGAGGACCTCACAGAACTGAGCAGGCAAAAAGGTAGCGGGTGAACTTCAGTGTATATGAGTTTGAGTAATGCATCTAGAGGAAAATAGTCTAAATTATGCTTACTTGATACCAAACAATTGCAGCTTAGAAAGAGATACATTGGAGTCACTGGCAGTTTTCTGAAATAATAGGGTCAATATTCAGTGGCAGCCAAAAATGGTGACTAAATGTCAGGCATCATCAGGAAGGGGAGAAATAAGATAGAAGGCACCATTTTGCCATTGCATGAAACTGTCAGTGTGCTCACATCTTGTATACTGTGTGTATTTCCTGTTTTCCAAAATCTGCATTGTCATTGAAATCACGACATTTAGGAAGGCAGTGTTTCTTTCTGTATGTGCCCTCTACATAATTTGGCACTATTCTATTCCTGTGAGAGCAAGGTCCCTTCTATGGGGCACTGCCATGCACGTGTTTCTCCTTTCAAATCCTAATGCATCTGTCTTCATGTTGCGCCTGTGAACTTTGTATGTTGTGCAAGCGGTAGTGGCAGCATTTATACTATATGCCTGTATGTATTTGCAGGCTTTAGACATCTTTGGAATATGCGTGCAATTTCTGTTATTTTTTTTTGAGAAATAATTAAAATTATTAGGAATTCTATGCATTACAAATTAGGCAATTGCAGATAGGTTAATAAATTGTGTTTCAAGGTATTTTGCACAATCTGTTTCAGAGTTATGAACAAGTAAGTAAAATGTTCTTATAGTGAATAAACCCATATATTTTTCTGAATCCCCAACACTAAAATGACTTTTTCAATTAATTTCAAATTACACTGTTCTCCACCCAGGTAACTATGGGCCTAGGGCTAAATATTCAAAACGTCAGGGTATTGGGAGAACCTCAGTCCTAATTTGAAATAATATTGTTAGGTGCAGTGAAGTTGCATAGATAAAAATTAGTTCAGAATTTATCCCATCCCATGGATATTCTTTGTTTTTCTGCTTTATGCTTCATATATACTGGAAAGACTGGCAGTGTTAGTTTGCACTGATTTCATTAGTCTTTTTTCAAATGAGAGCGAGCAGTCTTTTTCATCTTTTGCAAGAGTGATTATTAACTACAGGGAAATTGTCTCAAACAGTAGGTCAATTAATTACTGCATTTTTAAGCTCCCCCTTGTAAAACAGCAATTAATTTAACTGCATTTTGGTGGATTTCTTCCTCGAGACTTATCCATTTGAAATCACTGTAACTCTAGGCAGATAACACTGCTTTATTATATGTGACAGCTTTTCAGAAGATCATCTTTTCTTCCTTAATGAATGCTGGGACTGAGTTTGTTTTTAATTATCTGTGGCACCTTTTTATTATTAAGAGAATGAGAAAGCCATAGATGTGGAGTATGTGAAGTGAATGGGGCCTATCGACCTCCTAACAGTGGGTATTAAATAGAATGGATCTCAAGGTCCAAGTTTTATATGATGAGATAAAAATTATAAATATTTGCAGTTCAGAAACTGTGGCTTCAAGGACTTTCACAGTTTTCTTATCCCTTGTTTCTTTAAGCTTCCATTTTTTTTTCATTTTCATTCCAAATGAGTAAGAGGTGTGGATTATTCACTGCAGTCCCTGTGTACAATGCATACTTGTTGAACAAGGCAGAATTTACAGCACTCTGGGAATTTATTGGGCAGGAAGATAAAAAAATTATTGTTGACCTTTCGTAGTTCAGTGGTTTTTGTCCTTAGATGACATTGTTTCAAATGACGTGTAATAGAGGTTGGTACATGTAGAACTAGACAACTTTAACTAGTTGTAATTTACTGTAAAGTTACTGCATGGTTGGTAGGAAGATAAAGATCTTTAAGATGATACTGGTGAATTCTGACCATTAAGCAGACAGGGAGATTCCAGCAACTCAGTCTCAGATGGATTGGTTAAAATAACTTGCATGAGATAATTTCCATCCTGAGAGCTTAAGCAGCACTTCATATCCAAAGTGTTTACTGAAATGGTTGGAAGATTTGGACGAAGTACGAAGAATAGGGAGTTAATTTGAGTAGCGTGTTATATTTGGAGCGTTTACTCTTGTAAATGGCTGTTTGACTCATTAGCATCTCGAATGATATATCAAAGCATGGTTCAGACTGAAAACGGAATAAATACAACATTATCCTTTTGTATTGCCAAATGTAGGGCACCAAATGTTTCCTTATGTGGTCTAGTGTGATCAGTGGTGTAGCTCTTTTGACTACAGTGGAATTATTCTTGGGATGAGCCTGTCCCCGTGACCCTAATCAAACTGAGTAAGATGAAAGGTTTGGGATAAAAGAGCTCAATCTCTACATAATAAGATCCTTATAAAGTATTATGAGATTAGGCCTTTAGGAAAGGAAAAAAAAATATATAGTGGCATTTTAATCAGGCACATGATGGTAAAGGAGACATAGAGCATTAATTTAATGGAAAGATTTTCATAGGCTCATGATATGGCTAAGGAATGAAATATGTCACATAAATGTAAAATCTACTGTAATTTCTAGTACAAGAGAATTTGATACCTTGACTTTGCATAGCAGTTGTATTTTTCTGCATTCCCAGTGATTACAAATTTTTAATTGCAATGAAATCTGTGCAATAGACAACCACTCTTAGGCAGCTTTGTATTTTAAAGGTCACACTTAAACACATTGAGTACAGTTTGGCTTTGCGTTTATTAGAAGGCTATGTCTGCTAAATAAATGATTTCTGCACTGCCTCAGTTGCTTAATACAGTGGCTGCTTTGTTTCCCCCTCCAGATTAGTGATGTGATGTTGCATGTCCATCTCAGTGAGATTAGTAGTGAATACCCTGTTTTACACTTGAGGGATTCCTACTGATTTAATCCACACATCAGAGGGTAGAGGTATTTTTCTGAATATGGAGCAGTTAGGGGAATAACCTAAGGGCAGCAGATTGTTTATTCTCTGAATTTATATGCCTCCATTTTTCTCTTTGGTATTAGATATTTGTTGTTAGAAATCCTCACAGTAGTGTCTGTTTTCTGTTTCTTGGACATACACAGCTGACACACCAGACTTTTTTTTAGCTTGTTTTGTGCATGGCTATCTTTAAAAATAGCAGTATTGGGGAACAAGTGACGATTCATTTTGATAAGTCTCAGATAATTAAATCAGGGATTCAATTTTGATGCTGGTCAGTCCTTTCATGATGTCATTGTTCTTTTGTGATATTGGCCTTTTATTCTTTTTCACTTAGAAATACCAAAATAACAATGAATGATTTTCTGATAAATGATCATCACGGAAGAATGCAGAACAAGTGACTCATGCTGCTCTTCCTTCTAAAGCTGGTGGTGATGTGGCAGGTTGAGTTGTTACATTTGAATTCTTCACATTACTTGTTTCGGTTAGAAAATTTGTGAAGGGACAAGACCTATGCATCCCCACCTTCCCCCTCAACCCACTGCCCCTCCCACAGAGACACTGCTCCTTGTGCTGGGATCAGGTCCTCTTGTATCTGCCTGTTTCACCAGACTGAACATGCATGAGAATTATAGGTGCTCTAACAGAGGAGGCATTTGCAGCTAACTTGAACTTGTCGCCCTGTATACCAACAACTTTGTGTTTTCTGGCACCTGTTGACAAAGCACATGCCAACACAGTTTAGCCTTGTAGCAATTACAGTATTTCTGTTTGAGAAGTTGTCCTCAAGCTACGCAGAAATGCTGCAAGTCAAATATTGAAGGACTAAAAGGAAAAAGGGGACCTTGGCCTTGGATAAGACAAAGGGGCCAAACCGATGTTTGTGCTAGTGATTATCATGGAAAAATGTTGCCTGGATAGCTTTTAGTAATAGAAATGTCCCAAAGTAAACTATGTCTTTCTAGTCCTCCTGTTTCTTAGTGGTTTTTATCATACTGTGCAAGGGTAGCAGAAAGGGAAAAGGCTATTTACAATGCATATTTAACTGTCATTCAGTTCTGTGTGTACAGGGTGGCTGGATGGAGGGTTTTTCTGTCCTTTAGCTTCTGTGTAGTAACTCCCTTGGCTTGTTATCTGCTTGCTGAGAGTGCTTGGGAATTGGAATAAATTATGCTCAGACCGAACTTTTCGGAACTTAGGATATGGAAAAGAAGAAGGTGGCAGTGCATATTGATATGCTGGAGGGTGGGGAAGAAGGAAAGGAAAAGAAGGGAATAAGCACAACTAAAGGAAAGCTAATGCAGGAAGGTGGCTTTTACTCCCGGGCAATGGGAATTGCTTTTGCATAGAGCATAGGAAGAAGGACCAGTATTTCCAATAGCAGTAATACTGATGGGTCTCCTCTATACTATATGCATCATTTCATGTCATTTATTATTATAATCAGCACCTGCTACAGGGTTTATTATTAGCCTTGCTAGGGGTCAGCAATGTGTTGAGAAGAAGTCTCCTATTTTTCTGGCACATCAGTAAGAGTTAATCATTAATGTTTATAAATATGTAAAGGGCAAGTGTCATGAGGATGGAGCCAGGCTCTTCTCAGTGACATCCCTTGACAGGACAAGGGGCAATGGGTGCAAGCTGGAACACAGGAGGTTCCACATAAATATGAGGAAAAACTTCTTTACGGTGAGGGTGACTGAACACTGGAACAGGCTGCCCAGAGAGGTTGTGGAGTCTCCTTCTCTGGAGACATTCAAAACCCGCCTGGACGCGTTCCTGTGTGATATGGTCTAGGCAATCCTGCTCCGGCAGGGGGATTGGACTGGATGATCTTTCGAGGTCCCTTCCAATCCCTAACATTCTGTGATTCTGTGAAGAGCTCTAGGGGGAATAAAGTATTTTATCATCATTTCATTCATTTGCAGACAGACAAATAAGCACTCATGGAAGTCTTCTATCCTGTGCCTTAATATCACATTTCCTGAAGGAAACTGAAGATTTTCGTCTTTGTGTAAGTGTTAACTGACGACTCAATGGACAAAGCAAATAATATAGCCCCCAAAAAGATAGGGGAAGTATCGCCTTTCAAGTCATTACAATGTGCAGAGCTACAGACCACTTTAGGTGGTCTTTAAGAAGTCAAGATTTGATGTGAGTCTCCAAATGATAGCAACATTTTGATTAAGTCAAAAACGTGAATGAAAGAGATGAGAGGGAAAAAATATAAATCAAACATACTAGGTTCATCCTAATTATGATAGACCACAGCTGGAAAAAGACTAGCAGAAGATGTGGGGAGTAGTACTGGATTGATGCCAGAATGAGGAAAGGAATGGCAAGTTATCCGTTAAGCTGAACACATGGATGTCATACAGTGCTGTTTTAGTAAATAATTAAGTGGATAAATTTGTTATTATATCAGCTGCCTGTATACTTTGAGTCCAGAACAGAGCCAGTTATTTCTAAAGAAGCATTATCAAAAGCATAGGTAAGCTTGTGAGCTTACTCTGTCCCCAGATTTACCTGTTTTATTGACTATGCTATCACTAGAACCAGCCAGGTGTTCTTGTACCTGGAAGAAAGTCCCTATAAGTGTCAGTGTATCCGCTTGACTAAAGCTTGTGCTGTTGGGGAGTCTCTTTAACTTTCCTTAGGTAAATCTCAACCTCTGTAGCATTCCTGACTAATGAGTAGTATTCTAAGACTGGAGTTGCAAGAGCTGTGTTTATTTGAGTGGCCCTGCACGAGTGTACATAGAGTTTGAGAGTTTCCGACTATATAAAATCCAAGGCTCTGGGCTGTATGAGACAGGAATCTGGCAGGAGACCAGTACATGTTTTGGGGATGTGTAGGTGAAGGTGTTGGAAAGAGAGTTCTGTTGCAGCATATGCTAGTGCAGTGGTCCTGGGGTATCGGCAGGCATGGCAAGTTTTAGGCTGTATGGCTGTGGGTGTGATGGAGCACTGGGATGAATGCATGGGGTGGGTTACTTGGCAGTGTGCTTACCTCTTGCTGGGTACAGCAGGGGTCCCATGGTGGATTCAGATGAGTGTCTGTCCTACTCTGATTATGTTGATATTGGGGTTTGGGCTGTGTGGCAGGCAGATCCAGACACTACCTGGCAGGAGTCGGGGGCTCTCTCTTGGGTGGCCTGAAATCATCACGGTTAGCTAGGGATGTTTGCTTCACTGCTGATGCAGGTATGTGGACAGAAACCAGGTGGACTTTAGGATCCTCCCGAGGCCATGGCATGGAGGGGCTGATGCACCTGCCTGGGGCCTCAGGAACTCAAACAGGCTGGAAAACAGGCAAAGAGCTTGCGGAGTGAGAAGCCCTCAGAGCGTAAATGCGGGCAGGGAAGTGTGTACAGAGTCTTGCTGGGGCCATGAGGAGCTGGAACTAGCTGTGATTTTAACAGTCAGTTGTACTGAACCGCCTCTGGCACGGCTCTGACCCCTATCAATGTTTACTGTCTTTAGATGCTCTTGCCAGAACAGTGGTGGGTTTCTTTAAGACACTGACTGTTATTTACAATGATGGTCGCCATGTGTTGGATATTTTCTGACCACTTGAAGAAGATGCTTTCCACTCATATGACCATCAAAGATCTGCAGACCATTTAGGGAAAGATAGCAATCTGTTTTATGAATAGCAAATAGGATTGTTTTGTAATTCTACTTTTAAGGGGATTAAGTATCAACAGGGGATATGGGACATGAGATGGAATGGGAAAGGTTGCACCATACCTGGTGACTAGGCACAGGGCAGTGACTGGAAAAATTTAAGGGTGAGGGCAATAAGAAGATGATAAGGTTTGGGTTACTGAAAATACCTGCCTAAAAGCTTTATCCTTGGGCAGATCACCATTTTTATTGTTGTTTTATAGTTTTGAGAAATTGAAAAAGGATTTTGTTTAACATTGAACAAAGGATATTAAATGGAAATTGTTTTTGGTGTTTTTCTGCTGTTTATATTGAAATAATTTTATTTAAATATATAGCTGAATTTAATTTTGAATTATATATTAGTTTCAAGGACTTGCAAAAGTTTGACATTTTTTGAGAATATTGAGTGGAGGCATTTTCTTATGTGTTTTGCTCAAGTAGTTTTTGTTGGAAAAAGTATATCTACTCTGCTAACAAACTTAATACTTTGAAACCATTCATATTAGTAAGTTCTTATCTTTATAAAATGTTAAAATACTGCTCAGTAATTATAAAGTAATATAGATTTTGGTTTTATTTAAGTGACTTAAGAAATAACAGCTCAGTAAATAACGTGGCAAGATCGCATTTGAGGAGAGGGAGAAGAGAGATGTAATGTGGGATCTTTGTAAAGAGAAAAGTTTCTAGAGGATGTTGGCTTTTGAATCCTATTTCTAGTTTAAGCATAAGTGTTGAAAGGCAGCCATGTGTTCAGATATCTGTTATATGAATTGTTCTTACGGCTAGTAATTTTTTCCATGGGTAAGGCTTCCCAGATTTCTTTTAAGCCATCTGTCGAGGAAAGAGAGCATTAGATCGTCAGACATTGTTTTCAAAGCTCAGTAAAATATTAGCTATTTAACGCTTGCATTACTTACTTTGAGAGAGGACTTTAAGTGAGGGCTGTTTATTTTACTATTTTATTTTTTTACAAATGGAGAAACAGGAGAAATGTTGAGTAACTCACTTTGTCTATAGTAAAGCTAAGACCAGAATATGGCAGTTCTGGGCTTCTGCTCTTGTAATTGTAACAGTGAAAATTCCTTTTATAGGTATGGGTAACATGCTGCTGCAATAATCATGATTAAAATAAATTCTAGATGATCATTCAAGATGCTGATCTTTCCTTCCTTGAGCCAAGGAAGACAATGAATAGAAAGAACTGTTGTTTCACTTGGTGAGGTTGAGAGAGGGAGCTCTAGCTCCTGGGGTAACTGTGACTTCCTCTTCTACTACGCCTGTCACCATCCCCATATGATGAGGACTTGTCTGTACTTCCTAGCAGGGTCTTTATCTTCCATTCTTTAGTTGGCTGAAAATTCCACCGTATTGAGATGATGTAGTGAATTCACTTCTCAAGGCATAGGCTGGCCATTGGCTTTATAAATTACTATCAGTTATTTGTAATGATTTTGTGGTATGTCTGAAGTTAAGTAAAACTTTTTAAAAGGATTTAAGGAACTTAGATGTAGAATCTTCTTCACAAGATTGGAAATAGCTACTTAGAGGGAAGAGTGGGATCCTCAAAACATTGGAGAGGGCCCAACCAATAACATATGTGGTAAGTACGTAGTGTATCTAGTGAACAGCTAGTGAAAGGTGATTTGCCTAAGCTAGGACAGATTGTTCCTCCAGATGTTACCCTGCAAAGCAGCCCTGCTCCAGTGGAATCCCTCAGAAAGCAGGAGTAACTCCTTGCATCTCTCTTCTTTAGCCATTGTGGGCAGACGGATTCTCAAAACCGTCGAAAAAGGTGGCATTGCTTTCCTACTCTTTCCCAGCTACACTGTATGGGAAGAAGAGGACACTCAGTCTCTGGTCAGATTAGTTTCTGTCTTGTTCCTGCTAGCTGAGAGAAATGCCTACAAAGTAGTACCTATGGTTTGCATAGCTCTGGAGGTAGCATCAGATGAAAAGAGAGTTTATTCCCCTGATCATATGATAATGTGAGTGTGCCCTATTATGATAGGTTAGATCTAATAAAACCTAAGTAATTGCTGTCCATTGGTCTATGTGCCCTCATACAAATTATTTCTACAGGAAAACTGTAGACAATTCATTCTGCTGTCAAGAAAGAAATACAGCTTGGAGAAGGCAGTAGATGTAATAATTTTAAAATCCCTTGTGACATGTGTGGGAGTATATTGGATTGTTCCTTCTCCTGATAGGGTCCATTTTCTTGAACCTAGCAGTGAATTTGAATTCACCAGTAACAATGTGACAACAGTACTTAGTTTCTGAATTGTTGCTTGGGTAATCTCAGGAAAATGGTAAAAACTGCAGCTGTAGTTGTGGCTTCAGCCAAATTGTGTCAGTATTTAGAAGCATAGAGAGAACAGGAGGTAAATACTTGACTTATGAATAGTCTGACAGGTCTCTTGAGCTATGAGGTGCAGGAAAACTAATAGCTGCTGAGATTAAAACCTGTCCCCTCCTCCCAGGGACAGCTCCCACAGCCACAGGGACGCTCAGGTAGCTTGATTCCCTTCCTGGGAGGACCTGCAAGGCAGGTAGTAAATGATGACTTGCAGCATTTTTTATGGCCTATTGTACAAGAACAGTGTGCTGCAAATGTCCTTGGTTGTCATCAGCCATTGCAGAATGCTGTAAATCATCCTTATTTTACTTTATGAATTGTAAAAACTATCATACATTTCATAGGTATCTCAAGACACGATAGTAAATTTCAAGTTTTTTTCCATGAATTTATAGCAAAGTCTAGAAAATAGCTTCTTATGCAGTTGGAAAAAATAACTGTAGCTGTGAAGAGTGATACATCGTCTTCAGTTTGTGCACACAACTCCCTCTGACATCAAGGGCAATAGGTGGCCCATAGAGTAATTATTTAGTGGAAAATAAAGGAAAATATGAAGAAAGGTGTACTAAGAGAGGCTGACTGTTGGAAGGGATGAAAGTGAAGAAAATTATTTTCCAGTGGCATTTTGTTCCTGGCTCATTGTTTACAAGAATAGCACAGAAAATTACAGCTGCCATCTTCTCTCCTAGTTAATATCACCTCTTGTTTTGTTGATGGTTTCTTTTATGCATTTCATAATAATGGTGCAACACTGTCCATTTGCAAGTAGAATTACTTGTTTGGCATATGCAAAGAAGAAATCTCCAAAGCAAATTTTATATGTTAAAGGGTTTTTTTAACCTGGTAAGAACAAGTGCATAAATCACCATCTTGCTCAAAATAGCTGCCAAATGCTACTAGGGACATTCTTGGTATATATCAAAAGAGCAAATAATTTCCATGTGGAAAAGCTAAATGTTACTCTTAAGGTTGTGTGCATCTTCATTTAAAATTAATTTAAATATTTCTCACGTGTTTGAGGAATGGTGGAAGAAAGTAGCAAGTAAGATGTTATACCATGAGCGTGTTAGAGCATTGAAAAATCTGTTTGTTGCCTTCCATTCAAATTCTGATCCTACATAATTGATAAAATTGCTGGCTAGAAGTCTCTGTAACTGGTACTTCTGTATAGGACCAGATGCACTGTTAAATGCTTATTGACATTAACATGTTCTCATCTCTGAAATGAAAATGAACCCTGTTTTTAGCCCTCTTTACATGATCTCTTGCAATCTCTTGTTCTTGGGCTTATCCCGTGAAAATGCCTTTCTAGGAATCATCTGTTATTTCTGAGAGAGGTTGGACAAATAGAAATATCTGCAAAAGCTAAATATAATTTTGCATTCTGCCTTGTTGTAGAGAGGGGAACAAAAAGATCAAAGAAAGCAAATGTTGGACTTATTTTCTGTGGCAACTCAAATAATTTTATTTTTTTTTTTGCTACCTTTTTTCTCTCATAGAAACCACGAGCTTTACATTTCATGCACAGTCATAGAGTGTAATAGCATAATTTTCATGCAAGGACATAGTGTTGCCAGCTGAAAGTGGTTAGAGGCCTGTATTACAAATATATCTTCTAATTTTCTTTCCTATAATTATAAAGCATTCTGTAATGACACTGAAATAAAATATCTGCATTCTACAAGTTGTTACTTACAAAAAAGAGCAGCTTTGTTATGTAGTTATCAAGCACAATCCAGTCTGTAGATATTAATGAAAAAGATCCCTAAATTGCAGTGCTTCTGAGGCTTTTAAAAACTTCACTGCATAAAATTGCTGAATTTTGAGGGGTACTTCATTATGAAAGTACCAATTAAGAAAAATATACATGTCCAAAAAGTTAATAGGTTTTAAGGAGTCTAATGTATCTCCAGTACCTTTCTCTTATTAGATAATCGTATGTAGCAGGCGAAGGCTGTAAGTCAACTCAGTTAAAAATAAGACTGCAATAGAATAGGAAAATTTTCAGACCTTTTTCGATGGCTTTTCTTCAAATGGTATTTTGCCTACCTGGCCAGTGGTTTTATTCATCAGTGGAAACTGTAAAGCTTTTTGTCTTACAGTTTGTATGCAGTTGAAAGCTTGTCTTCTCTTGCACCTACAGACATAAAAGACACCACAGCAAAAGGTGCGCAGTTTTTCTTTCTGAATGGAAGCTCTGTTAAAACCTACAACTCAATTAGGGAAGATTAATCTATGAAAACAATAAGATCAGCAGATGTTAGCAGAGGAGAACCCAGAACCACATCCTCTGCTGAGGTTTCTAAAAACATGCTGTTGCATTTTCAAATGGTTTTCAGTTAAAAAGTAGTGGCGGGGGGGTGGAGAGAGGAAGCAAAGCATTCAGTAAAAAATACTTTTTTCTTTTTTTCCTTTAACGTGCCCAAGTGCTAACATAATTACAAAAGGAAACAATAAGATTCTTAATATTCAGTGGCAACATGGAAAGAAAAATGCAGAAAAGAACAGCAGCTGAGACAGTCTTTAATCAGGGTCCCTTACAAAGTCCCAGAAAAAGATACAAGAGGTCTGATGAGACACAGCTGCACTAGTCCTTGTATTAAAAAAAAAATTAGAAAGAAGGGGATATGTTAATGAAAGATTGATAATGCAAGACACAGTTGGCTGGAGAAGATTAATGTATTAAAACAACCACCACAACAAAGGATCCAGCGAGTATACCCTGATTGTGCAACCACATCCTGCCGTGGATTTTTAGATGCAGCATTGCACAAGCCCACACAGCTCCCAGTAGGAATTTTTGTGCAAGTATGAGGATGCGACATGCTTAGAGCTGGCCTGCCTGTGGTTACAGCCATCAGGTTGTGAGACTTGTCCTGCTCCTGGGATTGAACTTAATGCCTGTAGCACTGGCATGTTTTTTCCCTGAAAAATCCAGTGTGGAGCAGGAAAATATTTTTGATAGAAAAGTAATCAAAAGCAGTATGTTCTTCTGAAACATTTTGACTGAAGCAACTAGGCAGCTTCTCACCAGCAGAATTCCTTTTCTAGAGAATGCTCACCCAGCTTTACCCTAGATATTCTCCTTTGGGTCATATGTAATACCCATTAAGCAGCTAAAATATTAAAGAAGAAAATTCACATTCCTTCTCATACATAGTTTGGGGTTTGTTTTCGTTTTTTTTTTTGTGATACTGAGCAGTGCAGGGAGATATATAGCGTATCACACACAAGCTGAACCGTCCCATTCTTCTGTCAAGTTTTAAATATCTTGGATTAAGTCCCAGATTGAAGTGTGAGAGACGCCACTGTGGCTCAAAATACGCCCAACGCTTACATCTCTTCCCTTTGCTCCTTCACACATTGCTGTTGGCACCGTGCCCCACACCCTGGCAGAGGTTGTTACTGAGCAATAGTCAAGGTCCTGCCCTGTGGTGAGTAAGAATTCCTCAAATGTTGATTCAGCAGTCTGAGCACGATGGATAGCGCTGCAGTATTTTCTTACGGGGTTCGTTAGGGCCATATACTTCTCTTCCACCTATTCATCTAACTCCTGCATCTCATGAGACCTAGGGGCAGTCTGTGACCTATCTGCAAAACCTGGCAAGCCTGGAACCTGACCAAAATAATACAAACTTTTACTTTTTTAAATTTTAAGTTATATATCTTGCACGTACTGAACACCTGCTTGCTTCTGCATTGCTGACCTTGCCCTATTTTGACTCTAATTTACAGCTTAATTTGCCTTTGACATCTTCCTTTTCCAACAACATATTTTCATTCACTGAATAGCCATTGCCTTCTGGCACCATTTCATTGGATCCATGGATCAGTGTAGTTTCTTCTAATGCTTCTTTCATCTGCCGGACACAAATCACAGGCAATTGCAAATAGTTGGATCCTTTTTTAGGACGGCTTGGTAACTGAGTTCCTATTCATCCAGTTTTCCAAATGAAACAGACTTTTCAAATTCCCTTATGTTTCATGAGACATTTTCCATGTTCACCAAGAAATAGCTTAATGGAAAACAGAGGCAGTTTTAGGCACTGGATTGATACCCCATAACTGACCTAAGATTTTTCTGGCAACTATCAGGTGGTGACGTTTGTTTAAAGCATGCATCAAGGAAGCATGTGATATTGGCACTTGATGCGTTTCTAACGCTCTTACCATTTCCAGAGCAGTTAGAAGCTGTCTAGAGAATTTCTGGCAAACTTTACTTGAAAACTACCCATCTGGAGCAGCACTTTCCTAATTGACAATAATAAGAAACCTCTGATTAGCCTCTCAGGGACACACAAAAGGAGTATACTATAGAATGTCTTGAAGCTAGACTGTGAGGATATTGCCTACAGTGCATTTACCCCCCCTCCCAATTCTTCAGTATATAGCGTCTAATCAGGAAATATTTAGAATTCTTTGTACTTCTTCCAATTCAATTACTGTAAATGAAAAGTTATTTGTGTTACTATTCTAAATAATGAATTTATTTTACGAAACATGCTTGTAAATTCACTTTGACCTATATGTCAGAATGTTTAATTATGTTGTCTGTTGAGTGTTTTAATTTCTCTTAGAAATAAAAAATTTTAAACATTGTCAAGTGCTCTGCTTTGAAATGCTACGTATTTAGAACTCTGCGCTAGTAAATTCCGTTCATGTTGCAGTCAATTACCAATTTCCAACATTAAGTATTAATTATAACTCTAGCTTGTTTCTAACCTAGTAAAACTAATTTCCAAACTTCTGTGATGGCTAGCATTGCTTTTGCCAAAAATGTCTTATGCCATCTCTGTAGATAGGTGTTGAAACTACAGTCGTCCCTGCAAAGTTGACCTCCCCAAGAAATGGTTTTACAAGAATTTTTTGAAACACACTCAGGGCATCCGTTAGGGTGGATTTTCTTAATTCTGCACTTGCATCTTTTCCTATTGTATGTTGTGCTGGTTGTGCAGTTTGCCTTTCTGTACAGCGTCACATGTGTCTATTGAAAAAAAAAAACAACTAAAAGAATCAAGTTATTCCTAGAGCATCCTCTGAAGCTGGCTTACATTATTGCACGTGTGAAAATCCTTTTTCATTAAAGAAGGTGGCACTGGATGACTGCTACATCTTTAGTATAGAGTCATAGTAGGGACCTCTGGAGTTCTCTGGTCCAACCTCCTGCTTGAAAGGGAACTGTCAGAACCACTAGATCAGGTCAAGCACAGCTGTTATCGAGCCTTTGGCTATTAAACTTCTATGGATGAATATTCAGCTTCTGAACAGCCAGTGCTGATGTTTATCAGCATCCTTCAGGATGGAGGATCTCGTGTTCATTATGCAGCTGATTTCCAGAATAAGAAGGTTACTCACGCTAATGCTCAGGACTTTTACACAAAGAAAGACTTAGGGGCCAATTGCAGAAAGAAGCGTACTTTGCTAGGTCTAAATTTCCTTCCTTTGAAGCTGAAGGTATCATTCCTGAAGTCCTGACTTTGAGCATAGTACTGGAATTTTAGAAGTCTGAGCGCAAATATTTGATCACAAAATGTTATGCATGAGCATGCATTTTTGGGGACACACACTTTACTGCATATATTATTGTAGTAAGGCTGTTTTGCAACATTCTGTGTATATTTCTGGTTAATCAGAAACATATTACTAGGCTTGTATTTATGGTGAGCTTTAATAAACAGAAATTAATGAAACTTTATGGGAATTCTTTCAGGGAGATATAAAAATTTGAATCCAGAATGCGTTTCTCTGTGTGCACTGATTAACCCAGTTCTGTGAATCTTCCGGAACGATAAGAACTTTCAAGGTCAGTCTGCTGATGTAAGTTGTATACGAATCTCTGTGTAAACACAAATCTGTTGATTCCCAATGGTAACCTTAGAATAAGAAGGCCGTGAGGAAAAAGAAGAGCTGGATTTATGGCGTGATAGCCTTTCTACTAACAAACTCATCCAGACCTAAATGAAAACCCCTCCACTCACTTTATTAATCAACGCAGATGTGTTTAATGGAGCTGTGGTGGACAACAGTGGTGTTTAAAAAGCAGTAAAATCAACCAATGCTTTCATTACAATAATGATAACTACATCAAAGGGACATACATACTCAGCAAAATGTCTCCTGTAGTGCATAAAGATCACCGCCACAGGAGATGTTTATTGCTTTAGACATGCTCCCTTTCATGTATTTATCAGTTAAATGTATTAGTTCTGCTTCACAGTTGTGTGCAGAAATAGTACTAAGGAAGACCATATTTTACATATGCTATACATAGCATCATAACCTTTGAATACCAGGATCAATAAATAAAATTAAGTCAAAATAGTTGACTACATTTAGTCAACAGTGTAGATGTTGACTATTCATGGCAGCACTGAAACTCCAGCTGCCTTCATGGGTCATTTTTGGGTCAGCTAGAAGGAATACAAATTCTAACAACATCTGATTATGCAAAGATGTTTTATCTTATGGGAAATATTTTCTGTCATTAAGATGGAATTAATTAGGTCATGTCCTTAGATGAAAGAATGATGAGCCCCGCTTTGTGCATGTTGTCTGTGTGTGTATTTGTTTTGTGTAAAAGTTACCGTTCCTTCTTCATTGATTTTGATACTGTGATTTAGATAATTATGTGGCATACTGATAATTGTGCATTAGATTCAGCTGAAATCACTTCAGTTGTGTTGTAGCTTCTTAGTACATCGTGTCCATTTATATGCATGTATAATTGCAGATGTCCTGCATTTACTTCAACTACTGAAAGAAAAGACTCTCACAGAATCACAGAATGGCTGGGGTTGGAAGAGACCTCTGGAGATCATCTAGTCCAACCCCCTGCCAAAGCAGGTTCCCCTAGAGCATCTTGCACAGGGTTGTGTCCAGGCGGGTTTTGAATATCTCTAGAGAAGGAGACTCCACAACCTCCCTGGGCAGCCTGTTCCAGTGCTCTGTCAAACTCAAAGAAAAGAAGTTTTTTCTCATGTTTAGATGGAACTTCCCATGTTTTATCTCTTGTCTTCTTGAAAATAACCAAGGTAGTTTATAGAGAAATAATGTACGTAGTATTCAAGTCATGTGCACAGAGACCATCTAACTTGAAACTCTTCTCTCTTGTGGCTGATGCTCCTGCCATTTTTTGATGCCATGCATCAAGCATGGAACATAGCTGTACTGAATTATCAGAATGCTTGACACCGTGTACTATATTTTTGCATCTCTTTTGCATTGGTGATTTTTTTTCCTTTGTTTGCAGAAGTATGGAAGGACAGAGGGTGATAACTATGTGTGTGTGTGTAATTTTGTATTCACAGAATCATAAGTAGATCCAAACAGCCTGGTTTAGTTTAAGGTTCCTTAATGTAGGATATCTAATAATAGAGGTTAAAGATACATTTTTGTTGTATCTTGTCAGTAGTTTGAACAAGTATGTTATGAAAGTACTTAATTATTTGATTAGTTTTCTTGCAGAACAAAATGCACACGTTGGTCTGTTGTTTTTTTTTCCAGTCAACACTTTGCAGATGTCTATACTGTTTGGCTTAATAGATGCTGGAACTCTCTTTTCCAGAACAACTTCTATCACACAAATTGCTGTGTGCTACAATGCATTAACTATTGTATGTGCTCTCAGCAGTGGAGATCTCTCCATGTGCGCTGCCTCATTGAAATAAACACTAGACATTGAACCTTGCTAGTGTGAAAGCCTGGAAATGCGTATTAAGCAGTGACTTACAGCTCTAAGAAATGCCTTTGTGACCAAGAGTGAGGGATTACTTAAAACATCTCTAGCCTGTCTGTCGAACAGTGTTTACTCAGAAAAACACATCAGTGCTGTTGGTATTATTGTGACAGGAACAATTAATAAGAAATGAACCACTTGCATTATTGAAAAATATTTTTACATACTGAAATGTTGACTACTCTAAAGTACATTCTTTGAGCAAGGGTTTGAGAGGTGTGAATAACTTGACACTTACATCATGTCATTCTTAACATGCAGCATGTAATCATTTTAGCCCAGCAAACAAATGCCTATATAGGAATGAAATATATGGGATACAAGACACAGATTGCACAAGATGTAAGAAATTCCTTAATTATACCTTTTCCAAATTTATTTTTTTTCTGTTTGTGCTTTTAGTTTAATTTTTTAATATGCTAAGTTTTCAGTAATTACTAGTTAATACTGATAATTGATTGAGTGTGGCTCTTAAACTGTTATATTGCTGGTCTCTATTTATAACAATCAGAGACTTAATTATTTATTGGTTACATTTCTTGTCACATTTAATAGGGTGATGTCTGGGCATAGCAGACTTCTGTTAATTATACAGGAAAAATCTTGTTTAAAGGCAAATAGCTTGATCAGTCTATTTCTTGCAAACTATTGTTCTAGTCATACATTAAATAAAAAGAATACAAGGGAGAAATTGTCTTCTGAGATCTCCGTGATTTTTATAAGGGTAGGAAAAGGGAGCTCTCAGTTATTTACCTGTCATTTTTATATGCCAACAAGTGTGATTGTTTGTATACAAATGCTTGTGACTTCCACATTGATTTGGGCTTCTTTAATGCCAAAATACATAATGATGCATGCATATCAACTGCTAATTGCCATCATGTCTGTCAAAAAAATTCTGGTTTTATATAAAGATAACCTTCCTATTTGCCTGTTGCTACTCAGTAGTGTTGATTTTAATATTTGAAAAAAACTCACCTCCAAAGTAAATTAGAAGTTGTTCTTCTGTAAATACACGCTTTGGAAAGATGACAAAGCTCCTGAGTTAAATATCGCGCCCAATGATGAGAGCAGTCCTGAGCCTCCTGTGCAGTCAAGATGTCAAAGAGCATTGGAATTGGGCAGGGGTGCTTGTCTTCAGCACAGTGGAGTCTAATACCTGCGTGAGGATATGTAAGTAGGTTTGGTATCTAAATATTCTAGATATTTTGCACCTATTTCTATCTTGTTGCTTAATGTTATAGAACTTCACGTGGTACTAGGGAAGCCCGTGACATAAATGCTCTTCTGGTGCTCATTCTACTGTTCCTTTCTAATGCTGTCTCATTCTACTGTTCCTTTCTAATGCTGTCTCATTCTACTGTTCCTTTCTAATGCTGTCTCCCTCTTGTGCACCATGTAATCAGAGAGTAGGACAGCGCTGGGTTGTTTGTACATGCGCCGCTAGTGAATTTCTACTTCGTGATCCTTTTCCTCAAATATAACTGCCATTTGTATTGGGGTACTGGCTCCTGCAAAGTTCACAGATCAAATACAACTGGATGCGGTGAAAATGTAAGAAAATACTCAAGATGTGCTGCTTTGTGAAAAATAGAAATTACCAGTCTTTACTTTGACATCAGAACAAAAACAACTTTCAAAATTTTGGATACCTCAAGAAATCCAGTTTTGTTTGAACTGACGAACTTTGTGATTTATATTTATTTTTCATGCTGCCTTCATTCCACAGGACACCAAACTGTATTTTTGCACTGCTTCCAAACTCCTGTGACATGTTGTTTAGATGACTGCTTGCATTATATCAATTCTATATGCTAGCTTTAGTGTGGCTGGATTTCGTTTTCCAGAAGATAAGCATGGTTTGCTTTTTATGTTCAGCTCGTCTGTTTTTTCCAGGCTTATGTCTTTTAATACATGGCAGTTAAGTGAAACTAGTGCCCTGGTCAAATAATAGGCTCTATCTCCAGAGATGGTTGGCTTTAACATTTCATGAGTTTCCAGGGGCAAAAGCAAGGTGTAAAAAGGTGAGGTTTTCGCATGAGAAAGTGTTCTATTCCTTTGGAACAAAGATGGCAAGATAGTGTGCTCCTTCTCAGAGGAACACAGGGCTGGGTTCCTGGCCATGTTGTGTGAGCAGCCGGGGGACAGCTGTATGGTTACTGGTTGCTTTATGGGGTCACTGCAGTCCTGAAAGAGAAGATTTCTGGGAAAACACTGAAACAGGGACAGTAACGTATCTTCCAGTAAAACAGTAGGCGTTACTAGTCAGCATCCCAAATCTGAGAAGGGTGCCTGGCAAAGGACTCATGTTGGCAGTGCTGATAACAGTTTTCAGTAAGGCCTCAGGAAAGAAACCACAGCTCTGCGAGAGGAATAGGGAAGGGGGACGTCTGCTGGGAGAGCAGCATTTCTGAGAGGGCCTTGGGGATTATTGGGGTGAAAGGAAGAACTGGGAACTTGGAGTAAGTGCATTGAGAAAACAGATCTAAATGGAGGTTTCTAGTTAAAAAGCTTGACGTGGAGGGTCAGGACCTGTGCATATCTTCCAATTACCTGGAAAAAGCAGCCTGTTACCTTGTTTTAATTGGAAAATGGCCCAGGCTTTGAATTCACATCACTCCTGGAAGTGAGATCTGATCCAGATTAGTATCAGAGTGTGCTAAAGCTGCCTAAGAGCTCAAATCTCATTTAGAGATTGCCTTCATGTTCTCCCAAAAATGTCATATCACTCAATTGTTATGTTTTTTTCCCAGGTGCTGGAGACTATAAAAAGTACTAGATGTCTTTTCAGTAATGTGAAAAGCGATTTCCCCCCGCCCCTCCCCAAGATTATACTGCAAAGGAAAAACATTGGAGTTGAAAAGAATTTTTAGTAGGAGTACATGAGTCTGCCACAAATAGGATGAAGGAAAATAAAACAGAATGGATTTATAGACCGTAAAAGCTCTGTCAGATTTTTAAAATGCTAAGACTCTCTGATAGCTTTAAAGTTGTACATGGCTTTTTCTTATTTCTTTCTTTTTATGGTACTCTGTGTTCCTGACAATGTCTTAAGAAACTGAGTGCTGGTAATCAGCCCCATATCCCTGTGAGGGCTTCGTGCCCCTGTTTGGGTATATATTAGAGTGACTTGAACAGATTTGTCTGGAGGAACTCAGCTTGTCTTGGTTGTAAAAGAGACTGGTAATATCTAGCTCCAGTTAAGGATATAGAAGGTATTGTTATTGCATGGACAATATGGAACAATATGGCTAAATCCATTTCTTGTGGACAGGTTTTCTTAGCTTCTCAACTCTGAAAGAGTTAAGGGATGAACAAACCCAGGACCTGAACTGCAAACTTTTGTCAATAATAATAGTAATAAGGTGGTGGGAAGTTGGTAAGATAACTCCCGAAGAACATAAACCCTGTCTGCTTAGTTGATTTGCCCTTTTGGCACAGTTTTTTCTGATGTGGAGCAGGATGAAGAGAGCCACAATCAGCAGGAAATGTTGTGCCCTGTCAGCACTGGTTTTTAGGAGTGAAACTTTAAGGGAGATCCAGCTAGTTATAGTGCGTCAGCATCTCTCACAAAGGTGGTGGATCCACCACTGACATTGGACATGTTATAGTCACCGTTGTACATCATGACACCCAAACGTAATCCCGGGACCAGCCCTTTGCTAATCTGCTATAGCTCTACTGTGTTACCTAGCTAATCCTGCCATGTGAACAGCACATGAAGCTGTTCTGAAGGCTTCTAAAATAGATGGATTTGTATATTTTTTGAAGCAGAGCTGCCCCCTCTCTTCCTCCCAGGCCAGCCTGACTGACGGCCCTGCAGCTTATCAGCTGGCAGGAGAGAAGGCAGCGGGGTGAGGGGACATGAACTCCAGCCCTGCGAGGCTTTCCCTGCAGATTTCCCTTCCCTCGCACAGCCCAGCAGCAGAAGCCTCAGCCTCTGTGTCTGTACAGCCCTTGCCTGTATCTATAGCACTTGAAGCTGTTAGGGCCTCATCTACTGTCACATTTGATACAGTCAAATCTCTCTGGAGGAGCTGGTTCAGAGGTGGATCTTCTCTTTTGTTTCTCTTTGCTTTAGTGAGCAACTTTCTTCTCTTTGTTTTGTAGTGTGACCTCTGCTTTCCCTGCATATTTTTATTTGGGAGCTCTCAATTCACCATGCTGGTGACACTTGAAGTGCTTAGCAACATATGGAAATTAAGAACAATCCTGAATTGCAATATTTTCTACCTTTCAGTCCCCTAAGGCTGCTGGAAGCCACGTAGCTCAGTGCTTCAGCTGAATACAGGTAGCATGTGCAAGTGTTAGAATTCAAATTGCTAATCGAAAACAATCGTTATGGACAATGATGGATTAAAACTGGTTTAATAAATAACATTATGTTGTCCTCTTTAGCAGAGCAACCAAGTCATCACATTAATCTTTGGAGGCTGGAGGGGGCAGCACCATTCATTACAAGTGCAGTTCTGACGAGGGGTTTTGTGCAGTTTTTTTTTTTTTCTTTTTTTTTAAAAAAAAAACTGAACAGAAAACTAAATGCTTCTGAACCAAGCTGATACTAACACAGACTCCACACAGCAGATGCACTGGTTTGCAGTAAGTGATATATTTCAGAGCTTATAAGATGCACTATCGCCTGAAAAAATCCTCTTGCTGCTTTCCAGATTGTCAGCAAGGTCTATGTCATATCTGTTTCTGTTAAATGTGTGCCTGGAGAAAATGCTTTTCCATTTTATCGCACATTTAAATTTCAGAAGCAATCTGGAATTTACCCTTTCTTGATTTGTATTTTATTAGTGCATAATCTGGTACCATACTAAGCGTGTCTTTGGTTTTTGGGTTGTGTACATTTATGTTGTGCTTTATGCAGAGTAAGTTCTCCTGAGCACGCCACTTCATAGCAAAGCGGGAGGCTAATCACACACTCATTAGCTTCAAAGAGAACTACAGATATTCTTTTTCTTTCTGCTCTGGCTGGAGATTTAGTTTAGCTTAAAGGAAATGGAGCCGATGTTAATGAGGATACATTGTCTTAATTTGCATATTAGATGAAATAAATATTGAGTTAATTTACACCTAAGATGCTTTTTATTGCAATCTACATGTTCCACAGTTATAGTCAATATATTTTACACACCAACTGTGTATAGTTTGGAGGAATAATGTGAAAATATATTATTTTGATGAGGAAAACAAAAGGGATACTGTTTCTGTTATCCAGATTGGTTTGCATTTGTTTTTGAAAATCTTAATAATAATTTAAAATAATTTATACTCATACGCTCCTAGTCTGTCTACTGGTAGCTACATATGAAAACATGAACAGCTGTGTAAGTAAGTGCCTACACCAAATCTGCAAGCCGGGAGTGCAGATCATTCATCTTAATTGTGTCCTTGAAAGCTGTGGAGATATCTGCTCAGCTTAGCTACTAAAAAGTATAAGAAGGTTCAGAGATTATGTGGTGGACTGTGCCCTTCTTTTGTATGGAAGGGATTGCAGGAGCAAAATGTAGGCATGAAAATAAAAACACTAAATTTTAAATTGTTTGAACCTTGTATCCTTGAAAGATAATTCAGAGGTATGTTCAACATCTGAACCACCAGAATTGTGCTTTGTTGGTTGAATGTCATAACTCATGACGGTAGGACATGTACTAAAAACTTCAGTGTTGGAAGACAAAATACTCACGTAGATATACTTAAATTATTTCAATTAGTGTAGACATAGATGGTTTGAAAGAACCATCAGAGGAACAAAAGGTGCTCTGGATGTTTTGGAATTTCTACTTCCTCTGTCTTCTCTCTCCAGCTGTATTTCCTCATTATAGATGTGAGAAGCATCTTTGCATATCTCACTAACGTAACAGTTTCATTCTCTGGTTATCTTCTGATTATAATTATCTTTTTGGAGAGGGGGAATGTGTTTTTGTGTAGCACGAAGGATTTCAATCAAACTTTGTATCGCAATGCACTATGTGTAAGTCCACATGCATTAATCATATTGTGAAACATCGTTTTATGAAATGACTGAAATCTTCAGGTGTTTTTGCAAAATGCTGGCATATTGTTACACTATTTGACTCTTCCACTTGTCGATTTCATTAAATGTTTGAAATGCCAAGCATGTTGTCAAAAGCCTATCATTAAAAAAAAATGCTGTGTTCTGAAGTGTAGCAGTACTGGGCATTCTTTTCTACATTTCATAGCAACAGTTCAGTCTACTGTGGGAAACGGTCTTAACACAGATTTCTGATTAGAATAGTGAAAAATACATATATCTTTCTTTCAAATTTTATAGATCATCCTCATTGTATTCCTCTGTTTGGTTAGTGATGCGCGAATCTGATCATGGTATTCCAGCTGAGATCTTGAAAGTGCTAGGCAAGTGCAATGCTGGGATTATGTCTGCTCCTGCTCTTTATACTTCAAGAGTAGCATGACATTTTTGTTCCTGTGCATCTGGTGATCTGCTATAGCCCTGTATTCTCTGTTGAAGCACTGCTATGCAACTACTTGTTCCTCATTCTGTATTTGTGCAGTTAATTTTTGGTGCCAGAGTGTAGTATTTTGAACTTCTTGCTACTGAATTGTGTTACACTTTCAGACTCTTTCTCCCATTTTTGAGGATATTAATGTGTAAGCTTGTGTCACTGAGGCAGCCTGCCTATGCAGGGTACTTCAGATCTGTTCTCATGATCAGATGTGCAAACGTAAACCTATTAGTTACTGTTCTCAGCTATCCTAAGGGCTGCTTGTTCACTTGGGAACAATATCTCTACAAAAACTCAAGCTTGAAGAGACCTACAT
The DNA here is from genome assembly GCF_013368605.1 of Nyctibius grandis. Classification (NCBI taxonomy): domain Eukaryota; kingdom Metazoa; phylum Chordata; class Aves; order Nyctibiiformes; family Nyctibiidae; genus Nyctibius; species Nyctibius grandis. Next base: position 14,152,981 of record NC_090669.1, read on the forward strand.
ATTCTGAGGGTCTTGTTCTGTAGAAAGGAAACAGTTTTGCTGGGCAGTTAAACGTTATGTTTCATCAGCAAGTTCTTGGATGGTAGCACCTATGTGTCACTGAGGGGTACTTCTTGAATATTTTGGGTCTGATAGCAGATGCACCAGAAAAATGATGCAATATTTTATATATTCTTCTCTGGTTAGCATAAGTATAGAAAGCTATGCTTTAACTATGTATTATAATGTAACTGTAAAATGGAGAAATTGTAAAAATAATTGTTTCTTGAACACGTAACTCTAAAGAAGACAACCTGTTTCCTTTGAAAAATGAACCTAATGCAAGAAGTGCTTCCTAATCTTAAAGCTGATGAGGCAATGCTAGGGAAAGGGTATTTTGAATATTTACCATTATTTAATTTTTTTACATTCCCTCTACATAAACAACCTCAGAGAAATATAACAAAACCCTCATCAAAGATGAAAGTTTAACTTTGAAATTAATGAAACATTATGCTTGGTGCTTTTTTTTCCCCTCTCCCATTGAAAAATACCTCATTGTTTTAGAATTGCCTCTGAAAAAAATAAATAAGTTATCCATAAACATCTACTTAACTAAGCTTTAGGAGAGAAGATTGGGTAATTATAGTACTGACAGATCTTGCAAAAATATGTAACCACCTTCTAATTCAGATGTAAGAATATGTCTGCTACCACATCATCTATAGAGACCCCTCTGTCCTTGGTCTTCTGTCCAGGTATCATTTTCTAGCCTTGCTCCACTGTTACTGCTGAAGTAGTTTTCTATGTCGCCACAGTCTTCCTTTGTAAGAGAAAGAGGAGAAGATGCTTTGTACTTTCTCCCTGTACTGCCATGTGGGCAGATAATAATTAACCTGTCTGAACTCTGTAATAGCAGAAGATGTCACTGTATACATGTGCAAAGAATAATTTAAGATGATGTTTATGTAGCCTTTACAGAAAGGGAAAAATATTTCTAAGTCTCAGCAAAATCTTTTAAAACAAATACATCTGCATTTGGGATGATTCAGAGGATACTATGTGAAATAAATCAGGTGTAAAGGCTATAACAAGCATCATAAAAGATTCAGAAAGGTATTGAATTGGTCTGGATGAAAAGAAAACAAACATAAATCACTAGGCTTCAATTAATGTTGTGTCAGGTTTGTTTCTGGATTTTTTTCCTGCATAATAATGTTCACTGAAAAAAGCATCAAGTTAAAAAGGAAGATGGGGAATTTTTCCAGGCTACATCACAGATGTCGCAGATGTCACGGACTATCAGGGACAGCTGAGAGTGATGATAGAAAGCATGGTAATAGCTTTATGTTGCTTTTATGTAGCTCCCTGTTCCCTAATGCACTTACTTTCTGTTCTAGAGCAAAACTGGCCAACACTTTAGTCGTACTTGCATTCCTCCAGTTATGATGTATCTTACTTCAGCAAGTTGTAATCTGAAGTCTTAAAAATGTATATATCACTATAATATATGTAGGTATTACTATTAGACTTTCAGGAGCAGTTCAGATGTATTTTTAATTTTTAAATGAAATAAAGTCTAAGTCTTATTGGCCAGATTATGCGCTGCTGTTGATTCCTTTTGTGCCATCACAAGCAAATGAAAGAACTGTAATTTGAGTTTATGGTTTTGAACTTGCAA